>NC_069803.1:18125000-18750000 GCF_027406575.1 Nycticebus coucang
ATCTTAAGCCAAGGAGCATATGTATAGTTATTTTCAGAATATGTTAATGATATTAAGAGAAATTTTAAGAGAGAAATGAATTATAAAATCCAAGGCCGTGAAATGGCCACTATTTGACCGTCACTGACAAATTCAGAAAATCCTTAGAAAAGGGAAGTACTATTTTCCATATTTTTTTGTAGTGTTGACTAAAGGAAAAGAAACTAATCAAAGCCTCAACTTTTTATGAGTTGTAATTGATTACAGTCTTTTACCTGCTTGCGATAGGAACTAGACGGGAATCAAGAGAAGAACTTTTTTTATAATACTCGGTGAAAAATAAGCCAGGACACCCTTTTTTACATAGAGAACTTAATATATCCTCAGAGTTATAGACTTTAAAAAAAAATCTCCACAGGGGGAAATCTCGAAGATAGAAACAACATTGGCCCAGATTTTGAATCTTCAAATCCTCAAGCCAACATGTTACCTCTCTAGCAGGAACCAAGGAATAAATGTGTAGAGATGAGTTGGCAGAGGGAAATTTCAACATTAATGACTGGGCTCCAAATTCTTTTTTTTTTTTTCTTTCCTATTTTTATTGTAATCTTTATCCCAGTACATTTTTTACAACTATTTATTTTTTTCTTTTTTTTTTTTTTTTCAAATGTGCAGTTCAGTTGATTTCTTTTTTTTTTGGGGGGGGGGGGGGACTCCAAATTCTTATCTTCTCTCCTAGTCAAGAAATGATTAGATCAAATTGGTCATGAACTCCTTTTGCTCTTAGAGCGCCTAAGGGAGATAGTCCACGTTTTAATGAGGATAAAATGTTTTAACAAATGAGAAGGGCTTAGAAAATCATTGGCTGGCAATGTGCATGCAATAAATGTTATCATCTCTTTTATTTCCTAGTCTTACCCCACAATCCTGGCCCTTAGAGCTCTTAAAATGCTGATGGCTATAAGAGCCATAAAAAGAAAGCCAATAATTGGACTTTAAACAAAACAACTCACTCACTGTCTATATACCTGTGTCTTGAGTGTATTTCTGTGAGATTTATTCTATTTTCCCCTCTTGGAACATTGTGGGAAAAAAAAAAAAAAAAAAAACTCTTTAAATCACAATAAACCATGTGATTTGTGAAATTAAAAAAAAAAAAAGATAAACCAATAAAAACCGTCTTCTCACTAAGGCATCTCATTTTGTCATTTTTTCTGTATGTGACCCTTGATCACATTTGATTTTTTTTAAGTCATTTGTACACAGATCATAAGTACATTTATGCCATTATGGGATTCAATGTGTTGATTATTTGTACCAATTGGAGTGCTTACATCCTACTAATCAACATAGCTTTCACCTCATTTACCCAATTACAGCATTAAGACATTTGTGTTCTACACCTGATAGATCCAACTTGTACTTGCAATATGCTCCATAGATGTGGTCCCCCTACTAACCTCCATCAACCCACCCTACACATTGGATTTCTAGCATTGCAGAAATCTTTCCCAAAGGAGACAGAGCTCCAGGCTCATTGGACCTGAGTGGCATGGAGGGAAAGAAATAATCCAGGGAGAAAGATGATTGCAAAGGGGACGAGATCCCTGAAAATGATAGGAAACAAATATCAAAAATGCCCCAGGATAATGGCCTCAATATGTATTATCTACTGTAATGAATAGTTCCCTCTGTGGCACAAGGAAACAAAACCAAGGGTGAGGAACAAAGGGTTCTCCAATGAATGGAGAGATTTGGGCTATGTGAACCCTTATAAAAGCAGAGTTCCGTGAGCTAAGCTTACATGTGCTTATTACAACATGCTTCCTGTGTTGTGAGAACAAAACTATCTCCTCAGAATCTGCGAGGCAGAGTGTTAATTCTTTTCCCCTGTTAACCTCAAGTTGTACCTAAGAGAGAGCATCTAAACGTGAGTTAAATAAAGGGTTTGCATGGCATGTTTCATTGCTAATGACATTTCTGAGTGCAATAAACAATCCAATTAATGGATTTTATTCCAAATATTTTCCCGTTCCACAATTTCCATTCTTGAGGTTTCCAATCTATTTTGATAATAAGCAATTCAGTAACTAAACCCATAGAAAACAGTAAAATAATTCCAGGGGGGAAAAATAGGCATAATTGGTATTGGATATGAACAACAATACGTGAACATAAGCAGCTTTCCATCAGGGAAAGTCTTCATCTTCTCTGCTCCTTTCATTTTTATGTAACAGGCACAGAAACAGATGCTGTGATGTGCAGACGGCAACGCATCAAATAGGAGCGCGGTGTGCAGCACACACCACCACAAGCCTTTGGAGACGCATGAAATGACAGCACGGGGCCAGGAGAAGTGTAAAAATAGGAGCATCCTCAGTCTGCAAATCGTTACAGAATTAAGAGTACCCAGAAAGACAATTTATTACTTCTACAGTTTGTAACACTATGGGATTTAGGGAATGTACATTTTCTATGCTTCCTCTGTGAGGTTGGTTAACATAGGAGGTCGGGGTGGTTTTTGGTTTTTTTGTTTCACATTTCATTTTTGTGGAACTATTGAAATTGCACATATTTGAATGCCAGGAGGAGAATAGAAATTTCTAGGTTATATGTTTAATAAAAAGCTTTGCAAATAGAGTCAGTGATCAATATTCTGATGAGTGGTGTGTAAGGCCATCTTTGCAGAGAATGGAGTGGTTTTTTTTTTTTTTTTAATTAATGGAGTGGGTTTTTTACTGCAAAAACAATGATAAAGGAATGAGATGGAGCTCCAAGTGAGGAAGGCCAGCAGAGGGCAGATAAGCCTATGTACTGCGCTTAAATTCCAGGCCATCCGAAAGAGACTATTTTCAGAGCCCTAACAGATACTCCAACAACCAATTCATTATCTGAATTTATATACTTTGCTTTTTGGAGGGTATGAGATGATTTTAAGAAACCATGGATCTCAATTCTCAGAAAGTTTACCATGTAAGGAAACTACAGGTAAACTGTACCCATTGTATCCACACACACACAACTTGAAAACTTCACATATTAGGAAAAAATAACTTGTTCAAATAATAAACCCAAACAAATATTTCTTCAAATAATAAACCCAAACTAAATGTACAAGAATTTAAAAATACTAAGAACATTCAGTGATAACATATTAGGTAGATATTCCAAATGATAGGATCTAACCACTGTTTCCCTTAAATCCAGACAGAAGTGACCAAAAAAGGATAACATGGAGAACTGCAGCAATGCTGACCACAAAGGCAAAGTGACACCGACATGCCACAATCTCTGAGGAAGTGCCACCTAAAGCACAAACGAGCCAGTGAATTCTTTGAACATTGACACTGGATGACTACTGGGAGGACAGGAAGAAAAGGGAACAGGGAGAAAATATTCAAAAACTGGTCAGCTGCTGGACTCAGGGGCATGTGCAACCCTGTGAAATTAGAAGGGCTGTGATGGAGCCATTCCCTGGCATCAGGGGAAGTCCCACCAGGACACGGACAGACAGCATGCCCTCTCCTCTCACTTCACTGAGAATGAAGCTGCTCAGTACAAATTTAGGGATGGAAACTTGGCGGCTGCCAAAGAAGCACCACTGGGTACAGAGACCAAAGTGTGCTGAAATAAAGCCTCTTTATTTGGAACGCCCTTATCCTAGGCTCTGGATCACAGAACTGATAATGTCACCCTTTATCGACAATTTCTTCTGCAACTCACATAAGAAAAGAATTCTAAAAATGGTCTTGTGGACAGTGAGAGGGTGCGAAGGAAGCTTTTGACTATGTGTGTGAAGTAACAAAATTCAAAATGGGGCCTGGATAGTTATTGTGCAAAGGTAAAGAAGCAAAAGGATCACCCATCATTGATAATTATTGAGAAAATAAAATAAATAATGGCATATTACGAAGTTCACAGTAAAATTGTATGAACCAAAGTATCTGAAATAAGAAAAAAAAAGACAATAATATACCTTGAGTAAAACATAGCTGAATAAGGCAAAAAAGTGTAAAAAAAAAAAAAATTAGAAATGCTATGGTAAAAGACCCTTATAGAAGCAGAAATGTATCTGAAGATTTACTCTAAGATATGAAAATAACCAATTTACAAAAACTACCAGAATGCACTGAAATAGGGAAAAGATGAAAACTGCAATATATGTATATGATATACTATTTGCTATCACAGAAAATGAGACTATAAAAAATGAAACAGGAGCAGCAATCAAATATAAGATATGTGTGTGTGTGTGTGTGTATATATATATATACACAGAGAGAAAGAAAAATAAACACTGAGATGAAGGCCACAAACTTCATATATAAAGAGATTTAGAACTTTCTGGAAACAAAATTAATGAATATAGAAAAAAATCTATCACACCCTGGTGAAATAAAAAATGCTAGCATCAACATTTTTTTTCAAAGATATGAGCAACCATACAGAAAAACAAAAAATATATATATTGAATTAGCCCTAGACTGTTCTGCCTTGTTATTCTTAAAAACATTATGAACCAAAACTACATTTATGAGGAAGGAGAATGTTATAAACTAGAAGTTCAATAACAAAATGAAAATGAATGTTCCACATATTAGGCATCAAAACACTCTGAGATATTCTCACAAAGTAAACGTGAGTTACTTACTTTGGAAAAAACTACTTAGAGACATATTCTAGGTAACCATGAGAAGGAGGAAGATTCTGAACGTAATAGAGAAATCCAAAGGAAAGTTACCTGGGAGCAACATGTCATCACCTCCATACACAATTAAGCCTAAATTGTTATAAAGATCACTAGAAAAAGAACCCAAATTGTATCAACTATTGAACAGTTAAATACACACTGTAAAAATATTTTGCAATGTGTGTGATAATGTCTAATTTTAAGTGTCTTTTATAAACGTTTAAGGATAAATACTACAGTGAAAACCAAAATGAACAGAAAACCACACACACAGGCAAGTCCAAAAAGGGACCAAAAAAAAAAAAAAAAAAGCCACATGACCGTTGGTTCAAAGGATTTCTTCAAATTTAATCTCAATCATCTCAACTTTATAAAAAAGGAGAACCAGAAGTAACAGATCCAATGATGGTGTTTAGGTTACATATTGAGTTTAGGTTATTTTAAAGTATACAATGAATTAGTTATCATTGTGTACTTAGCTGACTGATATAAAAACAGTCAAGCCAATTAGACTCACCACTTATCTGCCTGGCAATTCTATCATTCTCACATGAGCCCATGAGAAGACCCAATGACTGATGTAACAAGATGGTAGCAACAGACCAGTCAAGAACACTGTTGGTGTGAATGTAAATTAGCACAGGCATTATGGAAAACAATGTGATGGTTTCTCAAAAAAAAAAAAAATTGTATTGTAGGTACAGTCCAGTAATCCCACTACTGAGTATGTATCCAAAGGAGAGGAAATCAGTGTATCAAAGGATATCTTCACCCCATGTTTATGCCAGCACTATTCACCATAGCTAAGACATGGTAAGTTCTTATCACACAAATTAAGTGTCCATTAATAGAATAAAGAAAATACGGTTTATATACACAATGGAATACTACTTAGCCATAAAAAAGAATGGGCCTGTTCTGCCAGCATCCCTGGGAAAGTCAACACAAGGAATCTATAGGTAGAGCTGCCAACGTACACACAAAACCTCTGTAAGTTGACCACCCAAGTTACTGTAACCAACTGGTCAACACCCAGAGGTGGTCAACGTAAGGAACTAGGCCTACGGTACTGATACATACATGTGGTGCGTGTCCAGTCTACGAACATTAGATCAACTAAAGGAGGTGGTCAGTGTCGGGAGATGGACAACTATGGAGGTTCTACCGCATCTTCAGACACCGTTAGGAGAACCAACCTATGGATTTCCTCAGAGGACATACCCGTGCCACAATCCCAGCTTCAACAGGGCCGTAGAGAGGTCATCAGGACCATAGCCTTGGCCAGCCTCCTCCAAGGACAAAGTCCAGACCGCGAGCTTTGAAATCAGGGACGGACCAGGGTAACGAGTGACCAGTAGTGCTAGGATTTCCCACTTTCCCCACATGATTTTTTTAAAGTGGTGGCTAAAATAGTTTATAATATGGGCCACATTCATGATATAAGTGCTAAGGCAGTTTATAAAGTTGTACAAATTCTATTTACAACCATCCTGAGAAAAAATGAGCATGGAAGGGAAAAAAAATTGAAAGAAAACTGATATAAACATTAAGATTATAATTAGAGCTCTATTACTAATGTCTATGAAACATTTCATAACATGGTTATGCTTTTAAATCATTTAAAATATTCTGATTATAACCAGTGTCCAATCATTGTACAGTAAATATATACAATGAAAGTTGTGATTTACAAGTCATAATAGTTACATGTAGATCACACCTCCCAACCGTTAAACATATTATGGGAAATGACCAGTGAATTTCAAGATGAATTAAAAGGAGTTTTTAAAATGTGGCGTATTGAAAAATAATAAACTTAGAGACTAAAAATGGAGATAATTTTCAAAGGAATTTTGTTTGGTCCCACCCTTTTTATATAGTAACTATCACTTAACTATTGGCATCACCAGAATTTTATGTGTGACAAATTTCACAGCTAATCATGAGTGACAGTCACTCAGAGCCTGGTTGCTCTGCAACAAAAACAGTTAAATAAATATAAGTTCTTCTGGATATAGTAAAAACCACAGAAAGATTTTTATGAAAATTCAGTGTGTTCCTTGCCGGGAGGAAAATCCACAAGGCCAGAGAAACTTATCTCTGAAACTGTTGTTCTTCAGAGCATTTAAGAGTGCATTGCCAGAGAAATTGAACTTGTTTTTGATTTAGAATAAGTTCTTATCACAGAACTGTCACTTCCAGGCATTCCAACCGCAGGTACGTGGTGAGCTGTGTCTGATAGAAGCTATAATCAGAGGGACAGCAACTGGTGACAAAGTATGGGATGCTGTAAGTTTCAATATAAATCAATAAGGAAATTCCATCTCTCTCTGGTTAAATCATTTATGACTTTGTCTTACAGGAAATACAACCTGTGTCAAAAGAAAGACAAAGTCATAATCTGCTGCTACAATCCCTATCATTTCTATTTTTCGTAGTGCTTCAGCCAACTCTTTTGGTCCTGGTATTTGAAAAGACCTTTATTAATTCAAAGTACTTCACCTTATCCCTACCCTGGGCATAAGGACAGAAGCTCATTGTGTTGGCAGTTAAGTGCTCGCGGCAGCCCCCTCTTCCAGAAACTGCCCTCAGCTTGCAGAAGCTGCCCTGTTAGCCTCTTAGGCCCCAAGTAATGACTGCAATACTCTGGAGCACAAAAAGTTAACCACCTTGACGCTTGGGCAGTGAGCACTACAGTTTTGAACTCCCTTTCCCCCACACTCTATCTCACGTCTTTTTTTAAGACCAAGGCCAGGCTTCATCAGCAGAGTCCACATCCTTGCTGGGCTGTTTCACTCCCTCCCTTAAAGATCTTTCTTGAAGAGCACTTTCTCAGCAAATCACAGACATCTGAACTGAGGATCTGTTTCGGGGGATCCAACCCGAAACAGAATAATAGTAAAAATAAAATAAACTTTAATCAAATTACATTTTAAGAGTCAGAATGCATAAATCTCCCGACATTCTATCAGTACTACGCTTAATTGTCTTTACACTTGTGATGAGAACTTCTCCCAGCATACCTTGTTTCCCCACTGCCTTTAAGAGATTCGATATTAATTCAACAATTGTTGACTTCCCAGGTATGAAAATGCTTAAGTCTTTTGCTAAGCACGCCTTAATGTCTGCAATAGTATCATGACAGTAAGATTCAACTCCTAACATACACTTGGACTTCATTTTTGTATCTAACAACTGTGAAATTTGGAGAAAAGACATCTCTGCCTCCCAAATATTTCTATCCTTCACAAAATAGAAGTCAAGAGTGCACTAGCTGTGCTACACTGCCCTTCCTCACCTTTCTGTGCCTCCTAAATCACTTAACATGTGTGAGAGATGTTGATTTCCATTAATTTCTACTAACAGCTGTTTTCTTTTCCATTTCAATCAAGGGGAACAAAATTTTGAAAGCACCTGCACTATGCCAGGGTCTAGGTGTACAGTAATGACCAAACAAAATCTTTTTTTATGATGCTTACATTCTAATTGTGGAACACACACACACACACACAAATAAACAACCAGAAAATAAGATCAACTTTATTACATCCAGAGAACAGAATTCAGCACTAAAAAGAAATGAGCTAGCCAGCCGTGAAAAGATGCAGAAGAGACTTACATGCATATCACTAAGTGAAAGAAGCCAATCTGAAAAGATTACGTGCGGCATAATTCCAACAATGCAACATTTTGCAAAAGACAAAGCTATGGAGATAATAAAAAGATTAGTGTTTGCCAGAATTTGGGAGACGGAAGGAAAAGGTGGAGCACAGAAAACTTGTAGAACCCTGAATCTATTCTGTATGGTACAATGGTAGATCCATGTCATACATTTATTCCCAATCCATCGAATTGGCCATGCCAAGAGTGAACCCTAATGTAAACTATAGATTTGGATGATAATGATGTGTCATTGTAGAGTCATCAATTGTAACAGCCTGGCAGGAGATGATGATAGGGGGGCTGTGCATGTGTGAGGGCACAGGGTTTGTAGAAAATCTTTGAATCAGTTACTATTTGGCTATAAACCTAAAACTGCTCAACAAAATAAATTCCATTAAGAAACAGAAAATAAAAATTATAAATTCTAAGAAAGAAAAAGTTTCTAAAACTAATTTATTCAAGCTTACCCTATCAGGTACAATGTGTGGCCCACCTCCTGGGTGAAGGGCTCAATTGAACTTTGGACTTTACCTAACGAATGCAAACAATGTAGCCTAATTGTATGTATCCTTATCTTAATCTGAAATTTAAAAAAAATAATTTATTCGATTTTGTCTCTAAACTTTAACATTTTCAATGAACTATCTTTTCCTCCATACATTATGTTTTAGGCCAAGAAGTTTAGTCATCTTTGAAATGGTTTAATAAAATATATATTGCCCAAATATTACGATACTGAACAATTCTACCTCAAAGAATGAAAGCGTATACTTTGGATTTATCTCTAAGTATTGAGTAACTTTGTCACTTACTGCTATTACTTGAAATAGCAAATGTTTGGCTTCACAAGTGCCAGATTCAGCTGACACTCACTAATCAGCTTTCTGTGTGCCTTGCAGGCTCAGAAGCCTAGTGAATGTGGTGACCTGCAACTATGATAGGAAGCCCACAGGAAAGCTCAGTTCTGTTCTACTTTGAAAGTTAGATGTCCTTTTTAAACTCCTTCTTCAAAACGCATCTCTCTTTGGTGACTGATCTTTAGAGAGGTGGAACAAGATGCCACACTAAAGACATCTCCTTAGCAGTCAGTCACAGTGAGACTGGAGAGAGAAGACTCCAGTGTCCTCGGGTTGGGGTATCTTGCCCAGAAATAACACTCCAGGGACACAGTTAAGCAGTAAGGGACTCCAGGAGCCAATGAGGTGGTCAGGAGCAGTGGAAGACCAGCACAGAAGGTAAGTGGCTGAGTGCGGGCCCTCAGTGCAGGGCTAGATATCAGGCAGGCCTATCCTGCAGTTTTTTGGTTTTGTTTTGTTTTTTTCTTGGACTAGGGAGCTTGCTGGAGCTGACTTGAAAGGGATTAAGCAAGAGAACTTCAACAGCATCTGGAGGCCAGGACTGACACTGGGCAGGGTGGAACTCCTACTGGCTTCGCTACTATCAAGGCACTGCCATTGAGGGAGGGCTGCCTAGGAGGAACACTCTGCAGGGTCCTAGTGCACAGCTGACTCCCAAGTGCCTGCTTAGCTTGGTAGCTAGCCTTGGGGTGAATTGAACAGCTCCTGCACGCCTAAGAAAGCCACCCTGTGCCCGGGGGCACCGTTTGAAAGGCCAAGGTGTGCCTCCTAAGACATGTGGCAAGAGCTTCAGGATCCCAATCCTAAGGGGACTGAATACTAGCAAAACAACCAAGCCCTGATTGAGAGCAACAAAATCAAGAAGATGGAACCAAGTCTCCTTGGAAACACGATAGTGGCTCCTGGCCCCCATTTTATACAAGGAAAGCAGCATGAGTGTTTTGCATCTAACACCACAGTGTCACTTGGTGCCAGGCAATATATTGCAATATACTTTTCTCAATTTTGTCCCCTTGTTTGTTTTTTGTTTAGTTTTGTTGTACTTTTTTCATTTTTATTTTCTTCAATGGCAAGAGCTCCATTTTTGCTATGATTTTTCAGGCCCTTTTTTTCTTTCTTTTCTATTTTTCTCTCTCTTAGTAGAGATTTTTCTACTTTTCTCATTTTTGCACATAAATTTCTCAAACAACATATCCCCTTTTTATATCTTATATAATTTTTAATTTTTTTTCTTTTTCTGATCTGCTTTATTCTATCTCATTCTGTGTCTATTTATGGGACAGAACCTCATTCCAAGGGCTGGGCTGGAATGTCATGGCATTGGTTTGGCTCAAGAAGGCACTGAGTCCCTCGTCTAAGGACATTTGCACTAGATTGCTAACTGCAGCTCAATTTACAATCACCACAGTGTGGAAACAATCAAAATGCCCTTCAACACAGGAATGGATTAACAAACTGTGGGATATATATCATTGAATGCCATTCAGCCAAAAAAAAGATGGAGACTTCACATCTTTTGTATTAACCTAGATGGAGTTGAAACACATTCTGCTTAGTAAAGCACACAAGAATGGAGAAGGCAAGATTTCAACATACTCAATACCAATATGAAGCCATTAGACTATCTAATGCCTGCCTACATAAGAGGAAAAAATCAATTCAAGTTGGGGAGAGAGAGAAAGAGGAATGGGGACTGATGTGTTTTCACGTAATGGGCACAATGTAAGGGTATATGGCACACCTCTTGGGTGCAGGACAAAACTACAAGAGGATCTCTACATAACAAATGCAAACATGTAACCTAGTTGTCTGTACCCTCACATTAATCTGAAATAAAAAATAGCAAATGCTTAAAGATTTCTTTATAAAATACAGAATTGAATTACAAAATCAATTAATTAAAAATTAATCAATTTTTAATAACTAGCTATTAAATAGCTATCAGGTACACACTATGATTTAATTCCTCTGTAGTGATAAGTTAAATGAACTGTTATTCTTTCGATGTAGATGCTAGCTTTTCCCAAGTTGCACTGCCCTTTTATCTGAATAGTTATAGTGCTTTGTGAACATTGTAGCATCCATCACTGCCTTATTCTCACAATATACATTAAGATCATGCTTCCAATTAGACCATGGGAGTAATGGACACATTTACTTTGAGATGATACCCAAATCAGAGTGAGGAATCATACACAGCTCTATCTGCAAAAGATTGTGAACACTACCAGATGGTCTAATGCTTGAGGAGGATATATATCCCCAGCATCGAAGACTAAATATCTATGGAATTAACAAATAAAAACAACACTGTGAAAACTAGAATTTTAAGCTCCTTATGTCTCCCTATTGACATCATATAATCTTAAAATGTTATTTTCCCAATGATAAAGAAAATTACTTTAAACCAGAAGACATATTAGAAATCAATTTATGACTTTATTATATACATTCATGATTATCGAGCAAAGTTCCAGATTAATAGATTATATTCATTATAGCTATAAAAATAAATGCTGTGTATAACCCTAAGGTCTAAATTATAAAGTATTGTGCCTAATATGAACATTTCCAGGGACATTTTAGCAAAGATATTTTCTTCCTCATATCTTTTAATAAAGTCACAGACAAAAACCATATTAATCTAACACTATTCTTTTTCTTTGATGAACCCAAAATTTACACTGAACAGTGATATCAGTTTTTTCCACCTAGCTTTCTTTCTTGAGTATTTGAGGATATCCTATAGTTTTCTTTTGAGCACTTTGCAAAATATTGTTCAAATTACTCCTTTCATCCCAACTAGTTTTACGCTGACCTTTAAAACTTTCCAGACATTTTTTTTTTTATCATGGCCTCTGCTTTCTTTTTTTTTTTTTTATTAAATCATAGCTGTGTACATTAGTATGATCATGGGGCACCATACACTTGGTTCATAGATCGTTTGACACATTTTCATCACACTAGTTAACATAGCTTTCATAGCATTTTCTTAGTTATTTTGCATTTCAAATGTCTTTTCATGAACCTACATTAAGTTTGCAAAGTATTTCTTGTTTCTTGTAAGAGCTTTTACTTTAACTATTAGCCATACTATGAAAATGTGTGATATACTTTTAATATACTTAAAAATTAACTATTTTAGCTATAATTAAAAGGTAAAATGTATTGTCATGAAATATATATATTTTGCAGAGCTGGAAAGCAGACTAATATAATAAAACAGATTAATTATCGCTATGAGAGACTGGATTTCAAAATCAAAAGATGAATTCAAACATATTTATGTTTTTTAAAAAGTAAGTACAGGACAGGTGTGGTGGTTCATTCCTGTAGTCCTAGAACTTCAGGAGGCCATGGCAGGTGATCACTTCAGGCCAAGAGTTTGGAATCAACCCGAGCAACATAGTAAGACTGTGTCTCTACACGAAAATAGAAAAATTAGCCAGGCCTAGTGGGACAGGCCTTTAGTCCCAGCTACTTGGGAGGCTGAACCAGGAAAATCATTTACGCTCAGGAGTTTAAGGTAGCAGTGAGCTATGACAATCCCATTTCACTCTAAGTTATGCAACAGAGCAAGACTGTCTCGAGAGAAAAAAAAACGAACACACACATACTGAAAGTACATGAGGAGATACGAAACATAGTTAAAATTTACTTGAAAAAATAAGTTATTTAACCGAATAATGGGATGAATTTTGAGATGTGGCAGCCTCCAAACTAAAACTAAATCCACTCTACTTATGCTCATAAATGACATAAAATCAAAATTTTACGGTAATCTAAAGTTCCTCAGGGTTTTTTCAAGAGTATTACCTATCAAAATACAATTTTTTTAAACTACCAGGATTGTTTTACAACCTTAGTGCTTGATCAACTTGACTCACTGAACTGTGTACAGAAACTACTAGAGCTACTCAGAAGTGAGATAAAAATGGCCCGTTGAGGGGCCAGTGCCTATGGCTCAGTGAGTAGGGCACTGGCCCCATATACCAGAGGTGGTGGGTTCAAACCCAGCCCTGGCCAAAAATGAAAAAAAAAAAAAACACCTGCAAAAAAAAAAAAAAAAGGCCCACTGAGGAAGTCCAAAGAGTGAAAAGTATAAAGAAAGCAAGGAGAAAATGGGAGTCTATGTTTGTCTTTTAATGTAAGATAAGATTCCTGTATGCAGCAGATATCTGGCTTGAGTTTTTGTATCCAGTCAGCCAACCTGTGCCTCTTTAGAGGACAATTTAAACCATTCACATTAATTGAGAACATTGATAAGCCTTTCGAGAGTCCGGTGGACATTTTTAATCCTTTTGCAACTATGGAAGTTAGAATTTGATCAAAATTTTCTGGGTGGGTTTACTTTTGTAGTGGAGGATTTATGCTGGTCTTTATGGAGGATAAGTCTGAGAATACCCTGAAGAGCTGGTTTAGTTATGGCAAGTTTCTTCAACATGTGAATGTCATTAAAGTATTTAATTTCTCCATCATAAATGAAACTCAGTTTAGCTCAGTACAGGATCCTGGGTTCAAAGTTATTTTGTTTTAGGAGATTAAAAGTTGATGACCATCTTCTTCTAGCTTGAAAGGTTTCAGCAGAGAGAGCTGCAGTTATTCTAATATTCTTCCCCTTGTAGTAATAATTTTTTTTCATCTGGCTGCTTTCAGAATTTTCTCCTTCATATTAACTTTAGTGAAATTGATTATGATGTGTCTGGGGGATGTCTTATTCGGGTTGAGTCGTGCGGGAGATTCTGAAATTCAGAATCTCTTGGCATGTCTGGAAAGTTCTCTTTCTTAATCTCATGAAGAAAAGACTCTGGGTCTTTTGAAGCCACTTTATCACTTTTGGGGATCCCTGTAAGATGAATATTAGTTTTCTTCAAGTTATCCCAGAGCTCTCTGAGAGAGTGATCTGTTTTTGCCCTCCATTTCTCTTCCTCTCTGAGAGTTTGGGAGCATTTGAAAGCTTTGTCTTCAATGTCAGAAATCCTTTCTTCTGCTTGCTCCATTCTGTTACTGAGGGATTCGACTGTGTTCCTCAGATCTTTGAGGGCCGCAAGTTCTTGTCTCAATGTGTCAAAATCTTTGGTCATTTGGTCTTTGGATTTGTTGAGTTCATGAGATATCTTTTGGGTTACTGCTTGGAATTTTAATTTGCTCTTACTTGCTATCCAGATTCTGAATTTGATTTCTGACATCTCAGCTGCTTGTTTGTGCATGGGATCTTGTGCCGTGTCTGCCCCATCGATCCTTGGGGAAGTTCATCTACTCTGATTATTCATATTGCCAGAGTATTTCCTTTGATTTTATCTCATGATTGTTTTTCACCGTTGCCTCTGGCCATCCTCAGAGTTGGGGTAGTATCTCTCCAAGATTAGACCCTGGGGGGATCACTCTATTGTTGCTGGGTCTTTGTAGGGAGTGACCCTGTGTAGGTCTTCTGGGGCTGCCCCAGCCAGGGAGTTCTGGTTGTGGGAGCAGCTCCGGAGTGTGACACCCCCAGATCTAGCAACAGGGCAGGGGGTGGTGCACACAGTTCTGGGAGTGCCTGGTGCCCAGTGACTTTGGCACAAAGGGCCCAAGGCTCCAGCAGTCTCTGGCCAGGAGAAGGGCTCCGTGCAGAGGCAGGGAGGGCTCCGGAGGGCATGGCCAAAGTCCCTGAGTCCCTGGCCAAATGAGCGAGCCGGTGTAGAGGGAGGACGCGGGGTTGCGCGGCTCCTGGAGTTCCTGTTCAGGGCGTGGGGAGGCCTGGCAGGTGAGGTAGTGGGTCCTGGCTCAGCTCTTAATGGGGTTTGGGTGGGCACAATTCTTATGGAGGTCAAGGAGGGTGCCAATCGTGGGTCACGGTGCAGCTCTTCTGGAGGTCCGGGAGGGTGCCAATCACAAGTTGTGGGGCAGCTCTTCCGGAGGTCTGGGAGGGTATTAGGTATTTTCTTATTGCATTTTATGTAGGCTTGAGAGATAAATTATAAAAATAGTGCATTTTATATTTTATCTTTTATCTGTTTACTGATTTTAAATGCTAGTATTATTACTCAAATATGCATTTTGCAGTAATTACATCATGGCTACACTAGCATCTACCCAACAAAGAATGAATCTTTGTCTTGGTGACTGTGAGTTAAGCTGTGATTAACATTCTAGTCTGTAAGGTAAAATAATTTTTTTACTCCAGGGTAGACACCTAGTAAGGGGATTGCAGGATCAAATGGAAAACTTACTATTATCTCTTAGATGATTCTCCATACTTTCCATTAAGGCTGTATTAGTTTGCAAACTCACCACCCCATTCATCTTTCATGTTCAGAGAAGGTTCATGTTGCTTGCCCACTCATAAAAGAGATTTATTTGCTCTTTTCTTGATTAGAGTAAGTTACCTGTAGATTCTACCCTGTTTCCCCAAAAATAAGATATCCTCCGGAAATAAGACCTACTTACAGGAAAGATAAGATGTCTCCAGAAAATAAGACCTAGGGCATCTTTGGGAGCACACCTTAAAATAAGACAACAGGGTAGTTTTCGGTCCTTCATCAGATTCACAGCATGCAAGTATCTTCTCCCATTCTGAAGGTTGTCTGTATCCTTAGTTGTTGTATCCTTACCTGTGTAGAAGCTTTTTAGTTTGATCGTGTCCCATTCATTTATTTTTGGTATTGCTGCAATTGTGAAGGTGATCTTCTACATAAAATGTTTTCCCAAGCCAATGTGATTAAGAGTTTTTCCCACTTTCTTCTAGAAATTTTATCATTTCATGTCTTAAATTTAAATCTTTTATCTAGGGAGAGTCAATCCAAGTGCCCATGAACTCATTAATGAATTAATAGACTATATTATATGTATATCATGGAATACTATTCAGCCATAAAAAAAGATGGAGACTTCACATCATTTGTATCCCCATGGATGGAGTTGAAGAACATTCTTCTTAGTAAAATATTAAAGCATGGAAAAGTATCTAATGTACATAATACTAATATGAAACCAGTAGATGAACAACTATATACCTACACAAGAGAAAAATACAAATCAAGTCAGCGGATGGGGGAGGAGGAAAAGGATAGAGGAGAGAAGGAAGGGGTATTAGTAAACTCTCCCCAATGGGCGCAATGTAAGTGTATACAGCTCATCCCCTTGGTGAAGGGCTCAAATACAACTTGAACTTTACCTGTAACTGCAAACAATGTAACCTAATAATTTATACCCTCATATTAATCTGAAATTTAAAAAATAATGAATCCTTAGTCTTCTGTCATCACCTATTCAGCATTTTATATTTTTCCTAAACACAATAAACTTCACACAATAATTAAACTTAATGCCTTTCCTTATATTCCTCCTACTTTTCCAAGCCATCTCAGCCCAAGATATTCTCTAAGATGAAAAAAAGTGCAGGTATTTTTTCAAGCTGTTTTTTCACCCAGTAACATCATTTTCCTCACAAAAACAAGTGAGAGAGAATTCCTTCCTGTATTCTCATTCTCTGGTCTAGTAGCAGAACTAGTTCAATGTCATGGTACAATGTCAAATTCTAGTGCACTAATGTCATAATAAAGCTAACTTTAAAAACATCACTGAATATTAGAATGTAATTTAATGTAATGTAATTTTAAATTACATTCTAATATTGGGCTAAGTGGCTGAAAAAATTCAATCTCCTTCCTCAACCTGATGGCTTCTCTTAGTAACAGTCCATCAGATGGTGGGAAGTCTGGTTTGATCAATGTAACAGACTTTGTCAAGCACAGAAGGAACCATGTGACTTAACGGATTGTACACAAAGCCACTATTTCTTTTCCAGGAAATGCATTGCCATGACTTTTCCATCTTTCCTTTTCCCAAAAATGGAACAATTAAAAATCCAAAGAACTGTCATCATTGAACATTCACATCATCCCCTATTACCATGCGAACACAGCTGGGCTCATGTACAATTTTTGACACATATATAAATACAATCAAGATGAGAGAGAGATTGAAACTAAGATTCAGACATCTAATGTTATCTTTGGATCAATCCAGACAATAATAAAACTGATTTCATTCCTCACAGGATGATTTAAAGAAATTTATGTATGACATCATGATGGCAGAAGGAGAAACTAATCAGAAATAGGTGTACGAAACCTACCGCTGGGTATCACAAGGGTATTATTCATTATATTGTCCACTAAAACATACAGATCTCTTTTATGAGTAGCCATGAGTAAAATTTCTCTATGTTTTCAGTACCAGAGACAGTTCTTTTTGTTTTATAGACACAGTGACTCGTTCAACTGCTTGTGTTTCTCTGTTCTGGCTACTGAAAAGTCTAAGCCAAAGCTTTGATCCTCCTCTAACAAATGAGTTCCTGCCAGGCATCTGTCCTGGAATTTTTCATTTGTCTTTCTACTGCCCTATTATTTCCTTTCCTGTACCTCATATATGTCTTAACATCAACTCAATTCACTGATTCTTTTTACTTTCTCCAAATTTATGAAACAAAGTATATATATCTTAGTCTGTTTTTATTACTATGATGAAATACCTGAGGCTGGTTAATTTACAAGGTGAAAGGTTTATCTGGGTCACAATTCTGATGGCTGGAAAGTTCAAGATTGGTCATATGTGTCTGGAAAGAACCTCAGGCTGTTTCTACCCAGGGCAGAAGACAACAGGGAGTCAGCATATGGAGATCTCAATGCCAAGAGAGAGGGGGAAAGGCCAGGTTCCATTTAACAACCATCACAGGAATTCAAAGTACATGAACTTCCCTATGTGAGAGGACATTATTCATAAGGGACCTACCCCACGCCCATGACCCAATCACCTCCCCCATTAGCCTGATCTCCAACCTTGGGGATAAGATTTCAACCTAGAGTTCTGAAGGGAAAAACATCCAAACCACAGCAAAATGTACAAAGAGTACGTTGGAACTCTTGTGATTTTTTTTAAAGGTAACCTGTATAATCTTTAAAAGACACAAGCTTTTCCCAGGTCTTATTTCTGGTCTCTCTTTCCCTGGTCTCCATTTTCCATCAGAATGTCTTAAAAAAAAAAAAAAATAGAATGTCTTATAGCTTTCTGCGCAAAGTTCATTAATCAATACAAAATAAAATACCTTCCAAGATAATTTTATAGACAGAGAGGAGCTATTTCTACATAATACCACACTTGCTTGAACTTGCTGCTATCACACTAATCATATATCACTGGTCTATCCTTACTTTTCAACTATAATTCTGGAATGCTCAGCCCTTGGTCCAGTCTTTTCTCTATCTATTCTCTTTCCTTGGACTCATATTCCATTTTATACCTTTATGTGTCCTCTATGCTGTCAAGTCCCAAATTTGTATTGTCTGCCTAGAGACCACTTCCAAATTCAATACTCATATATCCAACTGACTGCTCCAAATTGCTACATAGGTCTCTAATAGACATCTCAACTTCAATGTTTCTAAAATCAAACTCATGCTTGCCCTCCTGAACAGCTCCATCTGTAACCTTTCCAGTCTCGGTGGCAACTCCATCCTTCCAATGGTTCCAGCCAAAGTTCTATAATTATCTTTGACACACCTCTTTGTCTCCCACTTCTACATCTAATCCATTCAGATATTCTATTGGACCTAGATTTAAAATACTACCAGAATCCAATAAATTTTTTTTATTAAATCATAGCTGTGAACATTAATACGATCATGAGGTACAATGTGCTGCTTTATATACAATTTGAAATATTTTCATCAAACTAGTTAACACAGCCTTCATGGCATTTTCTTATTGTGTTAAGACATTTATATTCTACATTTAGTAAATTTCACATGTACCCTTGTCAGAATCCAATAAATTCTTACCACTTTTCACTGCTACACAAGCCACCAGCTTCTCTAACTTCAGGTTCACTGCCCTGGGTCTTGTTTCCACTGCAGACTCACCACATTCTGTTCTTCATGGGGAAGTCAAAGTGAGTCTTGCAAAACAAAAGTTAAATCACATCACCTCAAACCGTACGGCTCAAAACCATACAGTGATTCTCCATCCATTTACAGTAAATCCCTTACAGGGACCCACAAGGCTCTCCCAGTGCTGGCTCAGCCACTCTGGCCATCTGTGAGAACACACCACTGCCTGACAGCCTAGGTTCTCGTTTATATTCTCTGAATGAAAAGCTTGTCCCCAGATAGTCTTTGGCAACTTCCTCACTGCCCTTAAAGACTTGGCATGAATTTTGTCTACCAATTTAACACTACCTACTTCCAACCTCCAGTTCTACAGGTTTTTAGCTCTATTTTTTTCCATAGCACTTGTCTAACATGCAATACAATTCACTCGTTTATTATGTTTATTGGTTTCTGTGTGTCTACCCTCACTAGAATGGAAATATCAAGGTGGATAAGGCATCTTTGATTATAGCTCTGGTGTACCCCAAACAGCTAGGACACAGATGAGTACATGGCAGGATAGTACAAGGCAAGATACTCATTAAATATTTCTTGAACGAATTGATAAAGGCTCATAACGTGATTCGGGAGAGTTATTCCTGGGAGAGTCTAAACTAACGAGATATAAAATTGTAAAATTCGGATTTTTGTTCTATGTCAAGTGAGTTCCCTGCACATCTCTAACAAAACTAAGATCATTAGTTCTATAGAACTTGCTTAATAAAATACACTGAACAAAAACCCTTGGAGAAGTTTACTTCTAATACTCTGAGACCAGGCTATTCATTTAACACAGGAACATTGGCTATGTTTTGCAATGAAAGTAGGATCCCTTAAGTTTCTGGTAATGTCCTTTGCCATTTTCAGGTTGAAGTATCTCAGATAAGAGTCGTTACAGAAAATACTCACCTGAGAGCCTTGAGCAAGGTTCAGACACATGGGACAGACTCAGCCCAAGAGAACACAGATCAGCTTGCTCTAAGATTTTTTGCCTCAGGAAAAGAGATGCTTCAGACTAGTCTTTCAAAAACTTTTCAACCTCAAAAAGAGAAGTAAACTTTGTTACTGAGGAAGTATTAACATGGATGTTTACATTATAAACATAATCATAAGCATATTTAAACCAGCTAGAAGAGGTAAACACCTCCTTGCAGCGTGCTAAGTTTAAAAAGCAAGCATGAATCCTATGTACTCAATTTTGATATGAGGACAATTAATGACAATTATGGTTATGGGGGGGGAAACAGAAAGAGGGAAGGAGGGAGGTGGGTGGGGCCTTGGTGTGTGTCATACTTTATGGGGGCAAGACATGATCGCAAGAGGGACTTTACCTAACAATTGCAATCAGTGTAACCTGGCTTATTGTACCCTCAATGAATCCCCAACAACAAAAAAAATAAAATCAAAAAAAAATAAAATAAAAAGCAAGCATATTCTATACACTTATGTTTTATCTGTTTTGTATATTTAACAGAGAGAAGAGGTGGCTACAGGCTGGTACGGATTTTATTACACGGAAAAAGTTCGAGAAATACCACTCTCCAGTTCACAGAAAATACTGTCATCTTTGGTCTTCTCTTTTGTTTTGCTCACAACGTTTCCCTCACCATTCTCATTCCACTCCCTACCTCCCTAAGGCAATCGTTTTCATATATTTAACACAGATCATTTTGTTTGCTATGTTCTTATAAAATATACATGGCTGGCTTACATGTATTTTATTTTGTACAGAGTTGTATTTTACATTTCAATCTGTTTCCTTTTTGCTTAGCATTTTCAAATATGCTATGGCCTGAATGTTCATGCTCCCCACCCCCAAATTCATATATTGAAACTAATCGCCAGTGTGATAGTATGAAGAGATGGGGCTTTGGGGAGGTGATTAGGTTTTAAGGGCTCTGCTTTTGTGAATGGAATTAGTGCCCAGATAAAAGAGACCCCAAAGAGCTACTTAGCCCTACCCGCCATGTGAGGGCACAGTCGGGAGTCAACATCCCTGAGGAAGCGGCTCTCACCAGACACTGAATATGCCAGCACCTTGATCTTGAACTTTTCAGCCATGAGAACTATGAGAAATTTCTGCTGGTTATTAGCCATCCAGTTTATGGTATTTTGTTATAGCATAATGAACTAAAGACAAAATACCCAAATTTTCGCACATTTATCTAGTCCACTCTTACTAACCACTGCCTAATATTCTATGATGGGCACCCATTTTCCTATTTATTTCTCTGTAATGGGTACCAAGTTTGTCTCCAAATATGTATAAACACTGCAATGAACATCCTCACACTTCTCCCAAAATAGAGCTCTGTATTTCTTGAGTATAGTTAGATACATGTTTGCAGGTGTGCATACACACACCCACCCACACACACACACACACAGCCTGTTTCTGGATGATTTATTTAGAAGTTGGATTATTTGCTTTCCCTTTCATTGTAATTCTGTTTCTTTAATGAGGATAAAAATACTAAGGCATTTCCCTAAAGGTTTTTATTATATTTTTTTAAGACCCGAGTTTTTAATGTTATAACTTTACTATAACAGACTAACCGTCAACTTCACTGTGTGTGGCAACAAAGATGGGGAACTTAAGCTGAAGAGGATTTTAGCCAATGCTTTAGGGCAAGCTGCAAACCACAAGCTTGAGGAGAACTTCATACCACCCTAAGCCTAGCAAGTTCCCTCATCCTTCTACTTTTTCTTTTTTCAGTATACCACTCTGCTGAACAAGATGACAGTCTAGAGAATTTCTAATACTCTTATTTTAAAATGTGATTATATATAATGGGGGGGAATCTCTAAAATATATGCTCACTTTCTAAAATTAGAGGCAGGAGGGGAATCTCACTGGTACCAATAGGCACTTCTCTTTCTGCATGAAATACAAGTCATGATTTTTTATTGATACATATTTAGGGTACATGAAGATTGGTTACAGATATGTTGCATAGTGGTAAAGGCCAAGCATTGTGAGTAACCCTCACCTAATTATTGTACGTGGTACCCATTAGGTAGTTTCTCTACCCACACCCCTCATCTTCTGAGTCTCCAGTGCTATTATTCCACCTCTATGCTCATGTATACTCCTGATTTTGTTCCCACTTATAAGTGGTAACATTCAGTATGTGGCTCAGTTATTGCACTTGAGATAATGGCTGCCAATTCCATCCATTTTGGACTAAAACATGATTTCCTTCTTTGTGGCTGAGCAATATTTCATTGCGTATTTTCTTTATCCAATATTCGGTTAATGGACAATTAGGTTGATTCATATCTTTACTATTTTGAATTGTGCTGCAATAAACATTTGGGTGGAGGTATGATTTCTGTTCCTCCAGGTAGATACCCAATATGGGAGTGCTGGATCAAACAGCAGTTCCAATTTTAGTTCTTTGAGAAAGCTCTGTACTGTTCCATAGAGGTGACACTAACTTACATTTCCAGCAATAGTTTTATGTTTCCTTTGCTCTGGACCCTTGCCAGAATCTACTGTTTTTTGATTTTTTAGTAATGGCCTTTTTTTTTTTTCCATCTTTTATTTGGCCATTAATGCTGGAAGTTTGCTTTCTACCATCATCACGCCCATGCTCGGAGGTAAGAAATAGCTGAATGGGGCTTCTGTTTTTCTTATTTTTTATTTTTTTTTATTAAATCATAGCTGTGTACATTAGTATTATCATGGGGCACCATACACTTGGTTCATAGATCATTTGACACATTTTCATCACACTAGTTAACATAGCTTTCCTGGCATTTTCTTATTTTGCTAAGACCTTTACATTCCACATTTACTAGGATTCACATATACCCTTGTAAGATGCATGGCAGGTGTAATCCCATTAATCCCCCTCCCTCCACTTATCTCTACCCTCTCCCCCTCCCTTTCCCCTTTCTCCCTATTCTTAGGTTGTAACTGGGTTATAGCTTTCATGTGGAGGTCCTACATTAGTTTCATAATAAGGGTGAGTACATTGGGTACTTTTTCTTCCATTCTTGAAACACTTTACTAAGAAGAAGATGTTCCAGCTCCATCCATGTAAACATGAAAGAGGTAAAGTCTCCATCTTTCTTTAAGGCTGCATAATATTCCATGGTGTACATATACCACAATTTATTAATCCATTCGTGGATCGATGGGCACTTGGGCTTTTCCCATGACTTAGCAATTATGAATAGGGCTGCAATAAATATTCTGATACAAATATCTTTGTTATGATGTGATTTTTGGTCTTCTGGGTATATGCCAAGTAGAGGGATTACAGGATTGAATGGCAGATCTATTTTTAGATCTCTGAGTGTTCTCCATATCTCTTTCCAAAAGGAATGTATCAATTTGTATTCCCACCAGCAGTGCAAAATGTTCCCTTTTCTCCACATCCACGCCAACATCTCTGGTTTTGGGATTTTGTGATGTAGGCTAGTCTCACTGGAGTTAGATGATATCTCAAAGTAGTTTTGATTTGCATTTCTCTGATGATTAAAGATGATGAGCATTTTTTCATATGTCTGAAGGCCGTGCGCCTGTCTTCTTCAGAGAAGTTTCTCTTCAAATCCCTTGCCCAGCCTGCGATGGGATCCCTTGTTCTTTTCCTGCTAATGCGTTTGAGTTCTCTGTGGATTCTGGTTATTAAACCTTTGTCGGAGACATAACCTGCAAGTATCTTTTCCCATTCTGAGGGCTGTGTGCTTGCTTTACTTACTGTGTTCTTGGCTGTGCAGAAGCTTTTTAGTTTGATTAAGTCCCAATAGTGTATTTTTGAAGCAGCTTCAATTGCCCAGGGGGTCTTTCTCATAAAAAACTCGCCCAACCCAATTACTTCAAGGGTTTTCCCTGCACTCTGTTCTAGTATTTTTATAGTTTCATGGCTTAGGTTTAAATCTTTAATCCATTGAGAGTCTATCTTGGTTAATGGTGAGAGGTGTGGGTCCAGTTTCAGTCTTCTACAAGTTGCCAGCCAGTTCACCCAGCACCATTTGTTAAATAGGGAATCTTTTCCCCACTGAATATTTTTAATTGGCTTGTCAAAGATCAAATAACGGTAATTAGCTGGATTCATCTCTTGGTTCTCTATTCTGTTCCAGACATCTACTTCTCTGTTTTTGTGCCAGTACCATGCTGTTTTGATCACTATCGATTTGTAGTATAGTCTGAGGTCTGGTAGCATGATTCCTCCTGCTTTGTTTTTATTTTTGAGTAATGTCTTGGCTATTCGAGGTTTTTTCTGATTCCATATAAAACAAAGTATTGTTTTTTCAAGATCTTTAAAATATGACAGTGGAGCTTTACTAGGGAGTGTGTTGAAATTATATATTGCTTTGGGTAGTATGGACATTTTAACAATGTTGATTCTTCCCAACCATGAGCATGGTATACTTTTCCATTTGTTAACATTCTCAGCTATCTCTTTTCTTAGAGTTTCATAGATCTTTACATAGATCTTTCACATCCTTTGTTAGATAAACTCCCAAGTATTTCATCTTCTTTGGCACTACTGTGAATGGGATAGAATCCTTAAATGTTTTTTCAACTTGACTATTGTTGGTATATATAAAGGCTACCGATTTATGAATGTTGGTTTTGTAACCCTGAGACGCTGCTGTATTCCTTGATCACTTCTAAGAGTTTTGTAGTAGAGTCCCTAGTATTTTTCAGATATACAATCATATCCTCTGTGAAGAGTGAAAGTTTGATCTCTTCTGACCTTATGTGGATACCCTTTATCGGTAATGGCCATTTTGACTCGTGTATAATAGTACTTCACTGTGGTTTAATTTGCATTTCTCTGATGATTAGTGATGCTGAACATTTTCTGTAGGTTTGTTGATAATTAGTCTTCTTTTGAAAATGTCTATTTCCTTTGCCCATTTTTTAATGGGGCTGTTGGGTTTTTTGTTTATTTTTCTTGCTGAATTCCTTGCCGATTCTGGATTTTACTACTTTGGATGAACAGCGTGTGAATATTTTCTCCCATACTTTAGGTTGCTTACATTGATTATTTCTTTTGTTGTACAGAAGCTTTTTATTTATTTTATTAAATCATAGCTGTGTACATTAATGTGATCATGGGGCACCATACACTAGTTTCACAGACTGACACATTTTCGTCACACTGGTTAACATAGCCTTCCTGGCATTTTCTTATTGTGCTAAGACATTTACATTCCACATTTACTAAGTTTCACATATACTCTTGTAAGATGCACCACAGGTGTAATCCCACCAATCCCCCTCCCCCCCTCCCTTCCCCCTATTCTTAGGTTGTAACTGGGTTATAGCTTTCATGTGAAAGCCATAAATTAGCTTTTTAGTTTAATTCGGTCCCATGTGCCTGTTTTTTGTTTTGCTGCATTTGCCTTTGAGTTCTTAGTCCTAAATTCTTTGCCTGGGCCAATGTCTAGAAGATCTTTTCCTAGGTTTTCTCCTACAATTTTATAGTTTCAGCTTTTACATTTAAGTCTTTATTCTACCTTGAGTTTACTTTTGTATATGGCGAGAGATATGGGTCTGGTTTCATTGTTCTGTTTATGGCTATCCAACTTTTCCAGCACTGTTTATGGAACAGAATATCCTAGTGTATTTTCTGTCTACTTTGTCTAAGATTAGTTGATTGTAGGTTGCTACCGTTCAAAGATATGAATGTGATTAGTCAGACTCCTAGATTGAGAGGCAAACTATGCGCCCACTAAGAGCATTTCATTTTCTGTTAATGAAGGGGAATCGTAACATGTAAGCAGTGAATAGTGCACACACACAAGTCCAATCAGATACATACCAACCCACATCGGCACATTCTTTACAGTATTTTCCTATCTATTCTTTCCATTCTGTTTCATTGTCATTACTCCCAGCAGTTCCCATAATTTTATACCCGTTTTTCTTTAGCCTCCATTCTCTCTCCTTGCAAACTCCTTTGTTTCTGTTTAATTTTTCAAGTAATCTTCGTGAGCATTATTTTCACCTGTAAACTCCTATAATTAAAGACTTCCCTTCTGGCTCTGAAAGCGCTCTAAGATCCAGCCCCAATATACTCGCTCAAATGTACTTGCAGTAGCCTGTTAGCATTTACAGGAAAAATTAAAGTTCACCTTGGCGCCCATAGCTTAGTGATTAGGGCACGGGCCACATACACCAGGCCTGGCAGGTTCAAACCCGGCCTGGGCCTGCTAAACAATGACAACTACAACAACAAAATAGCCGGGTGTTGTGTTGGGTGCCTGAAGTCCCAGCTACATAGGAGGCTGAGGCAAGAGAATCACTTAAGCCCAAGAGTTGGAGGTTACTGTGAGCTGTGACACTACAGCACTCTACCAAGGGCAACAAAGTGAGACTGTCTCCAAATTTAAAAAAAGAGAGAGAAATTAATTTTAATCAGAGTAGTTTCTTTGATAACAATGTCTGTGTCAATACTATAAGGATAATACAAGCCCATATAAGACCCTAGGGAGGGTCTCCTCCTGCCCTGGAATATCCTCAGCCCTCCACCCACTGCTGCAGTATTCCCCTCCAAATATAACCTTAAGGGCCTAACTCATCTCTATAGAAAATTCTCTCATTCTTAAGATTGCCATCCCTTAGCCATTCACATAGGTGAACGTTATGGTTTTTATCCTAATGGCTTTATGGTTTTGTCCTAATGTATTAAATGTAATGTAATATGGTTTTATCCTAATGTATTAAAATTTAAAAATATAAGGTCACCCAATGTTTAATACAGACTCTTCATAAAATATAATACACGCCTGTTTTTGACTTCCCATGCTGTAAGTTTTTTTAATATCTTATGACTCAGGAAGGAAATTTAACTGAATTTTCTACAGGTGAAAGTAGTTTTGAGGGCTCATTTGGCAGTCTGGCCTTCTCAAAGTACAAGAATTTGCTTAATTTCCCTCAATATGGGGCAACTAATAAATCAAAGGTAAGCCAATGCTAGCTTTTATAATGAAGCAAGTGCTACCAAAACTGCCCGATCCTTGTACATTTATATCATAGTAATTACCACATATATTGAACATATGCAAAACCATCTTACCCAAGAAGACCCATTTCACCTGATGGTACCACATAGAGATACCCTGAGAGAAGCTACCGCTTAAAACCAGGAGAAGGGGCGGCCCCTGTGGCTCAAGGAGTAGGGCGCCGGTCCCATATGCCAGAGGTGGCTGGTTCATACCCAGCCCCGGCCAAAAACCACAAAAAAAAAAAAAAAAAAAACCAGGAGAGGCAGAATATTTTTATCACAAATACAGCAGAAAATAATTATTCAAGGCTACCTCTATCAAATTGACAAACTCATTGTATTTTCTAATTAAATGTCTTTAGATTTTCAGTGTATATAAAATAGAGATGATCATTTGCTGTTTCCAGCCACACTCCTGGTTCGCTTGTGTGGTAAACATTACTTGTTATACTTAGCATCTATCTCTACCCACCCCACTCCTCCTTATGTACAGAACTGTGATGTTGCTGAGGTGACATGATCAAGGAAGGAGGCCATCTCCAGGGAATAACTGGTCTTGGCCTATCACAATTCTACCGCTTGCCCCTGACCCATGTTGGAGAGCGTTTTGGTAACAGGCAAGGTTTCCAATTCCAAGCAGTTAAATGTAAGGAGAAGTCTGCTGGGATTTCTGGAACAGAACTTCTTCCCTAGAAAAAAGATACAATACCTGTCTCTGAACCTCTTTTCATGTGAAATGATAAGTCTGTATTACCAAAGATGCATTTAATACAGTAAGAAGTCACTTGAGCAGCCCAAAGCACCCTAATTTATTGAAACTTCCTTGACTCTGTTCTCCTATCCCCAAGACCACCGTCATAACTAGGTGGATGCTACTTTATCCTGACACCTGCATGCGCAGAATTTCTTCTCATAATATCTGGGTTCTCTTTGCTTTCTTACACATGCAAACTACAGTGATTTAAGCAAAAGATAATTAGAAGATAAAATACACGTTGAAAACTTTTTGATGTCCAAATTGTAACGATGACCATCATCATGAATTAAGGTGGAATAAACTGTCCCTGATAACAAGAAATCTAGCAAATGCCGTGATTATGCACATTCAGGTTGTGGGAGCGTTCAGAAGGAAGGTCGTATTTTTTGTCAAGCACTCGCAATGAATCCCTGTGAGCACACAATTTTCCTTCTCTGAATTCTGAAGCGTACTTACCACCTGCAGGTACTGAGAAAACTGACAAATAGCTTCTGACAAATAGGCAACTATTCTATAGCAAAATGACACTAGGAAACATCTACTGCGCCAAGTCACATTTTATATAGAAGAAAATACACTAAATTCTCACATCGTGGGTCAAGTTTATATACTTCATGATATTACTTTTGGGAGAAAGCTTTCTTCTTCCCTCTCTTCTAATACCCTTGTAACAACCTCAATCGGGAAACCAAGGGGAGGCTAAACAATGTGCAGACACAGTCTTAAATTAGAAAACTGTTCCCTGGCTAGACCTCTTCCTGAGTTCGCTAGGACTGTGTACTTCAATTTGAAGAAACCACAATGGTCAAAGAAGATGTAAGGATACCATAATGGGTCCATGTTTTGGAAACAAACATCAGGAAGGAGAATGCAAGGTCATTCAAACACAAAATAAACAATGTTAGGACACATATCAGCAAGGGAACTACTGCATGTTAGAATAGTAGATAGCACAGTTTAGGTTCCAAATGAAAGTATTGCCTAAAATCGCATAGCAAATTTTTTTTCAAGCATATATGAAAATTGATTGGTTGCTTAAGGAGAAAACAGTTGAAACACTCGTATTGGACAGCAGCAACCAGGCTGGGGTAAGCAGAGATACGAAACAGAACGTGACTGGAGCAAACACCTCAATGGAGTGAATCCACCCTCTATCACTTGGTTATACAACTTTGGAAATCAAAATACAGTACTCCAACAGAGACTGACTAAGACTGAAACACTAAGATTGAGCACGTAGGCGCATACACATTTATGTTACTGTCACTATAAGCCCCTCACATAGATAGAAAACCATTAAACATTCATTAAAATCTTTCTATCAATTGCCTGCTTCATCAAAGAGGATTTCATTTTTATCCTGAACAGATGGCAAGCCCATCACAGGGCATTCTTTATGACCAGAACATAAACACTGTCTGATTAAATCGTTCTAAAGCCAATTAAAAACTCAGCATTTACTTTAATAGGCCATAGCTACTGTTAAGAGGCAACATGAGCTAACCTAGTCCATATGTTGCCTCCTGTCTCTAGAACTTTGACAAATGGCATGGATTGACTTGGGTAATCAGCTTTACCTCAGTTTAGCTATTCCTTGCAACTTGAGCTCTCAATTAAAAGGGCAATTGGAAAGAGATATTAGAATTTCTTTCTCAAATATGCATTGGAATTCTCCTATGATGAAGTCATCAATATACACCAATTTTTAAATCTTGATCCCATGACAAGAAAAAAAATTGTAAATCAGTATAGATATTTAACTCAAGCACAAGTCTGAGCTCAATTTATCTTGTAGCCAAAATGGTAAAAGCTACCTATTTATTAAACACTGTACCACGTGACCACATTACATTACACCAAGTCCTTACTCACTTCCTGTCTAGGTTATTGAAGGCCATAATTTCTTTTTTTGTGATTTTTGGCCGGGGCTGGGTTTGAACCCACCACCTCCAACATATAGGACTGGCGCCCTACTCCTTGAGCCACAGGCACCGCCCTGAAAGCTATAATTTCAAGCAAAATGACCTATAAGGAAACCATCTTGACTATAGGCTTGTTGCTGTAAACAAGAGTTAAGTTCCTATAGCATATTTCTGATCACAAAAAAAGTCACTACACTTCTAAATAAAGAGCTAAAACACTTTTAACATCAAACTTTGAAGTAAAACTTTGAAGTAAGTGTGAGCGATACATATATTTAAGATTAACAAAGAAAGATCATTTTTACTCAAGTTTTAATGAATTGGTGAGTGACAACAGTCATAATGGTGGTCATTCAAATCATGAAATAAATGTTTTGCAAAGGGAAAATTATCAGGAGTACCTCTTCCCCACACAAAGTTAAAAAAAAAAAAAAAAAAACAGCACAAATCTGGTGGGCGCACGGAGAACTCTCATACTTGATTTTGTCGTGCATTTGTATGATTAACATGAACTTTACAAATTTTTATTTTTAAATAATTTGTACTCATTCATTCTCCGACCCACTAATTCTAGTTCAGGATTGCTGGAGCCTGTCCCCACAGCTCTACTTGCAAGGTGGGACTAGCCCTGGACAGGACACCATCCCAGTCCCCAAGCTCTAGTTGCAAGGTAGGGACTAGCCCTGGACAGGACACCATCCCAGTCCCCACAGCTCTAGTTGCAAGGTAGGGACTAGCCCTAGACAGGACACCATCCAGTCCCCACAGCTCTAGTTGCAAGGTAGGGACTAGCCCTGGACAGGACACCATCGCATTGCAGGGTGAGCTCTCTGTCCACACACACTCGCTCACTCACTCTGGAGCCGTATAGACAGGCCAGTGAGCCTAACAGACGCAGCTTTGGGATGTGGAAGGAAACCCACTGGGAGAACATGCCAACTCTAGACAATGGCTCCAGCTGGGAGTGATTTTTTTTTTCCCTCAACACATCAACATTATAATAAAACAACATTAATTTCAGGACATGGTGTATGTCTCTTACTCTTCATAGCAATACATTAGATATGTAAAATGGTATAACAGTACCCATCAAAAAAACTGTGCCTTCAGAAAGATGAATGCAGGCCAGGTGTGGTGGCTTATGCCTATAATCCTAGCAGTCTGGATTCACTGAACTCAGGAGTTCGAGACCAGCCTGACCAAGAGTGAGATCCATCTCTACTAAAAATAGAAAAATTAGCTGTGTATTATGGCAGGAGCCTGTAGTCCCAGCTACTTGAGAGGCTGAGGCAGGAGGATCACTGGAGCCCCAGAGTTTAAGGTTGTTGTGAGCCTGGATTTTGCCATGGCCTTCTAGCCTGGCCAACAGAGTAAAACTCTGTCTCAAAAAAAATTTTTTCATTAAAAAAAAAGATGAATACTGCATGTTCTTACTTTTCTGTAGGTTCTAGAAAAATGAACTCAGAGAACAGGATTTATTATTATTAGAGTCTGGGAGGAATTGGGGGAGGAGCAGCTAAGAGAAAGAGGCAAGTTCTAGTACTCTGTAACCCTGCTGGGTAACTTCGATTAACCATTTTTTTTACATTTTCCAAAATCTAGAAGGAGGATTTTGAATGTTCATTACACAAAGACATGATAAATGTTGAGGTGATGGAGGTGCTAATTATCCTGATTTGATCATTACACATTGTACACATGTATCAAATTATCACTCTGTATCCAAAAAATATGTAGGATTATTATGTGTCAACTAAAAATAATTTTTTCTTTTTAGATTTTAAGTTGTGCCTCCATTAGGTTGAGTAACTTGCTTATGAACACATAGCTGGGCTGTGTTCAGAGCTGGGCTTTCAGGTATCAAAACCACTATCCGCTATCCCCTAAGAGAGAATAGTTTTCCTAAATCTTTCCAGAGAAATTAAAATAAAAAGAAGAAACTCTTTAAATCTAAACGTTGCTGGAACAAATTATTTTCATTGCATAAAAACAAACAACATACTAATCACAAATCATTCTTATTTCTTCACTAAAACAAAATGAGGAAGTCTGTCTAGTCCAAATTACTATATATACTTCAAGGAAATAAAATTACTTTATAAATAATCTATAATTCAGATCAGTTAAAAGGATGATTTTAAATATTTTAGGCCTTTCATACCAGACCATAAAATGTGAATTTGAAAAAGTATAAATATTAAAATGTAAGTTAGAATCTAGTAGATCTGAAATTCATCACCAAAATATGTATTATTGACAAATCTGCATAATTCTAGGTTGACAAAGCATTTACAAATGTGCCCCAATTAAAAATGCAGAACTTTTAGGTGCTAAAACTGGGGCTATCCTAGCAAACTGGGATAAGTTGATCCTTCTAATTCTGCAAGTGTACCAAGTACGAAGAAAAATCACTGTCCAAGAACGGGACAAATGCCTAGGAAAACATCCTTATGATGTGATTTAGTCCTGGGAAAGAAATGCATGTGAAATCATATATTCTTAGGAAATTAACAACTATAATTATTTGATCTTATTTGGGTCCAAAACTTTTTCTAAAGCTGGAAAATAACTAAAAAAAATTCATCTGGTCCAGGACCCTTCCTTCTAGGATACCAGCAAAAACATATTTCAATAGTAAAATATTACAAAACTCTATTTGACTTGATTAATCTCAGAGATTAAGACATCACCCAAAGTTACCATCTTTATATATAGCCATAATTTGGCATATTTAATCTTTAATACTTTAACACATGCTTAATGTTTATCAGGTTAGGGGAATAACTACAAATTCATAAAATTGATATTTGCTAAAAACTGTTTCACTATGGTACATCTGAGAAAATAACCTGCCATGCATAGCCAAAAAGGTTATGCTTATATTTCATTACTGATATTTCCTGTCACTGCTAGCAATGACATTTTGATTAAGTTAAGGTTGAATTTAACAGATTTCACTATGTCGGGGTCATGACTAATAAAACTAATAAAATAAGTTTGGACCCAGCCCTTTCACAAATTCACCCCAGTGACAGTAAACTAAACTAGGCAAATAAATGTAATTTAATTACTAATGGATTGTTATCAAGTTCATCACAACTAGAAGAAACTAAGTTGTAAAGAGAAATTGTATTTTTTAAATTATGAGTTGAATCTCAGCACTATAATATTAAATAAGAGATACATTTCAAAATATCATATACAGTAGAATACCTTTTAGAAAATTGAAAATCTCTCAAAAGTACATACTTTTTCATGAATACATACAAAGGCAATAAAAGCATATACAAGGGAAGTAATAAAATAGTGATCATAAAAATGAGCTGGAAAGAAATAGGATACCAGGAAGTTGTTGTGGACCATATCAATAATTTGGGTCCTGTGTTCATAGTGCTTATTACATTATTTTAAATATAAATAATACAAGCAAGCCATAAAAAATGACGAGGATGTCATGTTATAATGATCATAGTTTTTCCAATTTTGAACACTTGAGAATCCTTAAAATGAGTTTATCCCATTTAAATCCTCAGAGAATATAGCTTCAAGAATGGATTTTTGAAAGGATACTACAGAAAATGAAATTTTAGAAGTATTATCTTCGATCAAAATAGATGGAGACTTTACATCTTTTATAATAACCTGGATGGAAGTGGAACACATTATTCTTTGTAAAGCATCACAAGAATGGAGAAGAATCCTGTGTACTCAATTCTGATATGAGGACAGTTAATGATCTAGTACATGGTGGGGATGGGGGAAGGGGAGAGAGAGGGAAAGAAAGAGGAAGGGGGGGTCATGGTGTGTGACACACCTTTTGGGGCGGGACACAATTATAAGAGGGACTTTACCTAACAAAGGGAATCAATGTAACTGGTTCTTTATACCCTCAATGAATCACCAACAACAAAATTAAAAAAGTATTATCTTCCGTTCATAACAAAATTCAGGATACAGACCTGTCAAATAGCTGGGGGGAAACTTAAGATTACATGCTGATATGAAAAGAAATTTCCCAAGAGGTTAATTGGAATAAAAAAGGAAATAAATGAGAACTATAACGGTAGAAAGCTAACATCTTCATGAAATCAGTGAATCAAACCAAGGCAACCATACTGAAAATTGAGTAGTAATTTGTACAACAAATGTGAGCAGCTGCTTCTAATGTATAAGAAATGGGCAGAGATTAAAAATGAGACAAGAAAAAGTAGATGTAGTTGACAGAGAAATGATATGTACGTAACATAATCTGCATTCTTAAAAAAGAACCATTTACACGAAAACTTAATAAACCTGAGCTATAACAGGACAATGTATTCCTATGCAAAAGAAAGTCTTGAGCGGTGCATCTTACAAGGGTATATGTGAAACTTGGTAAACGGTCTGTGAAGCTAGTGAATGATGCTCCATGATCATATCAATGTACACAGCTATGATTTAAAAAAAAAAAAAAAAAGTCTTGAGTCTAATGATTAACAGGCAACATGAGGACAGAAGCCTGAAATGACCCTGTTAAAATTCATAAATTCAAGGGTAAAGAAAAAAAAGCACAGGTTCAGTTATTAAGTAGACAAAATGTTTGCCTGTAAAGAAAAACAATTACACTGATATCAAACTCTTCCGTGACAATATATATCAGGAAGGAATTGGCCAACATCCATAGAGTTTGTGAACTAAAATAAACTCAGGAAAACCTTATTGCTGAGTCACCAGCCCTGAGGAGCAGGGAGGTTAGACACACCTGATTATGGTCCGAGTCTTTTGGAGTTCTTTGTAACAATTAGATAAAAAGTCATTAACAGACCTCAGGCCATATCAGGCAATGATTAAAACTCACCTGTAGGCTATCAATTTAATTAACAGATATGTCAGAGGCTTGACTCCAATCCACAGACTTCCTTATCATAACTTGAAACATTCCAAGCCTTTTCAACAAAGCTTCATCTCTTCAGTCAATTTAAAATCAGAGAATCTTTAAACCTACCTGTAACCTGTAAGCCCCCACAGCAAGATGTCCCACCTTGTCAGGCCAAACAAACGTACCCCTTCCATGTACTGATTTACAACTTTACACATCATTTCTGTCTCCCTGAAACATGAAACCAAACTCTCTAACCCAACCACAGAAAGACTACTTGCTCAAGACTTCTTGGGCATGACTCCCCGGCCCATAGTCACACATATTTGGCTCAGAATAAATCTGTTTAAATTATTTTACAGAGTTTGGGTTCTTTTTTTTTCATTGACAGCTTTAAAAGTTAAAAATTGTCAACCAGAAGTCTATATATAAAGAATTTCTTATATATGAGAATTAAAGAGAGACATCAAATACACAATAAATATATGTCAGTTACATTTCTGAATATGAGAAATTTAAACCACCCAAAGGATCAAGAGAATTCATTAAAACACACATAAAAAAATCCTATTAATCAAATAATACACACAAATATTTCAACATACACATGCTCGTATTATTTACGAGAGGTAAAATAAGAAACATCTAAGTGATTGGATACACAAAATTAACTAAATTATAATATCATAAATGATGGACTGAGATGTAACTTTTTCAAACCACTTATTTAAACAACACGAAAAATATACGGAATCATCACAATATATTGGTAAATGAAATGACAGTTACAAAAGATAGTGCATAATAATTTTGTTATAATACATGTCTGGGGCTAGAAAAATATTGAAAAAAAAACAAAATGCTTACTCTAGTTTGAGGTGTGCTGGTTTTTATTTTCTCCATAATTTTGTGTATTTTCTCTAAATCAAAAAGAAATGCATTTTCAAGTAACTCTTCCTTTCTTCCATTTGGATAAATTTATAGTAGGACAGCTCAAGTATGTTCCTTGTGGGTTTGAAAGCTTCTATTTTTATGTTTATCAGTAGTGTTTGGAGTTAAGAATTTAAATCATATTACTTATTGCATCAGATGATTATGTTCTGATCTGTTTTATTGCAACTGACAATGTTTGTAAATCAAATTTGCTGTTTTGCCTGTAAGAAAACACTGGGCAACTTATGATTTTAACCTTAGTGAAATGCTCTGAGACTTGAGAATCTGAGCATATGTTTTCAATAGGCAAATCTATTCAGTAGTCCTTTTCGTTTAACATAAAACTATAGATATTCTGCAACTGTAAGTTTGCCTCCAGTCTTTTTTTTTTTTTTTTAATAACCTCACTCTATCTTTCCAAATTTATAGAATTTTATTTAACTGATGTGTTCTGGATACCTAATATAGGCCAATGTTTAATATACAAAAGTTACGGATCCCTTTTCAGTAAACATTGCACTTTTCTAGAGTAAACAAAGTTATAGATTCAACTAAGAAATAAATGTTATTTTATTTTTGTTTGGCTGTTTTCTAAAGTGATAAAGATTTTTAGGGTAGAGCTCAGCCCTGTGTTAGCCTTCAGCAATGAACTAGGGAGATGAGGCTATCAGCTGAAAGAAATGTGTGAACTTGAAAAAACAGACTATGTTATTATCTGGAGATTAGTTTATGGGCTCCTGGGTTCACAACAACCCGCAGCTACACAGAAATTCACAGTGAGAGCCTCAAGCAGACCTGGGTACCACGGATCTCAGCTCCACCTTTGCTTTCTCATTTGCAATGGGGTCTGCTCCGGAGTTGGTAAAAATCCCTTGACTAAGCCCAAGATGAAGCATCCCACATTTGACATTCTAATTCCCGCTCTGCCCCTGGCTTGCCAGTGATCTCTGATAAGACACTTATCTGGTCTGTGCCTAAAGCAACCTCCCGAGTGAGAATAATATTGTGATCCCAGATCTCAAAGATGCAGTGATGGTTAATAATTTATTTCGAAGCTAAGAAGAATGAAATCTATGCTTGAAGTTTTCAGTATATTCAGATAAACTCATTGAAATTCTGGGTATCATAACTTTCTCATATTCAAGTACCCACTATAAAGATGAGGAGAAACTAATGTTAAGAAGGAAGATGGTTTTCAAAAAGCAGAACCACATGTTAATATTCTAGAAAAACAAAATTCCTATTGGACATTAACATAAAAAAGTTATTTCTCCTCATCTGTCATTCTTTAATCAGACGTAAAATTTTTGTAAGATATGCTAATATCTGATTATGTGAGTTTTCCGGTATCAACTTCTTGCTGCAGTTGATTGAACTTGAGTGAGGCAATGAATTTGTTCATAGATACATATAACCTTACTACTACCCTTCTCTTCTAAAGTAACCACATCATTATTGGTTTATATTGATGCAGCTTTTTCAACAGCAGTGATACTTATCCCATGTATTTTTCCTTTTATTTCTTATAAAATATAGTCTATTATACATCACTTCATTAAAATAAAACAGCAAATACTGTAACTGACAAAAAAGTATACAAACAAAATCAGTGTTGTATTTTTATCATGGAAAGGGAGGATAGCATGAGGGAGTTTATTTGTTGGAGCTAAAAAAGATATTTAACACCGAATCATCATAAAGACTAAAAGGTCTAATCTTTTGAAGTTACTACAACAGTGGCTGGCACATAAGTGATCAATAAATGTTATCAATTAAGAGTATTCTTTTACAAGAATCCACAACGTTCTAGTCATCTAAAGTTCTGAATATCCAGTACATAAAATCCAATGGTATTTGTATTTTCAAGTATTTTTAAAAATCTACTGATACAAGATTTCTAAAATTCTTGATTTGTGTTGAAGACAGGAACCTTGAAAACCAAGTTACCTACAAGAGCCATCAATTTGACTGTTCTGTTGAATGCTCTGTTTATGTAGATACTATGAAAAGGAGATAGAACCCACTTCAAATACACTATTCTTGCCTATAGAAAGTTTATGTCTGGTATTGTCTGTACTGTGCCTCGCATATAATGAAGACTGAATACGTACCACCTATTATTTTTTATTATTGTTAATATTTACATAGCTATCATACACTGCCTTGTATTGTTAGCTTAGTGCTAAATCCATATTACAGACAGTGAGATGATTTCTAGAGAGTTGTTCAAGGAAGACTTGTGGCATAATTAAGTTTGAGCTTTCTAAGTAAGTAGGAAGGATTCTGTGAATTATGTCGTGCTATATTATACTATATTACATTTTATTTACATATGTGTATATTACTTTATATGTTTATATGTATAAAAGTATACATCCAAAGGTAAACTGATCTATACAATAATTATCTAAAGACCTGCCCTCCGTTACCACTATTTTGAAAATTGAGGAAAAAATCTGAAAACCTAAGATATGATGGCACATCCAAATTTGCAGCCGTGAGAAAAAGATCAAAAATAGTGAAATAGCAAATAGGTCTTCTGTAAATTTCACTAGGAAAGAAAGACAAAAACCTACGCATAGCAAATGGCCAAGAAGAAAAGCATAGCTGAACCAGCAATAGAACCTCTGTGCTTTCTGTCCCTCACTGCCATTGTTTGGAGGTTTTTCTCCTAGAAACATGTTAGAATTTGGTCCTCAGTGTCGGTGGTGGAGCCTAATGGGAGGTGTTTGAGTCTTGGGAGTGCTTTCTCATGAATAGACTGACCCCTGGGCACAGGGGCAGGGTCAGTGAGTCCTCACTCTTAACCACCAGTACCTCTCCCTCTCCTCTACCCCCTCCCTTCCCTCCCCTCCTTCCCTCTCCCTTTTGCTATGTGATCCCTGCATATGCTGGCTCCCATTCCCCCACCATAAATGGAAGAACCTGAGGCTTTCACCAAAGGCCTAATTTTCCAGGCAGCGTAACTGAGAGCCAAGTAACCTCTTTTCTTTACATTCACCTGAGATATTGCTTTATGGCGACACCTAAGTGGCATCCAACTTTTTCTCTTTTCTGCTGCACATTGGAAGAATAAGAATTTTCTTGGGCCACAAAAACACTAACAGAAGCTGATGAGTAATGAAAAAGGCCTGTGCATACTTTTGGTGATATGGTGACACCAAAGATAAGATGGACAGTCCTCACAGAATCTGCATGTGGCCTGGAGGTTGGATACCCCTAGAAGACATTTACCCTCTGTTTCCTATTTTGGTCTCCAGTGCTTGACTATAGAACATGGAAACAGCTACTCAAGAAAAGCTAGAAGAAGGTGGCGCCTATGGCTCAGTGGGTAGGGCGCCAGCCCCACGTGCCGAGGGTGGCGGGTTCGAAGCCCACCCCGGCCAAACTGAAACAATAAAAGAAAAGCTAGAAGATCACTCTCCAGAGCAGTGCCTGTGGCTGAAAGGAGTTGGGTACTGGCCCCATATTCCAGAGGTGGTGGGTTCAAACCTGGCCCCAGCCAAAAACTGCAAAAAAAAAAAAAAAAAAAAAAAATCACTCTCCAAACCAGATTTTATTTCTGTCATACTTGGGTACCATTTCCTGAAGCATCAATCTTCCTTTTCCCACCTCAACACTCAATGAAAACAAATTATAATATTCTTCCAGGCACTGCCTCATACAATGTGTATCCTCCCTACTGTGGTATTTAATTGGATAAGGTTTTTGAACGCTTATTACTTTAAAAAAATTGAAGAAACCTATGAATAAGAGGCCATAAGTGTGGTTTTGAGAAGCAGTTCTGGAAAAAACATGCCCTCTCAGAGGAAGCATCTGAATGTCAGTGATGGCAGAAGGACACTGACCCGGAGAAACCACGAACCCATAAGGTAATGACCTTGTATTTCTGGGTACAAGGAGAGAATGAGTTATACATAAATATATGAAATCCCTTCCAGTTTCAGCTACATTGCTATTGACAAGAAAAAGGCTTTTACAAATTTAACAGAGCACAAAACAATAGATGGATGCCACCACATTCCTGAATTTCTAGATGCTACCACAGCCTCATTTGGCTCCAGATCCTCAACACAGAACAGTATTCAAAGCTTGGAACACAGAAGTCATTCAATAAATGTTGCCAAATGAATGGGTAAACAAGTACAGAAGTGAAAGAGAGAAATGTTCCTTTCAGCAGTGCATTTCATCAAGCCTTTCCTGAATCCCTGTAATTATAGATAAGGGGCATTTCCTTTAGGGATGCAGAGATAGATAAAAATGAACATTACCTTTAAAACTTCTTATCTGGAAGTGCAAATTTGCATGGCCAAAGAAAAGGAGAGCACAAAACAAGCTCATCATTTTCACTACTGCCCGGCAACTCCACTTGGGCTCTCTACCAGCTCTTCAGAAAACATTATTATGACGCTCCAAGAACAATATTACCATATCCCCATCTAGATGAGTAAAGAGCCTAACAGAACTGAAACATATTACATAGAAGTTCTATGAAGAGTTGCTCATATTAAATGCCAATACAATTGAATGAAATGGTATGAGAACTGTGAAAATTTTACAGGTAAATTAAAGGAAAATAATAAAGGGAAATGTCTAAAAAAAGATGAAGAATAAACCCTGTAAAGGATGAACTTCTGTCTGCATGAAATTAAAATATTTCTAGACTGCATTACGTGTGTTCACCTCACTTCCTTCTGAAAGCTTGTTAAAGTAACAAGAGCATAACAAAGCTATAACCCAACATCAAAGAGCATGAGTGGACTCTAGAAGTGAACGGCATAGTTCAGCCAAGTGCCAGAAGAATGAGCACACAGTGGAGGAGACAGAAGGGAGCAATCTGTAATAGCAGTGGAGAGCACCAGCCTGCTCATAAGCTATCTCAAGACCATCTGGGCATCTAGGACGTCTGACAATGAAGTTCATGAACTCATCTTAGAAAAAGTGCTGCTCCTTAGTGTGTGTCACACTTTATGGGGGCAAGACATGATTGCAAGAGGGACTTTACCTAACAATTGTAATCAGTGTAACAAGCTTATTGTACCCTCAATGAATCCCCAACAATAAAAAAAAAAAAGAAAAAGTGCTGCTCATTGGCTCCTCATTGCTGAATATCACCACGGTCACCTTTAACGGACTCCCCTGAGGAAGCCAGGCAAACAACCCCAGCACCAAGTCCACCCTTCAAAGCAATTTTGGAATCCTTTATCTGGAATGACCACCAGAACTATCATATGGCACACCAAAACATGCAACAACAATGAACACCACTCAGCAAGACACCGCCACACATCAACATAAGCACAGCAGGGAGATCCTGATAATACCAAAGTTATGGAACCTTACCAAGATGTCTGCTGCTGACATAAGTGCAAAGGGGAAAGTTTGTGAACTTAATCGTCAGATGTCCTACATAATCTGACAGTGCATAACAGTAAGAAACCAAGGATAAGAGGATGGGTTCATGGTCTCTTGTATACATTTTTAACCCCTACCCACTTAAATCTATTGCATGCACAATGCCAATAGCCAAAGATTTATACTCCGGGGAAACAAATACTATTTGCTAATAACAGAATGAATTATGGGCAAACAACTAGGACAGCTAATGTAAGTGTTGACACTCAAAAAGGTCCTCTACATTTCGGCAGTAGTGCTCTGGAATTTACACCAACTTCCAATCTGCTCTCAATGGAACAAAGACAGACATCCCACTCTTCCTGTCCCCAGACCCTGAACTCTCCGTCAGGCTCTTTATTGAGTCATCCTTTGATACAGCTTTGTTTCAAGTACCACAAATATTCAAGTGCTGTCAAAATCTCCATCACAATATCTGTTTTACCTGCTTTTCAAACTTCAAAAAGTAAAGAACTCCTAATCCACCACTCCTTAAGCCTTTTCCCTGCTCTATTCTATTTTCCTAATGGCAAAACTGCCATTGAACTGCTCAAGCCAAAACCTGTGCATTTTTATTCAGTCCATAAGCAAGTTCAGACAAGTGTGACCCCCAAAAGCTGTCCCAAACCAATCTATTTTTCCTCCTCACTGTACTGAAACCACCAAAGTTCAAACCAGGGTCATCTTTCACCTAGATTCCCACAATGACTTTTTAATTGCCTACCTCTACTCCTGGATTTTATTCTGATTTTTTTACAATGCAGTCTCATACCTCTGCTAAGACCCATCCAAAGGACTTCTTTGTCACTCAGAGTGCAAACCAAACCTGTACCTAGGCTGGAGGACCCTAGGTGATCTTTCCCTCACTTCATGTCTATTATTTCTCCCTCTTTCTCAATGTCTAAACACACTGTTCTTGGCTTCATTAGAGATTTCTGACTAATCCAAGCCCAGGACATTTACAGGTGCTCTTCCTCCTGACCAGTACTTTTTCTTTCAGATCTCAGCTTCCTTAGAGGTCATCCCTGACCAGCCAGGCCCTCTCCAGCATGTGAAAAAGTTGCCATGGTTGGGATTTTCTTTATGTTATAGCTATATACCCTATGTTATTTTTGGTTTATTCATATAATATCATTCTTCTTCAGAATAAAAGCTCTGAGAGGAGAGTTATCTGTTCACTTTATCACAATATCCATCTACAGTGCCTAGAACGTGCTTGAGGCAAAGTGCTCAAAAGATTTTGCTGAGTAATTATTTGAAAATGTCTTAAAATGAAAGAAAAGACTAAAACCAGAGTTAAACTCGAGAAAGAGAAAAGCAGAACTTAGTAGCAAAAAAATAACTTTTAGATTATTTAATTAACTCAGAGAAATGACAACAAAATGAAATTATCAGAAAATAAGAGTTCATAGAAATGACAAAAATAATTTCTAAAATAGTAATTTACGCAGTGGAATTTTTTAAAAAAGAAAATATTAATTTAGTGGTATTAGAAGATAAATTTCAGAAATCACCTAAATGTACTATCAAAAAATAAGAGATGGGGGGAAGGGCAAGATGGCCGACTGAGAGCAGCTTCCGAGGGAAGCTCCTGTCCAAAAGGAAAGATAATGTCCAGAAACAGCCCAATTAAGCTGAAGACTGGGAGCCCAGCCGAGAGAGATGATAACTGCAGGGCAACTCTGCTAAGGCAAGCTGCGACTCCAAGAAACCAAGCTTCAGGTACAAAATTCATCTGTAAGGAAGAGCATCCATCCCCTCCCCCAAAAAAGCTGTGGTTTTTCTTTTTCTGCCTCCTTTCTTTTCTCTCTTTGTTTGCTCCTGTGAGTTTTCTACGGACAAGCAGTTAACTGCGGACCTCTTGCCTCACTCCACGGGTGAGTGCTATGGGAGGTGGGGACTACTGCATCAGAGGGACCTCGCCATGACTGTGAACACTCTCTTGCTAGGCAGAAATATCGAACTAAGATCTTCCCTGCCATTCTGAACATCCAGTATGCCCTTCCCCACTTACCGGATGAACCAGAAGCCTAACCCCTCCTGAGACTGAGGAAGGAGGTTCTTGAGTAGTGTCCCCCACCCCCCGTCTGCCAGACCAAGCACCCTCCCCAGCAAGGACTCTGGGGGCTGCACCGAGCCCCCCCCCACCAAAATCTCCACCGGCAGCTGCACATCCTCGCACCCCAAGTCCACCTGGACCTCTTTACAACTGGTGCCATGACCTGTGGCCACCTGGACCTCCCTGAGAGCAGCGCTGCGACCCACGACACAGCCGCCCAGACCTCCCTACGAGTGGCACTGCTATTGGCAACCAGCGGCCGCCCGGACACCACAACCCACAATTCACACCCTCCAGGATCTCCATACCAGTGGCACCACAACCCACAACACGCACCCGCCCAGACTTCCGTGCGTGTGGCACCGCGACCCATGACCCAAGACCCGTGCCCACTGGGCCTCCACATGCCCTGACCAGGAACACCAGGAGCTGCGCAACCCCACATCCTCCCTTCACAGACCTTCCCTGCCACCACACCGGCCCCCTTATCTGGCCAGGGACTCTGGTACACGCGTGCAGTCCAAAACTCTCCCTGCCTCTGACCGGAGCCCTTCTCCTGGACAGAGACTGGTGGAGCCTTGGGCTCTCTGTGCCAAAGTCACCAGGCATCAGGCACTCCCAGAACCATGTGCACCACCCCCCGCCCTGTTGCTGCATCTGGGTGTGCCACACTCCAGAGCTGCTCCCACAACCAGAACTCCCTGGCTGGGGCAACCCCAAAGGAACTACACAGGGTCACTCCCTAAAAAGATCCAACAAGGACAGAGTAATCCCACTGGGGTCTAATCTTAGAGACACACCTCCCCAACTCTGAGGATGCCAAGAGGCAACAGTGAAAATCAATCATTAGGTGAAATCAACAGAAAAACTCCGACAATATGAATAATCAGAGTAGATCAACTCCCCCAAGAAACAATGGGGCAGACACAACACAAACAATAGGGCAGATCCCATGCACAAACAAATAGCAGGGATGTCAGAAATCGAATTCACAATCTGGATAGCAATTAAGATTGAATTAGAATTCCAAGCAGTAACCCAAAAAATGTCTCAATAATTCATCAAATTCAAAGACCAAATGACAAAAGATTTTGAATTATTGAGACAAGAAGTTGCAGCCCTCAAAGATCTGAGAAACACAGTAGAATCCCTCAATAACAGAATGGAACAAGCAGAAGAAAGGATTTCTGACACTGAAGACAAAGATTTCAAACGCTCCCAAACTCTCAAAGAGGAAGAGAAATGGAGGGCAAGAACAGATCACTCTCTCAGAGAGCTCTGAGATAATTCGAAGAAAACAATATTCGTAGCCCCCTGGGTGATTGAAACAGCTTCAAAAATACACTTTTGGGACTTGATCAAACTAAAAAGCTTCTGCACAGCCAAGAACACAGTAAGTAAAGCAAGCAAACAGCCCACAGAATGGGAGAAGATACTTGCTGGTTATGTCTCTGACAAACGTTTAATAACCAGAATCCACAGAGAACTCAAACGCATTAGCAAGAAAAGAACAAGGGATACCATCACAGGCTGGGCAAGAGACTTGAAAAGAAACTTCTCTGAAGAAGACAGGCGCACGGCCTTCAGACATATGAAAAAATGATCATCTTTAATCATCAGAGAAATGCAAATCAAAACTACTTTGAGATATCATCTAACTCCAGTGAGACTAGCCTATATCACAAAAATCTCAAGACCAGAGATGTTGGCGTGGATGTGGAGAAAAGAGAACACTTTTGCACTGCTGGGGGGAATACAAACTAATACATTCCTTTTGGAAAGAAATATGGAGAACACTCAGACATCTAAAAATAGATCTGCCATTCAATCCTGTAATTCCTCTGCTGGGCATATACCCAGAAGACCAAAAACCACATCATAACAAAGATATTTGTACCAGAATCTTTATTGCAGCCCTATTCATAATTACTAAGTCATGGAAAAAACCCAAGTGCCCATCGATCCACGAATGGATTAACAAATTGTGGTATATGTACACCATGGAATACTATGCAGCGCTGAAGAAAGATGGAGACTTTACCTCTTTCATGTTTACGTGGATGGAGCTGGAACATATTCTTCTCAGTAAAGTGTCTCAAGAATGGAAGAAAAAATACCCAATGTATTCACCCCTACTATGAAACTAACTTAGGACCTTCACATGAAAGCTATAACCAAGTTACAACCTAAGAACAGGGGGAAGGGGGAAAGCGTGGGGGGGGTAGAGGGAGGGGGATTGAAAGGATCACACCTGTGGTGCATCTTACAAGGGTACATGTGAGCCTTGGCAAATGTGGAATGTAAATGTCTTGGCAAAGTAAGAAAATGCCAGGAGGGTTATGTCAACTAATGAGATGAAAATGTGTCAAATGTTCTATGAACCAAGCGTATGATGCCCCATGATAATATTGATGTACACAGCTATGATTTAATAAAAAAAAAAATTAATTAATTAAAAAAAAAAGAAAACAATATTTGTCTTACAGGGATCCCCAAAAGTGATGAAGTGGCATCACAAGGCACAGAGTCTCTACTTCATGAGATTATGAAAGACAACTTTCCAGACATGCCAAGACATTCTGAAATTCAGATAGCAGACGGTTTCAAAACTCCAGCACTACTCAACCTGAATAAGACATCCCCCAGACACATCATAATCAATTTCATTAAAGTTAATATGAAGGAGAAAATTCTGAAAGCAGCCAGACAAAAGAAAACCATAACCTACAAGCGGAAGAATATTCAAATAACTGCAGATCTCTCTGCTGAAACCTTTCAAGCTAGAAGAGGATGCTCATCAACTTTTAATCTCCTAAAACAAAATAACTTTCAACCCAGGATCCTGTACCCAGCTAAACTGAGTTTCATTTAAGACAGAGAAATTAAATACTTTAATGACATTCACGTGTTGAAGAAATTTGCCATAACTAAACCAGCTCTCCAGGATACTCTCAAACCTATCCTCCATAAAGACCAGCATAATCCTCCACCACAAAAGTAAACCCACCCAGAAACTTATCAAATTCCAACTTCCACAGTCGCAAAAGGATTAAAATTGTCCACTGGACTCTCGAAAGGCTTATCAATATTCTCAATTAATGTCAATGGTTTAAATTGTTCTCTACAGAGGCACAGGTTGGCTGACTGGATACAAAAACTCAAGCCAGATATCTGCTGCATACAAGAATCGCATCTTACATTAAATGATAAATATAGACTCAAGGTGAAGGAATGCCTATACTCTAGGCAAATGGAAAGCAAAAAAAAGCAGGCATTGCAATCCTATTCACAGACGCAATAGGCTTTAACCCAACCAAAATAAGGAAAGATAAGGATGGACACTTCATATTTGTTAAAGGTAGTACTCAATATGATGGGATTTCAATTATTAATATTTATGCACCCAACCAGAATGCACCTCAATTTATAAGAGAAACTCTAATAGACATGAGCAACTCGATTTCCTCCAGTTACGGGGTACTTGGAGATTTTTTTTTTTTATTGTTGGGGATTCATTGAGGGTACAATAAGCCAAGTTACACTGATTGCAATTCTTAGGTAAAGTACCTCTTGCAATCATGTCTTGCCCCCATAAAGTGTGACACACACCAAGGCCCCACCCACCTCCCTCCTTCCCTCTTTGATTCGCCCCCCCATAACCATAATTGTCATTAATTGTCCTCATATCAAAATTGAGTACATAGGATTCATGCTTCTCCATTTTTGTGATGCTTTACTAAGAATAATGTCTTCCATGTCCATCCAGGTTAATACAAAGGATGTAAAGTCTCCATTTTTTTTAATGGCTGAATAGTATTCCATGGTATACATATACCACAGCTTGTTAATCCATTACTGGGTCGGTGGGCATTTAGGCTGTTTCCACATTTTGGCGATTGTAAATTGAGCTGCAATAAACAGTCTAGTACAAGTGTCCTTATGATAAAAGGATTTTTTTCCGTCTGGGTAGATGCCCAGTAATGGGATTGCAGGATCAAATGGGAGGTCTAGGTTGAGTGCTTTGAGGTTTCTCCATACTTCCTTCCAGAAAGGTTGGACTAGTTTGCAGTCCCACCAGCAGTGTCAAAGTGTTCCCTTCTCTCCACATCCACGCCAGCATCTGCAGTTTTGAGATTTTGTGATGTAAGCCATTCTCACTGGGGTTAGATGATATCTCAGGGTTGTTTTGATTTGCATTTCTCTAATATATAGAGATGATGAACATTTTCTCATGTGTTTGTTAGCCATTCGTCTGTCGTCTTTAGAGAAAGTCCTATTCATGTCTCTTGCCCATTGATATATGGGATTGTTGGCTTTTTTCATGTGGATTAATTTGAGTTCTCTATAGATCCTAGTTATCAAGCTTTTGTCTGATTGAAAATATGCAAATATCCTTTCCCATTGTGTAGGTTGTCTCTTTGCTTTGGTTATTGTCTCCTTAGCTGTACAGAAGCTTTTCAGTTTAATGAAGTCCCATTTGTTTATTTTTGTTGTTGTTGCAATTGCCATGGCCGTCTTCTTCATGAAGTCTTTCCCCAGGCCAATATCTTCCAGTGTTTTTCCTATGCTTTCTTTGACGATATTTATTGTTTCATGCCTTAAATTTAAGTCCTTTATCCATCTTGAGTCAATTTTTGTGAGTGGGGAAAGGTGTGGGTCCAGTTTCAGTCTTTTACATGTAGACAACCAGTTCTCCCAACACCATTTGTTGAATAGGGAGTCTTTCCCCCAAGGTATGTTCTTGTTTGGTTTAGCGAAGATTAGGTGGTTGTAAGATGTCAGTTTCATTTCTTGGTTTTCTATTTGATTCCAAGTGTCTATGTCTCTGTTTTTGTGCCAGTACCATGCTGTCTTGAGCACTATGGCTTTGTAGTACAGACTAAAATCTGGTATGCTGATGCCCCCAGCTTTATTTTTGTTACTAAGAACTGCCTTAGCTATACGGGGCTTTTTCCGGTTCCATACAAAACGCAGAATCATTTTCTCCAAATCTTGAAAGTACGATGTTGGTATTTTGATAGGAATGGCATTGAATAGGTAGATTGCTTTGGGAAGTATAGACATTTTAACAATGTTGATTCTTCCCATCCATGAGCATGGTATGTTCTTCCATTTGTTAATATCCTCTGCTATTTCCTTTCTGAGGATTTCATAGTTTTCTTTATAGAGGTCCTTCACCTCCTTCGTTAGGTATATTCCTAGGTATTTCATTTTCTTTGAAACTATGGTGAAGGGAGTTGTGTCCTTAATTAGCTTCTCATCTTGACTGTTATTGGTGTACACAAAGGCTACTGACTTGTGGACATTGATTTTATATCCTTAAACATTACTGTATTTTTTGATGACTTCTAGGAGTCTTGTGGTTGAGTCTTTGGGGTTCTCTAAGTATAAGATCATGTCGTCAGCAAAGAGGGAGAGTTTGACCTCCTCTGCTCCCATTTGGATTCCCTTTATTTCCTTGTCTTGCCTAATTGTATTGGCTAGAACTTCCAGCACTATGTTGAATAGTAAAGGTGACAGAGGACAACCTTGTCTGGTTCCAGTTCTAACAGGAAAAGCTTTCAGTTTTACTCCATTCAGTAAAATATTGGCTGTGGGTTTGGCATAGATAGCTTCAATCAGGTTTAGAAATGTGCCACCTATGCCTATACTCTTCAGTGTTCTAATTAGAAAAGGATGCTGGATTTTATCAAATGCTTTTTCTGCATCTATTGAGAGGATCATGTGATCTTTATTTTTGCCTCTGTTAATATGGTGGATGACGTTTATAGACTTGCGTATGTTAAACCAGCCTTGCATCCCTGGGATGAAGCCTACTTGATCATGATGAATGACTTTTTTGATAAGCTGTAATCTATTGGCTAGGATTTTGTTGAGAATTTTTGCATCTATGTTCATGAGTGAGATTGGTCTGAAATTCTCCTTTCTGTTTGGGTCTTTTCCTGGTTTTGGTATCAGGGTGATGTTTGCTTCATAGAATGTGTTGGGGAAGATTCCTTCTTCCTCAATTTTTTGGAATAATTTCTGCAGTACAGGAATGAGCTCTTCCTTGAAGGTTTGATAGAATTCTGGAGTGAAGCCATCTGGACCAGGGCATTTTTTGGTTGGAAGCTTTTTTATTGTTTCTTTGATCTCAGTGCTTGAAATTGGTCTGTTCAGGAGCTCTATTTCTTCCTGGCTGAGTCTAGGGAGAGGGTGTGATTCCAAATATTGATCCATTTCCTTCACATTGTCAAATTTCTGGCCATAGAGTTTCTGGTAGTATTCAGAGATGATCTCTTGTATCTCTGTGGGATCAGTTGTTATTTCCCTTTTATCATTTCTGATTGAGGTTACTAGAGATTTTACTTTTCTATTCCTCGTTAGTCTGGCCAATGGTTTATTTTATTTATTTTTTCAAAAAACCAACTCCTTGTTTCATTAATTTTCTGAATGATTCTTTTGTTTTCAATTTCATTGATCTCTGATTTGATTTTAGATATTTCTTTTCTTCTACTGAGTTTAGGCTTAGATTGTTCTTCTTTTTCCAATTCCATAAGATGTCTTGTGAGTTGTTGATGTGCTCTCTTTCTGTTTTTTGAATGTAGGCATCTAAAGCGATGAATTATCCTCTCAAAACTGCTTTTGCAGTATCCCACAGGTTTTGGTAGCTTGTGTCTTCATTGTTGTTATGCTCAAGGAAGTTAATGATTTCCTGTTTTATTTCTTCCTTCACCCATGTGTTATTCAACAGAAGATTGTTCAGTTTCCATGCCTTTGGGTGGGGTCGAGCATTTTTGTTAGAGTTGAGTTCCACCTTTAGTGCCTTATGGTCTGAGAAGATACAAGGTAAAATTTCAATTCTTTTGATTCTGTTGATATTTGTGTCCCAGGATATGATCAATTTTGGAGAATGTTCCATGGGGTGATGAGAAGAATGTATATTCTTTATCTTTGGGATGGAGTGTTCTCTATGCGTCTATCAAGCACAGTTGTTCTAGGGTCTCATTTAAGTCTCTTATATCCTTGTTTAATTTCTGTTTAGAGGATCTGTCCAGCTCTGTAAGAGGAGTGTTAAGGTCCCCTGTTATTATGGTACTATCAGATATCATATTGCTCAGACTGAGTAAGATCTGTTTCAAGAATCTGGGAGCATTTAAATTGGGTGCATAGATATTTAGAATTGAAATGTCTTCTTGTTGTATTTTTCCCTTGACCAATATAAAGTGACCATCTTTGTCTTTTTTGACTTTAGTTGCTTTAAATCCACATGTATCTGAAAATAAGATTGCAACTCCTCTTTTCTTCTGAATTCCATTTGCCTGAAAAATTGTCTTCCAACCCTTGACTCGGAGCTTTAATTTGTTTTTTGAAGCCAGGTGTGTTTCTTGCAGACAGCAAATGGATGGCTTGTGTTTTTTAATCCAGTCAGCCAATCTATGTCTCTTCAGTGGGGAATTCAAGCCATTAACATTTATTGAGATAATTGATAAGTGTGGTAGTATTCTATTCGTCTTATTTGGTGAGAGTCCATTGCTTAGTTTTATCTTTTGCATCAGTGTGGAGGTTAGGTTCTGTCCTTTGATTTCTGAGTTCTTACTTTGCTGCTGATCCATTGTGGTGGTCAGTGTGCAGAACAGGTTGAAGTATTTCCTGTAGAGCTGGTCTTGTTGTGGCGAATTTCCTCAATGTTTGTATATCCGTAAACGATTTGCTTTCTCCGTCAATTTTGAAGCTTAGTTTAGCAGGGTACAGGATTCTGGGCTGGAAATTGTTCTGTTTAAGTAGATTAAAGGTAGATGACCATTGTCTTCTTGCTTGGAAAGTTTCATTAGAGAAGTCTGCAGTCACTCTGATGGATTTGCCCCTATAGGTCAACTGGCGCTTACTCCTGGCAGCTTGCAGAATCTTTTCTTTTGTTTTGACTTTGGACAAGTTCACCACAATGTGTCTTGGAGAAGCTCGGTTAGAGTTGAGTGACCTGGTGTCCGAAAGCAGTGTGTCAGAATCTTTGGTGATATTTGGGAAGTTTTCTTTCATAATATTCTCTAGTATGGCTTCCATTCCTCTGGGGCATTCTTTTTCCCCTTCTGGAATGCCTATAACTGGTATGTTGGAACGCTTCATAAAGTCCCATAATTCTGACAGTGAATGTTCTGCTTTCTCTCTCTTCTTTTCTGCCTCTTTTACTATCTGAGTTATCTCAAAAACTTTGTCTTCTACCTCTGAAATTCTTTCTTCTGCATGGTCTAACCTGTTGCTGATACTTTCCATTGCATCTGTAAGTTCCCTGATTGACTGTTTCAGTTCCTTCAGCTCTGCTATATCCTTTTTATATTCTTCATATCGTTCATCTCTTATTTGATTCTGTTTTTGAATTTCCTTTTGGTTATTTTCCACTTTATTAGCAGTTTCCTTCATTGTTTCCATCATTTCTTTCATTGTTTTCAACATGTGTATTCTAAATTCCCTTTCTGTCATTCCTAACATGTCTGTATAGGTGGAATCCTCTGCAGTAGCTACCTCATGGTCCTTTGGCGGGGTTGTTCTGGACTGGTTCTTCATGCTGCCTGGGGTTTCCTGCTGATTCTTCCTCATGAGTGATTTCTTTTATCTGTTTCCTTGCCCTAATTTTCCTTTCACTTCCTCTTGCTCTCAAGCCTGTGGACTAAGGGTTACAGGACCAGAATGGTGAGAAGGTTGAAGAGCAAAAAAGGGATGAAAGAAAGGAGGACCGTGTGATAAGAAAAATAGAGAAAGGAGAGGGGGTGGGTAAAAGGAATATTGACAAAAAGAAGAGAGGCACAGAAAGAGGGAGACAGAGCAATATAGGTGTACAGTAGGGTACTTTGATACAACCTTAAAAAAAAACCACCTTCTCGGGGTGCCCAGTTGGGTGGTTCCCTTGAGATCAGCAGCTCTTTGCTAACCTGATCAGACACAGTACCCTACCTCCACCAAGTAGAGAGGAAAGACAAAAATGCTATGAATCAAACCAAAACAAGCAAACAGAATACTTTTCGGGATAAAATTGGCTGGAAAAACCAAATAATAGCGGTAGAAACACTAACAAAAATGAAGTTCTAATTATTGAAATAGGCAGCAATGGGAAATTATAATTAAACTAGAAAAATTGAGAAAGAAAAGGATCTGTATGGAAAAGGTTGAACTTAAAAAAAAAAAACAACAATCAACAACATCAAAATAAACAAAAAGAACCAAAGCAAAAAAAAAAAAAAAAAAAACACACAACCAAAAACAAAGCAGTATGTATATGTTATTGAATATTGTCTGGGCAACACGTGGTCTTCTGGGGTATGAGATGTTAATCACAGTTCTGATACGACTGGAGGCTGCTAGTTTCTCAAACCCCAGCAGGTAGACACCCTAAATCTCTCTTCAGCCCACTTAAGAGGCACTTTGAACTTGTTCACTTGCTGAGCAGAAGCTTTCCCAGGGAAGTGCTTGTCGCTGGAATCACTGCTGAAGTGGCTATCCACTTACCCTGTGTGCCAAAACTGGTCTCCCTCTACCCCCGAGGGTTAGGGCTGCAAGGCGGCTCAGACCCCACCCTTAGGCTACTTGGTCGCTGGGTTACCGGTTCCCACCCAATTCTAGCTCTGTGACTCTGAGGGCGGAGCTTGCCGGGGCAGATCGCTCACAATGGCTGCCTGTGTCCCAGAGCCAAACACTATTAGCTCCGTCTGGCTCAGCGGCTCAGACTGGGGCCCTAGACAAAGGCCAAAGTTCTCCGCACTCCCGCTCAGGCTCTCCCCAAGGCAGTTCAGCTGAGTACCAAGTCCAAAGACACCAAAACAGTTCACAGCTAAGGCCTTTCTGGTTTGCAGTCTGCTACTGAACTTACAGTTGCGGGCAGGTTTAGACGGATTGAACACACACGACCACTTGCTGGTTTTCCACTGTTTTAGTCCTCCTCTTGGGGTCCAGAAGTCTCTCGCTGACTCCCTGTATCCTCTCAGGGGTGATGATAGGCAGATCCCACCAGCCAGAGATGCCTGGAGTCCTATATCCCCAGACTCACGGTGCCCAGATGCAAGGAAGCTGTTACTTGGCTCGGTACTTGGAGATTTTTAACACCCCCTTTAGCAGTGCTGGACAGATCCTCCAAAAAGAAGCTAAGCAAAGAAATTTTAGATTTAAACTTAACCTTTCAACATCTGGACTTAACACACATCTACAGAACATTTCATCCCAACAAAACTGAATACACATTCTTCTCATCAGCCCACGGAACACACTCCAAAATTGACCACATCCTAGGCCACAAATCTAACCTCAGCAAATTAAAAAAAAATAGATATTATTCCTTGCATCTTCTCAGACCATCATGGAATAAAAGTTGAACTCAATAACAACAGGAATCTGCATACCCATACAAGAACATGGAAGCTAAATAACCTTATGCTGAAGGATAGATGGGTTATAGACAAGATTAAGAACAAAATCACCAAATTTTTGGAACAAAATGACAATGAAGACACAAATTATCAGAACCTCTGGGATACTGCAAAGGCAGTCCTAAGAGGGAAATTTATAGCACTGCAAGCCTTCCTCAAGAAAACGGAAAGAGAGGAAGTGAATAACTTAATGGAACATCTCAAGCAACTGGAGAAGGAAGAACATTCCAACCCCAAACCCAGCAGAAGAAAAGAAATAACGAAAATCAGAGCAGAATTAAATGAAATTGAAAACAAAAGAGTTATACAACAGATCAATAAATCCAAAAGTTGCTTTTATGAAAAGATCAATAAACTGAGACTCCAGGAGAAAATTAAGAAATAAAAAAACCTTAAGAGATGACACATGTGATTTGATTCTGCAGAGAACAATTTTCATGAGGTCATAGTATCACAAATGAAAATAACATGAAGACAAAATATCTCCCAAAGTCCAAAGGCACACAGGATGGCAAGAAAAACAGGTGGAGCATAGAAGACAAAGAATTTCCACCCAAGGAACAAATAGACATTTACATGGAAATGACAAACAATAGAAAAGTGAGGCAATTTATGGGCAAGTAAATGCCGGTTAAGCATTGAAAAAGTTGTTTATGCTTACTTACAAGAAATGCAAAAGAAACTGGCTTTGAGATGTCACTTTTCATCAGTAATATTAGCAAATATTTTGATAATATATAAAACTGCCTAGTGGATATAAGAAATAGGAGCTTATATTCCATGTTAATGTGAGTATATACTATTAAGAGTTTTCTAGAAAGTGATCCAACAGTCTGTCACTAAATGTATCTACAAGAGTGTTATTTAACTTGGTAAATGTAGAATGTAAATGTTTTGGCACAGTAACTGAGATAACGCTGGAAAGGCTATGTTAACCATTGTGATAAATTGTGTCAAATGGTCTATGAAGCGAGTGTATGATGCCCCATGATCATATCAATGTATACAGTTATGATTTAATAAAAAAAAAAAGTGTTATTTATAGTAGCCAAAAAAAGGCCATTATACAAATGTCCTTAATAGTAGTATAATTGAATAAATTATATCATAAACATAAGATAGACTACAAAACAACCATTCCAAAAAAATCAGATCAGTGCTTTGGAAGAATATTTATTATAGATCATTATATTAAAACAACACAATTTTCAAAAGGCAATTTCGAAGAAACAAACAATGGGATTTTGTTCATAAACATTAAAATTAAATTAATAATGCAAGGAAGTATATGGAGGACCCTATTTTGAAAAAAACAGAAAAGCATGTATATGAACATAAACATATGACATACATATATGTGCATGTATACATATGTGTGTAAGAGTGTGCATATATGAATACATTTAATATAAAGAAAAATGTTGACATATACACATAAAACTATCAGCAGTAGTAATCTTGTGGGTTAGGGAACAAAGAAAAACATTCTTTATACGCTTGATAGTATTTTCTAATTACAAAAAACATGTAATTCTTTTTTTTTTTTTTTTTGAGACAAAATCTCACTGTGTCAACCTGAGCAGAGTGCCGTAGCGTCATAGCTCACAGCAACCTCAAACTCTTGGGCTTAAGCAATCCTCTTGTCTCAGCCCCTGAGTTTCTGGGACTACAGGTGCCTGCCACAGTCCCTGGCCAGTTTTTTTGTTTGTCTTTAGCAGAAACAGGGTTTTGCTTTTGCTCAGGCTGGTTCTGAGCTTAGAAGATCATCCACTTCGGACTCGCAAAGTGCTAGGATTATAGAAAACATGTCATTCTTTTGTTGTTTATGAATCCCAATCAAACAAAATGAAAGGAGGAATCAATGATGGAATTAAACACTACTTTAAAAACAGGGGGGAAGGAATCTCTACAATGAGTTACTTGCACTACAGAAGAATCTGTGGATAACATGAAATCAATAAAATAAGATGCCCAAGATGAAAGGAAAAGACAACAGAATAAAGAGAGAAACACGACTGCAGAACTAAAAAGACAACCTAAGGATAAAGACACCATAAACAGAAATAATAAATAAAAAATAACCCAAAACAGAATATATAGGGCCAATTATTGAATTAGAGGCCAAATAAATACAGTGAATAAAAACAACAAGGTTAACTAGTATCTCAGGAGAGTGTCGGTAAATAGTATCAGACAGAGAAGGATGATCCAACAAAAGGAAATCAATTATTCTTCATTTTCATGAAATCTTGGTCTATCCTATAAATGGAATAGAGAAAACAGTTCATTTTTGTATACTGTAAGAAAATTTCTATGAGAAATCACAAAAAATTAATAAATCTGCCAATTAAATGGGTCTACCATGTTTCAGAAAATGAAAATAAATATTAAACAGAATCATCAAAACTGAGACATACACTGAAACAGGAGTGAGAAAAAAAGATGGATGGAAAAAAAAAAAACAGGGAAGAGGGAGAAGGAGACCAGGCCTGCAGATGGCCAGTGCAGTGAGGAGGAAGCTGATGCAAAGAGGGTGTTTTCAACCTCGTCATCCTGTCTGCTGGGTCTCTTTCAAAACCTGTCCTGAGGTCAGAGTGTTGCCACTTATTACACTTGCCAGAAAGGCTTAGCTGGTGAAAGGCAGGCATTTGCATTTAACTGTGAATAAAGCTTTACGTCAATCATGAAAGGAGAAAGTACTTTAAAAATGTGAGAAGTCTGAAATAACATCATGTAAGAGGTAATACTAATCCAGTTAGGAAGAAAAAATGATGTTAATTTTTTTCTTTAATATACTGACTTCTAGCCTAATCCATCTGCCTTTTGAGACCAGAACCAGAAATCTGGTCTCCCAGCTGCTTGGAAGGCTGAGGCAGGAGAATCGCAAAAGCCCAAGAGCTGGAGGTTGCTGTGAGTCCTGTGACGGCACGGCACTCTACCGAGGGTGGTAAAGTGAGACTCTGTCTCCACAAAAAAAAATAAAATGAAAAAATAAAAGAAAGTTGCAAAAACAAATTTGCAGCTGTGATCAAGAAGAGTATTCAGAGTTTTCAAGAACAAAGAAGGCCCTTCTATCCTCTGAACCTTAGGATTTCAGAAGACCTTGGAAATTAAATATCTTCTCAAAATAAATAAAGATAAAGAAATGTCCTTGCCAGATCATAATTCCCTATTAAATTCCTGCATCACTTGACCCACCTGGGTTTTTCATTCCAGTACTTGTTTATATTCAGCCTCACTTATTACATGATGGCACAAATCAATTACAAATCAATACAAACACCCCTACCTAACCTGTGGAGCATTGCTGCCAAGGTTAGCCGGGCTGGCACTAGAGCTACAGACCAAAGAAGAGAGTTGAAATCATAAGTCCAGGACTTAAAAGCCTCAAAAAGCAAGGAATTATATTTGCAAGTGCAATGCAGTAGAGGTGAAGGCTACCTAAACCTAAGTGGTAAGTAAACACTAAGAAGATTTCATGGAAGATGGTACAAAAAGTCTCCACAAGTACAGAATAGCAAATGCTGCCTTAATTACTTTTCAAAAAAATCAAACGCCATCATCAACAAAAGGTGTTGGATAAATGAATCAAAGTTTGTCCAAGACAGTTCTCTGATCTGAATTATATGGATTACTGCAAACATATTTCAGTGAAATGAAATGATTATTTAAAATACTATTAAATGTCATAAACACATTAAAAGCCAACACCCTTTGAGCAAATGAGACGTATATAAAGTTGAACTTAAACCAGTGATATCAAGCAAGAAATAATGGAAAGCCACTGATCTGAGCAAGCTAGGATTTTCTCAATCGGAGTCCAACTATGTGAGTGTGCCGAAAGTAATTCCAGGTCTATCGTGGTTCTATAAATTATAATTTTTTGTCTATGATATTGGATTTTGCATTTGACTCTAAAAGCTCAGAAGAACAGTGGGAAAGCTATGGTTTCAGGTTTATCTGTAAATCATTTTGGATCCACGGAGGTACCGCCTAGAAACCAGATTGAAAACGTCTATGAACTGAGTAGGTTCCAGATGGGCAGTGATCTGCACAGTGAGCACACATTTCAAAACTTTGTAAAAATCTATTATCTCTCTCTCAAAGTTATTTCAGATTAAGATACTTTCAAAGTTCTGCTATCACCAGCCATTGAATGTTTTCTGATATTAAACCCTTAAAAAATCCTATTGGTCACCAAAAACATGTTTTAATACAGATAGGGTAAAATCATGTACTATTTTCTTGTTCCCTACCTCCTATTAGTTCTATATTGTCAAATACCCTCTGATATGGTGACATGGTACTATGCTACCCCTCCAGAGTAGATTAAAACACACACATACACATTTTCAAGGCCATCCCTCGACTTCATCACTAGTAATAACACGTTCTTCATATTTCAATGTCAAGAGTCCCACTCTTTGACCACCATCTTTTGTCTTTCTAGGTCACACCTTCTGGCACCATAATTCAAATAGTCCTTAGAACTCCCCAGAAACTCCAAACCATCATCATCACCACCATGGTATTTTGAACACCCCCTACATCTTACTTCCCTCCTCATCTGAAATTTTATCATGTGTTACCATAACCACACTGTTCCATACAATGATCTTATTCCACTTTCAACTTTTCCTGGCAAAACCATATACCAGTTAAACCCAACTCTCGGGCTATTCTCCCACCTGCCCTGGGGGAGATGAATGTGGATGAAGAAAAACCCACGAGGAAGTTGGCAGGTCCTTCCCGCTTTACACTCATGACCATGAACCAAGCCTTAAATGCTTCCAGGAAATCATGTTATTCTCTTCTTTGTCCAATCATGCTCTACTTTCCTTTTTTCTTTTTTTTTAAGAGACAGAGTCTCACTTTGTCTCCCTCTATAGAGTGCTGCAGTGTCACAGCTCAGAGCAACCTCCAGCTCTTGGGGTTTGGGTGATTCTCTTGCCTCAGCCTCCCAAGTAGCTGGGACTACAGGCACCCGCCACAACGCCCGGCTATTTTTTGGTTGCAGTTTTGGCCCGGGCCAGGTTTGAACCCACCCTCAGGATACGGGGCCGGCGCCCTACTCACTGAGCCACAGGTGCTGCCCCATGCTCTACTTTGTTAAAATGACTATTTCCTACCTTCTTCTCTTCATCATCAACCCTCCAACCCTTCTCTCCCTCATCCTCATTCTCGGCAGATAATTTGACTTCCTACTTCTTTCAAATAAGCAGAAAAGAACCCCCACTATCCTATCAGACCTCCAAACAACACCTCTACTCTCACTCCCCTTCCAACTTTTATGCTTTATAGATGAAAGTCTTTAACATCTTCCCTATATGTTTTAAATAACTATAAAATATATGTTTGGTACATAATTAAAATTTATAGGAATAAAAATTCACTTCAATAGTTCACATTTGTTTTTCATCTTTACTTCTTCAGGCATGGTATAAATCATCTAAAATGAAAACAACTTGGGGTCTTTATAAGATTAAGACAGGCTGTGTTCTATCATCCCCAAAGAGTAAAGTTTCTGGTTCCAGATAAGAGAAAATTTGCCTCACCACTGCATAGTTAACACACGGATGCAAAAAAGTCACATACGCAATTCATTGTAATGATAAATAATTAGTGGAAAAACATTAAGTATCTATAATTTACCTTCTTATACAAAGACATATACAAAGCTCACTACCCCTGAACACTTCACCTGATACCGTTCACCTAACAGTTCTGATAGGTTTCTAAAAAGAAAAGTCTAATTCTAAAACAAAGCCGAGATACTGCAACTTTCAGACAATTCGTGTTCAATTACGACCTTGTGTCATGATGTGTCTTCCATGGAGCAGACACATCCCTTTGCATGATTCAGAGATGAATTTCCTACACAAAATAGGAGAAGTAAAATGGTTTAAGAAAGCATATTCACTGAACCGCTTACTTCATCTGAAAACATACATTCCCCCCTTCATTTCAAAAGTAAAAGACAAAACAAATTTGGTAAAGGGACAACACTGTGACTTTTTAATAATTCTAATATCTAAGAATTCTTATCAATGTAGATAAATGCATCATCAGTGGTTTCTTCCAGCTTTCATATTCTTTTGTCAATGGCTTAGCACCTAGACGCATGTGGCTATACAAATTTAAATGAGCTAAAATCAAATACAATTTAAAATTCATTTCTCAGTCACAGTAGCCACATTTCAAATGCTCAGTAACACATGTGGCTAATGGCTACCGTAGTAAATGGTGCACATATGGAACATTTCATCCCAGAAAGTTCTACTGGACAGCATTAAGTATGCAGGCCCCATTAACTACCAAAGGAGGGAAAGTGGGAATTTTCATTTGCCTTAACCTACTGCTATGTTCTCAGAGAAACAATTTTAGTCCAGCAGCATCTTTTGAATAGCCATATGTTAGGAGCATCTTAGCCTAGAATCCGATATCCTTAAGTGAACATGCAATATTTTTCTTTCCTATGTAATTATAATGGGGACAAATGAAAAACTGTGGTATATGTACACCATGGAATATTACGCAGCCTTAAGAAGATGGAGACTTTACCTCTTTCATGTTTACATGGATGGAGCTGGAACATATTCTTCTTAGCAAAGTATCTCAATAATGGAAGAAAAAGTATCCAATGTACTCAGCCCTACTATGAAACTAATTTATATGAAAGGTATAACCCAATTATAACCTAAGAATATGGGGAAAGGGGAAAGGCACGGGAATGGGGGGCGGAGGGAGGGTAATCAGTGGGACCACACCTACGGTGCATCTTACAAGGGTACATGTGAAACTTACTAAATGTATGACATAAATGTCTTAAGACAGTAACTAAGAAAATGCCAGGAAGGCTATGTTAACCAGTTTGATGAAAATGTTTCAAATTGTATATAAAACCAGTGCATGGTGCCCCATGATCGCATTAATGTACACAGCTATAATTTAAAAAAAAAAAAACAAAAAAAAAAACCCCACGTATTAAGGCACATTTAACATAGTAATTCCCAAGCACCAAATGTGCCAACAGGAGAAATAAGATTCTTGCTGCCCTGAATTGATGCCTTCCCCTCATTTTGCAACTCCCTTTGACCCTAGGACAATAGAAATCTTCACAAGAAAGCGGTGCCTTAGTCCTTGGGAAGAAAGCACCCAAGTGCTCCTCAATCCCTTAGCAGCCCAGATGCTCCTCGGTTGAATCCTGACTCTCTCCAGCCAGATGCTAAAGCAATTCACTCCTGGGTTTATTAGCAAAGCAGAATTTTCCTTCTTTGACAGTCAAGGGCTAGTTACTGTCCTTGAGTACTCACTCAGTGCCTCCAGGAAAAAAAAAAAAAAATCAAAATTCAAACTTATAAAGCCAGCCATTTCTGATTTAAATTTTGCAGAACTTCAGATTGATTAATTTCCAACTCATTCAGCAACTCTGTCCTTGAGCATAATCTGCACTTTTTCAATATCATGGGTATCACGGTCGTAAAGGAATGGACAGAACCAAAGCCAGAGAGGTTAAAACAACATTTTATAATTATACACCTGCCTGTCAGAGGCTCCTTGTCTGGTCAAACAATCTGTTGATGATAGAAAATAGATGAGGGAGGAAAAGAGATAAAAATTCTTACATGCACCTGCCTGACTGTTCTAGATAAACTACGCAGAAAACACATAGCAATCTATCTTGACGCACAGGAATAAAAAATGATATTTCCCAAAAAATACACCACAGAGAAGTTACCATGGTCTGAAATAAAAGAGCCCTGCTGGGATTATTTTTTCAGCTCATCCTTTTTCTATCTTCTGTCCCTACCACCCCATCTCTTCCCACTGATTCTCTTTCTTGTCAGGCTCCCAGCCGGCCTCACCTCGAGGCTATGCAGCAACACAGCCAGAATCCGAACATGCCTGGTCACCCTGTGATTTCCAAAAAGGGTATTTTCTCCAAATCTGAAAGTGTCCTCTCTGTGATACTGCCGTGAATGTGTCACCCATTTTTTATAAACAGATAAGAGAGAATTTTATAATAATTCATAGCTGACTTTGTTTTCATCGATGGGGGAGGAGGAACCCACGGGGGATATGAGTCAGGTTTTCCTCTGATTTTTTTTTTTCTTTTTGTCTTCTCTCACTATTTCAGCTGAACAATTTTTTAGGAGGGTTCTTTTCCTCTGTTTCCTTTTTTTATTGACTTACTTTCTGCAATTTTACACAGTTTATCACATAAATTAAAAAATGAAAGAAGGAAGTTACACAAAGTGAAAATACATTACAGGAAGAGAGGAATAAGTCAGTCTCCACCAGGGGAGAAAAATCTGCCTATCTGTTTTTGCAGTTTTTGGCTGGGGCCGGGTTTGAACCTGCCACCTCCAGTTTATGTGACTGGCGCCCTACTCCTTTGAGCCACAGGTGCCGCCCAAACCTGTCTTTTTAAATATAAAACTGTGGGTTCTCATAGGAGTAAGTGAGCCAAGCACTTGCCAGGGAAATCCTAAATCGCACTGTGTTTTATACATTCTAAGTCATTTCCACAGCAAAAATTGTGAGCACAGTTCACGGAATAAATGTTTAAAAATGGATTTTATTGCTTCTCTGTCATTTGCCTGGACACCTTGAATGTGGCTCATTTGTGTGTGGACGATTTGCAGGGTGGTCACAGGCCCAGGTTTTTTTGACCTAGTGGACGGATATTCTAGGGCCCAGCAGTTTCCTGTTGGTTTAACCTCTCCTGGGTCATAAAAATAAACAAGGAGCAAGTTTCATTTCTTCTCCCCTATTTGTTCTGTCATCTGCAGAATTTAGCTAGGGTATAAAGAGGCACCTTCTTCCCATTAATAATTGTAAGTTAAGGAATAATTTTATTGCTGTGAATGTTCTGGGCATCATGCCCATCTCAAAGCAAAAGATGTTAAGCTGCCCCATTTTCCCATAAGATGTATGTTTCTGCATCTTCAGCCAATACTCCTTAGTCTGCTAAAATACATCAGAGAGTTGAAAGATAAATACTCACCTGGGAGTTTTGAGGTAGTGGATTGAACCGTGAGGCGTGTAGAAGTGATAGCTTCGTACCTGCTTATAGGATAGTAAATAACTTCAAAAATAGACAAATGCCTTGTAAAATAAAATTTTGAAAAAAAAACAGAAGGCCAGAAATACAAAACACTGAATCGTCAAGTTGAAATGGAAACCTCACCTCACTTAATAAGCATACTTGATTAAGAGTAAAGCAATGATACAAGGGATAGGAATGTTGAGTGAAGAGGCCACTAAAATACAGTACAGCATTTGCTTTGCAAATGTTTGAAGTCTCAGTATACTAGAATGCAAGGAAAAACGGCTTCATTACAGAAATTCTAGCTTTATGTTTGCCTTTTCGTAAAAATTATTAAAAGGAATAATCATAACCTATTGTTAAATAGATTATAAACTCCACAAGAGGTACGTCTGTTAATCACTGATATCTTCCTGGCATAGAGAAGTTGTGCAATAAATATCTGTTGAATAGATTTTATAACAGAGTTTCCTACGTATGATCTCGTGTGATCTCACCTGACCCGCAGTCTTAATGATACTAGCAGCACACATTAGCCTATAGGTGGAGACTAAAGACCGTACCTTAGATGGTACCACAGAAAGAAGACAGAAGCCAGCCAGGAAATTTAGGAGAAGGGTCTTGGTGAAAAGGACAATGATCCATGGGAGGCAAATGTCCAGTTTTCCACAGACACCAAGTCAATCACGACTCACTAGATGAAGAATTTCTTAAAAATCTGGTGAGACTTAATCCCTCCATTCACTATCATAGCACCAAATGTTATTTTCTCCATAATCCTTACAATAAGAAATATTCCCCTGTGCATTTACTGTCTTTTCTAGTCCACTAAAATGTCAGCTCCATGAACAAAGGCTCTTTGTCTTCATCCCTAAAACACTGCCTGCCACATGGTCGATATCCTATGTGATTTCAATGAATGAATCAATGGACCAACCATCTCCCTGAAGAGATCTGCCTGAATTATCTTCTGTCCAGTGACCTGGGGAGCACAATTGTTTCCATCTGTGTGTGTGTTGACTTTCTTTCCTTCTTTTTCCTCCACTGTAACTTGGGCTCTTTCCTTCCCGATGGATGAGAAGTCCTCCAGACACATAACAGGATCATGATAAAGTAAAAAAGGAAAAAACTTTTAACTTTTTTCTAATTTCTTTGAAAAGAAATATTCTTTTCACCTTGTAGTCATCCTTATGTTTCCTCTCTTGTCATCAGAGAGGGAAGACCTGAGCAGTTCAGAATAAGAAAAGGAACCACCAGATCTGCTTGTAAGTTAGGCCTTGAACTAGGCAGCTAATGCTCCCCTTGAGGTAAACAGTCACACGCCCTTCCCCAAAATAAGATACTCTATCATGTGTACAGTACTTGATGGCCAAGTCCCCAGCAAGGAATGTGACATACACGTCACACCGTGGTTGTCCTTTGGATCACAGGTGAACACAGGTGTAAATTATTCTGATCCTTGCAAAATAGAGTCCCCTGAGAGATGGAATAGCAAGACGGCGGACTGAAGCCAGCTTTCAACAGAGGCTCCCGTCCACAAGGAGAGTTAAGGGACAGGAATTTAGTAAGTATCCTGGTGGATTTGAGCCGCACCAAGAGAGAAGGTTGAAGAACGCACATCAACACCGCTGAGGCAAGCTGTGATCACGAGGACGCAAACAAAAGGTACAAAATCCACCACCAAGTGGACAGGAGTCCCCCTCCCCCATGAGACCGGCTCAAGAGCCCCACAATTAAACAAACGCGCAGAAAATAAAGGCCCTCCCACTACACTCCACAGGAGAGACCTTCTAAAAACTGGACCTACCTCCCCTACTAGGGTGCCATGGCATTCTCCTGCCAGGCATAAAACTGTATAAAACTTTAAAAATCCTTTGCCAACACTCCCCTCCCACTCACTGAGGTCTGGGGGCCTGTCCCCCAGGAGTTCGGATCCTTGGGTGATTTCTCGAGGGGAGTGCACAGTACCCGAGCCGCGACTGCTCAGCGCTGATTCTGAGACACGCGAGTGAGGAGAGGGCACTCGGCTAAGGGGGAATAACGCCTTGGCGGCACTTCCCTGCGGTGCGGTGCAGCACCCTCCCCGGGCAACACTGCGAAACAAACTGAATGAAACTCTAGCTTCCCCCCACTCTCACTCAGGGGTCTGGGGGCCTGCCTCCCAGGAGTCCGGATTCTTAGGAGATCTCTCAAGGGGTGTGGACAGAGCATAAACTGCGGCCGCTCAGTACTCACTCTGGGGCGCGAGACAGAGGAGAAAAGGGTAGGCTGGGTGCCCACACCAGAGCGGCAGTTCCTGGAGGCAAATCCACAGCCATTTTTTCTTTAACAGCAAAACGGCTCACTGCTGGATATTCTGAAGCCACACCCCCTGTCTCCCTGGGCAACCAGAGGAGGCCACCAGTGAGCAAAGGTTTTGCCTGACACTGCTCACAAACCCGAGAAGCTTCCAGGGCAGGGCCGACTCAGAGAGGTAATCGGACACAAACGTCCAGCAGCAAAGACGTTTGAACTCAGAACAGCGGGTCTTCTGTAGGCGATTTTAGCAGAAACAGAGACAGAACTCTGCAAAGTTGTCTGTTCTGTTCTGTTAGCAACATCAATCAGGGACAGGGCTAAGCCTGAGTGAACACCTCCCTCCCACCACCTGCATCAAGCACTCAAAGATGTCAGGCCCCATCTCCTCCTGCTAGATAGCGGCAGACTGCAGGGGCCTGGCAGACTTCTTTGCAATTCAGGCAGGTGCAAACCCCTGGAGTATCTGTTCACTACAGGCAACTGGGTTAGCCATCTGCAGAGATACCAGTGACTGGGTCCGACGGACGGGCAAAGTGGGGAAGGAGACATCAACCTTCCCAGACTGATCTGTTTGCTAGGTGGCTCCCCCTGACTCCACGCAGCACTGGAATAAGCCCTATCAGAGGAATCACCAGACCCCTGTGATCCAGTTCCCAGTGACCTCTTGAACTCTCCCACCTGAGACACGTGCTTTCTGAGACAATTGATTTGGACCTTTTGAAATGAACTAATAGACTGAGGACTTTTCAGGCGGTGCCCTGGGTATGCGGTTGTAGGAAGATTTGATTTTCCTTTTCCTTTTCAAATTGGTGCCAGAGGTGGGCGGGCAGGGTGACTTAATTGCTGGCTTTTCCACACAGCTAAGACTTCAAGCCAGAGTAAATGTTACAATAGGATCGAACAGAAACCAGCTGAAAACAAGACAGAACCACTTAGCCCCACCACACAAGACAGGGCCCCAATTTCTCAGGCCACAACACTGTACGGGCCCTCGATAAAGCCCCAGGGGAAAAATCAAAGGGAGTAAAATAACCATGGGGCGGAATCAGCGGAGAAACTCTGGTAACATGAATAACCAGAATAGATCAACCTCCCCCCCAAGAAAAGATACAGCAGATGTGATTGAAGATCCCATTCATAAACAACTGGCTGAGATGTCAGAAATCAAATTCAGAATTTAGATTGCAGACAAGATTAATAAAAAGGAATTAGGAATTTGAGAAGAAATTCAAGTTGTCTCAAGAATTTAACGAATTTAAAGACAAAACCACCAAAGACTTAGACACACTGAAGCAAGAATTTACAGCCCTCAAAGATATGAAAAATACAGTAGAATCCCTCAGCAACAGAATGGAGCAAGCAGAGGAAAGGATTTCTGACATTGAAGATAAAGTCTTCGAACGCTCCCAATCTCTCAAAGAGGAAGAGAAATGGAGAGCAAAAACGGATCACTCACTCAGAGAACTCCCGGATAATTCAAAGAAAAGCAATATACGAATAATTGGGATTTCGGAGAATGATGAAGTGGACTCGAAGGGCACAGAGGCCCTTCTGCATGAAATTATGAAAGAAAATTTTCCAGACATGCCTAGAGAATCTGAAATTCAGATAGCAGACAGCTTCAGAACCCCAGCACGATTCAATCCCAATAAATCATCCCCCCAGCATATCATAATTAGCTTCACTAAAGTTAATATGAAAGAAGATTCTCAAAGCAGCCCGGCGAAAGAAAACCATTACGTACAAAGGAAAGAATATTAGAATAACTGCAGATCTCTCTGCTGAAACTTTTCAAGCCAGAAGAAGGTGGTCATCGACTTTTAATCTCCTAAAGCAAAATAACTTTCAACCCCGGATCTTGTATCCAGCTAAACTGAGTTTCATTTATGATGGCGAAATTAAATACTTTAATGACATTCATATGTTGAAGAAATTTGCCATAAGTAAACCAGCTCTTCAGGATATTCTCAGACCTATCCTCCACAATGACCAACCAAATCCTATACCACAAAAGTAAACTCACTCAGACATTTCGGATCAAACTCCAACGTCCACACTGGCAAAAGGATTAAAAATGTCCACTGGACCTTTGAAAAACACGAGACCCAAAATTCCACCAGACTTATCAATACTCTCCATTAATGTGAATGGCTTAAACTGTCCTCTAAAGAGGCATAGGTTAGCTGATTGGATACAAAAACTCAGGCCAGATATCTGTTGCATACAAGAGTCACATCTTAACTTTAAAGACAAATACAGACTCAGGATGAAAGGATGGTCATCCATATTTCAGGCAAATGGTAATCAGAAAAAAGCAGGTGTTGCAATGTTATTTGCAGATACAATAGGCTTTAAACCATCAAAAGTAAGGAAGGACAAGAATGGTCACTTCATATTTGTTAAGGGTAATACTCAGTATGATGAGATCTCAATTATTAATATCTATGCACCCAACCAGAATGCACCTCAATTTATAAGAGAAACTATAACAGACATGAGTAACTTGATTTCCTCCAGCTCCATAATCATCGGAGATTTCAACACTCCTTTGGCAGTGTTGGATCGATCCTCCAGCAAGAAGCTAAGCAAAGAAATCTTAGATTTAAACCTAACCATCTAATATTTAGATTTAGCACACATCTACAGAACATTTCATCCCAACAAAACTGAATACACATACTTCTCATCAGCCCACAGAACTTACTCCAAAACTGACCACATTTTAGGTCACAAGTCTAACCTCAGTAAATTTAAAGGAATAGAAATTATTCCTTGCATCTTCTTGGACCATCATGGAATAAAACTTGAACTGAGTAACAACAGGAATCTGCATACTCATACAAAAACATGGAAGTTAAATAACCTTATGCTGAATGATAGCTGGGTCAGAGATCAGATTAAGAAAGAAATCGCCGATTTTTTGGAACAAAACGACAATGAAGACACAAACTATCAGAACCTCTGGGACACCGCAAAGGCAGTTCTAAGAGGGAAATTTATAGCACTGCGAGCCTTCCTCAAGAGAACGGAAAGAGAGGAAGTTAACAACTTAATGGGACATCTCAAGCAACTGGAAAAGAAAGAACATTCCAACCCCAAACCCAGTAGAAGAAAAGAAATAACCAAAATTAGAGCAGAATTAAATGAAATTGAAAACAAAAGAATAATACAACAGATCAATAAATCAAAAAGCTGGTTTTTTGAAAAGGTCAATAAAATAGATAAACCTCTGGCCAACCTAATGAGAAAAAAAAGAGTAAAATCTCTAATATCATCAATCAGAAACAATAAAGAGAAATAACAGACTCGTCAGAAATCCAAAAAATCCTTAATGAATATTACAAGAAACTTTATTCTCAGAATATGAAAATCTGAAGGAAACTGACCGATACTTGGAAGCACGTCACCTTCCAAGACTTAGCCAAAATCAAGTGGAAATGTTGAACAGACCCATATCAAGTTCAGAAATAGCATCAACTATACAAAACCTCCCTAAAAAGAAAAGCCCGGGACCAGATGGTTTCACGTCAGAATTCTACCAAACCTTTAAAGAGGAATTAGTACCTATATTACTCAACCTGTTCCAAGAGGTAGAAAAAGAAGGAAAACTACCCAACACGTTCTATGAAGCAAACATCACCCTGATCCCCAAACCAGGAAAAGACCGAACAAGAAAAGAAAATTATAGACCATATCACTAATGAATATAGATGCAAAAATATTCAACAAGATCCTAACAAACAGAATCCAGCAACACATCAAACAAATTATACATCATGACCAAGTTGGTTTTATCCCAGGGTCTCAAGGCTGGTTCAATATACATAAATCTACAAATGTAATTCAGCACATAAATTAAAAAACAAAGACCATATGATTCTCTCAATCAATGCAGAAAAAGCTTTTTTTTTTTTTTTTTTTTTTTTTTTTTGTAGAGACAGAGTCTCACTTTATGGCCTCGGTAGAGTGCCATGGCCTCACACAGCTCACAGCAACCTCCAACTCCTGGGCTTACGTGATTCTCTTGCCTCAGCCTCCGGAGTAGCTGGGACTACAGGCACCTGCCACAACGCCCGGCTATTTTTTGGTTGCAGTTTGGCCGGGGCCGGGTTTGAACCCGCCACCCTCGGTATATGGGGCCTGTGCCTTACCGACTGAGCCACAGGCACCGCCCAAAAAAAGCTTTTGATAATATCCAGCATCCCTTCTTGATCAGAACACTCAAGAAAATTGGTCTAGAAGGGACATTTCTTAAACTGATAGAGACCATCTACAGCAAACCCACAGCCAATAGCATATTGAATGGAGTTAAATTGGAATCATTTCCACTCAGATCAGGAACCAGACAAGGCTGCCCATTGTCTCCATTGCTTTTCAACATTGTAATGGAAGTTTTAGCCACCGCAATTAGGGAAGAAAAGGCGATCAAGGGCATCCATATAGGGTCAGAAGAGATCAAACTTTCGCTCTTCGCAGATGATATGATTGTGTATCTAGAAAACACTAGGGACTCTACTACAAAACTCCTAGAAGTGATCAAGGAACACAGCAGCGTCTCAGGTTACAAAATCAACATCCATAAATCAGTAGCCTTTATATACACCAACAACAGTCAAATTGAAAAAGCAGTTAAGGACTCTATCCCATTCACAGTAGTGCCAAAGAACATGAAATATTTGGGAATTTACCTAACAAAAGACGTGAAAGATCTCTATAAAGAGAACTATGAAACTCTGAGAAAAGAAATAGCTGAAAATGTTAACAAATGGAAAAACATACCATGCTCATGGCTGGGAAGAATCAACATTATTAAAATGTCCATACTACCCAAAGCAATATATAATTTCAACGCACTCCCTAGTAAAGCTCCACTGTCATATTTTAAAGATCTTGAAAAAATAATACTTCATTTTATATGGAATCAGAAAAAACCTCGAATAGCCAAGACATTACTCAGAAATAAAAACAGGAGGAATCACGCTACCAGACCTCAGACTTTACTACAAATCGATAGCGATCAAAACAGCATGGTATTGCACAAAGACAGAGAAGTAGATATGTGGAACAGAATAGAGAACCAAGAGATGAACCCAGCTACTTACTATTATTTGATCTTTGACAAGCCTATTAAAAACATTCAGTGGGGAAAACATTCCCTATTTAACAAATGGTGCTGGGTGAACCGGCTGGCAACCTGTAGAAGACTGAAAGTGGACCCACACCTTTCAGCATTAACTAAGACAGACTCTCATTAGATTAAAGATTTAAACTTAAGACATGAAACTATAAAAATACTAGAGAAGAGTGCAGGGAAAACCCTTGAAGAAATCAGTCTGTGTGAGTATTTTATGAGGAGGACCCCCCCACCCCCGGGCAATTGAAGCAGCTTCAAAAATACACTACTGGGACTTGATCAAACTAAAAAGCTTCTGCACAGCTAAGAACACAGTAAGCAGAGCAAGCAAACAGCCCTCAGAATGGGAGAAGATATTTGCAGGGTTTATCTCTGACAAAGGTTTAATAACCAGAATCCACAGAGAACTCAAACCCATCAGCAAGAAAAAAACAAGCGATCCCATCGCAGGCTGGGCAAGGATTTGAAGAGAAACTTCTCTGAAGAAGACAGGCACACGGCCTTCAGACATATGAAAAAATGCTCATCATCTTTAATCATCAGAGAAATGCAAATCAAAACTACTTTGAGATATCATCTAACTCCAATGAGACTAGCCTATATCACAAAATCTCAAGACCAGAGATGTTGGCGTGGATGCGGAGAAAAGGGAACACTTCTGCACTGCTGGTGGGAATGCAAATTAATACATTCCTTTTGGAAAGAGATATGGAGAACACTCAGACATCTAAAAATAAATCTGCCATTCAATCCTGTAATTCCTCTGCTGGGCATATACCCAGAAGACCAAAAATCACAACATAACAAAGATATTTGTACCAGAATGTTTATTGCAGCCCAATTCATAATTGCTAAGTCATGGAAAAAGCCCAAGTGCCCATCGATCCACGAATGGATTAATAAATTGTGGTATATGTACACCATAGAATATCATGCAGCCTTAAAGAAAGATGGAGATTTTACCTCTTTCATGTTTACATGGATGGAGCTGGAACATATTCTTCTTAGTAAAGTATCTCAAGAATGGAAGAAAAAGTACCCAATGTACTCAGCCCTACTATGAAACTAATTTGGGGCTCTCACATGAAAGCTATAACCCAGTTACAACCTAACAATAGAGGGAAGTGGGAAAGGGAGGGGAGGGAGGGGGGTGGTGGGTAGAGGGAGGGGGATAGGTGGGATCACACCTGTGGTGCATACTACAGGGGTATTTGCGAAACTTGGTAAATGTAGAATGTAAATGTTTTGGCACAGTAACTGAGATAATGCCAGGAAGGCTATGTTAACCACTGTGATAAAAATGTGTCAAATGGTCTATGAAGCGAGTGTATGATGCCCCATGATCATATCAATGTATACAGTTATGATTTAATAAAAAAATAAATAAAAAATTAAAAAAACAAAATAGAGTCCCCTATCCAAACTATCAGCATCAATGTTACAGACAAGGAAACTGAGTCTCGGAGTGGTGACAAGACGGACCCTTTAGCGCAGGTCTCCCAACTATCAGGCATTGCTCGTCTCTCCAGCTGCCACTTTTAATTGCCTTTCACATCACTGAGAATATGAAAAATAAAAGGAATGTGTTAAGGCAGCTTGCCATATGAGAGCATGCACTTGGGGTATCTTTTATTATTTAGTTGAGAGGTAAATTAAATGGTTTCTGAGACAAAAGATGTAGACTAGTCTTAATGTTCAAACAATGAAAACACCCCATTGCTACCTGTATTCATTCATTTACCATCTTTTTCTCTTTCAGGCAATTTTCTGGAAAAAAAAAAAAAAGCAAGCGTTTTTGTTCTCACTTTATTCAATATGGCAGTAATCCTAAATCTTAAACAATACAACTAGTCATAAATTCAGGGAGAGATGTGGAATATTTTTTATAAAAACCTGGGGCTTGTCACCCACAGCTCAGTGGTTATGGCACCAGCCACATACCCTGGGGCTGGCAGGTTCAAAACCAGCCTGGGCCTGCTAAACAACAACGACAACTACAATAAAAAATAGCAGAGCGTTGTGGCGGGGCCCTGTAGTCCCAACTACTTGAGAGGCTGAGGCAAGAGAATCGCTTGAGCCCAAGAGTTTGAGGTTGCTGTGAGCTGTAACGCCACAGCACTCTACCAAGGGCGACATAGTCAGACTGTCTCAAATACATACCTGGCTGGGTCCTCTCATCCATGTCACTTAAAGCTCTACTATTTGTAGAGCTCTGTTTTTTTAAATAGTCAGGCTCTAATTTAAATAATATCTTTTCTTCATTTCCACATATCTCCTCCTCTCTCCCGTGGTTCAGCACTTTAATACTTGAGACACGATTTACCCCGTCTTTCCCCCCAAAACTTTTCTTCCATTTCTGTGCTTCTTCTCTTCTCACATTGTAAAAGTTTCCCTTTTGCCCTTTTTGTCCCTCCTAAAGTGTTAGTTCTTTAAAAACAAGAACAGTCTTACCTATCTTTTGATCTCCAATAGTGCCTTGTCTACGTAAATAAAAGCAATGGTTAACACGCAACAATTAGACCCTCCTGTTTTCTCTACTCGACTCCAATAATTTAATGTTTGTGATAATTAGATTTGCATTGAAAAGGGAACTTTAAAAAAACCTTCAGGCTAATAATGGACATTGTCCCATAATGGGACATTAGCTGTAACAAGTCCAAGCTGGATCCTAAGGAATTAACCACACACCCTGAGCACTTTTATTTTCAATCTCATTACTTTTAAATGAGTATCTGTGTTTTTTGAAATTTTAATCACCTACAAAAGCTGCTATTAGTCCTCTAGAGCCTGCTGGGTGAAATTACTATCCCATTTGTTCTGCAAGTACTATCTACTCCTGGAGCAACAGCATCTCATACCTTTCCCATTCCTCATAATCAAAAATGGTAAAATGAGAGATGACTCAAAGATTGGTCATGGAACTGTATCAGTAAATACAACAATCTCATGAGTTTGTCAAGGTGACAAATTGGCCCCTTATGTGAAACCAAACAGCCTTTTTTCAATCTCATCACTCACTCCACGAGAGAAAAAGAATGATAGCTTTGTACAAGGTGGGTAGACAGGGTCTGGTTTGGGGTTCTGATATATAGGCTTAAAATTTAAAGGGAGGAATTTAGTTTTGTCAGGAAAAAGTTCTCAACCTTAAAAGCTATTTGACACTGGGATGTAACATAAAAAAAAAAAACACCCCACAATGTTGCATCCATAGGATTTAGGTTTTTAAACCTGGCAGCTAAGAAACAGCATCTTAAAGAGGAGTGCTATGATTATAAAAATATATTTAAATATAATGAACATGTTCTTAACACCTGGGATTTTCAAAGGTGTCAGCAGGCCATTGGAAAAATGAAGAGCATCAAGACATATACTTCAATCCAAAACGATTTTTTAAAACAAATTCAGTATTCAAAAATGCAATCCCAGATGTGTGTCTAGAGTCACAACATCAGTTAACACTTTGTACTTACAGAATACCTGGTACTAAGTAAAACATTCCCAAAATAGAATGTGGACCCAGAAAGGTCACTTTATCAACAAGGAACATGACAAAGAGTTAATCTATCTCCATTTTCAAGTTTGAATTTTAAATCGGTTTTAAAGTTGGAATTATAATACTTTTGGAGGAGACACTGATCAGAGTTTATAAAACTTTATTTTTCTCATTTTTGTTTTTGTCTAGTACCATGCATACATTAGCCTTCTCAAAGCCTGTCATGGTCATTTTTTAAGAGGAGGGAAATAACCCAAATTACTTGAAGTACCACGAGGGAATTAATCTCACATTCCCTGAGATAGTTGGGCTATTTCATCCAGTGTTCCTAATCAATTACACAGTTTACACCATAGAGGAAAGACTCTACTTCAAATCCAAGCAGTAGACTCAGCACCTGTATCTCAGCCGCTAGGGCACCAGACACATACACTAGAGCTGGCAGGTTTGAACCCAGCCCGGGCCTGCCAAACAACGATGACAATTACAACCAAAAAAATAGCCAGGCGTTGTGGCAGGCACTGTAGTCTCAGCTACTTGGGAGGCTGAGGCAAGACAATCACTTAAGCCCAAGAGTTAGAGGTTGCTGTGAGCTGTGACACCACAGCACTCTACCCAGGGTGACACAGTGAGACTGTCTCAAAATAAATAAATAAAGCAAGCAAGCAGCATGTGAACCTATTTTTATTATTGCAAGTAAATTTTTTCATCAAAAACCTCATGAAGGAGGCAGCTTCCTGAGTTTGTACAAAGTGCCAGGAATAGATAAATAAGTCAGCAGAGCCCGAATTAACTGGCTTCATTATGTCATCCACTCACCTACCCAGAAGAATCTACCTTTCCACTTCTCTCCCTCCCTCCCCACTCCCTCTCCAAGCCACAGCTTCCCATCAGGGAGACAGACTAGAGAACAAGTTTTAGTTCACTCTCTCTGCACATCTCCCAGGAGAGTGCTCTAACTTTGAGTATTATGCACTTCAAATGTTATTCAGCTGCCGGGCATCATGGCGGGGCAATATTTAAATAGGCTGCCTACCAGCTGCGGTTTTTTAAACAGTGTCTTTAAAAGTCAGTGGCTGTGTTTGTGACAGACTCTACAAGGCATGGAATATGCACTAAAAAAATCATTTTCTCCTCTGGAGGTTTAATAGTTCCAAAAATGACTTTACATCAGTAAGAAAACTTTGCCTTTCTTCTCTCCGTCCCCCATGTATAACTGAGTTAATGAGTGTTCCTGGCTTGCAGCTATCTTCCCAAAGGCAGGCAACAAATCGGGGGAAAACATTCATCAGTGAAACTTGAAGAGAAGCAGCGAACACATTGAAACCTCGATGATGAGTTTGGGATGACTGAAGTTGAACAAGAGTCGCAGCCAGAACTGGGGGCCATCGTGACGAGTGACAACAGAAGTAAGATTAGCTCTAATGGCTCTTTCAGGGTTTTTTGGTCTATAGCTCACAAACTCCTGCCATTAAAAATTCTAAGAGTTCCGATGCGATTGAACAGGCAATGAACTCTTTTCTAATACACAGTTTTGTAAAGCATGGGTCTGAGCCTTTATTTTTTATTTATTTTTTTTTTTTTTGGTAATTCTGGAAACTACATTTCAAAATTTTAAAAATCTAAATTAAAAATACTATCACAGAATATACTGGCTCATGTACAGGATTCCCTGAATCCAAACAATCCCGAGGCAAAGTGCAAATCAGTTCAATGAGCATAAAAATGTATGTAGGAAGACAGATTGGTATCACCACACTCTAATAGGGAAAGTGACTCATCCCGCCCAGGGCTGGCATCCTGCTGTCTCTCAGATGCTATAAAACTCACTTGCCTCTGGTTCATACTGTCTTTAAAACCAGCAGCAATGGGAGCAACACTGCAGAAAAGCAGTTTCATGAGACGAGGGGCTCAGGCTTTGTCACTCACTCACTAGAACTGCTCTGGCTTTGACATCCTCAATTCTTACTATACCACATCTTTTAATTTCTAGATTCACAGTCCCTTCTACGTTCCTAGAATGTTTTCAAACCCACACTGCCTTCATTTTCTACACTAATTATCCAGGCTCCATCATCCATCTATCACTTTTGTTCACACTTTGTCAATAACCCCAACCTGAGCCAGTATTCTTCCTTCTCACCTAAATTTCTAACTTTAATTAATGAGAGAGACACTGGAACAGGCTAGTAACTACTTCACCAAAACCAAGTATTCATGGTTGAAGTCTTTCCACAGCCCCTGTATAGAACACAGTTCAGCAGTTCTTCGGCATACTAAGAATATATATTTGCATTTTTACTTTTTCTCAATTTTCTCTCTGGTTAGCAGCTAGAAATAGTACATCTTTCTTTTCTTCCAGTGTTCTAATGACCTTGCATGTTTGATGTTGGTGGCTAATAAACCCACACTGCTTTAAATCTTTAAAAGTCTATACATCTAAATGGTTTTGGTTTTCAAAGCAGCCTGGAAGGAGGTGACCTTCCCACACGGTGAAGTGTGGGTGATACACGCCCACCCTCTGGCAGCTCTGCCTACCACTGCTCCAAACATCGTCGCACAGCTAAGAACTCTGGTGCTCAGTAACCTCAGATGTCTTAGGAAGATTCAGCTAAACTTTATGTTTAAGCGATACCGCAAAAGGTCGTAATTTCTCTGCAGGACGTGCAAATCAAATTTGCAATATAAAGCAGAAAAGGACAGCTGAGTTTTTGCAAAAGCAAAGAAGCAGCAAGCTGTAGAGGGTTGAGTGACACTAAGAAGATTATCTCTCTGGTTTTTCAATACGGCAGGCAAATGAATATTGCAGATAAACACGCTATGAACTTTATTCTTACAACCCCAATATTGACTTTAATCCTGACCTTGGAATGGCTTCTCCTGACTTCTCCAGACACATAAAGGCTTTTGAAAGGACATTTTTCAAATTAAAAAAAAAAAAAATGACGAAACAATGTATCTAATGATGAACTTTCATTTGGGTGTTGACTATAGATCAGGCAACTAAGTACTTTGTATAAATCTTGTGTAATTTAATTCTCACAACACAGTGAGGTTATTATTAATGCCCACGTTTTACAGATAGGGAAACTGAGTCTCAATGCAGAAACCACACCTACCTGAGATCAGGGGCTGAGCTCCCATGCCCTGTTCCCAGATTGCATCCTGGTAGTTTGAGTTTCATTCATCACGCTTCCAGTAAGTTAACAGGGCACTTACTGATAATTCTAAAAAGGTAAGTACTGGTAATTATAAAAAGCAGGTACTAAAAATAGTTCAGGGCAAAGGACAGCAGATAATTGATTGCATCCAGTCTGTAAGATGAGGGAAAAGTGAAATTCACAGACATTTGGAGCCTTCTCTGTAGGAAAAGCAGGCCATTGACTATGGGATCTCTAAGGAGACCTTGAGACTTCCTCTATGTAGATAGTAAATATCTTTGTTACCAGTCTTCTTTAGAGCCAGGAGAATCTTACCTTTAAACCCCTTAGGGGGGTTTTCAAGGACACAAGCATGTTAACAGGGCTGTTAGGCTTTCTAGGAATTAGAACACATTAATAAAGTAAAGAAATGAATTCCTTCTCTACTGACCACTATCATCTCTCTTCAATTAACAGAGATACACATATAGTTACTAAGAGTCCTAAAGTTGCCTGGCACAGTGGCTCAGGCCTGTAACTGTAGCACTCTGAGAGGCCAAGGTGGGTGGATTGCTTGAGCTCAGGGAGCTCAAGACCAGCCTGAGCAAGAATGAAACACCACCTCTAAAAATATATACATATACATCTATGTATGTACACTATATATTCTTATACATACACATACATACATATACATCTATGTATGTACACTATGTATTCTTATACATACATACATATACATCTATGTATGTACACTATATATTCTTTTTTTTTTTTTTTATTGTTGGGGATTCATTGAGGGTACAATAAGCCAGTTACACTGATTGCAATTGTTAGGTAAAGTCCCTCTTGCAATCATGTCTTGCCCCCATAAAGTGTGACACTACACTATATATTCTTATACGTATACATACATACATATACATCTATGTATGTACACTATATATTCTTAGTGTGCCGAAGAACTGCAGATACATCGATGTATATGTAGATATATACACATATATACACGTACGTATATACCCTGTTTCCCTGAAAATAAGACATCCTCTGAAAATAAGACCTACTTACAGGAAAGATAAGACGTTCCCTGAAAATAAGACCTAGCGCATCTTTGGGAGCACACCTTAAAATAAGACACTGTCTTATTTTCGGGGAAACAGGGTATGTATATGTATATAGCCAGCATTGTGGTACAAACCTGTAGTCTCACCTACTCAGGAAGCTGTGACAAGACAATCACTTGAGCCCAAGAGTTTGAGGTTGCTGTGAGCTGTGATGCCATAGCACTCTACCCAGGGCGACAAGAGAGACTCTGTCTCAGGCTCACGCCTATAATCCTAGCACAGCGGGTGGATTGCTTGAGCTCACGAGTTGGAGATCAGCTTGAGCAAAAGCAAGACCCTGTCTCTACTAAGAATGGAAAAACTGAGGCAAGAGGATCTCTTGAGCCCAAGAGTTTGAGGTTGCTGTGAGCTATGATGCCACAGCACTCTACCCAGGGTGACAAACTGAGACTTTGTCTCAAAAAAAAAAAAAGATTCCTAAAGCTATTTTGCCAAGGTGACCATGTGGTTATTTTCAGTTCTTAACTTATTCTCTACAGCAATGAACACTGTTCCCCCACTTGAAATAAGCCCTTTTTGGGGGATAAAAGACCTCACGTCTCTCCGTTTCTGCTTCTCTCCTCTTGCTCAGACCTCTCCAGCCTCTTCTCACACTCACTCCATCTGGGCCATCTCAACCACTCACATCATTTCGGTTACTACGTTTATGCAGACAACCCTGAAATCTCTATCTTCTGCTCAGAATTTCATACCAAAGTTCACATCCGTGTAGCAAAACATAGACCAGATCTCTCCAACATCCCACAGACACCTTCAACTCCACCACTCTCGAAACTCAGTTGTCCTTCTCCAACCAAAAATCCTGCTCATGTTGTGTGTGTGTGTGTGTGTGTCAGGAACCTGGATGCGGGTGCCAGGTCGAATCAAGCACCATCTCCTGTGTGTTCTTCATCTTCAATCCCATCTTCACTGTCACTAACTCAAGGCCAGATGCATCTCTTCTCCAGACCACTACAACTAACTGCATCTCAGTCATTCTTCCGGGTCCTTCAGTGATCTGTTCTTGGAAAAACCAGGACTTATCATCAGAATCGAGTCTCATGATTAAGACTCGACATACATTATTCTTAGTAAAGCATCACAAAAATGGAGAAGCATGAATCCTATGTACTCAATCTTGATATGAGGACAATTAATGACAATTAAGTTTATGGGGGAGGGAAGCAGAAAGAGGGATGGAGGGAGGAGGGTGGGGCCTTAGTGTGTGTCACACTTTATGGGGGCAAGACATGATTGCAAGAGGGACTTTACCTAACAATTGCAATCAGTGTAACTGGCTTATTGTACCCTCAATGAATCCCCAACAATAAAAAAAAAAAAAAAAGACTCTCGACATTGTTAATATTTACAGTGGACAATAAGCACAAAGGGACTCTGTTCTGGAACGCTGGGCCAGATGACCTTGGTATCAGACTACAGTTAGAGAGACATCTTTCTGAAGCACATGGCTCCCAAGGTCACGTCTCCACTAACAATGCATCCATGCCTCTCCTGTTGCCTTCAGGAAGCTCAAACTTCCTGACTAGGCTCTTTCTCCTTGGTCTGGCCCTGCTGGCTCTCAGGCCTCTGGACTCATTCCCTTTATCGCCCACACCGCATATCCACCACACTCTTCATAGCCTCAGATCCACATGCTCATTTGATCCACTCCTGCTCTGTCTTCCCAGAAGGTTGTCCTCCTACTGTGCTGATATCAAAGTTCTACACAGCCTTCAAGGTTCAGGTTACATGCCACGTCCACAGAAAAGTTTCCTCTAACCTCAAGAACTGTCTGTCACACCCCTCTTGTGTCCTACCAACATCCCTAATACTCATTCCTACCCATGTGGCACCGTAATTGCTTAATTTGTCTTTACTGACCATGAGCTAATTCCAAAATTATTCTAGATACGACGTACTTAAGAGCAGGCAGGTGATTTGGGGGTATAGAGGATTTATCTTGAAGCTGCGTTTAAATAGAAACCGTAATGTTTTACTTCTATTTACTATTTGATATATATTTAAAAGGATAATAAATACTATGAGTATAGAGTCTAAAATTTCTCACAAGCCACTTGTTAATAGTCTATAAACATGAGCATGTACATTTCATATGTATTTTATAAATTACACATGTTCGACTGTATTAATATATACTTCCTATGCATCACCCAAAAAAAGAAATTTAGAAAAAATTTTGAGGATAAATAGATGCTCAAAATTTTTCTATATCTCAGCTGGTCATCTATTCATCTTCCTGTTTAAAGATCACTTATTAAAATGGGCTTTACAGCATTTTTGCCTACTCGTCCTTGGCAATGGAGGCACAGTCTATGGTGAATATATCCTGCTTTGTAAGCTTTCTTTCCATCTTTCTCTTCCTCAATATTTGTTAAGGAAGGAAGGAAGGAGGGAAATAAAAATATGCCCAGGGCCCATAGCAAGATGGTAGCAGCACTGGCCACATACACCAAGGGTGGCAGGTTCAAGCCTGGCCCAGATCACCTAATGACAACTGCAACAAAAAATAGTCAGGCATTGTGGCGGGCACCTGTAGTCCCAGCTACTTGGGAGGCTGAGGTAAAAGAATCTCTTAAGCCCAAGAATGGGAGGTTGCTCTGAGCTGTGATGCCACGGCACTCTACAAGGGCGACATAGTGTGAATGTCTCAAAAAAAAAAAAAAAAAAAAAGGGGGGGTTTTAAAGACAGGAACTATAGAAGGTTGGATGCTATGTCCACATCAGCTCTGTCCATACAGAGCCCAACACATAGTAAGCACTCAATAGTTATCACGTGAATGGACAATACAAAGTTTGGGCAGGGGAATGGAATAGATTGGAGGGTAAAATCTGATCCCAAATAGAAATAGAATCCATGAACACTCAACAAGGTAACTCCTTCAAGGACAATTTCTCAAGGACATGTCAAGACAACGTGTTTACCCCCTAAGACGGAAAAGCCATCATTTCCTTTTAAATCTAAGTGTGATTTTTATGAGTTCCAAAAAACAAATTTCAAACATTTTCAACAACTCTCAAAATAGTAGTAATTATTTATAGGGCTTGAGAAAGGTAAGAGATTCATTCTTTTTAATAAGTGGATATGTGAATATTCTTGCACTTCACATATTTTCCTTAAGATTTCTGTCTTAAGTGGTTTTTAGACCTATGCCATACCTTAAAATCAGCACCACCGGTATCAGAAAATAGAACTCATTGTTCTGGCTACATAACAGGAAAGGAAGGTCTCAGAGGCACTCGGAGAACAGGCAAAGATTATTGTCTGTCAGAAGTTAGCCGGGAAGAAAAATTTTCTTTGTATCTACCTCACCTCCCAATAATACTAAATTGCTCAAGATATGCAAATAACATATCCATGTTCCTTAAGAAAAAGGACTAAATTTGGTCAAGTTCAGAGACTGGTGGATTGTGTGAGTTAAAGGAATGTTTCACAGGTCACAGGCAAACACAAGCTCCTTATCTTGAATTCCAACGCTTTTAGAAGCATTTGGCTGTTTTTCTCCTGGTAGTAGAAATGAAAGTCATGTATTCCTGTTCTTTTCTGATTCTTTAAGACAAAGAACTGGCCCAGGAAGCTGAAAGATCTCATGAATGTGATTTCCTTGTTCCAGGAGAATCTTTAAAATTTTTCATGAAACATTCGATCTTCAGATTCATTCTACTAGCTTTTAATAGCTTTATGCATAATGTTGTAAGTATGTATCATTCAATGACTGCTAGGAAATTGTGTACAGAGTTGTGCAACCATCACCACAATTCAATTTTAAAATGTTGTCATCACCCCCAAAAGAAATGTTATGCCCATTTGCAGGTATCTCTTACTACTGCTTTAATTCCCAATTCACCATTGCTTTTTTGCTACTACAGATTAACCTTTTCTGGACTTCTCCTTTAGACAGAATTATACGACATGTAATCTTTTGCATCTGGCTGTTTCCTCTTAGCATGATGTTTCCAAGGTCATGCCATAATTTGCAACAGTGCTCCATTCCCTTTGGCTGTCCAATAGTATCCTGTCATAGGTAGAAAACTTTTCTATTTACCAGTTGGTCATGGACATTTGAATTCTATTTTCTGGCCAATATGAATAAAGCTGCTAATGAACAGTTACACACAAGTCTTTGTGTGAATATATAATTTTCTCTTGGGTAGATAACTAGAACTGAAATTACTTGGTCATAGGATATATTTAACATTTTAAGAAACTGCCACTTTTCCAAAGTGGCTGTACCATTTTGCCTAACTTTAAATTTTCAGAGTGCCAGATAACAATCATGGTGCTTTGAACAAGCCCCCATTTTTTCACCCAGGTGGAGCATGAACTTCTTCCAGCTCTCAGCTTATTCTGGTGAATGTACATTCCATCATTCCATCATTATATATTGTCTTGCACGTTGCCAAAATGATATGATTTGGGTTAATGTATGAGGTCCAAGTGTAATTTTGTTACGTGTACAGATTGCACAGTAAAGTCATGGCTTTTAGCACGTCTATGACCCAAACATAGTACATCATACCCATTAAGCATTTCTCATCATCCACCCGCCACCCACCCCCAACCCTTCCGAGTCGTAATTGTCTATCATTCTGCCCTCCATCTGCATGTCCACATTATTTGTCTCCCACTTTTAGGTGTGAACACGAGGGTATGTTTCTGTGACTTGTTTCTAAAGTGACGTGTGATTACCAAAATTCATTTGCGTGAATACCAAATTTAATATTATTTGGAACCATTAGGAAATTCAAATACACACAGGCTTTTAAAAGTTACTTTCTCTTTTTTATAAATCTGCTTGAAAAATACTAGAAGCATTCATGTCACCCTTAAACACGTATTTTGAAGAGTTCCATCAAAGTGGTGTGGAGACAAAGATTAATCAGTATGGCTGTAGGATACAGGAGCATCCTTCAGGAAGTCATCTCTATATAGAGACGGAAGGGACACCTCCGATGTGGTCTTTAGAGCAGTGTGACATTTCTGTGAAAAACAATATTTCATGGGAGGCTGTTGCTTTAGTTTCTAACAGGAAACTAAACACTGCTCACCAACAGACGTCTGCCCTCTTCAAGTGAATTCTGCATTGTCAACCTCGAAAGAGCAAAATACAACCAGGACATGAATCAGGGTTCATAATACCAGGACTGAAGCATCCAAGCTTTCCACTAGGAAGAGAAAAATCTAAAATTTCACTTGTATTTTTTGAAAAGAAAAGCCACATTAATGGAAGAACAAGCCTTCCCCCTAGTGGATAGTTCCAGAATTTAGTTTTTACAGTTGAATTGGGGATTTATGCAGTAAAATATCATAGTGGATATATGGAGCCAGTGAAATGAAATAGAAATGTTGATAATTAGTTCTTATTGACTAATGAAGTCAACTAAAACTTGAAAATAACTCTCTAGTATTTTAGGAGATAGGGGAAGATACAGTCTGAGAATACATTTAGAAATAAATGTAGGCAATAAAACAAAGAGAAGGCAAACTTTTAGGGGGATGAAAATTAGCTAGTTGATTAAAAATTCAGACATGTCAGAAATCCTCGATACTATATGAATGGCCATGTTAATTTTTCCTCAACTGCCCTCAATCATTGAGGTATTTCCCACCAACAGCCCTGTAGACCACCTCCCACCTCAGATTTTCTGATGGGCCAGAAGACCAAATAGGACTGAGCTTTTAAATCCTGTCACTTTCAAAGGCAATTATAAAATTCACACGGCCATGTATGTTTCCAAGTTATATGAGTTTTACTATGTGTTGATTCAAAGTCTAGAGAATGACAGACAAGGTTTCTACTACGTAATTGTGCCGTAACGCATTCTGTATTATCATCTCAGCACCTATGCAGAAATTAAAAATGATTCTAACATTTAAGGACTATGTTCTAGGTATTGCAGAGGGCACACCTCTTGGAGGAAGGACCCAATTATAAGAGGGACTTTAACAAATGCAATCAGTGCAACCTAATTATTTGCACCCTCAATGAATCCCAAATAATTAGAAGAAAAAAAATTATATAATCTTCAAAACAATTCCATGCTTCCTCCTTTTTACAGATGAGGAAACTGGACCTTCAGCCCAGAAGTGGTAGAGCTGGAATTTGAGTCCAGAAATTCCTCTGAATGAAAACAGAAAACAGGGCAATATAAAGTAAAAGAAAATGTCTTGGTGTTTTTAAGGAGAAATATGCATCCTGTTCAACTTTATATCACTTATTTGCTCATTTTCAAGAAATTTTGAACATCCCAATTCAGTATTAGAAGAAGTGAGAATCAGGAGCCCTGAGCTCTTGGTCCCTCCCTCCCTCCCTTCATTCCCCTTTAGACCTGAGACCTTCCCTGTAACATTTCTCATGAAATAACTTGCACCGTTTACTACTGTTCCTGGTACAAAAGCCTTATGATGCCGCAGTGAAGTCAATGGGGATAGAGAAGGCTCGACTCTAAAATGGACACGTGCCTATGTCCCCTGCAAGACAACCATGGCAGAATATAAAACAAAGGCCTGAAGCTCCATTTGTAAGAAAAATACACCTGGGAGCATGAGGATCATATGGTATAACATCCCCACAGCCTCTATTTCCTTCACTGCGTAATATTGTTGACACAGTAATGCTTTTAGCCTTTGGCAAGACAATTGATCCTGATTATCCCATGACTACAAGTTAACATCTTTGGCCCCTGCCCTTAACATACCAGCAGAGCTCTGTATACTTCCAAACACATGTCTATGAGAAAAGGTAAAACCCTCTGTTGAAAACCAGGCAAAGTTCTTTCAGGCCCCAGAATTTTTGTCTCTTTGCCCAAAGACTATCAAAAATAGAGACATTGCTAAAGCCAAAAAACCCATATGCACCTTGAGTCAGTCAATAAGCATATACCAATTCCTTATGCGATTCACTGTATCCCATGAGGTAGACAAGACCTAAAGCCAAGACCGACACGCGAACTGTGTGTTAGTACAGCCTGCTGTGAAGCTGCAGATTTAGAGACTGGCATTTAAAGTATAAAACTAAGATTTATGATCTTCAGCATGAAAATCATTCATTAGACAGAAAAATACAAGCGAGGATTTGCAGTTATTCGTGTGTGTATTTCAAAGCTACTCTGGGTTATGGAAAATACTTTTCTTAATTTTCAACAACTCAATTTCAACACAATATTCTGCACAATAATAGAAAATTGATCTAATTATTCAAAACAAATTCCAGGGTTTTCCAAGTCATCTTTCATTGAATCTCACTATCCCCCACTTATTCTCCATTTGTGGGGGTGAGAGGCTAATAGTAATAATAGCTAAAAATTTGTTAATTTTATGGCATAATCCCTCTCTCCACTCCTGGTCTTCCCAGCCACAATGGATCTATTTTCTATTAATAGATTAGTCTACATATTTTATAATTGTATATAAATAAAATTATACGATGTTCTTTTTGTTTTGCTTCGTTTATTCAACATAATCTCAACATTTTGAGATTAATCTATACTGCAACAAATATCAATAATTGGTTCCTTTTTATTGCATAGATATACATCAATTTTCTAACCATTCAATTAATAATGGACGTTTCAGTTTTTCCAGTTCTCAGCTATCACAGTCACTATGAATATTTACAGAGGAGCTTTGTTGCAGACATGAGCTTCCATTTCTCCTCTACCCTTCCTACTGGAATATAGGGATCCTCCAGTAGGAATACATACATCTTTTTAAGAAAATGCTAAACTGTTTTCCAAAGAGTTTTTATCGTCTTACATGCCCAAGTCACATATGAGATTCCGTGGGCCCCCAGTGTTTGATATGGTCAGACATTTGAAACTGTAGTCATTGTGACAGGTGAGCAGTAGCTTCTGATTGGGGTTAACTCCCATTTCCCTAATGACTAATGAATGCTCTTTAGCATCTTTCCATGTGCTTATTTCTCAATTGTAGAACTTCTTTGATAAAATCTAAGTTCAAAGGAGAGTCCCTCATACCAGCCATTAACCTCTCCCTGCTCTCTGCAAATGCTAAAACAAAACTTTATGAGATTGAATTAGTAGATCTAGTCAGACATGATCTCAGAATGAAAATGCAAACTGGAAAATTAGACACCGCTGGGTAACCTGTCTAAATTTCGACAGGCTCCTAAGCTCAACTTTTTGAAAATGATGTTAATACTGTCATTTCTTACTAATAGCAACTGCTGAGACACTTTTGGGCGTACTTTGTTTTTCCTTTTTATTCCAGCCTATCGACACATAGGTAATACTGTATTTCCATCGTAGTATGATTAGAAGCATTCCTTCCAAATGAAGAGTTCAGTCTTCTTCCTAACCCATTTGGGGTAGTGAGCTGCAAAATCCAAAATCCTAATATCCTAAAGAATTTCCTTCTAATTTGAGTGCCAAAATAAACCATTTTCAAAGTGCACATGAATGTATGATGCCAAAGGTTTCCAAAGAATTTCTAGCTCCAATATGACTAAAATGAAAAGTTTTATCCTATTAAAATGAAAATATTAAAGCAATAACGTTAAAATCTCATTTCCATTGCTTTAGTGACCACTTAATCACTTCTCAAATGGCAATCCCAATGCTCTGGGCACCAGGAACTGGTTTCATGGAACGGTGTGGGTGGCCAGAGAGGGGGCATTCGATTCTCATGAGGAGCACACAACCTAGATCCCTTGTACGCAGTTTACAGAAGGGTTTGAGCCCCTATGAAGATCGACCGCTGCCCCTGATCTAACAGGAGACAGAGCACAGGGGGAGCGGCTATAAATGCAATGAAACTTTATTGGCTTCAGAGCATGGGGGTGGGGGGCGACTGTAAATGCAGATGAAGCTTTATTGGCTTCAGAGCATGGGGGGGGCGACTGTAAATGCAGATGAAGCTTTATTGGCTTCAGAGCACAGAGGGAGCGGCTATAAATGCAGATGAAACTTTATTGGCTTCAGAGCATGGGGGGGTGACTGTAAATGCAGATGAAACTTTATTGGCTTCAGAGCATGGAGGGGGGGCGACTGTAAATGCAGATGAAGCTTTATTGGCTTCAGAGCACAGGGGGGGCGACTGTAAATGCAGATGAAGCTTTATTGGCTTCAGAGCACAGAGGGAGCGGCTATAAATGCAGATGAAACTTTATTGGCTTCAGAGCATGGGGGGGTGACTGTAAATGCAGATGAAACTTTATTGGCTTCAGAGCACGGAGGGGGGGGTGACTGTAAATGCAGATGAAGCTTTATTGGCTTCAGAGCATGGAGGGGGGGGCGACTGTAAATGCAGATGAAGCTTTATTGGCTTCAGAGCACAGGGGGGGCGACTGTAAATGCAGATGAAGCTTTATTGGCTTCAGAGCACGGGGGGGGGTGACTGTAAATGCAGATGAAGCTTTATTGGCTTCAGAGCACAGGGGGGCGACTGTAAATGCAGATGAAGCTTTATTGGCTTCAGAGCACGGGGGGGGGGGTGTGACTGTAAATGCAGATGAAGCTTTATTGGCTTCAGAGCAGGGGGGGGGCGACTGTAAATGCAGATGAAGCTTTATTGGCTTCAGAGCACGGGGTGGGGTGACTGTAAATGCAGATGAAGCTTTATTGGCTTCAGAGCACGGGGGCGGGGGGGGGGGGCAACTGTAAATGCAGATGAAGCTTTATTGGCTTCAGAGCACGGGGTTGGGGGGGCGACTGTAAATGCAGATGAAGCTTTATTGGCTTCAGAGCACAGGGGGGCGACTGTAAATGCAGATGAAGCTTTATTGGCTTCAGAGCACGGGGTTGGGGGGGGCGACTGTAAATTCAGATGAAGCTTTATTGGCTTCAGAGCACGGGGGTTGGGGACATGACTGTAAATGCAGATGAAGCTTTATTGGCTTCCCCGTCCACCACACACCTAATGCTGTGCAGCCTGGGGGTGGGTGTCACTGACCACAGTTCTAAAAGACTTCAAAAGTTAAAACTCTTTTAAAAATTAGAAACACATCAGTAAATTCCTAAAATTTATCTTTGTACATCTGCTCTACTCTCACTTCCAACCTATTAAGGCCAAGAGAAAAGTCACATTCTCCCAGTTATAGTCTCCCAATAGGTTTTCTTTCTGTGTTTCTTCTTCTGTTGGTGCTTTTATTACCAATTTCTCAGACATATATGCAACAAATCCTGAAAGTCAACTTTATTTCTCCCTTTATCAAAAAGCTTCTTGGTTAATCAGTATGCAGTTCTGTAGATTTTTCTGCACCTTGGGAATCAAACGTTTCTTTCTATCCATTCACACACAGCACTGGGAAATCTAGGCCCTTGTCACTCTTCTCCCAAGTTATTCCAACATCAGCCAATCTCCTCATGACGAAGTATTCCGTTCATCATCCCCATTAAAGTTCTGTCCATGTCACTACCAAATTAAAAAACTTTCTATGGTTCTCCAAACCTATTCAACCTCCTTCATTGTTTAATATCCCCCACAATCTGGTCCCAAACAACCTATCACAATCCCACCACATATTAATCCCATCCTATCAAAACACCATCATTTATTCACTATTCTCCAAATATACCCACCCTGTTTTGCGTCTTTAATGATGATACTCATTCTGTCAACAAAGTCTGTCTTCCTTCCTCCTCTGCTTCACTTCTACTTGCTAAGTCTTCAAGACCTGGACCAAATATGCCACTACAACGCATCCTTCAGGATCCCATAAAAATTAATCCCCTCACTACATAACTTTTCATTATTCTTCTTCTCAACTTATTATACTTTTATTCTCATCTCATTAGTCTGTTCTATACCCTATTCCCTTGAGAACCAACTTGATGTCATGGTCATTTTTGTGTTGTCAATGTCAGAGCTCAAGGCTGACATAGTCTGAATATTTGTGCCCCCCAAAAATTCAAATGTTGAAGCCTATTCACTAATGTGATAGTGGTGGGTGGTCAGGCCTTTGAGAGGTGATTAGGTCATAAAGGCAAAGGCTTCCTGAATAAAATTAGTGTCCTTATAAAAGAAGGCCTCATGACATTGCCTCTTCCCTTTTACCCTCTGAGGATAGAAGGTATCACATGTGAGAAAGAGGAGTGAGAAAGAGGATCCTTGCCATTCACTGAACCTTGCACCTTGACCTTGGACTTCCCAGACTCCAGAACAGTGAGAAATAAATGTCTGTCATTTATAAGCCACCCAGTTCATGATATTTTGTTACAGCAATTCAAATGAACCAAGACAGGACTTTATCAATAATTTCTTCCTAGTCTGAAGACCCAATGATCAAGAACACTTAGCATAGTGTCATTGTTCTGAGTGAATTTTTAATAAGTAATTCCTAAATTCATTTATTTTAAGCACTATTGTTATCTTTAATTAAAAAGACAATCAAAATTCACTATTTGTTCAGAATATGCAGTAATCGACGAAGTTCAAAGAAATTTCACATAGTGCCCCAAATGTTCTCTCTTCATAGAATGTTATCCTTTGCTAAAAATAAGCCAATAGTGAAAATACTATTCTTTGGTTGCCTTTCATCAACAAATAATCTAACAGTAAAGATACCTATCTTTGGTTATCATCCATCAACACAAATTATTCACAATGTTGCTCAAATGCCAAGAGAAATTACGGTCAATCTCTATACCCAATTGCTAATAAAACTTACATGGCATTATAAAATGATGATGCATAAAATACCTATGTGAGTTTAATATCACTAAAACATGTGGTGGCTCCGGGTGAGAGAGATGTTATTGATAAAATTGCACGAGTTATCCATGTAGACTTAATCTTCATAGGATGAGAAGATGCAATTGTCTGTCACTTTCTTCTCCTAATAAGTTAGCAATATTAATGTTTAATTCCTTCTAGTTTTAAAGCATTATTCTAAGAATCATCTTACCAAAACAGCCAAGAGTCATTAAGAGTGAATATATATTGCTAGGACATTCACGAAATAGTCTCATCTTTAAATGCGAGAGTTGAACTAAATCATTTGCAAGAATCCTTCCAGTTCTAACCTTTCCTGATTCTTAGTTATAAGTTGAATCAGAAAACTAATCCAAAAGTTTCAAGATATTTGGAAATGATGGAAGCCTTCAAGGAAAAATAACAGCCGGCTCCCCTAGAATAACTTCTTCAAGGAATGCAACACTGGGAAGTTGTATACTTTCTTTAATGGCTCAACAACTCTTCAAGTTTACTGTTTTATAGAACAAATCAATCTAGCCTGGTTTGTTTTTGCAAATACAGTTTTACTGATATACAGCCACACCCATTCATTCACACATTTTCTACTTTTCAGTGATAAAAGCAGAGCAGTTGCAGCAGAGACTTTACCAACCATCAAAGCCTAAAATACTTAACCTCCTGGCTCATAACAGAAAAAGTTTGACAACCTTTACTTTATAAAAATAACTTATTTCCATATATGATTAGAATGTCAGGTTTTTTTTCTTTTACAAAAAACTTGGCCAGCAGAGATGAAAATTATTTCAGTTGTTCTCATCAACCCATGTCAATTTGTAAATTATTATTAATACGAGTTACACTGTTACAAATGGATTTAAATTTAACTCTGTTTCTATGGAATACACAAATTTTTATAATTTTCTAACTTTTACAATGCCTGACAAACACACCTGCAACCAGAACTGTCCATAATAATCTTTCCTTTCTGATTTCAGTCATCTGAATACTGTTTGGTAATTATTCTCATTGATCAGTAGAGGGCACGCTTGATTCAACAAAACTGTACAGTAGACGCACAAGGGCTGCTCCATTTAGCCTGTGAAAAGGTCAAGGACTGCATGGAAGAAGGTTAAAAGGAGAAATTATCCATGAGTTATCTTCTATTGTTCTGTTGCTGCTGAAAAGGATTAGAATAGCACACGATGGCTGGTCTGTTACCATGTCATTGATGGTAAAGTTTGCCTCCTGGCAGACAATTACACAATCTACTCTCACCTTCCCTCACCTCAGCATTGCTTTGCAGCGATCTTGAATATTTTCCAGAGACACCAACCACTTGGCTACAGAAAACAGGATTTTTTTTTTTTTTTTTTTAACCAAGATGATACAGCACATCTTGTGATGGTGGCCATCCTTACTCCACCTTCCATCTCTGCCTTGTAGCTTCTCCCTGTGTAGTGACGCCATTAGTATTGAGGGAGCCATTGTCCATTGTAAGAAAATATAAAAGAAGATCATTACAAGTTCGGATTTCTGTAGTGGCTCTCTGGTTTTTTTGAACAACACAGAGGCTGTCTGAAAAGTGAAACATTTCCAAGGAGAATGCACTGCTGGACTAAAGAATGCTAGGCCCCTAAAGAGCCTGGAAAAAACCCACCTACCAGCAGGCTAGACAAAGGGTGCAGGTTGGGGCCTCTCCTTTCAAAGACCTGATTAATGTGAGGTCTGGTTACCTGCTTTATCACTGTTTTGTTATGAGTGAAAGGTTTCGGCATTCTTAATTTGTCTTGGGGATGGGAAAAAGAAAGGCAAACTGGCCTGATGGGGTCTAAGGGTAAAGTAGATCCATTTGGCCTTGGTGAAAAATAACAGACACAAAAGATGTGAGCTGGTCTACAAAGTCATACTGAGTGTTTTTTTCTTTAAAAAAAAAAAAAAAGGGGGGGGGGTTGGGGGGGCAGCCCAAAGCACTGTTGCTTAGGCACTTATCTTGAAGAATAACATGTAGGCTCTGACAGTTGCAGAAAATAAAAGTTACTCATTAGGGCTAAAGCAAAAATAGATTCAATTAACTGAACAGGAAAAAAAAATCAGTTTCAGGAAGTGAGAAAAGTAAAGAACGAGGCAATGATTTCACCTCATTACCCTAATTCTTGTTACTATGTTATTCTGAAGCACATTTAGGTTAAAAGTCTGCAGAAATAATCTTCTCATGGCAGGTACAATATAAAAATTCATTTCAAAACACTTTTTCATACCAACTATAAAATGGGAACATGTACATCTATCATGCTTTGGAGTTTTGTTTGCTTTTTAGGTGAGAAGCAGAATGTGGGCTTTTCATAATGTTTTACCTCTGGTTCCCTGAAATTTTAAGTATTAACACAATATTAGGAGACCCATACTACCATTAATAACAAATGGGCCATCTATATTGTTAGGTAATGAAGGGTTAGACATGATAGCTAAATTTTCACAAATTTTGTCAAATGAGGATGAAATTTGACAAAACCTAGTACTTGATTACAAATAGCAAGTGAAAAATACTTGTTAAGTGGACAAATACTCCACAATAAGTAAAAATAATAGTGTTTGTAAAAAAGCATGATGCATGTCCCAAATACTTATTCCACAAAGAGTAGCTAGTAATTAGGATCATATCAGTCCAGTTTGATTGGTTTGATTGGATGTACTGTGCCAATTTTATTAGCATTTTGTTCTCACGTCTAAATATAAATTGTCTTAATCTTTTCGTACTTGTAGGATCAGACTCTGACATTGCAAATCAACAGATACATGCGTTTATGTTTCTATACTTGTGTGCATACATGCAAGTTTTTGCTGTCACAGACTGATTTTTGTTTGAACACACTAGCTTAGTAGTTGACTAGTTTCTGCTTTCTTTTGCAATACTTCTTGCCAGAAAGAAGAGTTCTATAACTAGACTATGTACACCTTTGATGGTGAGCACATTATAAGATGCTCATCTTTCTGAGTTTTACATTCCCATGAAAGCCCACTTAAAAACAAAAAAAAATTCTTACTACATAAGTGAACCTCCATCTGATACAACCAAACTTTTTAATTATTTCACTGCCTCAGTAAGTTTTTTTAAGAAGATACAAACCCCCACCCTCCCAAATCATATAACAGCTTATCGTAGGTTTCATAGCACCTAATAAGCATTCCATAACCTTTCTGAGTCCACCCATGGAAAGCCTTAGTTCAAGTAAGGGGAACCACGTCAATTTAAGTCCTGCAACAAGAACCATTGCCTCCTGAGCAGTAGAATTCCACGAGATCAAAAGGTTAAGCAGAAATAAATATATACAGACACACTTGTCTAATGTCTACTAGTCATGCCTGGCTGCCTGGAGCACTGCAGCACAAGCATCTTGGTGTGGGAGTCAGAAGTGTGGGCTTTGATCCTCACTCTGCATGAATTTGAGCAAGAAACTGAACCTCTTAGAGAGTCAGTGCCCTCGTCTGTAAACCAGTGATAAAAATATCTGACTGTATTTCCCAAGGCTCCTTGGAAACAGGACGGCCCTTCCTTCCTCCATCTATATGGAAGCCTACCACTGTTTGGTTTCATTTGCCACTGCACCAAACTCTCAAGGTTTAAAAAGTTAGAAATCATTACATGTTAGATGTTGAGCTCAGCTTACCTACAAATACCTCTGTTAGTGCCACAGCTGACTCCGAGATTTTCTGAGAAGCCCCAGGATCATCCCTAGACAGGGCACAATCTCGCTCGGTTTTTTTTCTTTTTATTTCTTTAGTTAACAAGCACTTATATGTTGTGATCTCCGTTTGAAGTGCTTTACTAACAATAACAGATTTGATCCTATGAGCTTAATGCCTCCACCCCCTGAAATTTATGGCTCTGTGATCTTATTCTGCCTAAGAATCTCTTCCCATTAAATAATTCAGCTTTCATTCCTAAAACAAATGTTGAGTAATGGCAGCAGTTGTTAGCTGCAGGGACCAGCTTTAAGGGCACTATAGAAAATTTGATGGGGAGTATCCAAGAAAACCATTTAGCATTTTATCTTAGAGAAGAGGTATCTTGTCCCTCGGCATCACCCTCAATTGTCACAGGCAGTTTCCTGTTAGCAGGGCCAGCTTCAGAAGAGTCCTGACATCTCTCTGCAAAACTCAATACCATTGTGTACCTTTCATTTTTACTGAAGCTTTGAAGTAAATGGGAATAGAACCAGACCTAGTAAATTACCTGAGGACTAAAACATTTTTGACATGAGTCTTAAAACAGGGCAATGTATTTCTTTTCTTTCTTGAGAACATGAATTTGTTTCATCTCGGACCCCTGAATGACAGGAACGATGACAGACTGAGCAGGAGACTCACTTCTTAGATGCTGAATAGGGACCAAGAAAAGCCTTGGCTGCCACGTCATAGCGTCTTGAGATTGTGGAAAATATGTTTATAATTTCCCACACTTCTCTACATATAACATGTATTTATTAACCACTGATTGCCCTGGAACTATTCTGTTAGAATATTTTAATATTAGAATAATGTACTCGTTAGGACAGGCCTGATGATGTGGGCTGCTGTGATTTACTATTCATAGCTGTGTAACCCCGGACAACCTGCTTGACCTCTTTGCCTCAGTTTCCTCAGTTGTAAAAACCTACTTCAAAAGTGTTTTGTAATCATTAGACAAGTCAGTGCATCTGAATCACCTAACACAGCACCTAACTCATAGTAACTACTCAATAAAATGACAGCTACTACCCATATAACTAGTGTCTTGGCTATTCATTTGTAATTGAGACAAATTTCTCTTTATTGACCAGCAAATGCACTGTTTTCTGAACTGTTTTGAGCCCCACTAGTCCCTGAAGTCTTGGGGAAAGAATTCCTTTGCTCAAGTTTAGAAGTCACTGTATTTGGAAATTCAAAATATACCAAAGCCTTAACAAACTTTGCCAGTAATTAAGAAGACTATTTCATTTTATTTAAAGTCATGGATTTCACATAAGACCGTTTGACCCTTCAGTTCCACATTCTCTCAGTCATTTTCATTAGTTCATCTTTGTACTCTCCATGTGAGGCTCTTAGTTTTCTTAAAAATGAGACCATGTCAGTTTTCTTTAACGCACGTGGACCCTCAGGCAGTTGAAAGCATATACTTAAGATGAAGAGATCCTCCTGGGTTGTCTGAGTGGGCCCCAAATCCAACGACAACTATACTTACATGAGAAATGGAGATTTGAGACACGAGAGAAAAAGAGGACAGAAGAGGAGGTGGCAATGTGACCACAGAGACAGGAAAAAAGGGATGTGGCCACAAGCCAAGGAATGCTGGCAGCAGGGAGAGAGAGGCAAGAAACCCTCTCCTAGATTCTGCAGAAGGAAAGCAGCCCTGCTGACAACTTGATTTCTCACTTCCACCTTCTAAAACTGTGAGAATGAATTTCTATTGTCTTAAGCCCCTGAGTTTGTGGTCATTTGTTATGGAGCCTCAGAGATAAATGTGCCCAGTTTAACCATCTACAAAAGGGTTTTATAAAGGCATGCTTTTGCCACTGTTTTCACAGTGCCCTGAGGCTCAAGTGCAGTAACATGTGTAGAAATCCTTCCACAGATTTAAGTATGTGGGTAACATTATTTTCCCATCAGTATGAGGAACCCTTGATCTCTCCTTTCTTCAACTGAAACAAGGATTCCAACTTTTGACAGCTTGGCAACTTCTCTGCTTTCTTTTATTCCTTTTTGCTTTGTTTCATGGAAACTAGTTCCACGATTCCCATCTCCTCCCAATGAATGTTCAGCAGAGCCAACACTGAATTCCCAGGAAACCTCCGCCATCCTTTCATTCACCTCCTTACCAGAGTGGACAAATTTACAGAATTGATCTGAAAAAGTGTTCATCTCCCCAAACAAGTCAAAACTTCAATTAATACTATACATATTTAATTTGAAACAAACCCTTTGAAATAGTGGGTTTTTACTTAATCTACATTGCAAGGAACCATCCCACATATTAAATTACTTGCTCCAGAGATATTTAACAACATGTTTCCATTTTAATAAAAATGCACTTCACATTTTAGTGGAATCTGCTTCTTCGGGTTCTAAAAATGCAGCTCATATAGCTTTTCTCAAACTTTTTCCTTTTTTCAAACCACAAGCACTCAAATCACAAGAATGATGGCTTTTAAAACTGACCAAAAGCAATTAGAGATGCTGCTTTCCATGCAGGGAGACACATGAGAGGCGCCTTTGTTAGAGACTCACTTCCTTAACTAGATGGGGAAAGGCAGCTCAGAGATGGCACGTCTCTCAAGAAGCACAGTGAAAGCGCCTACCTGGACACTCTCACTTTCTTTTTGAAACTCTGTCTTTTTCCTATTCATTTCACCAATTGACTTGACCTCCTCCCTGCAGCGATCGAATTTCTCTTTCCTTTTAAAGTAAGAATCTTGGTTTGATAGAATCTAGACTTGACTGAATACATAGCTCAGAGTAGCAAGGAGAGTTTCCAAGGGGTCTTTGACTGCAGTATTCACATTTAAATTTATTTCTAAAAGCTGATTCTTCATTTCCTCAAACATCCTAAACGTTATTGGAAATTCCATGAATGTGTAGGGACCTTCGGGGAAACCAGAAAGGATTCCCATTCTAACGCATCTTTTTCCTACCACATTTTCACGTCACAGTTCTCAATACCATCTGGAAGTTCTGCCACAGGGTTTGTCTATGTATCATTTAACTTTTTTATGTGGGTATGCTGGGTGAACAGGATTTTTCCCCCAATTTTATTTGTGACTTGCTACATATATAACTCAGTTTAGTCTACACATCTATGTAGGCTGATAGCTAGGCAGCATTGCCTCAGATCAAGAGTTTACAAAGCTAACTCTGATACTGTGCACCCTACTGACATATCACATTCCCTTGTAAATCATAGCAGGGGAAGGATGTGAAAAAAGTTTTCACTGACGTCAGCCCATTATCATACTCTAAACCAGGTGTCCTTAAACTGTGGCCCGCAGGCCACATGAAGTGGTATGAATTGTATTTGTTCCCTTTTTTCACTTCAAAATAAGATCTGTGCAGTGTGCATAGGAATTTGTTCATAGATTTTTTTAAACTATAGTCCAGCCCTCCAATGGTCTGAGGGACAGTGAATTGGCCCCCTGTTTAAAAAGTTTGAGGATGCCTGATCTAAACAGATTCCCAGTTTTTCCTATTAGAAACTAGCATTTCATGTCTTCTGTGATTCATTCTACAAATTTGTAAATTTCAAATATGTGCCAGATGTGTATCCAGGAGAATAGAATATATTAGAGAATTAAAGAAATAAAAATCTCTGCCTTCAAATACTCTGTACGTTCAAATAATCAATAGCAGTTAACTCTCAGTATTCATCAAGCACTGTTTTTAGTAGTTGGTAATTTATACTCATTTAATTCTCACAAGGGCCTTAAACTAAGGTACAAAGAGTTAAATGACTTACCCAAAGATATAAGAACCCAGTTCAGCCAACTTTAACCCTTAAAGGAAAATTAAAATGCAGGGAGAGACAGGGGCTCATGCCTGTAATCTCAGCACTCTGCCAGGCCAAGGCCTGTGAATTGCCAGAGCTCAGGAGTTTGAGATCAGCCTGAGCAAGAGTGAGACTACATCTCTACTAAATATAGAAAGAAAAGAAAATTAGCTGAGTGTTGTGGCAGGTGCTGGTAGTCCCAGCTGCTCTGGAGGCTGAGACAAGAGGATCACTTGTGCCCAAGAAGTTGAGGCTGCTGTAAGTTATGACCCCACAACACTCTATCCAGGGTGACAGATTCTGTCTTCAAAAAAAAAAAAAGTGGGGGGGGGGGGGAATAAAAATGCAAACATTTGCAAAAGGAAATGATAGAAGCCCAATGCTTACGTCAAGTGGTCAATAGAATCTAGTAGATAAATTCATCTCCACTAAACTTTTAGATATTATGTAACTTCCTTTTATAAGCAACATAAGTAAAATGAGTGTTTTCCAGGTATAAAATGACAAAACCAATATAAAAATTCATATTCCAGTACTCTAAGTACAATTGGTAGTAGCTTTATTAGTGAACTATATCTTTTAGTAAGAAAAACCATTTCAGTACACACAACCATTCATAACCGTACATATATTATACACACACTGTTTGATAAATGTCTTCCTATAGTCATTGCCCTGCATTTAGATGCGTACCGGACAGTAGCAAAGACTTAGAATGGGACTTGGAGGCCTTAGGCTCCTCTCTTTTGATGAGTAACACTATAAACCTCTGTGTTAACATGAACAGGTGATAAAGAGGATCAGACAGCTAATCGCAGCTGCCAACAGGAGAGGTCCGTGAAATGTGGAAATCTGGAAGCCAGGGAGTGGAGTTTGCTTTTCTAACCCCCAGTGCATTCTTCTCTTTCCAGTCATGCAACCAGCATTTTCTCTATAAAAGCTAAAAAGCTAAAAATGCATTAAAGCTAAAAATGCTTTAATCCTTGAAGCAATCAAGTTGAGTAATTACGGCTTGAGTCTTTCTGCAAGTCATCTGAAAGAGGACCATCGTAAGACAGATTGGCTTCTCATGAATGATCTACGTTAAAGAGCAGGTTACACAACAGACAGGACTAGCCAAGCAAAGTTAGTGTCTGTGAAGTGACCAGTAAATTGCCCAAAGAGCAGTAACTAACTCAGTTGCCAAGGCTCTGCTAAGCCTCCAACCGCATGGTCTGGCTTGCACTGCTGCCAGCCTGGCCAGTAAATGTCAGGAATTTTTGCTGTTGCTTTACATAAACTTGTGAAACAACTGCTTTTATAAAAGTCTATGATATTCATCTGCTTGCTCAGAACCAAGGCTGAGTTACCCTGGCAACACAGCGGCAAACACTGGAGGAAACTACAAAGTGAGAAAAGGCACAGTCCGACCCTAAAGTCATTTCAAATTTAACACAGGACGTGGAAGGATCAATAATTCTAACCCTAGTGCACGCATGGAGGGCATTGCACAAGCATTTTCTTATTGATAAGCACAAGCTCTGCCATTTGCTGATTATGTGATTGCTGTTAAGTTACCTAATCTCTCCTGGCCTCTATCTTCCCAGTTACAAGGTTAGAGCCTCACTGTCCAAGGTCATTGCGAAGGTTATGTGAGAGACTTCCAAAGCCCCACAAATCCTCATATGAAGTGAGCATTTGATAAATGTTACCTGTTTAAAATTCTAATGAAATAAACTTCAAAAACACAAAAACATACAAAGCCACCTACAGAGCTCTCTGGAATTAGAAATACAGTGGAAATGGAGAGAACTTCAGAGCGAATAGAGCAATACACAATTTTCTAGGAAGCCTTCGATTAACAGACATGGTATAATACAAAAATGAAAAATTTATAAAGAAATTAGAGAGGAAAAGCATTTTTATTTGGGGGGATTCGTTGAGGGTATAAAGAACCAGGTTACATTGATTGCATCTGTTAAAGTCCCTCTTGTAATTGTGGGGGAAAGCATTTCAATGAGGATATGAATTGTGCTGTTAAACTGTCAAGTCATAACCAGAATTAAAGCAGGTAGAGGAATTGAATCTTATTAAATGACATTACCGTAGTGGCCCCTTATCCAGAGGGGATATCATCCTATTTTTAGGGATAGGTACCGTATACATGTGTCCTGTGCAGGAATTTCCTCTTCCTTCCTTACAATTTCCCAGAGCATTAGTTTTTACTGAAGATTTTAGCAGATTCAGCATACCTTTTTCTTTCCATATTCGATCACAAACTTTTACCTTTTCATATGAAGGTAAGAGCGCTCCATGGTCTCTCTACACTCTTGTGCTTTTGGGCCATTGTTAAACAAGAGTTACTTGGACACAAGCATCACTATGTCACTACTGTGACAATCTGACCATCAAGAAGGCCGCTAAGAGTAATAGGTGGGTAACACAGACAAACATGGGCATGACGGGCAAAAAAATGATCCCCATCAACGTAAGATTTCATCAGGCCACCCAGAAACAAACAACTGAAAACTTATGAATTGGTTGGTCTTGAGTAACTGAAACCTCTGAGAGCAAAGGCCTACCTGGTAGACCAGACTTACTGAACAGTCGTCAGGGATAAACCCTTGAAAACCTGGATTTGAACAACACAAGTTCACTTAACACAGATCCTACATGGGGCTTTTTTTTTTTTTTTTTTTTTTTATTGTTGGGGATTCATTGAGGGTACAATAAGCCAGTTACACTGATTGCAATTGTTAGGTAAAGTCCCTCTTGCAAGACATGATTACATGGGGCAATTCTCAGTTGAAAGAAATACGAGTGAAGGTAAAAAATACAGTATTAGATTATAACTGCACTAAACTGCAGCCCGCACTGTACTACTGTGATAACTTTGTAGCCACCTCTTGTTCCTACCGTAGTGAGCGCAAAGTGCTGTGCGTTTCCACTTAGAATGCTGCGTGATTCATCATCATTGCCTAAGCTGCTCATCTCTCCAGTAAATTGTGTATCAGAATAAAAAGTGATTTCTCAGGCAGCGCCTGTGGCTCAAAGGAGTAGGGCGCCGGCCCCATATACCAGAGGTAGCAGGTTCAAACCTGGCCCTGACCAAAAACTGCAAAAAAAAGAAAAAAAGAAAGAAGAAAAAAAAAGAAAGAAAAGTGATTTCTCATGGTCTTCCTGTATTTTTCATCATTTTTAGTGCAATACCATAAATCTTGAATAATACCACAGGACCTATACAGAGTGCCTTCAGGGATGTTGACAGTGCTCCCAAGCAGCAGAGAAAAAACTGTAACATAAGAAAAAGTTGACTTGCTTGTTCTGTACCATAGATTGAGGTCTGGAGCTACCTGGTCATTTTGGGCCGATGTTCATCTTGTAAACGGAGAGCACCAACTTAAACAGTATCAGTGATTACACTATGCTACTATAAATGCATTTTCTCTTCCTTATGATTTTCTTAATAACATTTTCTTTTCTCTAGCTTATTTTATTGTAAGAACACAGGATATAATACATATCATATAAAAATATGTCAGATTCAAGTAATGTATTTTGATCAGATCCCAGTAATGTATTTTTGGTGTTGCTTCAAAGATAAAACACAATTATAGCCCAGAAAGGAGGAGAGAAGAGGAGGGTTAGGGGAGGAGGGGAGGAGGGGACTGAGGGAGGGTAATCAGTAGGACCCCACCGACTGTGCATATTGCAAGCGTACATGTCAAATATAATAAAGTATATATGTCTAAACACAACAATTTAATAAGTGAGGTGAACGCCATGTGAACCAGTTTGATGTAAACATTCCAAATTGTATATAAAATCAGCAGTTTGTACCCCATAAATGCAATAATGTACACAGTCATGATCTAGTTTTAAAAAGTTTTAAAAAATATGTTAATTGGCTTTATGTTAGGAGTAAGGCTTCCAGTCTAAAGTATAAGTTTTAGGGAAGTCAAAAGTTGTACTCAAAGTTCTGACTGTGCATGAGGTCAGGGCCCTTAACTCCAACATTGGTCAAGGATCTACTCTACTATTAACTTATATTCTCCTTAAGGAAAAAGCAATATCCTAATCAATTCTCAGTATTGACTTCCCCTCAGTTCATGTTAATAAATGGTTTTCAAGTGGAAAAAAAACATTGTCTTAAGTTTTAAGAAAGGTTTTGAAAAACACATGACTACTCAATGCAACTTGATTTCACCAAAGCAAAAGGTATTCCAATACATCACTGCCCAACAGATTAAAATATCCACACAGCTCTACAATCTTGTAATAAAAATCTTATGCATCTTTAGAATGCTTTCAGACAATTTTCCATGAATACTTTCTGAGCAAAGGGCACTGGTGGCTAAAGGAAGACTAAGAACAAATATGCCTTGGAAGCTATAGAGGATTACTATATTACTCTAGGAAGACTTACGATAACTCTGGGGAGCCATTTGTTTATACTCCAGGCCAGGGAGTCTAGAGACTTTCCCTTCTCTCACTGGAGAAGATCTGTTTACATTCAAGGGCAAGTGTCTTCCTTCCTCCTCCTCCTCCTCCCCTTCCCCTTCCCTCCCTTCTTCCTCCATTTCCAGAAGCTGTCACACCCCTCTACTTGAGCTTTAAGTCACATGATTTCAGAGTTTCTCTCCTGAGGTGTAACACTGTTCCATGTGTAGGGTAATCTCAGGCTTTTTCTGTGTCACCCCGCAGTGATCAGAGCTCTCAGTGCACTGAGACGCTCTACTGAGTAATGAATGATCTGTTCTCTCATTCAAAGACATATCTCTTGTCTGAGCATGAATATATAGAGTGCCAAAAAAGGTATACTTTTTTTTTTAAGAGACAGTCTTACTTTATCCCCCTCGGTAGAGTGCCGTGGCGTCACAGCTCACAGCAACCTCCAATTCCTGGGCTTAGGCGATTCTCTTGCCTCAGCCTCCTGAGTAGCTAGGACTACAGGTGCCCGTCACAACACCCAGCTATTTTTTGTTGCAGTTTGGCCAGGGCTGGGTTCGAACTCACCACCCTTGGTATATGGGGCCAGCACCCTACCCACTGAGCCACAGGCGCTGCCCAAAAGGTATATGTATTTTAAGAAAAGGGAAAACTGTATTAAATTTGTAACACTTGAGTCATGTTTGAATCCTTGTAATTACAAGAGGTGCTCAACATGACCTCAACAAAAGATAAATACATCTTCTGTTATCTGTATATACTGAGTATTACAATTAACACGGTTTTCTCCTTTCTTAAAATATATATACATTTTTGATACTCTATATTTATACTTATATGCTATAAAATAAATTATTGGTATTATAAATACATACATATTTAACACTAAATACTTTGCTAAAGCTATTTCCTTGTACATTGCCATTCAATATCCCCAAACATCCATTTCTCCTTTTCCAAACCAGTTACCTAACATAGCTGATGTGAAATCAGATATGATTCCCTATTGCCTTCTTAAGAAAAGTACAGATGAGGAGAAGAAACAGGAATGGCCTCAGAAAACCTGAATTCAAATCCTCACTGTGCTATTTACTTGCTGTATTTCTTGGGCAAGACAATTTGTAATCCAAAAGGAAGTAGTACAAATGAAAGTTCCTATGCTGGGTGCGGTGGCTCATGCCTATAATCCTCGCACTCCAGGAGGCCGAGGTGGGAGTACTGACTGAGCTCAGGAGTTTGAGACCAGCCTCAGCAAGAGTGGCACCCCCCCTACCAAAAATGGAAAAATCAGCAAGGCATTGTGATGGGCTCCTATAGTCCCAGATACTTGGGAGGCTGAAGCAGGAGGATCACTTGAGCCCAAGGGTTCGAGGATGCTGTGAGATGATGCCACAACACTCCAGCCTGAAGCAACAGGGAAGGAAGGAAGGAGGGAAGGAAGGAGGGAGGGAAGGAAGGAGGGAGGGAAGGAAGGAAGGAAGGAAGGAGGGAAGGAGGGAAGGAAGGAAGGAAGGAAGGAAGGAAGGAAGGAAGGAAGGAGAGAAAGGAGGGTCCTGTGAAATATTTAAATAATGATGAGCCATCATCATATTGACTATGAATAAATGATAATGCATCAGCTCACCATGAGACAAAGTACTGTTCTAGGTACTGGATATACGTCCATGAAAAGAGAAAACCGAGGCTTTTGTGAACCCTGTATTTTAGAGGAGAGTCACGCACACAATAAACATGATAAACACATGATAAAAACCCATCACAGTAAATAATATTTGTCAGATGTGGCATCTGACAGGCATCCTCAAACTTTTTAAACAGGGGGCCAATTCACTGTCCCTCAGACCGCTGGAGGGCCGGACTACAGTTTAAAAAAAAAACTATGAACAAATTCCTATGCACACTGCACATATCTTATTTTGAAGTGAAAAACAAAACGGGAACAAATACAATTCACACTGCTTCATGTGGCCCGCAGGCCGCAGTTTGAGGACGCCTGTGTTAAAAGGTGGTAGGCACTACCGGAAAAGCACAGCAAGGGAAAAGGAATTGAGTGTGCTGTGGTAAAGACAGGCCTTCTTAGGAGGCCTAGGAGTCCAGGTAAGGGGAGTGAGCTGCATGGAAGGTGTGAGGGAAGGGTAGATGGCAACAAGGTCACAGAGGTGCTCACACAAGAGACAGCCTGGGACAAAGCACAGAGCCATATGAGTCGTGTAAGGACATGGGCATTTACTCTGAGGGAACCAAGAACTAATGGATGCTTTTGAGATGGTGTGACAAGATCTGCTCAACATTTTTTTTAAAGATTGCTATGGTAGCTGTAGGTGTGTGAAGGGTGGAAGCAGAGAGACTTGTTAGGAGGCTACTGCCGTCACCCAGGTGAAAGATGATGAAGGCTTGGATCAAAGTGGAGGCAGGAAGAAGTGGCTATATTCTTGAAATATTTTGGAAATAGATCCAAAGACTTTATTCAAGGACTCACATGAGACATAAAGAAAAGTGAGACCCAAGCAAATGGAAAGATGAAATTGCCATCCCCTGAGATGAGGACAGGTGCAGGTCAAGCAGGTTGGGAGTGGAGATCAGGATCCAGCACTGGGCATGTTAAAGTGGGGATGCAAAGCAAACATGTGTTTACTTTCCTAAGTGATACCAACACCACAGTAGGTGCCTTCCACGCATCATCTCATTCAAGAAGATTTTACACCTTCGGGAGGGGGGAGGTGTTGGTGGAGGGAGGGTAATGGGTGGGCCCACACCTACGGTGCATCTTAGAATGGGTACAGGCAAAACTTACTAAAGGCAGAATACAAATGTCTATATACAGTAACTAAGAAAATGCCATGAAGGCTACGTTGAACAGTTTGATGAGAATATTTCAGATTGTGTATGAAACCCACACATTGTACCCCTTGATTGCACTAATGTACACAGCTATGATTTAACAAAAATAAAGAAAGAAAGAAAGAAGATTGTTACAGCATCTCGATGTCTAATCTTTTTCTATATGCTAATTAACTTGCCCAAGATCATTGAATAAAAGGAGAACCTCCAATGTGAACACATTTTTCTCTGTCTAAAATCTGTACTCTAAAACCTCTATTCTACAGTCTCACACTGTGAACTTCCATTATAATTTCTATAATAAATAGGAAAACAATACTAAAGTGTCATGTTTCTCAGCACATATTACCTAACCAAAAACTGGCCAGCTATTAAAATATAGTAGTTAACTCAGAATGAGCTGCACAAAAAGCATCTGAAAAACCAACCACGAAAACAATTTTTCAAAATTCCCCAAACTATGCCCCAGAAGCACATCAGGAAATCAAAATGTAGCATCAGGCCAGCTTTAGAGCTTTCATCATTTTACTCTCAAAAGATTATTATTCCCATTTTAAGTAGCTTATGTGATTTAGCTTCATAGGTCAGACCAGAAAGTCAGCAGTCATTTGGAAAAAGGCCCTGCTATTGTGTCCAGTGACATTTTATATTGGCAGGAAGTAACCATTGATGCAATTATTTTGTGTAATCCTCACATTCCTGTTGGTATAAGCTAAAGAGAAGAAAAAAAATATTTGATGATCATGTTCCTTAGTGTGAAATTGGACAAAATGCTGTCCCATTGCTGATCCCTTCTTTCTGCTAAAATACAATTATGCTCCTGTGGTTCCTACAACTAAGGCATAAAGAGAAAATTATTTTCTTGCAGTGAACAGGAAGCTTGAGATAGTAATACATTTTCATCACTTTTCCATTTTACTTCACGAGGATTCAATTTCTCCTTGAAATAGTATCTACTTCTAAAACCAACACAAAGACCCAACTACTGTTAAGTTTTTCATTTAAAGACATTGTGAACCAGAGTGAAGCCCTTAAAGTCAAAATTGTGTCCCTTTTTTATTCATAGTGACCATTAATTTTGTCTCTTTCTAATTAACCCTGGCCTGCCAACAAAATATTTTAGATTTTGAAAGGGAAAAAAGCACATTTCTCCTTTTATATCCAATTATTTCACTCACCTGCTTAGTACTTTTATGAAAAGCTAACACAAATAAAATCAGTAGGACTGGTTCATCTAAACAAATATCAAAAATTTTAGGATTCATATAAATAATATAATTTACGTTTAAATAGTGTTTATTGTCATGTCCAATCTGAAATTCATAGTCCTTAGAATATCAACCCACTTCACACAAGCTTGGCAAAAGGCTCAGAGTAGATTCCAAGCAATTCCCAATCCCGTGGCAGCTTCAAGCACTTAAGGGTGTATTAGAGTTTTCCAGAGAACCAGAAAAACAGAACAAGTGGATTAATGAGACAACAGGGGAAAGCACAGGTTTTGAGGAATTGGTTCACAAGCTGTGGGGGCTAGCTAATAAAGCCTAAATCTGCAAGGCAGGCCAGCAGGCTGGAGATCCAGGGAAGACCCGATGTTGCACTTAAGAAGGCAGAACTCCTCAATTGTAGGGGACCTCAGTCTTTCTTTCAAGGCCTTCAACTGACTGGATGATCCTTACTTCCTATATGTAGGGCCATCAGCTTTGCTCAAAATCTACTGATTTAAATCAATCTCATTTTGAAAACATCTTCACAGACATGTAGACTAGTAGTTAAGTATCTGGGTAGCATGGCCTAGACAAGTTGACATATAAAATTAACCATCCCAGCAGGCACTGAGAGAATTTACAATGCCAGTAGAAATTATGTAGGTGGCATATAGGTGCCATAAACAAGAGTGAAAACTTTAATGTATAGAGGAACAAAGGAATGACTTTTAGTACAGTTCATTTTAGTAGTATTAACTATATACTAGAAACACGATCATCATGAGACTTTCTCCTGGGCTTCTTCTAGATCAGTGGTTCTCAAGCTTCCTAATGCTGCAATGTATTTTCATTATTACAAAGGGATTGCAACCCACCGGTTGAGAACTGCTGTTCTAGACATTTTGAATCAGAAATTTGGTGGTGGGGGCCAGCAATTTGGGTTTTGACAGGATGACAAGGTAATTCTAATGCTTGCTAAAGTCTATAAGCCAGTGAATTAGAATGTTGTAGCACCACAGCATTCACAAATTTCTATTCATCCAGGAGAAAAAGTTGATTTTGACATTGCTACTTGGTTAATATATCTAAACAGCCATTTTCCATTCACCAACCATCATTTACAGAGTATTTACTATGTCCTAGGCTCTGTATTGTTATTTATTCTCCTGGACTAATAAGGAGGTGACCACCAGAAACAAGTGAGGCTTCCAGGTAGATTTGGGCCAATTTATGCCATGTTTTATCTGCCACATTAAGGTTTGTTTAAACACTGATGACTTAACTTTTTAAAAGGAAAATTTCAATATCAAAAAATAACTAAGAGTGACATGAAAAAGTAGGATATCTGGGATGTGATGGAACTGTCCATGAGAAAAGTTGTTGGGAAACACAACAGTCCAGACAAGACAGAAGTAAAGACTAGTGGAAGATAGACAGAAAATGATTCCAGAAATAGAATCAAGGGAAAATAGATGAGCAAATGGATAAGAGACATGAAGAATAGAAGATGCTAATGTTCACCTAAGAAGGGTGGAGACATGTTAAGTACACATATGTATGCATGCACTTACAATTAAAGAGAAAGCTCAAATTTTAAGCAGAAGTAATTTGGATATGAATAGAGTAAAACTGCAAATTAAAGATAAATATCTCAGTATAAGTAACAGCTTTGACATTCTTTGATATAAAGGTCATAGCTAAAACCACAGGGGAAGATAAAGTTACACAGACTAGTGTATTTAAGCCATGATTTCCAATCAGCCCGAGTGGTGGGGAAGGGGTTGAAGCCATGCTTTTCATCAGTAGTATATCTGTTAAAGCATGATCAATACACCCAATGCACAGTAAAACGTAAAATGTGACGAAGTCTTGGCCGAGGAGATGCGCAGATATAGAGGGCTGCTGCTTGGGTAAAGCACAGATGAAAGCGACTGATGCGCACCTGAAGTTAAAACAAGAAAATATGAAGACTCAGGGCAGAATCCTATACACATAAAAGGATTTTTATAAAAGACAATCAGGAAAGGCAGGGTTAGAGGATTCGATACAATAGGCTTAAAAGGAGTTGCAAAAAGAGGAGACACAGAATTGAGTATTGGTAAGAAAACCAAGATGGCAGAGTCCTGTGGATGAGGGAGTGAGAGGGAGCCCTGAATCCTAATCAGAACTCAAAACATCAACTGCAGATGGTATTGGCAAGCCCTGAGCAGGTAGTGCCCAAGAGTCCAGCAGGCTCTGGAGTACAGGGGAGGGGGAGGTCATTTAGAGCCATTCACTTTCTCTCATTCTCACTTTTCCATCCTACAGGAGGAGGACAGTAGACCCCTCTCCTTGAGCTCCAAAATTCCACAGCAGAAGTTACTGGGATTAGGAATGAGCAGGTTTGCCATGGGATTTAGCTGAAGTTTTTCACCATAACCCATGTAATAATAAATTGATTGTTTTAGAATGCATTTTTTAAGAAATGCTGTTCTACAGTTGCTGTGAGTTAAGTTTCCACTGCAGTTTCTATTAGTATCTCCTATTTTTTGTGTGCTTGTTTTATGAAATTTATGACACATTTATGAATACATTGTCAACATTATTTCACCTTCCTTCCTTCTTGGCTGCCTCCTGGGGCCCTTGGCTTTCTCCTGGATGGACCTGTGTACTGCTGTCCCAGCCTCCCTGATGAGGGCCTGCCTCCATTGCACCTTCTGTGAATCTATCCCCTCCTCAGAGTCTCTGGAAAATAACAGACTACTGGAGAAAGGTAAGGAAATGTAAGTCACATGATTATTTTAGTTAAAGTCAAAAATCAAATATCATCATGATTACCCATTTTAAAGTATAGCATTATTTTTAAGAGTGATAATTACTAGAAGTTTCCCACAGAGCTACGATATCCATTCAGGAATAAAAGAGTCACTCTAAGTCAGAGGTTCTCAACCTGTGGGTCACAACCCCTTTGTAACAATGAAAATACATTGTGATATTAGGAAGGTTGAGAACCACTGCTGTAAATTAACTCTGCTAAGAATAATTCCTTTTACATTTCCTATTTTTAATTTTCTCATTGCTTGTTATTAACATACTAGTAATTTTCATATTTTTTTGACAGATGATTTAATTTACGAATTCTTTTTCCTAGAAGGAAGAATACAAAAAGCAAATAAAGCCATGTGTGGTGGCCAAAGCCTGTACTTCTACCCACTTGGGAGATAGAGAGGAGGATTACCTGAGGACAGCCTGGGCAACAGAGCAAGACCCTATATTTAAAAAAAAATAATAAAATAAAAGTCCCTAGTAACTGAAAAAAAGTTATTTTTTTTTAACGAACAGGAATGTCCTTCAGAGGATATTTCAGGAAAAAATTAGAGGGACATACAGAATAATTTAAACACCAAAGGTACTGATATCTACTTGTACCTTTATTAGAAATCATTTCTATTTTCATCATAAAAATGGACTAGTTTACTAATAGTAATAGTAATCAGAGTAAAAAGTGATGAGAGTAAAAAAGATTTGTGAAGAGAAGCAGCATTTCTAAAGCCCAGAATTTTCTCAAGTTTTGATCAATGGTTTTTATATACTAAAATGAAAAAGACAACATATCCATTGCTTCCAATTAAACCATGATCTAGGAACGTACAGTTGGACAGTCTAAGAACAGAGCAAAAGAAATTGGTAGTATTCTGAAAAGTATGCATGACTAGTTGACAGGGAAGTCAACTGTTCTGGAATATAGATGAGTTGGCTGTGAAAAGGTGAGGAGGAAGGTGAGGAGGAAGGTGAGGAGGAAGGTGAGGAGGAAGGTGAGGAGGAAGGTGAGGAGGAAGGTGAGGAGGACCAGAGAAGTAAACCACAGAAGAGAACATATCATACTTACCAAAGCAACAGTACTGAAAGAAATTAATCTACAAGTAAAACAAAACCAAACACATTCAGAATACAATTTTTCAACTCAAACTCTGACTGCTTCAAACTTTTTTATTTAATAGGAATCTGAAGTAATGGAAAAGAGTCTTTTTAACAAAAAGAGTCATGGTATGTCCATTTATTTTCGGTGTTACTGCAATTGCAAGGGGCATCTTCAAAAAATCTTTTCCCAAGCCGATTTTGTCAAGAGTTTTTCCTAAACTTTCTTTTGGAACTTTTATCATTTTCTGTCTTAAATCTAAATCTTTATCCAGTGAGAGTCAGTTTTTATAAGTGGTGAGAGATGCGAGTCCAGTTTCAGTCTTCTACATGAGGCTAACCAGTTCTCCCAGCACCATTTATTAAATAGGGAATTTTTTCCCCAGTGTTAGGTTTTTGTTTGGTTTATCAAAAATCAGATGGCAAGGTGTGGCCGAGTTCATGTCTAGATTCTCTATTCTATTCCATAGGTCTATATCTCTATTTTTGCGCCAGTACCATGCTGTTTTGATCTCTATACTATAATCTGAAATCTGGTAACCTGATGCCTCCAGATTTGTTTTTATTTCTTAAAACTGTATTGGCTATTCAAGGCTTTTTCTGGCTCCATAGGAAACATGGTGTTATTTTTTCAAGTTCTTCAAAGTGTGACATTTGTGCTTTGATGGAGACTGCATTAAATCTGTAGGAGCTTTCAGTAGATAGTCTGGACATTTTAACAATGTTGATTCTTCCCAACCATGAACATAGCATGTTCTTCCATTTGTTTCTTTTGTTTGTTTGTTTGTTTGTTTGTAGAGACAGAGTCTCACTTTATGGCCCTCAGTAGAGCGCCGTGGCCTCACACAGCTCACAGCAACCTCCGACTCCTGGGCTTAAGCGATTCTCTTGCCTCAGCCTCCCCAGTAGCTGGGACTACAGGCGCTCGCCACAACGCCCGGCTATTTTTTGGTTGCAGTTCGGCCGGGGCAGGGTTTGAACCCGCCACCCTTGGTATATGGGGCCAGCGCCTTACCAACTGAGCCACAGGCGCCGCCCCGTTCTTCCATTTGTTAATGTCTTCTACTATTTCTTTTCTCAGGTTATGTAGTTCTCTCTGTAGAGATCTTTCACGTCCTTTTTTAGGCATGTTCCCAGGTATTTCATTTTCTTTGAAGCTATTGTGAAGGGTATTGTGTCTTTGATTTGATTCTCAGTTTGGCTGTAATTGCATATATGAAGGCTATTGATTTGTGGACACTGATTTTGTATCTTGAGACTTTACTGTATTCCTTGGTCACTTCCAGGAGGCTTGTAGATGAATCCCTAGGATTTTCTAAGTATAGACCGTATCATCAGCAAAGAGGAGGAGTTTGACTTCCTCCGTCCCCATTTGAATACCCCTGATATCCTTCTCTTGTCTGATTGCATGGGCTAGAACTTCTAGCACTATATTGAATAGAATGGTGATAGAATGGAACCAGACAAGAATTTCCTCTAAGTGGAAATGCTTTCAGTTTTATTCCATTGAGCATTATATTGGCTTTGGGTTTATTGTAGATGTCCTCTATCAGTTTGCTAAGGGTACAACTAAAGGAAACAACCTTCAGAATGGGAGAAGATATTTGCATGCTATGAATATGACAAAAGGCTGATAACTAGAATCTATACAGAACTCAAACTAATCAACAAGAGCAAACAATCACACTTGTAAGTGGGCAAAAGACTTGAACAGACATTCTCTGAATGGCCAACACACACATGAAAAAATGTTCATCATAAGAGAAATGCAAATCAAAACTACCCCAAGATACTACCTAACCCCAGTGAGAAAAGCCCGCATCACAAAATCCCAAAGCTGTAGATGCTGATATAGATGTGGAGAGAAGGGAAAACTTTTATATTGCTGGTGGGATTGAAAACTAATGCAGCCTCTACAGAAACAAGTATGTAGAAATCTCAAAGAACTAGAAGACGACCTTCCTAGTAATTCCATTACTAAGTAACTATCCAGAAGAAAAAAATCGTTCTACAGCTCAAATCACATTCACGAGATGTTGAATCAACTCAAGTGCCCATCAACACATGCATGAATTAATAAACTGTGGTATATGTATATGGTGGAATACTGTTCAGGCATAAAATGGTGACTTTACATACTTTATATTTACCTGGATGGAGTCGAAACACATTCTGCTTAGATAAACAACTACAAAAGCTTCAAAGAAAAGGAAATATCTGGGAACAGGCCTAACAAAGGACGTGAAGGATCTCTACAGTGAAAACTATATAACCCTGAAAAAAGAAATAGAAGACATTAACAAATGGAAGAACATACCATGTCTATGGCTGGGAAGAGTCAACATTGTTAAAATGTTCCATCACAAGAATGGAAAAGTATTCAATGTACTCAAATACTAATATGAAATCATGTAGATAAACAACTACATGGCCACATGAGAAAAAGAATGCAGTTGAATTTAAATAGGGGCAAGGGAGGAAGAGGGAAAGCGGAAAAGTAAAAAGGGAGGAGGGCGGGTGATTAGTAAGTTCAGTGAGTGTTCACCCACTGTGTGAACTTTACCTAAGAAATGCAAACAATGTAACCTAACCATCTAGATCCTCATATTAACCTGAAATTTAAAAAAGATAAAATAAACAGTCATAGTATATCATACTTTTGGGAATTCTGTAAGATCATTTTCGCTGGGCCCTTGGTATACGGACCACGGTGTATGTGTCTACATCTATCAGATGGTCTTTGACTTACTATGGTTCAATTTAACATTTTTTTTTTTTTTTGATTTTACAATGGTGTGAAAGTGATAAACATTTAGTAGAAACCATATTTGAAGTACTCATACAATCCTTGTCTTTCGATTTCATTATAGTATTCAATAAATTCCATGATATTCAATATTTTATTATAAAATAGGCTTTGCATTAAATGCTTTTACCCAATTTCAAGCTAATTTTAGTGTTCTGAGCCTGTTTAAGGTAAGCTAGGCTAAGGTATGATATTTGGTGAGTCAGGATAAGCTATGCTGATTCGTAGATGCACTTGATTCCTATGTCCAGTTTAGGTTGTCTACTAGGATGTAAACCCATTGTAAGTCAAGGAGTGTATGTATGTGTATATCGGAATAGATTATGTAGATCTATAAATCCATATTTAGATATATAGAGACATATAATCTACATAGATATAAATAAATTCATTATCACCTACCAAATCATAAGAAAACCAATTACAAATTTTAGAATTTTAAGTACTACTTAATGGTGGACCAACTTTCTGACTTGCATAAGAAAGAAAACACCAAATGCAAAGTTAAATCTGTAGGAAACATTTGTAATTACACTATGATAAAATTAATTATTTGGTGATTTAAGTGATCACCAAATACACATATCCTAAAGCACTTGTATCAAACTATTTAAATCATTTTGTTGTGTTCATAGCGATTGTAAATATCTAAACCAGTACCAACAATACAGATCGACAGGTAACTGTGGAAAGAAGGATTTTCAAGCATATATAAGTATCTAATGGCACTAAGGGTAGAAAATAGCAAACTATTTACTCAAACAAGAACTTCTATATGACATGTCTTTTACTAAATCACTGGGAATCTGTCTCTAATGTAAGTGGTTTATAAAATATTTTTCTAAACATTTTAATATAGATTTTCTTTCCTTCCCCAGAAGCATCCCAATTAATAAGGCTCTGTAATTAATCATACTGCAAAGATGTTAACATTCTGATTCTACACGTGGCATGGAGTAAAATATGGTATAAATATCAATATATTTTATTATTATAATGTGTGATTACTCAAATATTTATGTCAGCGCCACACAAAACAGAATGAAAGAAATCTATAATCATTTCTGATGCCTTAATGCATGCAATGTTCTGTATTAAATTATTCTTATGTGGAGGGGTCTACATAGCAACTAAGTAGCTCTTGAATTGTTAAAGTTATTTCTTTCATAATTGCTTAAGAGCTTTGACTCCTGCATTTTAATGACCCTTCCAAGTGAATTTTTTTTAACTTCATGGGAATATGAGTATAATCTTAGACACCTATAAGAATAAATGTATCTACATTAAAGAGAAAACACATTCGATGACAAGATTAATATTTGGAATTACCCTAAAATTGTAATTGTGTTTTTGCAGGTCAAGAAAGTTTTCTCTTAATATTCCTCTATCCTCTCAATAGTATAAAATCTTTCTGATTTTCTTTCCTTTCTTACACTAATATAAAAATTATTTTACCATAATTTTTGATAAAAAGATTCTAAAAGTGTTTAAAAGACACAACAGTCCTCTACAGCTAAATAAAATAGTCCGTTTTTTACTGTAAAACTCATAATACGATGTGTTTTCTACATTTTCTGAACAAAGTCCGAAAGAAACAAACATCTAAAATTACCATTAAACACAGATATGTTTTGAAAGAGGCTAATCTTTCTTGAGTCAAATTAATTAGAGTTAGACCTGAAAGTCCACATGAATAGTCGACTTCCTGTTCCGTCTCAAGCAAAGGATCTGCCTAGAGAGGCTCTAAGTCTGCAGCTGTCAACTTCCCCAGAGTTGGACTGATGAAGGAGTCTTTTGTTCCACTGATAAGTGATACATTGGGGATTGCTCAGGTGCCCTGAACAAAAAGTATAGGGCAACACAATGAGCTTCTCTACAGTCAGCTTTAAGATGAAGAATAAAAGTAAAACTAGCTTTACCTGAGATGTGTTCTTTTCAATGAAACTTTCCTTGTCCATTCTAAAGGAAAATATCATTTTGTCTGTTTATAAAAGCTTCCTCTAGACTGCCTCTCAACCCCCACATCCAGATTCTGCGATAAAAGCAACAAGAACAGAGTTTCTTTTTTATTAAAATGGTTAATCGGATGAACTGCTGGCTTTGGAAAGGGATGGTTGGAATGACTTTATCTGAGATAAGTCGCCTCACTTAATGTGTCCAAACAATCAGAGTCATTTAAATAACCATTGATTCTACAGTAGCTATCAATGTAGGAGATACTTTTATCTTATCTGTAAGTCCTTAAGTTCAGCTAAAATGTATTGCCTTTATTCAACATATATTCCTATTTTTACATTTAGAACTGTAAGTCCTTGAATTTAAATGTAAATTTTAAAATATATAATCTTTAATTTAAAAAAAGCCTCCAAAAGTGTTTTTCAAACTGGTGTAGAATTTATAGTTCAATGAAGCTGTGGATTATATTTAACGAAAATATTTGCATTCTCCAACCACTAAGTAACAAAGCATTCTGGGGGGTTTGAGAACATGTCTTTTCCACTATCCTTTGACTAAAGAGGATAATACGATGCCCCACAGGGATATCTGAGATACCAGTTACTGTAAGCCACATGATTTTCTATCACTTGACAAGTCAACTTCATCAAGACAAAAAAAAACCCTGCATTACTGATGATATTGAAACAAATGCATGGATGAGTGCTGTTATTGAGTTTGCCTTGTCCATCTACAAAATGATTTAAAACTATTTATTGAGATCACTAAATCAGGGGGGAAAAGTTTTCCATATTCCATTAACATGTTTGGTGGGTTTGCAAAATATTACGTTAGATAACAAATAAAAGTCTCTCCAACATTTTGATTTAATAGTCCGTATTTCCAATAGTCCCTTACCCTTTTAGATGTACCATTAGCATGATCTGCTGTGTTATCCTATTAAAAGTCTTCCTATATTTAAACACAGCATAAATGCATATATTTATATGCTTTATATATAAATGACCTAGTAAGCAGGATTTGTGTCTGTTTTATGAACTTATAAATCTCAACAGCCCAGAATAGAGGCTGACAAACAGTAGTACAATATTTGCTTAAGTGACTGAGTAACTCATCAGTGATGAGATGGTAAAAACAGATCTCCAAGTTATGTAGAAGAGATTCTATAATTCCAGTTACTCCAAAGCTAGATGTTAATACTGATTCTGTTTATTATTTTATTCTTAATACTATTCCAAATAAATTATTTCTGTCATATTGAATTCCAATTTCTACAATCGAGTAGGTATATCATAGCTAAGCAATACCGTTGGTAGCATTTTCTAGAATTTTCCTTTTAGGGACCATGGCATGAAAAAAATTAGAATTCTAAAATGTTCAATACTCATACTTTATGAACATAAATATGTCAGTGGTTCAACACATGAAATGAGAACTGCCCTTATTCATTTTTTATAGCATTGAGAACGCGATAATCACAAAGTTTTTACCTTACTCAATGTTGCTTTAAGTTTGGGCAATAGAGAAGGAAGAGTAGTAATTTTTCATATGTTTGCGATCACGTTTTACTGGGACCATCAAGGTCAAATGCTTGTCAATGTCTTAAATTTAGATAAGAAGTTGAGATTTTGTTAGACATGTTTATCTCTTTTGGTAATTCAAATGCCTTGGCTGCCCTCTAGGGTCATTCTGAAGCTCTTAAGTGACCCCAAATGAATCAAACCTTTCAAATCCTTCTGTCAAGTCATACACTTAGTAAAAGAAAGCATATTGCGTGATGAGACTTTTCTGTAACCAAAGTAAAATCTGCACCGAAGACCTTATTTGAAGTACACCTTTTGCAGTGAAAGCACTCCTGTCTGAATATGCCAAAACCCTCTCAGTGAACAAGGGCCTCAAGGGTAGAATTTTAGGAATGGGTAGGTAAGAAAGCAGGTGACTATTTTTTTTACAGTTATCTTGTATTTTGTGTGACAGCCATGCATATATATGTGTATATATATGAAGAAAGGGAGGAAGAAAAGAGAACCTGGGGGAAAGAAAACAATAGATTTTTCAGTCAACTTTCACAAAAGCATATGTGCATGTCTTATGCCTGTGATTATTTACACCATTAAAACTCCATAATTCAGGCTTGGCGCCTGTAGCACAGTGGTTACGGTGCCAGCCACATAGGCCCAGGCTAGCGGGTTCAAACCCAGCCCAGGCCAGTTAAACAACAATGACAACTGCAACAAAAAAATAGCTGGGCTTTGTGGTGGACGCCTGTGGTCCCAGCTACTTGGGAGACTGAGGCAAGAGAATTCGCTTAAGCCCAAGAGTTGGAGGTTGCCGTGAGCTGTGAGCTGTGATGCTACAGCACTCTAACAAAAGTGACATAGTGAGAATCTCTCAAAAAAAAAAAAAAAACCCTCCATAATTCATGGCTAAGAAGATCACACTACTATAAAAGCAGCATTTTCAAACATCTTTAAGAACTTAACCACCAGCTTGAGCCAGATTCCATTTCTTTGTTCTATTTACTTTTTATTCTGTCTTCTTGGGATGGTAGAGATACTGCTTTATGGAACTCAATTTCCAAACCCTTATATGTAAGAAACGGAACCATCCTAATCTGTGCTGTTTATGTAGGAAAGAAGCCTGCAGACAGAGCAGCGTGCTACCTTCCCTCAGTCAACTGAGCTTGCAATCTGTCAATTCTCAAATTATAGGTCATGAGTACCATTGAATGCCTCTGCTACTTGAGTGTCCTATTTCATAAAATAAGAGACTAACTCCGGTGGTTTTGAGGATTATCTGAGATGCAGCATAAAAATATACTTGACAAATTCTCATTTACTGTACCAATGTTTTATATTCATATTATAATGAGACTATTAGTAAACACTGTAGAATCTATCAGCCAAGCTCTCTTCAAGTGTTCAATCAGAAGCAATATACTCTTATTTCAATAAACAATCATTACTACAAACATTTTGGGGAAGTTTTCTTTTAAAGCCCTTTCAGAGTCTTATGACTCTCATGAGAATCATCTCACTAAATTGTAACAAGATGATTTTACCTGGGCTAATCAACAAGATTAACTCTGCAAATTTGAGATCTTTCTACTATAGATACATAACATTAAATTTGAGAATAATTTTAAAGAGAGTGCTTAAAACATGATAGCATTTATTTGAATATTGAGTTTGGATAAGATTTATAAATAAGGCATCTTGCCATAATATAGTAAGTATTTCATAATTCTTACCTCCACACCAAGATAGCCAGAGGAAACATTAAATCACATAAAATCAACTTTTAATTCTTTTCTCTGGAGGAGCCCACTAAATAAAAACATTTTTATTAATAATGATCTGGTGAATTTTTTTATCCATTCACTCTACCAGTTAATCAAGAAATATTTCTGAGTCTTTACTGGAAATACCAACTCCTCACCCTAAAGATGATCAATGTCTAATAAAAGAGAAAGTAACATCAGTGAAAGACTAGAAAAAAAACAGAGCCCTATTTACAGAGGAAAGGAGGTTTATACCGTTTCCCAAAAAATAAGACATCCTCCGAAAATAAGACCTACTTACAGGAAAGATAAGAGGTCCCCTGAAAATAAAACCTACTGTATCTTTGGGAGCACACCTTAAAATAAGACACTGTCTTATTTTCGGGGAAACAGGGTAGTAAGTCATCTTAGCAGTTACATGGAAATCCTACTGCAGCAGACTTTGAAAGAACAGCCTTTGAACAAGTCCAAGTAAAACTGCAAACATTGAGTGTTTATCTGTAATTTTAAATTCTGAATTCTCCATCACATTCAGCCTTGTTCACAGATGCTGAAAAGATTTCAGTACAGTTTTATTCAGCACAATATTTGTCAGCCAATAAATGGACACAGAGCAATGACTGTCCTAGGACATGGAGATAGTTTTGGACAGAACAGCACAGACTTTTCCTGGGTAGCTAATGGTATAACTGGAAAAATGGATGTTAGACAAACTATTTCAAAATAATTAAATCGTTTAAACTTCAAAGTGTGGGAATAGTATACAAGACACGGGGAGTATCTAATATGGAGAATGAATCAGATTTTAATATTCATCTGTTTATGTGAGAAAAGAATGTTTTCAGAAAAATTAAGTTACAATAATGTAAATAGGCTGCAAAACTATTCTAAGAGCTGCATTGTACTTCTGGGGAAAAACATTCATAAATACCCTGCCTGTGTCAATTTTCTCTAAAGTCTGACAGGTAACTAAACTGTATGGGTTCAAATCTGTTGTACCTTCTTAGTGGCTAATAAATTACTCTTTCATCTCCAAAGGAGTTGATCAAGTTGGAGGCAGGGATTAATCACAGAATTTCCATCTGGGTTCCACACTGAAAAATAAATAACTTAAATCCCAATTTATAGATTTAATTAATTTGAATTGAACCAAAAGAAAGATTCATGAACTTTTGCCTCAGTCTTATCATGCTCAAAAAACTTTTAAGCCATAAAAACTTTATTATGAAAAGATATCAGTTTCATTTTGTATAAAACAGAAAAGTTATTTTGATCTATATGAAAGAAAAAAATAAAATGTTTTAAAAAATAGAAAACTATGGGTTTTAAGTTAAGGAGAATTTTAACAGCAGAACAATCTGGAACTGTCTCCAAACTGATCAAGATGATTGGAGAAATTTAATGAGCAATACTGCCTGAAATCATATTGGGAATACAGGAATCTGTATTGGGTCAAACACCAAATTTATGTTCCCATCAGTTTATAACACAAACACTCTTTCAAACAGATAGCTAACGGCCAAGATCACAGCAAATTTATAACTATGTCTGCCTCTTTTCAAAAGATTAAGAAATAATTTTTCTCCTTTCCTTAATGGTAAAGAGAATGTATGATTAATTCTGTTAAACAAACAGAATTCCTAGTTCCTACAGGAATTTAATACCAGCTCAATTCTTTTATCTTGCCACTCTTCTGCCTGAATACCTTGTATGTTAATCTAAAAATGTATTTAAAGTATCTACAAGCTACATGTTCATAAATAAGACAAATAGCAGATTCCAAGTATTATCTAAGTGCTGCCAAAGGCAATGTCAGACAAACAAACAAACAAAAAGAAAAAAACCCATAAGGGAGGCTTATAGGAAGAACCAAAGGGCAGAAGGGCCTAGCGACAGAAAGACCTCAGAAGCCTTAAATATTTTGACCCAAGGAGAAGACACTCCCCAAGAAGACTGTTTTGAGATTGAACAGAGTATAGCTATGAAAAAGCAGAAACAGTGAGTTTAGAAAGTATCTAAAAGCAACCAGAACACAAGGTCAGAAAGTATGGAAGACAGAAATTTGAAAAGCTTCAGCAAAATCCAACTTCTAAGATGAGTCCAATAATTTGAAAAATAAAAGACGCAAAGAGATCTGGGCACCTCAGGGCTACAGGTAGAAACTCTTCTGTACTCACCTAAGATCTGAGAGCCAAAGAAAATGTGACTACTGGGGAGGGTCATATTTGAAGACCTTTGCTGAAATGTAACAGAGAAGAGAGCCCCAGGATATTCATTCTACTTTACCCCCAAAATACACACACTGCTGGACCTTCCTGCCGTTAGACCAAGAAAACCCATCTCCTTCAAATATAGATAAAAGAGAAACACGCTCTGCCTCCCTATAAAGATTGCGGGTATATCATCCATTAGTTCCATTTTCTTCTGTCTTGTTCAGATCTCCTATAGCCTTATTGATTTTATGACTGATGTTTGAGAGTTGTGTAAAAGTCAAAAAGAAAATGATCTAAAAAAAAAAGAAAAAGAAAAAAAGCAATGTAGCTTTCCTACAGATGATGAAAACTCACCAGAAAAAAAACTTTGTTAATGAAAACTATCATTTAACATTCCGAACATAAAGAGAAAAAATGAAGGGGGAAGAATGAAGAAATTGTAACTGTTGAGGAAGCTCACCAAGTAAAACTAAGAATTCAGAGAAAAAAAAAAATGGACAGAAAATAAATGAAGGTCCAGATAAGATAAAGAAATCAAAACTCGTGGAAATGAGGAGAGACGTGAAGGCAAAGAATCCCAGTCAGAAATGAAGATTAAATTACAAAGAACACATGTGAGGATAGATTCCACAGAACCCAGTAAAAAGGACAGAATAAATGAGTTAAAAAGAGATTGATAGACGTGAAAAGAAAGAAGATCTAATATATGTGTAATTTGCTCTCTCTACAAAGAAATAGAGCAATAACAGGAGAACATAAATATTTCAAAGAGGAATAAGAAAACATGCTTAGGATATAGAATATCTATACCCAGACTGATACAGATTTCTCTACCATAAACGTTTCTAAGGAACAAATTCTAAGGAGTTTTCTGAATTGATCCTAGGCTTTCTATAATTTATTGTCTAACCTGTTTAGATTTAAAAGATCTGAATTGATCCTAGGTTTTCTATAATTTATTATCTCATCTATTTAGATTTAAAGGCACTAACTTTTCTTTTTTTGGTGGCAAAGAATATACTGATAGTCCATGACATGGACTAAATATAGCCCTAAAAATATTACATGAAATCTGCAAATTGGATCAAATACCATTTTTAACTCTAGCTTTTCCTTCCACTTGTCTCTACAATACAAATGGTTTCTTAAGGTCACTTTCAAATAAACTAAGTCATTATGTTCTATAGAATATATTCTAGAATGGAATAATGGACTATATAATTGACAGTCCATGAGAATTGAGAGAAAAACTGTCCACATGGAATTATGAACCATCGGCCTGCTAAGAATCATTCAGCCTAACTTGTCTATAGTATTAATAAAAGATAAGCAGTTCAATTTTTTCTGAATTTTATAACAAAGTAGAAGCAGTTACTTTTCCTTCTACAAAGAAAGGTATATCTGATATAATTCATGTTTCAGGAATCCCCCAATTCTATGTATGGATTTTAAAATTAGGACAATTTTTTAAAAAGAGTTTGATGTGGGCGGCGCCTGTGGCTCAGTGAGTTGGGCGCCGGCCCCATATGCCAAGGGTGGTGGGTTCAAACCCAGCCCTGGCCAAACTGCAACAAAAAAATAGCCGGGTGTTGTGGCGGGCGCCTGTAGTCCCAGCTGCTCGGGAGGCTGAGGCAAGAGAATAGCGTAAGCCCAAGAGTTAGAGGTTGCTGTGAGCCGTGTGACGCCACGTCACTCTACCAAGGGCGGTACAGTGAGACTCTGTCTCTACAAAAAAAAAAAAAAAAAAAGAAAAAGAGTTTGATGTATCTCACCGGAAATAATTATCTTTCAGAGTTCACTTAAACTTCCATGTTTGAACTAGGAGAAACTAAAACAATAGCTTTTATTTTTGCAGAAATTGGCAAATATATTAAATTTATCTAGGAAAAAAAATCACAATATACAAATATTCATGACATCATTTTAAAAACAATCATTGAAGACCCAATAAAAACTGTTGTCTTCACTTATCTCAGAATTAAAGTATTTTATGATCTACAGATAAAATGGGGCAAAGTAATGCCATAAAAATCAAGATTCATATCTAATAGTAAACTGTTGGTAAAGGGTATATGGCAGAGCTCTCTTGGCTGCAGGACACAACTAAAACAGGGATCTTACCTAACAAGTAATCATTTGTACCCTCATAATCTGAAATTAGCAACAACAAAATTTCCACCAAAACCATCCTAGTTTCTTTTCATCATCATTTTTTAATCTTATTTTTCTCCAAGTCATATGTAAAAACCTCAATAATAAACTTCAGATTTCATGTTGTCAACTATTAGAATTGCATGTTTAGTGCAATTAGTTTAAAAATGATGCACTTCTGGGCAGCGCCTGTGGCTCAAAGAGTAGGGCGCTGGTCCCATATGCTGGAGGTGGCGGGTTCAAACCCAGCCCCGGCCAAAAAACAAAAAAAAAAGAAAAAGAAAAAAAATGATGCACTTCCAAATTTATAAATCACATATTTTAATGTTTCTCTATTAAACAGTTGATATCTTAACATCTTTTACAAAGGAAGTACTTTTAAATACATGTATATGCCACAAAGTACTTTACCATTCTCTGATGAGAGGGCTTTAATATCATGATTAAAGAAGAATTTTTGATAGAACAGTTTAGTATAGATTATGTGTAATATAGTTATTTCCAATTCCCATCTTGCAAAAATTATTTAGAAGAGGTTTTAATTTACATAGTCTTAAAAATTTATACCAAATAACAAAGAAATACTGCTTTTAAGCCGAGATAATTGGATGAAATACTAGCAACCTAGACATCACTCAATATTACTCAGAGTAAATTGTTTAAAACACAATAAGTGTATTTTTTTTTATCTGAATTGATTCCCAACTGAAAAATCCAAGTTGGGGTAAATTCCTACACAATCCTTTTTTTCCCCCATAAAGTCAGGCAGGCTATGATGCCGGAAACCTACGTACACACACCCTCCACATCCAAAGGCTCTGACCTAATTTCTGGGCACCATGCCCCATTTTTGTCATTAAATAGATGAGTCAGGAGGGGGGCGGAGCAAGATGGCATAACAGAAAGCTCCAGCAGTAGCGCCTTCCCACAAACACCAAATACAACCACTATCTGTACAAGGTAGCACCTCCCGAAGAACCCCCAAAGCAGGTGAGTGATCACAGTGCCTGGTTTTAACGTTACATCAGGGGAAGCAGCACAGTCTAACCTACACCACCCTCCCCCAGCCGGGGCAGTGCCGCACTTGCACACTGAGGGGAGCGAATCTGTGGGCCTGGGGAAGAGAGAGTGAAGTGACCATGGGAGTGGAACACAGGACTGCCCTGTGACAAGGCGACACAGCACAGGGCAGGAGGCTGCCAGCAGCCCCAAAGGGAGCATTTAGTACAACACAGCCAGAGCGAAATCCTCCATCCTAAAACCCATGTGTGGACTAGCCCCACACTAACTACCAGCAGCCTGGGGCAAAGAATAAATTCATAAGGCAGTCGGGCCACAAAGGCTGCAGTTCTTGGGCAACTCCTGCAGCTGTGCTGACTGGGAGGTGGGGCCTTGAGGTGCACGGGGCTCAGTGAGACACCAGCAGGCAAGGCCAAGCTGGAGCGTGGCTCCCTCACCCCCAACAACTACAAACAGGGTGGCTCAGGGACAGTCTTCTACCACGTGGGGAAAGGAAGGGAAGAGTTCAGAGGATTTTGTTTTGCAATTTGGGTACTACTTCAGCCACAGTAAATTAAAATACCCAGCAGACTCCTGCATCATCTGAGCCTAGCCCTTAGTTTGTGACAGCATTTCATGTTTCCTTGCTGTCCCCTGAAAAGAAGGACATAGTCCTGGCAGGATTCACCACCTGCTGACTGAAGACCCCTGGGGCTTTGACTAAACATCAGAGGTAGCCAGGCTGCAATCAGTATAGGCTGTAAGTAGGACTGGACTGGCTCCAGGTGCAACCCAGTGCTGTCCTAGCTGTGATAGCCACAAGGGAGAGCCCATGTCACTCCTGTCCCAACTCTAGCAACCCAGAAGAGACTAAGGTAAGAAAATGATAGCATTTGTCTGGTGAGCCAGGGAATTCTCTCATATCTCACCCAAGTCCACCAAGGGGGTACCAATAGGAGTCGGAGTCACAGCATTACTGGGCTAGAGACACCCCTACTGCTGGTAACAGATGCAGTGACCAAAGCCTTAGATCTTAATATTCAATTTCCTTTAAATATGTGAACTGCTATCTCAGGAGGATGGGTTCAAACAAGTCCAGACTGTGAGGGTTTAAATAAACACCTAACTCTTCAATGCCCAGACATCAATGAACATCCACAGTCATCAACAACATCCAGGAAAATATGACCTCCCCAAACTAATGTGACCAGTCCTAGAGTGATAGAGATATGTGACCTTTCAAAGAATTCAAAATAACTATCCTGAAGCTCAGTGAACTTCAAGACAACACAGGGAAGGAATTGAGAAGCCCATCAAAGAAATTCACAGAGAGATAGAAATAAGAAAAAGAAATCAAGTAGAAATTCTGGAGCTGAAAAATTCAATTGACAAACTGAGAAATGCATCAGAGTCTCTCAATACCAGAACTGATTGGGTAGAAGGAAGAATTAGTTAGCTGAAGACAGACTGTTTGAAAATACACAGAAAGGGAAAAAATAAAAATGAATAAAATAATAAAGTATGCCCACCAAATAAAGAAAATGGTCTCAAAAGATACAGTCGAAGGGTTATTGGCCTTAAAGCGAAGGTAGAGAGACAGATTGTGGTAGAAAGTGTGTTCAAAGAAATAATAAAGGAACTTTCCAAACCTAGAGAAAGATGTGACTATTCAGATATGAGAAGGTCACAGAATATCAAGCAGATTTAATCCAAACCACAGTACCTCAAGGTATTGAACAATCAAGCTGCCAAATGTAATGGACTGGAAAAAAAAAAAAAAAAAGTCCTACAGGAAGAAAAAGGAAAAAATGTACAAAGGAGCGCCTACATTTGTCAGTGCGTTCCACATTGTCAGTGGAAAGCTTACAGTCCAGGAGAGAGTGGCACAACATATTCACATTGTTAAAGGAGTAAAACCTTAGCCCCAGAAAATTGTATTCTGCAAAAATATCTTTCAAACATAAAGAGAAATACAATTAAATACAATTTCCCAATTAAAATTTAGGTATCTTATCACCAGACCTATCTTACAAAAAATGCTAAAAGGAGTTCTTCAATATGAAAGAAAAAGACATTAATGAACAATCAGAAATCTTCAGAAATCGGAAATTGGAGGTATACGACTCACTGGTAACAGTAAGGACATAATATACTGTTGCTGGGATTGTCAACTGGTGCGAACACAAGAGAGAACACGATGGAGGAGGCTCACAAAGCTAAAAATATGGTGAAATAAAAATTATTTTTAAAGGAACTAAAATAGAACTACCATCTGACCCAGCACTCCTCCTTCTAGGTATAGATCCAAAAGAAGGGAATTCAGTATGTCAAAAAGATACCTGCACCCCCATGTTTATTGCGTGTCCATCAGTGGAGGAACAGATAAGTATGGTATGTAGATACAATGGCTATTATAGATCCATAAAAAAGAAGGAAATCCTGCCATTTACAACAACATGGACGGAACTGGAGAACATTATGTTAAGGGAAATAAGCCGAGCACAGAAAAACAAATCTCACATGTTTTCACTTATATGTGGGGGCAGAATATCAATAACAATTGATCTCATGGAGACAGAAGAATGACGGTTAGCAGAGGATGGGAAGGGTCGCTGGGAGGGAAGAGAAGTGGGGATGGTTAATGGGTGCAAAAATATAGTTAGATAGAATGAACAGTATTTGGTAGCACAACACAGTGACTATAATCAACAATAAGTTGGGTATACTTCTAAATAGAGTAGAATTGGAAGTTCCTTAACACAAAGAAATAAAAGATTCTGGAAGTGATGGGTTCCCCAATTACCCTGATTTAATTAATTCACATTGTGTGCCTGTTATCAAAACATCACAGTTACTTGTTACTTCTAAAGATATACAAGTATTATTAACCCCTAATGATCTAAAAGAAAAAATGAAAAGCAATGACACTTCCCTTGGCCTTACTCTGGTTGGATCCCCTCCAAGACTAAAATCTCATCTCCCGGCAGACATTCTCCAGTGAGGTCCTTGTTCGTGTAAAAGGCAAGGTTTCTTCAACCTGCCCACGAGGGCTAAGGAAGAAAGTGTTCTCACTTCAGTTCATCATTTTATGCCTCCCTGGACTACTCCCCAGTGGCCTCACCACTCCCTCTCTCTGTAATTATCATTTATAGGTCAATAGTTGTTTTCTTCCCTCAGGAATAAAAATATTTATCTCCCATAAAAAAGAGTAATCATTTAACAAAGCAAAGTTTGCTTTCTGCTCTTTGGTACATAGAAAATGGGCCAAAAAAAAATTGTAAAAGAGCTATGCCTGCTACTAATTTTATAGCCCTATTCAATTCCCTCTTTTCTTGATAACCTTAAATTTCCAGAAAAAAATCTAGGATTTTTTTTTAAAAGATTGGCAAACTACATAAAAACCACATAAGGCGCAATGAGAAGTAACTAATGACTACACATAAGTCCTTCAATTCTATCACTTAGCAATGTTCCAGTAAAATAATGAAATTTGACAAATCACATTCTTAAGTGGGTATGTCCATTCATGAGCAGTCTACAAGGGCCTGTAACATTCCAGGTACCATATTAGGCCCTTCTTTCAGGATCTCATTTAATCTTCTATAAAGCATATATTACCTTACTTTCTTCAGATGAGAAAACGGAGGTACGAAAAGGTGAGGTAAGTTACCCAGTATTACAGAGAGTGAAGGAATTGGGCCACCGTTCTAAGCCTGGCCCATCTGATCACCCAAAGCTTGTTTCCCTCCTGCTGTGCAGTGATCCTACACATCCCTCTCAAGGTCATGAAAGTCCTTTAAAACCATGCTCAAAGTCCATCCCTTAAAACAACTCCTGAAATTCTTCTCAATCATAGGTGAACTTTCCCAGCCACATGTCCCCATAGCACGTTGATTTGCTTGGCCATCACTTGCCGGCAAAATATCAATGTGTGTTTTCTATATTTCCACTTTGCTACTCGGGTTGAAGCACTCAAGAGCATAATCTAAACCCCATCTTACCTATGAACCCAAGGGCTCCATTTGGGCTCAGTGTGGAATGGAGTCGTTATCTTTTCCAATGAATCAACAACCTGAGTATTTTCTATTTCCTTATGGGCATTTAGGTTCATCCTGAAAATAATGAGGGATGCTGGGAGACAGAAAAATCTGCAAATGCCCACATTTTCATAAGTGGAAACAAATTAGGAGAATGCCAAAAATGTGGAATACACATTTCTAAATCCTAGAAACACCCCAAATTAGTTCAGTCGACAAACTCTAAAACCCACTTTAACAAAACACTCAAATGCAAGAATTGCACATAATTGTCACACATAAGAATACACATAATGATCAAATGTATTTATCAATTGATTCTACGGAAAGAGTCTGGTTTTGTGGTCTGCTCTGGTAATTTTACTGTTGTTTCAAAAAGTACTCCATTAAAAGTGAAAAATACATTTGACAAAAGCCAAAAAGCACTATTTGCCAAATGGCTTCATGTGAACCGGTCTAAAGAAAATGGAACATTGAAAACGATGTATTCATCTTCAAAGAGACTTAAGGAAATCTAAAGAAGGCAATTTGCCCTTTTAACTTGCTATCCATATATGCCACTTAATAGTGAGAATAGAATCTACCGCAAGACTGTCTGTGCTTAATTCCAACTCACTGAAAGAAATCAAAGATTTTAAAAGAAAAATTACTGTTTTATTTAAGCAACCACATCATACATATAATCTGATAGTAAAATCTATGACTTTGGAATTAAATGATCTGAGTACCAATTTCAGCTTCGCTACCTGCTGAGTAACTTTGAGAAAAGTACTTGACCTCTGTGTGACTCCTTCTCATCTGCAACATGGGTATAATAATAGATTCTACCTCACATGGTTCTATAAGGATTAAATATGATTCAAGTAAAGTACCTGGGAAAGTAACTGGAATATGGCATTTCATTACTATTTGCTTATTATAGTAGTAATACAGTTCTTATTTTAATTATTATCATTTTGTAAAGTGCTTAGCACAATGCCTTGCCCATTGCAAGTACACAATTCATTTTTGTTACAATCATTTTTATTGCTATAATGAGCTGGCAATAATTGTATTTCTTTATAGTCTCAATATACCCTGTTTCCCCAAAAATAAGACATCCTCCGAAAATAAGACCTACTTACAGGAAAGATAAGACGTCCCCTGAAAATAAGACCTACTTACAGGAAAGATAAGACGTCCCCTGAAAATAAGACCTAGCGCATCTTTGGAAGCACCCCTTAAAATAAGACACTGCCTTATTTTCGGGGAAACGGGGTATTTTTAAAAGTTATTAAGTAACTTTTAAACATTTATTCAGTAAACAATGCAAATACTAAATGATTTAACATTGGAAGCATGGCAATAATATATTAATATGAAAAAAGAAAAATACATATATATATTTTTCAATCAGGGCTCATTAATCTAGAAAGTCAGAGAATCACAAATATGTGGAACTAGATAGCCAAAGATCTTGAATAGGGATCCCAGAAGTAGTCCTCTAGAACACCTACTGAGAATTTCTACAATGGAAAAACATTCAGATGATCACTATTGCATTATTAAGAGTCTCAAATGAAAATCGGAAGATTTTCCATATTTTAGATTACACAGTAAACAGTATACATAATATCTTAACAAAATAAGCTAAGTAAAACAGAACTATCCTGAGTGTGATGTTTAAAAAATTTTTGTTCGGTTTGTATAAATGATTCAAAAAAATTCTAGAGATAAAAACGGTTAAAGGCTCTATAATTGACACTATCTGCAAAGGCCCCACCATCTCACAAAGCCTCTCCAAGGGCTGCAGCCTGTCACCAAAGCAAGGGACATGGCTGTGGGCAGAGAGCAGCTGCCCAGAGTCACCTCATGAATGCACACAAGGCCACTTGGGAGCATTTGGCTTCAAAGATCCTGGCACTTTGTACCTGGGAGTCAGTACCCAACAAAAGTATTAAGGGAGTCCGTATTTCATATTCACACAATTCTCTGGGCCACATAGCAGAGGCCCTTATTGAGAAATCTTTTTTTTTTTATTCTTAAATCATAGCTGTGTACATTAGTGCAATCAAGGGATACAATGTGCTGGTTTCATATACAATCTGAAATATTCTCATCAAACTGTTCAACGTAGCCTTCATGGCATTTTCTTATTGTATGTAGACATTCGTATTCTGCCTTTAGTAAGTTTCACCTGTACCCATTCTAAGATGCACCGTAGCTGTGGCCCCACCCATTACCCTCCCTCCACCATAACCTCCGCCCTCCCTTCAACTTCCTTGGCCCTTTCCTCATAGTCTTGTGCTATAGTTAGGTTATAGCCTTCATGTGAAAGCTATAATTTAGCTTCATAGTAGGGCTGAGTACATTGGATACTTGTTCTTCCATTCCTGAGATATTTTGCTAAGTAGAATATGTTCCAGCTCCATCCATGTAAATATGAAAGAGGTAAAGTCTTCATCTTTCTTTAAGGCTGCATAATATTCCATGGTATACATGTACCACAATTTGCTAGCCCATTCGTGGGTCAATGGGCACTTGGGCTTCTTCATGACTTAGCAATTATGAATTGGGCTGCAATAAACATTCTGGTACAGATGCCTTTGTTACATTGTGATTTTTGGTCTTCTGGGTATAAACCTGGTAAAGGAATTATAGGATTGAATGGCAGGTTTATTTTTAGGTCTCTAAGTATTCTCCAAACATCCTTCCAGAAGGAAATCTCTCTTAAAAGGTGTTGATGGTAAAACTTCCAGAGACTCTGCAAAAAGTCTGGATAGGGCTGCCTTATCAGTAGACAGTTGTTGTAATAATAATATAGAAGTGTTCACTCTGCTGCCAAATGTATTTTTTTTATTCCTTTGGATTTTGAAGATTTCTTTCTTCTAACAATTCCTATCAAAGTATCTTTCCAAACATGGTTTAGAGGGAAGTCTTAACTATCTGCCCTTAACTGTAAGTTCATAACTGGAAATAGTAAAAATCCATCATAGATAGAATGATAGAATGTTTTCTGAGCAAAATTTGAACAGTAGGGTGAGCTGTGTGGCAAACTGAGAATCAGACATACCAAAGAGATATTGATTAGTAGTAAAGACAGCCGTGATAATTGCCTTATCCACATTCTGCATGTGGTATGAAACAAAGATGGTTCAGGTGTGGAGGGCGCCACTGGTAAGACTTGCAGAAAAGAGGTTGCTAAAATTTAGAGAAAATCGTGCAGAATTATGTGACACATCATCAAACGAGAAATGGTCCACATTCTCTACAAAACTATTATAGAAACCTAAAAACCCTAAAAATTTCAGTTAACTATTATTTCTAAAACAGAATTTCCTTTTTAAATAGACAGTACTTGTAAGTATCCTTTCCTGTTTATATTCTTTTGACACTGAGGAGCTGTCAAAAATCCTTGCACGTTGTCTCACTGCGTAATGCCCTTAGAAGTCTATAAGAACAGCATTTAAAATGTGATTTTATACAGTAAAACAATCTATTGCCACAGAAGAAGTTATGAATCTCTCTCCTCATCTTTTGGCCACCCCTGAACACTTCAGCATCTCTGACTATGGAAGAGGAAAGATTAGTAATATGTATTTATCAAACTCCATCTCACTTTCCTTTAAGAAAATTTCCCTTACATAGATGTAAACTGACCCTGAAGATGAAAACAAAAAAAAAAAGAGCACGAACTTCTTATTTCACAATGTATTGTCCACTGGTGTAAATTTCTACCTATCAAGTTAAGATCAAAAACAGTGAATGTTGGTGGGGTTAGTTAACTATCAACAGTGTTGATTTGGTTCCAGTTTATGGACCCTGGTTTTCAAATAGGTAGTATCGCATAAGAACGGCAACTCTGAAGGTGAAAACAAATCTCTCTTCTCGGCTTTCTTCTTTTATGCTGTCTTTATTTTTTTATTCTTTGTTGGACTTCCTTTATTCTTATTCTTTCTTTACCCCACATTGACCCTTGTCTGTCCCTTGGTCTGATTTCCCTATTTCTATAACTCCCATCTCCTCTTTCCACACTCTCCTTTTCAAATCTCTTGGGTTTTGTTTTTTGTCTGATTCTCCTTTTTAAAGCCATCTTCTGCCTCTCAGATCCTGCCTTTGTCAACAACACTCTGCAACTCGCCTTTCATTCCATCCCTGCCTCTTTCTTACCCCTCGCCCTGGCACTCAGTTCTGCCAACGTCCATCTGTTGGAAAAAACACGTACTAATTAAATGCATAAATCTTACCCTAACCTGGTCTTGACCATCAAAAATAACAATTCAAGTGTAAGCACAGGCTGCTCACACCTTGTAATTTTAGTAAGTCCATAGAATAGCTTCCCTAAAATGCAAGCCTAATCAGAGACTCGTGTTTATTACATAACCAAATGCTTTTTATAATGTGTCAGGAATTTATTACTAATGAATTCCCCCTTATAAGAGTAGGACTCCATTTGGCACATTATGCTATTTAAATACAGATAAAAATATCCGGGAAGGCCATGTTTAAAGACAAAGGAAAAGCAAAAACATCTACATAATACAGTATAATTAAAAGATGAAAAATTGGAATAATTACAGACTAGTCAAGAGAAGCTGAGTCTCATGAATTACCTTGGAATTTAGCTAGATGGCGCTACAGTACGTGCGTGGCTAGTGAGTACGGTCCAGTTGCTGAAGCAAAATTACCAGGTGCTCAAAAGTTGTAATTTGCATCACTGAGACATCCGTTAATATTATAAACATTTTCTGACCCTGAAATAGAACTACTAATGTTCACATTCAGAAGTTTGGGCATTTGAAATTGTTAAGTCTCGTTCTTTCGTTCCTGGTAGCAAACACGTTCTGCGTATTTGAAGTTCTTCAGCAGAGGTAAGGGCTCTAAAAAATCCCAAGGATGTTTGGTACTTACGCATTCTGCCAGAAGCTTCACCTTTGACCAAAACTGGCAGCCAACCAGCTGCTTTCCCAACAAGTATGTCCCTCCTTGCAAACACCATTTTAAACAGGGTCAACACACACATGTGGCTCCATCCTCTGCGTCACACTCATCTTGCCACACATTCAACTCCTGTATGGCTTTCTGCAACATGTCATTATTCAGTTTTAATTATTGATTTAATTCTTTACATCTTTTCTGGTGCTTTGAAGTTTAAAGATAGGCTTAAAGATAGGTTACTTTCATCAGCAAGCCCTCTCAAGAGGAGAGCGAGGGTCTTCTCATCTCATGCATTTTAATTTAAAAGTGAGTCACAGGCAAACTACTGACAGAAAGAAATGGATTTTAGTTTTTGCATGTATTTAGTATATAATTAGTTAAAATCTTAGTTTTTTTGTTTGTTTTTCAGAAAGGGTTTTTTTTTTTAATGGTTTTTTTTTTTGGCCAGGGCTGGGTTTGAACCTGCCACCTCCAGTATATGGGGCCGGTGCCTTACTCCTTTGAGCCACAGGCACCACCCTTGGAGAGAAGGGTTTTTAAAGTTTTTCTATAGAACCAAGTGTAGACGATTGCTACTGCTTTCAATTTCTACTTGCAGAAACTAAGCAAGACTGACAGGGGGCAGCACCTGTGGCTCAGTGAATAGGGTGCCGGCCCCATATACTGATGGTGGTGGGTTTGAATCCAGCCCCAGCCAAACTGCAACAACCAAAAATAAAAATAAAATAGCCAGGCGTTGTGGCAGGCACCTGTAGTCCCAGCTACTTGGGAGGCTGAAGCAAGAGAATCACCTAAGCTCAAGAGCTGGAGGTTGTTGTGAGCTGTGATGCCACAGTGCTCTACCAAGGGCCACAGAGTGAGACTCTGTCTCAAAAAAAAAAAAAAAAAAAAAAAAAACAGACTGAACAACTCTACCCCATAATTAAACTATATATGTCCATATGCACATCGCTGTGCTCACGTACAGAGTATATAACTTCACATTCATCCAATAAAAAAGCAAAAATAAAAAAGGAAAATTATTTGTAACAGACTTTCCTGCTTTGTTCTTTAGAATCCTATGGGATTACCAGACATGATATTCAGGAAGTGATTAGGCTAAAGATTTCCCCTCCTTCTTACTGCTAATAACCTTTATAATATGCCTAAAATATGAAATTTAAAGAGACACACAAACACATCCTCTAGCTTTCTATTCTGCAAATATTACATAGTTGCAATTGCTCTTTAGTCTAAAATGTCACATTTAAAATGTTTTATCTTGATATTGACTTTTTTTTTGGTAGAGACAGAGTCTCACTTTATGGCTCTTGGTAGAGTGCCATGGCATCATACAGCTCACAGCAACCTCCAACTCCTGGGCTTAAGCGATTCTCTTGCCTCAGCCTTCCAAGCAGCTGGGACTACAGGCACCCGCCACAACGCCCGGCTATTTTTTGGTTGCAGTTCAGCCGGGGCCGGGTTTGAACCCGCCACCCTCGGTATATGGGGCCAGCGCCTTACCGACTGAGCCACAGGCACCGCCCGATATTGACTTTTTTTATATATTTTTTATTTTTTTTGGAGACAGAGACTCACACTCTGTCTCCCTGAGGTCGAGTGCTATGGCACCATCACAGCTCACAGCAACCTCAAACTCCTGGGGCTTAAGCCATCCTCCTGCTTCAGCCTCCCAAGCTCCTGGGACTACAGGCACCTGCTAAACCTGGCTAGTTTTTCTATCTTTAGTTGAGATGGTGATTAGCTCTTGCTCAGGCTGGTCTTGAACTCCTGCGCTCAAGCAGTCTCCCCATCTTGGCCTCCCAGAGTGCCAGGATTACAGGCATGAGCCACCACACCTGGACTGACTTTAAGTGCTTAAATAGATATCCTACAGTGGAAGGAAGAGATTGAAACAGAATTTTGTTCTAACAGTGTCTTACGGAATTCTCCTACAAGCTGATGAAGAATATATATACTCCAATTATCTAAGATTCCTATGCCTTATAGAACTGCTGATGAGCCCACTGCATCCCCCCATTCTAGTCCTAAGCATCCACTCCTATCCATCCTTTGACTGATTCATTCAACATTTATTGAGTACCCTCGATGAGGCAATAAACTAAAAATGAATCATAAGCAGTCCTCCAGCCGTCTAGAAACCCAGGCTAGAGTAGTTAAGCAGATACTTAAACAGGTAAATGAAATGCAGTGAGATGAACACCATGATGGAGCTCTGCAGAGTGTCTGAATAAAGGCAAAGTTCATGATAGGCTGGAAAGGAGTCTGAAAACAAAGTTGCAGAGAACGCAGGAAAAGGAATATTCAGAGAAAATGGCTCTGTGACAAATTCCACTTGGTCCATATGCTCAACCATTCCCAAATGACAGGGGAGCAGATCATGGGCCTTAACACAACCTTAGACATGGATAATATCTTCTCTTTTATAACTTTGGGCAAGTAACTCTTTGAGACTTCTTTGTAAAAATTAGGAAATTATTACTTACCTTACAGAACTGCTGTATGAATTAAATGAGTACATGCAAGTAGCACATTATACATGTAAATTCCCTGCCATCTTTTGTCTATACACCTCAGTACCTAGAATAACCTTGGACATGGGGTATGGAAAAATCACAAAGGAAGCAGCAATGGAGAGAGAGTCAAAACTTCAGCTGGTTTTCACCTCCACCAATTGCTAAACTCTGTAACTTTGGGTCAATTAATGTAAATTTTCTGAGCTGTGTGGGGAAAAAGCTATCTTCATGCTATCTAACAAAGTGAAATTAAAACAGAATGAGTCTTAAAATTAAGTTAGATATAATATAAAAATGATCTATATATCACCCAGAATTTCATTAAAAATAGAATATCCAAATGACTAAACTATGAAAATTTGATCAAATTTGTTAGAGCGCAGAAAGTACAAGTTAAAAATAAAATTATTTGCCTATTAAATTGTTAAGGAAAATAATGATAATCCCAGTGTTGGCTCCCATAAGGCAAGTGGATGGCTTTCTTGCATGTTTCTGGTGGGAATAAGAAATATGGGAACTCTTCTCAGAATGCAGTTTGGAAATATGATTATATATATATATATATATATTTTTTTTTTTTTTTTTTTTTTTTTTGGAGACAGAGTCTCACTATGTTGCCCTCAGAGTGCCATGGCATCACGGCTCACAGCAACTTCTAACTCTTGGGCTTAAGCAATTCTCTTGCCTCAGCTTCCCAAGGAGCTGGGACTACAGGAGCCCGCCACAACACCCAGCTATTTTTTGGTTACAGTTGTCATTGTTGTTTAGCAGGCCCCGGGCCAGGTTCAAACAAACCTGCCAGCCTCAGTGGCTGGTGCCCTACTCACTGAGCTATGGGTGCCAAGCATCTAAAATATTTTCTATTCAAGTAACTCACTTTTAGATTAAAATGCCAAATTAAAAAAAAAAAAAATCACAGATAAGCAATATTTTTTATACCATTATTTACCAACAGAAAAAATTTATAATAAACTAAAAGTCCAACCATGGAGTATTTTAAATTACAATGCATTTATATATATATATCACCATTAAAAATCTAGATATGAAGGATTATTTAGTATCATGGAAATGTAAAATGTTTAGATGCAAAGCTACATTTACATTATCCTACCTTTAATATTTATATATTTATTGCTTAGAAAAAAAGATTTGAAAAGAGTGAAATACCATCAGTTGTATTGCTGTGTAACAAGTTGAACAAAACTTAGCAAGTTAAAGCAACACGACATTTATTATCTCACATTTTCCGTGAGCCACGAATGTAGGCACAGCTTAGCAGAGACCTCTACTTCCAAGTTTCTCACAAGCAACAATTAAGCCAGTGACCAGACCTGAAGTCTCTCTCATGAAGGCTAAGAAGTAATGGAGACAGAGTCAGAAACTTCAGCTGGTTTTCCCCTCCACCAGTTAGTAAGCTCTGGTCCACTTTCAAGTTCACTTATGTACTCCGTTTTACCTTTCCGGGCAGTTGGACTAAGCGGTCTTTGCTGGCTAGTTCCAGGAGCCACTCTCCATTTCTTGCTACATGGGCCCTACTAATTCGGCGGCTTACTTCAGCAAAACCAACAAAAGACAGTTTCTCTAGCAAAACAGAAGCCACAGTCTTTAGTTACTTTATCACAGAAGTGGCATCCCTCAATCATATGCTATTGGTTAGAATCATGTGACTCAGATTATATAAAATGTGAACACTCAGGTGAGATCATTGAAAGTCATCAAAACCTGCTCTCCAGTGAATGCCTCATTTTCTTCCTTATGTCTCCATTTTTACATATTTTATAAATACATTTCATATATAAGAAAAATTATTTGAAAGTAAATGTAATAAATTGGCTAATCAAGAAAGCATTTACAAGATACAGAAGAAGAGTTATAAAATTGTGTCCTATAATGATAGTACCAAAGAAAACACTCATATAGCTTATGAGTGTTTAAAAAATTAAAAAGGAAAGGAGAAAAGTGGGCAGAAAAAAAGGGATTCAATTGCCAAACATTTGGTGAAAAAATAAAATTTTTATAAAATAAAAATTAGGTCATTAAAACACTATTTAGCTATTCACAGATGTGAAAATGTCAAAAAATTACAAATTCCACAGAGAAAAGGAACACTCATTCGCTCTTGGTGGGACTGCCAACCAGTACAACCCTGCGGAAGGCTGTATGGAGATATCTCAAAGAACTGAGAGTAGACCTACCATTTGCTGCAGCATTCCCACTGCTTGGTATGCAGCCAAAGAACAAAGTACATTTTATAAAAAGGAAACCTGCACTTGAATGTTCATATCAGCACATTTCACAATTGTTAAGATAGGGAAACAACCCAAGTGTCCACCAATACCTGAGTGAATTAACAAAATGTGGTGCACACATAGTAGGGAGCACTATTCAGCCACAAAACAGATGGCGATCTAGTATCATTTTAGACAACCTGGGTGGAACTAGAAACCATTCTAAATGAAACTTCTCTTGCCTCAGCCTCCCGAGTAGCTGGGACTACAGGTGACCACAATAATGCCTGGCTATTTTTTGTTGCAGTTTGACTGAGGCTGGGTTTGAACCCGCCACCCTTGATTTATCGGGCTGGTGCCCTACCCACTGAACCACAGGCACCACCCAAAATGAATACCTGTGTGGGGGTCTTTTTTTGCAGTTTTGGGCCGCCACCTCTGGTATATGGGATTGGCATCTAACTCCTTTGAGCCACAGGTACCACCCCAAAAAATTAATACCTTTCTGAAAGTAAAATATAAAAAAGTCATCTGGGTGTGATGGCATGAGCCTATAGTCGCAGATACTCAGGAGGCTGAGGCAGGACAGTCACTTTAACTCTTGAGTTTGAGGTTGCTGTGAGCTAGACTGATGCCATGACACTCTGTCTCCAAAAATAATAATAAATTAAACATAAAACAATCTAGTTATATTTGACCAAAGTAGAAAGATGCTTTTCTCATATTTTCCCAAAATAAATTTTAAAAAACAATCTAACCACTATATTGAAATTTCCTCTCACGTGACTGTTACAAGGTGAATGAAATTATAAATTGAATACACTTTCCTCTTACTCTGAAACATTGCTATATTGTACATCTCTCTCGTGAAGAAAACAGAGCTGGCTGTGAAAATAAAAAAACCTATGTTTCAGGCTAGACAGTTTATCTGATTAAGGAAAGAGAAGAAGGTTTATAATCAAAAACCAATTCCCCAGCACCACACCATAAGCTCTTCAAGCATGATTTGTGCCACTCCAAACTACATTCAGGATAGTTGATGGGAGTTTTCAATTCCTGGTGGTATGATCAATTCTTGGCTATAGTTGTTTGGCTATGAAGAAAGAATAAGTCTAATATACCTACTGCCAGACTCAGCAGCAACTGGGAGTGGCTCTACACACAGTATGAAATTTGAAGCCAGTTTTACTAAAGTAATTAAGACTACAGTTTCAAAATCAAACGTATATACCCCCCTTGGAGCAAGGTTTCTCTTCAAAATATATGAAAAACTGAATCCATATACACAAGATGTTAACATAATAAATTAATAGGGAGGTGCAGCTTGCTTAAAAAATTATCACTCCAAGAGGCAGAATAAAAATTAGTTTTATATTAGGGTTTACCGGCGGGGTGGCCAGTTTTATGAATGAAGGTATGGCTACAGATTCCCCTAGAAGACCCAGTTGTTGTATGAGTGGAGTTGTGGTTCGCCCCTAGGCTGTCACAGAGCAGTCTTACATGGAAAGTGTTGTGACTTTTCTACAGGATGTTGTACCACAGGCTTACAGTGGAATACCTCTAACAGAAGAAAAGGAGAAAATTGTCTGGGTCAGATTTGAAAATGCAGATTTAAATGAGTCTCACTTTGTCGCCCTGGTAGAGTGCCAATGCATCACAGCTCACAACAACCTCAAACTCTTCGACAAGTGATTCTCTTGCCTCAGCCTCCCAGGTAGCTGGGACTATAGACACATCAAGAAATCTGGAATTTCATGAAATACATAGCACTGGGAATGAACTGCCTTTGATGATTATGATTGGCTACTGTGATGGAATGCAGGTCTGGAGCGTCCCCAAAATCAGGCTGATAACAAAAATAGTCAGTGGGGGAAAATCTCCCTATTTAACAAATGGTGCTGGGTGAACTGGCTGGCGACCTGTAGAAGACTGAAACTGGACCCCCATCTTTTACCATTACCAAAAGTTGATTCTCACTGGATAAAAGATTTAAACTTAAGACATAAAACTATAAAAATACTAGAAGAGAATGCAGGGAAAACACTTGTAGAAATTGGCCTGGGAGAATATTTTATGAGGACGACCCCCCATGCAATTGAAGCAACACCAAAAATACACTACTGGGACCTGATCAAATTAAAAAGCTTCTGCACAGCCAAGACCAAAGTAAGCAAAAAAGACAACCTTCAGAATAGGAGAAGATTTTTGCAGGTTGTGCTTCTGACAAAGGTCTCATAACTAGAATCTACAGAGAACTCAACCTCAACAATAAGAATAAATAACCGTATTTCTATGTGGGCAAGAGATTTGAACAGAACTTCTCTGATGAAGACAGGCGCATGGCCTACAAACACATGAAAAAATGCTCATCATCCTTAATCAGAGAAATGCAGATCAAAACCACTTTGAGGTACTAACTCCAGTAAGATTAGCCCACATCAACAAATCTCAAAACTGCAGATGTTGGCGTGGATGTGGAGAGAAGGGAATGCTTCTACACTGCTGGTGGGAATGCAAGCTAATACGACCTTCTTGAAAAGAATTTTGGAGAATACTCAAGGAACTAAAAGTAGACCTCCTGTTCAATCCTGCAATTCCTCTACTAGATATATACCCAAATGATCAAAAATTATTGCACTTTTGCCATAATTATTATTGCACTTTTGCCATAATTATTATTGCACTTTATTATTGCATTCTATTATTGCATTTTGCAGTAAACATTTGCACCAGAATGTTTATTGCAGCCCAATTCATAATAGCCAAGACATGGAAACAGCCCAAGTGCCCATCGACCCATGAATGGATTAACAAATGTGGTATAGGTACACCATACAATACTATGCAGCCATAAAAAAGATGGAGACTTCACATCTTTTATGTTTACCTGGACGGAGCTGGAACATATTCTTCTTAAGTATCTCAAGAATAGAAAAAAAAAGTATCCAATGTACTCAATACTACTATGAAATCAATATATAACCACCTACACACTCATATGAATGGCAAAACATAACTATAGTCCAGAAGGTAGAAGGGAAGAGGGGAGGGGGGATATGAGGGGAGGGGTTGAATATGGGGAGGGGAGGAATATGGGGAGGGGGGAGAATATGGGGGGGTATTTGGGAAGGGGGGCATTTGGGGGACCTCACCTAATGGGCATGATGCAGTGTACATTTCAAAACTATTAAGAAATGAGTATAATTGTGATGGATGTGTCACTTAGTTCAATGTAAGCATTTCACATTGTATATTAAAGCAGTACCCTGAACCCCATAAATAAATGTACAAAGTTATGATTTAATAAAAAATAAGAAAATAAAAAAATTAGTTTTATATTGGATCAAAATTGGTCATGTCCATGGTAGATAACCAGGAATGGGAGTCGTTCTAAAATGAAGCTTTAGTTTTCTCACTTGGGCTTATCAAACCAATAACATAAGCCAAGAAATTGAGTGCTGCTTTGTGCGTCTTATGCACAAATGATATTTTTTTGCCTACTAACATTAAAGATATTTAAGTTAGTGTTCAAAAACCAAACAAAAAATGATTCCTAAATAACAATGCCGAAGACTTATTTTTATCTTTCTCAGTCATAACACACAAAGACTTTTCTAATGTATAACGTTTCCCCTAACTTGCCTTTGTTCCGCTGAGTTTGCTTTCTTACAAGGGTACATGTGAAACTTAGTAAATGTAGAATATAAATGTCTTAACACAATAATCGAGTTTGCTTTGGGTAAGGATTTTTTACTGTAAGAGATTGAATCAATCAAAGCAACAACGGTAGTTCCTCAGCTTAGTGACTAAACGAACCACAGAAATTCCAGATGGTTGAACAGAGATGGGAAATTAAGCTTTAAACTGAAGTCAGGACATCAGTTATATTTAAAGATTCAGTTCCTTTCATGAGTATTTAATCAGTGATAGAATATGATGTATAACAAGACAAGATTTATGACCACTTTGTTAAAATATTAAGCAAGAACCTCCTTGACACATAGTTAAAGGAGAGAAAGTGAAGTTTTGTGGTAACTTCTAACTAATCTCCCACATTCCTTATTCTATCCACCTACTCAGCTCAGCAAGGTCTCTATTTCCCAAATAATTTGGCATTTGAACTCTGAATTCAAATATACATAGATTTGAATTCTGGTTCTTTCACTTACCATTTATAGGGCCACAGGCCAAATACTTTATTAATAAAACAAAACTACCAGGAGTTCTGCAAGAGAAGGTGATACATCCCTTCGCACAATGCTTGCCATATTTTAAAACAATATTTTTATGGAATACATAAATTTCTATTGGCAGGATTTTAGAATCATTTTACCCTTATGTCTTACTGGCTCGAGGGTCTAAAACCTTTCCTGTAAGTTTATCTAACCAAATCGCTTAAACAGCTCTACCAGTAAGATTTATTTGTCTGTCAATCTGGAACTAGGCACAATGAAGTTAAGGCCAAGAAAAAGAATAAAATAAAATTTAAAAATATCAGGCCCAGGAAAAAGAAAAATAGAAGGAATGAAATGATAATCTACTTTTAGAAAATGTACTCCATAAAAAAATTATTTTATGAGTCAAAGTTCAATCTTACTTCATTTCCTTCCAGCTGTGTTATAGTACTTAAAAATTTTTCTGTATCATGTTTTGTTGTTTCTGACAAGATTGGTCCCTCTGAAAGCTGTCTGCTCTGATTCTAGGCCGGTGTTCCTTCTTGGCCTTGATTCACACATCCTGACCACAAAGGTAGGCCTAGATATGAGTATCATAAGTAAAAGAAGACCTGGACACCACAGCTGCACCCAGTCTTCTGAGCCAGGAGCAGAGTTACAGCATCACAGCCATCGGACATCAACTTCAAGTACGCCTATGCTTTTGAACTAGTGGTTAAGTCTCTGATGATTTACCTAGAAAAAAAAATCACTCATATTTAAAGGAATTTTCTCTGGTTGAAAACAAACATGGGATCATAAGCTCTTTATCCCATACACTATGGACATTAATCTTTCAAAGAGTATCACTTAAAATATAAGCAATTAATTGTTAATTATACTGATATGTTTATGCATATGTATTTGCAAGTATATATGTACTTATTTCAATGAGATTCTCATGTTTATTCATATGAATCGCATTCATTAGTATGTATGTGCATATAGGGAAAGAGTCTAGGTTTGTATAAAAAGCAGTATTAAAAGAGCAAGACAGCTTGAATTTAAAACTTGGCTCATTTTTATTAATTGAATGACTCACAAGTCTATTAGTCACAAATTAACACACATATGTAACAAGATATCATAAATGGTAAAGAACTCTAAATCTCCAGGTACATTTTTTCTACCATCTGTGATTAGACTTACTCTTTGATATTCTTTTCAATACACTATCTTTGTATGGTAAGTCCATTCAACACACAAAAAATGTATTCTATGGTGTTTTTGAAATTGATAATGTATTAAATAGCCCATCTGTCAAAAATATTCTGTAGGTACACAGCAGATTCTCTATTTCTCTTCCTGTGTTGTTTCTTTTAGGGAGAACAGAAGGAGGTGCTAATGAAAACGTTGAAAACAAAATTGAATTATACGACTCTCTTCACTTTCCTTCTGAGCTCTGCAAAGAGGATTTGCACAAGTTTATTTTTCAAAATTGTGGGCACAAAAAGCGCTGTGTTTAACCACAGAGTCAACCAATATTTCGTAGGTGCTCTCATTTGAGTGCCATTGTGCTAAGGGCTAGTGACACATTTTGCGAAAACCTGGGGAGAGAAGGGTGGAAGGGTGCAGAAATCCTGTGAAGTACTGTGTGGAATGGAGAAGTCAGTGAAAACTCCCAGTGGCAAGGCCCAAAGACTTTGTTAGAAAATGTGTCACACTTTATGGGGGCAAGACATGATTGCAAGAGGGAATTAACCTAACAATTGCAATCAGTGTAACCTGGCTTATTGTACCCTCAATGAATCCCCAACAATAAAAAAAAAAAAAAAAGAAAATGGATCTGCACCTGAGCAGGGTGGTTCATGCCTGTAATACTAGCACTCTAGGAGGGCCAGGACGGTGGATCACTTGAGCGCAGGAGTTCAAGACCAACCTCAGCAAAAGCAAGATCCTAATCTCTACTTAAAAAAAAAAAAACAAAAAAAAGATTAGTTGGGCATTGTGGTAGGTGTCTGTAGTCCTAGTTATTTGGGAGGCTGAGGCAAAGGGGATCTCTTAAACCCAGGAGGTAGAGGTTGCTGTGAGCTCTGATGTCACAGTACTCTACCTACCCAGGGCAACAGAGGGAGACTCTTTCTCAAGAAACAAATAACAGAATAGAAAATGGATTTGCAGTGTTCAATTTGAAAGCATTTGCTTTGCTCTAAGAAGATCTATTCCAGTGCTTTGACTCAAATGATGCACGGTCAAGTTTATTGCTTTGTCAATTCTTTAAGTTTGTTCAGTTTGTCAGTTCCTGGTTGAGATGGGTGATCAAATCCTGGATGGGGATTGATTTTCACATCTGATTTTCACGTCTGGATTAGCAGTGGTCAGAACAAAAACAGGAAGTGCAGGACAGTGACGTGATCCACACAACTAATTCATGAATCGCGTGTTTACAGCAGAGATGGCTGTAAGAACATCAGCATCTCAGAAATCTCAGGTTACCTTGGGGCAAGGGGGCAGCTTTAGGCTCCCACAGAGCAATAACTTGACAGTTCTAATCAATCTTATCTTGATCTCAAAGGTGGAAAGAAAGAACATAGACCACCAATGAGCTATAATTTACAATGCTTGGGTTCAGCCTTATATTTTAGCTTATCTTTCAAAAAAAAACCACCCCCCAAAAAAACCACCCTGAAATAAGCATTTAGCACATGGGGAGTTTTGAGGATGTAAGGTCAGGGAACTACAGTGGGGGGATCAGAAGGAATGAAACCAGAAAAGAAGCAGATCTAGTCCAAGGCTGTGATGTTATACAAGTTACTGCTGTGACACCCAGGTCTCAATTCCTTTGGGAGGAAGGTTGCCAGATTTAGCAAATAAAAATACCCAACACCCAGCTAAATCCGTCAAATAACAAATACTTTTTTTCCAGTCTGTCTCATGTACTATTTCAGACATACTTATGCTTTTAAGAAGTAGTGGTTCTTTATCTAACACTCAGATTTTCCTGGCCATGCTTTATTTTATCTGGAACCCAAACTGGGAACTCTGAGGAACCATATATAATATGCTTCAGATTATCTGCCCAAAGGTGTGAAAGCAAAGGGTATTTAACCCCCCCATCCTGATTGGTCAATGTTCTTAGGGGCGGACTGGGGAAGCCAACAGGACAAAGCACAAGGTAAGGAAGGAAACTCAAGGTAAGCAGGTGCTGTCGGCCACACTTGTGCTCTGCTGGTTGCTGTAACAGCCAGAGCAAAAATGTCAATGCATAAAAGATATCCAGCACATACAATAAATTGCAATAGGAAATTTTCACATTTTGGGTGGGAGACATTCCTTAAAAATCGGTGGCCCCCTTTGTCACCTCTCTCCATTGTAGTGACAGATGGAAAAAAGCCTATTTTCTTTTTGATAGGAAATGAAGATAAGAAACAACAGCAACAGAAACTTGGCATTGGATCATGCTTTTTAATGTCAGGTAAGTCCGGCTTTTTCCATATTGAAGCAAAGCCACTCCAATTCCTACAGCTTTTCTGAATAAGATCACCACGAGCTGCTACTGGGCAATCCCAGCGGGTGTCACTGCATAGTGAATGTTCACAGTTGGGGAAGCAATGTGACAAGCAAATGAAATTCTATCTGGACCCCAGTAGAGCTGACTGCATGCCTTACCTCTCCCAGGATAAACCATACCACTGAAGAGAAGAGCTTGCTAGCATTCAGCAAGAATTCGAACCGCATGGTCCCCCTACACAAACCCTGAAGAGCTAATCACATGCTGGATCCAGCTGAAAAGGTCCTGCTGAGACTTTCTGAGCTCTCACATAATGTTCCAATGCACTCTTTCTTTACATATATATTTTTTTTATTAAGTCTTTTGTACATAGATCATAAATACATTTATGCCAAATTCAGTGTGCTGATTATTTGTACAAATTGGAATGCACTCTTTCTTGATGAATGAGAATTGGGTTTGTGATCCTCATCTTTTCATCATGAGTTTATAATTTTCCTCACTTCCATTTGGTTTCAAACTGTGAATAATTCTAAGAAAATAGCATAAGATTTCATATTTGAAGGATTTATCATTTTGTATCTACTGACCTTTAAAATAATTCAGTTTAAAACTCAGTTGAGTTATTTGCAGGATTTTAAAGTGGTGATTTTTTTATTATAAAACTTCCAATAGTCTACCCTGGAGGGTGGGGAGGGAAGAAAAGGAGTCTTAGAGTAAATTCACTTGCAGCATTTGACCTTACATATTTTCTGTAGTAGAGGGTGCCCCCAGAGTCACCATACACAGGAAACATGTGTAACAGATATCTCAGAAAGTGGTCACCACTTCATGTGTGTAGGAAGAGGTGGCCAACACAAAGAGAACATTTTGTAGAATTTTGTAATGAATATTTTATAAATAAAGGTATATTTCCCTACAATTTCCCCCTTTCCCTATGGATAGCCCCTTTGGGGACACTGTATATCCTAGTAGCTTTGTAAAAAAAAAAAAAAAAAAAAAACACAAAAGGATCTAAAGGATCCTATCTAAAAGGATTTTCTATCTATCTAAAAGGATTTTTTTTTCTCTTCTTTTTTTGAGACAGAGTTTCACTTTGTCAACCTTGGTAGAGTGCTGTGGCGTCACAGCTCACAGCAACTTCAAACTCTTGGACTAAAGCAATTCTCTTGCTTCAGCTGCCAAAGTAGCTGGGACTACAGGTGCCTGCCACAACACCTGGCTATTTTTCGAGATGAGGTCTCACTCTTGGTCAGGCTGGTCTCGAACCTATGAGCTCAAGCAATCCATCTGCCTCAGACTCCCAAGTGCTGGGATTACAGGTGTGAGCCTCTGAAAGGATTCTTTTGCTTAAGAAGATATGAATAAAAAAAAAAAAAAAAATCTCATTCAATGAGGTAAAAGTCACAATATTTGGAATCTAATAAAAAAATTACCAGGCATATATAGTAAAAACAATCCAAAATTAGGGGAAATTTTATGTAAAATGGCCCAGAACTGACACAGAACTTAGAATTAGTAGACAAGGATATTAAAATTATAACTACATTTCATATGTTCCAAAGACTAAGTACAGATACAGAAGATATAAAAAACCCAAGTTGAATTTTCTAGAGATGAAAACTATGATGTATGTGATAGGAAAACACATGAATAAAATTAACAGATGAATACACACACAGAAGAAATGATTAGTGGAATAAAAGACAGTAATAACATACTATGCAAAATGAAGCAAAGAGAGAAAGAATTTTTGAAAAAGAATAGAGACACAGTAAGCTGTAATACAACCTCAAGCAGCCAAACCTATGTTTAATTGGCAACCCCAAAGGTATTGAGTCGGAAAAAAAAAAATCTTAAAATCAGAGAAAAAAGCCATGTTAAATACAGAAGAACAGAAGTAAAGAGCATATTAGATTTCTAGTAAGCAACAATATACATTAGAGACAACTTAGCAACACCTTTAAAGTACTAAATAAAGTTTTTTAATTTATAATTCTATATCCACTAAAAGTATCTTCCAAAACCAAGGTAAAATACAAACATTTTCCAGACACACAAAAACTAAAAGTATTCATGACCAGCAGACCTGAACTACCGTAAATGTTAAAGAAAGTTCTTTAAATAGAAGGAAAATTATACCAGAAAAACATCGTATAATGAAGAATACTGGAAATGGAAATTATGTACATAAATATTAACTCCTTTTATTATTTAAGTTTCTTTAAAAGATAATTGTTTCCAAAAATAATAAAACAGTGTGGGGTTTATAACTAGTAAAAATAAAATATATGATAAGAGGGGAGGGGAGAAATGGGTGTTTACTGTATACATGTGAAATGGTATAATTACACTTGAAGGTAGGCTGTGATAAGTTAAAGATGTCTAACATAAACCCTCAAGCCACCAGAATGACAGAACAGTGAATTATGGATGATAAATGAACAAAGGAGATTAAATGATTAAAAAATAATTCAAAATAAAAAAAGGACATGGGACAAAGAACAGATAGACAAGTAGGAACAAGTAACAAGATAGACTTTAACCATATCAATAACATTAATAATAAATGGTCTAGATATTCTGAGTAAAAGGCAGAGATTGTCAGATTGGCTACAATTACTAGACCCAACTATAGGGTGCCTAATAAGAAACATACTTCAAAAATAAAAACACAAATAGAAGGAAACTTTCTCATTCTGAAAAAGGACATCTACAAAAATAACTACAGCTAACATTAAACTTCACACTGAAAGGCTGATTTTCCCCTGAGATCAAAAACAAGAAAAGAAGGACCAATCTTGCCATTTAAATTAAACATTGCACAAGAATTTCTAAATAGTACAATGGTGTTGGGGGTATAAATAAAAGACATTCAGATTAAAACAAAGAAGGAAAATTGTTTTAGGTACATCGGACATGATCATCTACACAGAAATTCTGATGGAAGCTCAAAAAAGATCTAAGAACATTAACAACCTTGTAGGATATAAGAACAATTTAAAAATCAATTGCATTTAGAAATTATTACTTTTAATAGCAACCAAAACATGAAATACTGAGAGATAAATCTGGTAACAATTTGAAAGAGCTATACACTAAAAACTATGGAAAGAGCTATACACTGAAAACTATGACTTACTAAAATAAATTAATCTTAAATAAATTGATATGTATTGTGTTCACAGATCACAAGACTCAATGTTAAGAGTTTAATTTTCCAAACTGATCAAGATTCACCTCAACCCCAAAATTCCTAACCTGAATTTTTGAAGAAATAAGTCTTACTTCTATTTTTAAGAAAATATAATAAAAGACTTTAAGTCTGATTTTATCAGTCTTCTAGTTTTGTTCCTTTTTTTTTGGTGACAGAGTGTCAAGCTGTCACCCTGGGTAGAATGCCGTGATGTCATAGCTCACGGCAACTTGCTTGAACCCTCCAACTCTTGGATTCAAGCAATCCTCTTGCTTCAGTGTTTTGTATTTTTAGTAAAGACAGGTTCTCACTTTTTCCTCAGGCTGATCTCGAATTTGTGAGTTCAAGCAACCCACTTTCCTCGGCCTCCCGGAGTGCTAGGATTACAGACATGAGCCACTGCACCCAGGCTCCAGGTTTTGTTCTTATTTTTCAAAGTTGTTTTGACTATTTTAGGTCCTCTACAACTCCATATGAAATTATATAATCTGATTTAAAGAATTACTATATACTATAGTATTCAAGAAAGTTTAATATTGGTATAAAGATAAACAAATCAATGACACATAATAGAATTGAGAAGTAGACCCACACATGTATGGACAATGAATGTCATTAAAGATGCAAAAGCAATTCTGTTAATTCTGTGAAGAAATCATAATCTTTTCTACTATTAACATTAGAATATTTGGATAGTCACATGCAAAAAAGTGAACTTCAACATATAATCATCATGCAAGAAAGATTTCATATGTAAATGTAATATCTAAAATTATAAAACTCCTATTTAAAAATCATAGAATCTTTGTGGGTTTGGGTTAGAAATCCCACAAGTAAATTGATAAATTGGACCTCACTAGAATTAAATTTTTGTTCTTCAAAAAGCACAGTTCAAAGGATGAAAAGATAAGCCACAGGAGGGGAAAAAATTATAAATTTTTTATCATATAAATGATTTGCATAAATTATACATAAAGAATTCAACATTTGATAAGAAAATGCAATTTTTCAAATGGGAAAAATATTTTAATACTTAAATAATACCCAGATGATAAATAAACACATGAAAAGATATTCAACATCATTGTTCATTAGGAAAATTCAAATTGCATATACGACTAAACATCTGTTGGAAAGATTAAAAATCAAACACCAACCATATCAAGTATTGATTAGAATGTGGAAGAACTGGAACTCTAATATACTGCTGGCAGAAATATAATTGATTAATCGTTTTGAAAAACTTGCAAATTTCTTGAAAAAAATCTCCCATGAGCTACTCATTCCATCCCTAAATATTTATCCAAGAGAAATAAAAACACATAAACACATTTAGTTCACACTAAAGCTTGTGCACAAATGTTCATATTAACTTTGTAATAGTCAAAAATGGAAAATACAAATGTCCATCAACAGGTGAATGAATAAATTCTATCTGTATAATGGAATCCACTCAGCAGGACAAAGGTATAACTATTGGTGTATTACACTACAGCAAGGATAGATCCCAAAATAATCACACTAAGTAAAAGAAATCAGACAAAAATGTACATATTGTTTGCTTCCACGTATACAGAACTACAAGAAGGACAAACTAATGCTTAATGATCAAGGTTCCCTCAAAGGTAGCAAAGGCATATAAGAAAAAGGTGAAAGGAAGGGATTTTCAAGTGGCTCAACGTAACTTTTAACAGCAGTGAATATGTTCGTTAACTTGAGTATGAGTGAGAGTTGCATGAGCATTTTCATATCAAAATTACATTGCACACTTAAACACGTGTGTTTATGTCAATTATACTTCAAAACTATTTAAAATAATTATGTAAAAAAATAGGCATGCTATTAAAAAAGATACTACTTACTGAAAAATTATTTTAGTATAACAAACTTCCCTTGATTATCAAACTCCAAGAATTATGTTTTCAAAATATCGACTATAATAAGCATGAGTTAATAATATGGAGAGAAAATTTCTATACTATGTTCTAAAACTGCTCAGTATTAATAGTTTAGATAACTAAAGGTATAAATAATTAAGCGACGTCATTTAAGTTGCTTTTCACCCAATACTCCATTGTAAATAATTTTGGATAATATAAAAAGTAGTAAATTAGAATTAAAATTGGATCTACGGGGCTGAAGATACCAAACTCGACCTCCAACATTTTTAACCCACTTTTTATATGATCTTACTGCCACTTAATCCTTCTTCCATCCTTCTGCCCTTGCCCATTTCATATAAATTTTCTTTTCCATTCTTTTACCCATACTCCTCCATTTTCCTCTACATTATTCCTTTTAAAAAAAATTTTCTCTTTGCCTATTTTATTCATAGCTGCTTCCTCTGTTGCTTTAATGGGGGGGGGGGGAAGAAAACAAATTCAATGTGAAGTTTTGTTTTCATAGAGAAGATATTAGAGGTTTTATTCGTCTTTTGAACTAAAAAATAGCTTTAAACTCTCAACTCATAAGCTGTAAAATATAGATCTTGACTAGGATAGAAGAACATTCAGAGACCAAGATATTTATAAAGGGAGAAAATTTAAAAGATAGATAGGTGATAAGGGGAGGGAGAACATAAGAGACCATGGAGAAAAGTTAGTAGATTTAGCATGTAGGATGTCAAATTAATTACTGAGATGCCCTTATAAATTCATTTAGCTCTCCCATTCAGAACACCTCTTTCCAATACCTGTGGCAAGGCTCTCTAGAAGTTAGTAGATTGCCCTACCTTTGAAAGATAATAATCTCATTTTACGGCATGTTAAAACAAGGTTTGATGTTAGTCTTTATTAATTTTTGCAGTGTTCCGGATTGCATAATTTTCCAGGTTTTGCTTGTTATTGAGGGGAGAAGCATTTGTTTCATCTAATGCATATTGTTGCAAGTCCTCACACACAAAAGCATGAATCTGCAGTTTTTGTGTATTTTCTAAAAAAAAAAAAAAAAAAATTTCTGAAGCTTTTTTCTCCAAATGGAACTAAACCATGTGGGGTAGAAAGACAAGGGCCTTGGGCTAGAAGACACTTCCAATTTCAACTTCCTATGCAATGAAAATAAGCTCAAGGGAAATGTTGATCTCCCAAGTACAAATTCCCCCAGGAATGGTTGGCGACAATCATGATATTGCTATGGAAAATGAGGACTCCTCCTCTTCCCCTTAACTGATGGGGTCCCTGCCCTGGGTAGAAATTTCTTCAACAATGATATTATCTAAGCCAAGTCCAAAAACAGAGCATCAAGCTCAAGAAAAACCCTACATTGAGCAAAGGTCTCTTATGAAAAATTAATTACCCTGCAACTCAGAAGTACAATAATGCTGTTAGCAATTTACATCTGTGAAGTTAGACAAAGCACTTGTCGGTACCACTATCAGCAGGTTTTAACTCCTGACAGTTTGCAGGTGGGATAAGAAGTGTATGAATCATAGGATTGGCAGATTTAACTGATATAAAATTATCCCTGCAGAGTTGAAATAACTTATTTGTAAAGCTAAAAAGAGAAATATACTGGGTTTTGAAGGGTAGAGAATAGACAGACAAAAGGAGAAGTCATCTAAAGACGAGCTTCAAGTAAGAGTTGAAATATATTTAACCAGCAGTCTGCCACTGTTTAGGGACAGACACAAAATCCACACTTACATTGCCTAGATCTATCCAGGAATAAGTAAATCCTTAACTTATGGGATATTGACCATAAAGAGGCATGATACATTTTCACATTTACCATTTGATCGCTATAACATGAAGTAGACACCTTAAAAAGGTCTCATAATTTTTTGAAAGTCAAATATAATCAGTATTTTCTTTTTTTTTTTTTTGCTTACCATGAAAACATGGATGATACATTAAGAACTTATGAGAAATTAATGAGGGCTTTTCTAACTACTAAGAGTTTTGCTAGTTCTGACCTTAGCAGGCAGAAGTAACCTGACAGATACCATCAGAATTCCAATCCCACAAAATACGATCCTGTATTTGGTCAAAAGAAAATGTGTTCAATACTATTAAGAAAATAAGCTTCTTAAATTGCAATGTCGTGAGACCTTCGGCTTTTATTAAGTAGTAATTTTTCAACAATTTCATTATAATTTCTGGTGTAGATTTGTGAAGCCCAAGTGAAGTAATCAAAATCTCTGTGATCCTTCTATAATATGGGGCATTCTTATGAGCCCACATCGCATTTGATAATGTAAGTCATTAAGAGCTTTTGAATTATGTTCTCCCTTTCTTCTTGACTTTTATTACACATTAGCATTTTTATTCTCATATTTTAAATAACCACTCCTGTATATCTTTCACTAATTTTTTTCTTTTCTTACCTATAGTTCAAGAGTATATCACAATACCTCACATTTTGAGCAGCGCATATTGAACAGCAATACCTCACATTCCTAAGACCAGGGAAGGAATATGAAACACAAAGGATCAAGTCAGTGGTGTGGTCAGAACCCAAAAAAGCTCATAGAAACCAAGGAGATAAAGATTCTGAGGTCAGAACAAGAGCCATACAATCATTAGAGAAAGTCTTCATGTTGATTAAGAATTATCAGAGAGGTACTTAAGTTATCGTGTTTTCAGATACAGTCTGGCCTATCTTGCAGGTCACTGAACAGCCAGCAAAGAACATATATCACCACTTTTTACATATTAACATCCCAAATGAACCTAGAATATAAATTTTCACAACATTTTACAAGTTGAAATGTTACTGAAATCAACTTTTAAAATGTGTTTTAGAAAAGATCTCATTTTTCAGGAGAGCTAAAGAAAGGATTATTAACTAATATTTTTGGTATGAAAAAAATCTAGATTTTAAGAACAGAAATTGGACAGGAAGCAACAAAGCCTAGAAATTTCTAGTTGTTGGCTTAAGAACTTGAACTTTATTCTGTTAGTTATAGATACAGAAAGTATTAAATAGAGGAGACATAAAATTTTAAGATTTTTAAAAGCAATATGCCCCAGTATAGATTGAAGAAAAATGTGCACAACAGGGGGCCTGGTTAAGAGGTTGTCACCACAGCACAGGTGAACAGTGACTGATGGGAGATAGGATCTTCCACAGTCTCACATACAAAAACAAAGAGATTTGATCAGCAACCATGGGTGGGGTGATTAAAGGAAATGGAAAGGAAAGAAAGATGATCCTGAGACCTAGAAATTGGTAACCATGTTGAGAACATTGGGAATTTCTAAAAGGAATTTGGTTTGTAGAGAAGTGACGACTACAGCTTTTTAGCAACACTGCATCTGAAGCGAGCAACATCTATGCAACCTGTTTCACAGACAGAAATTAAAGTGTGGGGCTCAAAATAGCCACCAGTGTCAGGTAGATCAGGGAAGTATCTGTAGATCTGTCTCTGCCTATATTTTATAACTAAAGAGCTATCAGCAGACACAGAGTTGAGGAAAAAAGGAATAGAGTCCACAAGAGTTTGGGAGATTTTTGTATGTCAGTATTTTTTGAGATAATGGTCTTCATTACAACTGAATTTAACCTATATTTTGAAATATCACTCGGATGCATATGCTAAGTGGTGGGAAAGGAGAAATTATGTTGAAATAGATAAAAGTATCTTTATTTCCATCCATTATTTGTTCACCTTGAGAGCGCTGAAATGATATTTACTAAAACAGGAGTCAGCAATCCTGGATCCTTCTTCCAATGCCATCACGCATCTGATAAAGGTCAGAAATAATGAATGTGTGTTAAGAACAGAAGCCAAGAATAGCCTAACCTTGAAGCCTCTCAGAGTCTTCTACCTAACATCATCTTTTCACATCTTCGGAGCATATTTTCAGGGAAGTATTTACAAATCCCCCCTCCCTCCCTCTTACTGTGGAGTTGCTCCCTGCTCCTGACAGTCACAGGTTCTCTCTTAAAAGCCTCTTATCTTTTTGTTTTTTAAATTAACCAAAACCCCCTTATCTGCTTTTCATTTGTTGGTTGAAACTCCTATAATTTCCTTTGGACAAGGTGACGAGTAAGAGGACCTTAGTTTTCTCAGAGAACCGACTGCCAAGAAATCTGTATAATAAGAACATTGGGTTAGAGAGAGCACTTGTGTCCTCCGCTTCTACCATCTAAAGGGATCATCCTGTTGTCTTGCACATAGATTTCTTTAGTCTCGTCATCTCCAAAAGTCTACTGGAGAAGCACCAGAAGTCCTGCTAGATTTCACTTTAATAACTGCTTAGAGAAACGTTACAGGAATTGGTGCGTGCAAAAGAAAAAAGGGAAATACTATATAAAGTCACGTGCTATATAAGAATGTTTTGGTGCATGACCACAGTGATTGGGTAAGACTGAAAAATTCCTGTTACCTAGTCATTTCGTAGCTGTCAAACATCACAGTAGGATGCATTACTCACATTTTCGGTGGTGTAAACAGAACTACTGGACTGGCAGTTATTGAGAGTATGGCAAATACGTTATGTACAATACATAATACTTGATAATGATACAAGTGCATTTACTATGCTACGCTTTTTATTGTTATTTTAGCATGTGCTCCTTGGACTTATTAAAAAAATTAACTGTGAAACCTCAGGCAGGTCCCTTGGGCGGTCTTCCAAAAGAAGACATGGCTGTCATAGGAGATGACAGCTCCATGGTATTATTTCCCCCTTAAACTTTCCAGTGGGACAAGACATGGAGGTGGAAGACAGTGATGTTGATGATCCTGACCTGGGAAGGCCCAGGCTAATGTGTGTTTGTATTTTAGTTTTTAACGAAGTTTAAATAGTGAAAAAAAATCAATTTTAAAATAGAAAAAAGCATATGAAATAAAGATGTAAAGGAAATATTTTTGTACAGCTGTGCAGTATGTGCTTTGTAAAGCTATGTTACTACAGAAGAGTCAAAAAGATTTTTTAATGAAAGTTTATAAAGAATCATACAGTAAGCGAAGGTAAGTTAGTATCGAAGAAAAAATGTTATAGGTTTATAGGCTAAGGGCGGCACCTGTGGCTCTAAGGAGTAGGGCGCTGGCCCCATATGCCGGAGGTGGCGGGTTCAAGTCTGGCCCCGGCCAAAAAATGGAAAAAAAAAAAGTTTATAGGCTCAAAGGACAGTGTTCATGAAGTCAATAGTAGTATACAGTGATGGCCGAACTCACCACTCACTAACCCACCCAGAGCAACTTCCAGTCCCGCAAGTTGCTATCATGGTAAATGCCTATACGAATGCACCATTTATATCCTTTATACCATGTTTTTACCATACTTTTTCTATATTTAGGTATGTTTAGAGACAAATATTACTATTGTGTTACAATTGCCTGCAGTATTCAGTACAATAACACGTTATACACGTTGGAGTCCAGGAGCTAGACCATATGCTTACCTGTATACTAGGCCAGACCACCCTAGGTTTGTGCTATGATAAAATAACCTAACAATGCATTAAGACTGTATTCCTGTCAGTAAAGGAGGCATGACTGTATTTATGAATGTATGTTATGTATTTATATATAGTATATATCGCATGTAACATATATCCAATATATACACATACAATATTTGAAAGCTATTGCTTTCAAGCTTTTAAAAATATGCAGTATTCACTAAGCCTACTGGTAGATATAAGATTTTTCTAAAAACATCCAGTCCAATTAATGCAAGAATTTATATGAAGGAGGAAATAGTATGACATACAGAGAATAAAAGCTGTTACCAGATTTTTTCCAGGTTCTAATCATAATCTCCCTTAAAACCTCCGTGTTTAATGAGATAAATGTATTTTCCTAATTACATGAATCATGTAATTTCTCAAACTGGCGTATTATTGGCATTGAAAATAGGCACTATTAATAATTACACTTCAGAGAAACAAATATAACCTGGGACTGTCCTGGAAAAACCACCAACGGTCACTGTTACAGGATGACTTGCGTCCCCCTGCCCAAGTTCATACGTTGAACTTGTAACCCCCTCGTACCTCAGAGTGTGACCTGATTTGGAAACAGTCTTCATGGAAGTAATCGAGTTAAAATGAGGTCAGTGTGTCCCCTAATCCAACGGGACTAGTATCCTTATCAAAGGGGAAATCTGGAGACAGACACACAGGGAGAATCCCATGGGGAATGTGAAGATGGCCACCAAAGGAGAGAGGCCTGGAGAAGGATTTTTCCTCACAGGCCTCATAAGGAACTAACCTTAAGATCTTAACTATACACTTCTAGCCTCCAGAACTATGAGACTAAAAAAATTATGGTGTTTCAGCCTCCAGTTTCCAATCCCCAGGCCACGGACCAGTACCAGTCCATGGCCTGTTAGGAAGCAGGCCACACAGCAGGAGGTGAGCGGTGGGAAGTAACACTTCACCTGTAGTTACAAGCGCTCTCCATCACTCCCATCACCCTCTGAGCTCCAGCACCTACAGATAAGCAGAGGCGTTAGCTTCTCATAGAAGCACAAACACTACTATGAATTGTGCATTTAAGAGATGTACAGTGGGCGCTCCCTACAACAATCTAATGCCTGATAATCTGAAGCAGAAATGTAATGTTTCAATCATCCTAAACCATCCTCCCCACCCCAATCCCATGGAAAAGATGTCTTCCTTAAAACCAGCCCCTGGTGCCTGAAAGGGAGAGGACCACTGGCTTAAGCCATCAATAATGGTATTTTGTTACAACAGTCCTGGCAACATAATACAGTCACCTCCTAAAATTAATCTTGGGTGTTGTTTATTCTATATGAATTTCGATGACCTGCAACCAAAAACCCTTGACTTGAAACCAGTATGAACAAAGAAAAGCAGCACTGCCCTGAGTATATAAGGGCAGCAAAGTCTACGCAACAGGAGAGCTGTGGCTTACACAAAGAAAGTGGTTAACAGTGACAAGGGTGTGATCTTTCACACTAGAAAAAAAGAGAACTCTTCTTTCTCAAGAATCTCCCAAGAGTAGAGAAAATCTTAGCAATAACAGGAATGCCTTCAGGGTATGACCTTATGTTTGTGGTAGATAACAATTCAGCATGCAATAGGACATGCTTTAGGACACAGCATCATGGTTGTGGAAGATAATTATTTAGCATCCGTTTCATTCTTCTCTTTACTCAGGGAACATGTTTTAGCCTAATGGTGCAGCTGAAGAATTTCTCCCTCCTTCACTTTGGCCTCAGGCCTGCTTTGGCCTAGGGGATCCAGTTGGAGATGCACATGAGCAGTGGAACTTACCCTCTTACACCTGTTATCACACAAGATGAGCTTCCCTTGGGTAGTTCCTCTGCCTTCAGCCTGGACCGTAGGATTAATACACTTGGAGTAAACCTGAGCCCAAATCATAGGAAGACACCAAGCCCAGGAGGACCCACAGCTCGCAGCAGAGCCAGCCAACCCCGATCTCATTGGCCAATTTGCAACCAACTCACATATGATAAATACTTAATAACTGTTGGAAGTTTTGGAAGACATTGTTATGCAACTTTATTATAGCAATTGCTAGCTAATAAACGGAACTTCTCTTTGTTTCAGAGACTATTAATGGTACTACCTGGTAACACGGTGCTAATCTTTCTACAGGTACCAAGGGAGACCATATTCATACCTTTACAGAGCTTGTAGTTTGGGAGAAAAGATAAAAGCACATTTTAAAATTAACAAATAATGCAAAGTAGTATTTGGGTAACTGCTCAGTAATACAGCATGAAAAATTGTAAGAGACTATTAACAGCAATACAAAATTCTTGGGCCTAGCTGTGCCATAGATTACGTCATCTTCTGGGCCTTCTGTTCTTTCAACTGTAAAATGACTGTTTTGAACCAGGTTAGCCCTGTGGTGACTTCCCCGCAGGAAAAAAATGTAAGATCTTATGCTTACTCAGAGGACTGACTCAGACAAGGTTGACCTCATGAACAAAAGGGACCATAATCATATTATGAGACACGGGGCTGGAGCTCAAATGGTGGATTGCATTTAGATAGTTTTATGTATAAAAATACAAAAAAAAAATGAATAGAGGATCAAAGCAAAATCAAGCACGATCTATACCAACAAATAAAGGAATTATGTCAAGGAAAGTACTGTACCAGGCATGCAGCTCTTTCAGAGACAGTACTGCCCACAGAAACACCAGGACAAGACTTTCTTTCCCAATGTTCTTATAAGATTTAAAAAATATTCGATTTTTAAAGGCTGCCCTTTTCCCTACTTCTCTATTCTGAGATTGTAATGTGTAAGCCTCATATGCTGCACTTTCAGGTTACTCCACCCACGTGTTATCCCTAAAAAGAGCTTAAAATTAATTTTTGTTCCAGAGGCAAATTCACATAGCATAATCAGAAGCTACGTCTCTACCATCAATGAAAAAGCCAGGAGTTTGCAAAATTTAGTATGGATTGCCACAAAATCAACTTCACTCTACAAATCACTGGAGATGGTAGAAGAAATGATCATGAAACCGTGAGTCAGAAATGAAATCAAAGAACGAAAACTCTTTGCTTACTACAAGATTGTACAGCCTCGGAGCACAGCCTCAGAGCACTAGACTCAGAGTATCGTTTTTTTTAAAAGCTTAAATTTAGTCATCTAGAAAAACGAGCATGCGTTTTTTGTTGTTATTTGCCTTTGCCTTTGGAGATCAATTTAGGATAAAGTCACGTTCAAAGGTTACAAAGTGGCCCGGGGATTTTCCTGGAAGTATGATTCTGGATGCTGCTGCTCCCAGCTGCAGACCCTGCCTGGGAGAGTGGAATCTTTCCAAGTGCCGAACCTCTGCAGTGTCAGCCGGAATGAGATGTGAGGACATCGCTCGACTCACAGGCTGTGTACACCTGCAAGCCTACTAAAAATAACTAATAAATTAAAAATATAATTGCAACAATTACTCAAATGCAAAAACAAGAGCAGAAACAAATGATTGCCGTTTTTCACAACTCTCATTTAATTTTCAAATTCTGAGTTCATAGTTTGTAAATTACTGTGCATTTTGATTTTTCTCTATACATGGCCCTATGCAGTTTTCTAAACTTAGGCAAAACTTGTTTGTATCTCTACCAGGAAAAAAGTTTTCTTTTTTTAGACTCTACGTGACCGTGATGTTGGCTCTTCAAAGGGAACTCGCGGCAACACTTAAAAAGCACACTCTTCAGGGAAAGGGGTGTGGGTTGGTATCTATAAACATACCTCCATGTTCGTCTTTGAAATTATACCTGTAAAAGTTATTACAGGAAATCCCCAAGGATGACTAATACTTAAATTGAATAACTACCCCACACACCATAGGAATCCTAGAAGTAACAGGGGAAAACAGCCAATTGACCTCTGCTATGCTTCTGAGAAAGGGAACCAAAGGCATTCAATCAATCATTACCCACTGAACAGTGATGAATGATTATTTGTCCTTTTCCTTCACATAATGAGAATATATTACCCAATACTCTTTCCGTGTATAATGCTACATATTGCAGATTTGGCAGACATGGGAGGGAGGAATCTATTGATTACATTATCATAATCAAAAATAGCTAAGATATTAGGTCTGAGTAACTAATGAGTATCTAATAGTTATTTCTACATAGATTAATTTTTCCTGTGGTTACATATCTTCATTTTGTGATATTTCCAATCAGGAAACAGTTTAGTATAACTATCATTGTTCCTTTAGTTCTGAGATCATGGGTAGGGATGATCAGGAGATAGAACAAGAAACCAGAGGGCGGTGCCTGTGGCTCAGTGGGTAGGGCGCTGGCCCCATATACAGAGGGTGGTGGATTCAAACCCAGCCCCAGCCAAACTGCAACAAAAAATACTTGGGCATTGTGGCGGGCCCCTCTGGTCCCAGCTACTCGGGAGGCTGAGGCAAGAGAATCACCTAAGCCCAAGAGCTGGAGGTTGCTGTGAGTTGTGATGCCACAGCACTCTACCGAGGGCAACAAAGTGAAACTCTGTTAAAAAAAAAAAAAAAAAAAAAAAAAAAAGGCCAAGAAACCAGAAATGGAAAAAGAAATATGCAAACCTTAAAAGTCTGGACAGATGTATTTGAAAGACTATGTAGATACCTGTACATCAGTAGATCTGAGATGCCAGAAAGTTTATGAAGAACATCAGAAACTACATTTGCAGTCAGGGGCCACCTAGGTCACCTGACAAGGGGTAAAAACATTTAGAACTGTGCTTCTCAAAGTTGAATGTGTGTATGTTACCTAGGAATCTTATTCAAATGCAGTTTCCCCTTCAACAGGGCTGAGACCTGAAGTAATGTCCCTACTAGTATCTATTTACACCCTTGGAGTGCCAGGAATTTAGTATACACAGAAAGTCAGGGAGTTAACTTCAAGAAATTACCTATTTGAGAGACAGGAACTTTAGTCTCAAGAGGCCAAGGATGCCTGATGCCTCAGACTATTTGTACACCTGTTTCTTGCCACCACAGGTATCAACCCCAAGGTATGAAGAGCTCATAGACGGAAGCAGGTAAGCCCCAGCAGTGTGAGTAGAACAGATTCCATAGGAACAAACATAAGGGCAGATGCCAGTTTTATTCAATGCAAGTGTGAAATTAAAGGAATGTATTCCATTGATGTTCACATTCTGATTTTAAAGGGCCATGAATTCAGTGTATCTTTCATAAACCAAGTATCTTTCAAGGTAACAAACTGTGCATTGTCCAATTTACCTACAATGCTTTTCTTAGTAGTCATTTTCCTTTCTTCTGTTTGTTAGCCTTTTCATTTGACTTGAACATCCACCAAGCTCTCCCAAAGATATGCATGAAATGGATTCCATGAATTTGACTGGCAGTGTATTGGAGTAGACACATTAAGAGAAGAAAAACAAAAGGACTCAAAATTACATTTAACCATATCTTTCCCTCAAAATTTTAATTTCAGCTGATGATTTACACAAAAGTGACATGTACCCAAGTGGGTCATGGTTTAGAACAAAGTTCTCACGTTGGAAATGAGTTTTGTGACTGACACACTACCCATTGTTTGGCCACAGGTCAACGTGTCTGAGCTGAACATGATCCCTGCAGCCTGCCTGAGATCACGTTACCAGGCTACACATGGGCACATAAAGCTGTCGGACTGTTATTTTAGAAGACATTCAAGGAAGAACATGATGCCATGGGTCACCTCCTGCCAGGAATATAGCTTTATGGCGTGATCTAGCTGTTTAATGGTCCACTGATAGCTCCTCAAGACACCTGAGGTGTTTAAAGCTTCAGCCACCCAAGGTGTATAAAAGAGCAGTAGTCAACCTATACAGCTTTCAATGTCTACTTTCAAAGTATTTTTTAAAATATCAAAACTGAGCTTAATTACATTTTTAAAGTTCAAAGAGAAAAATGACAAAGATGGAAAAGTAGCAAAAATACTTCTCTACTCCATCACTCTCGTACTCCATATTAAGAACCATAATATATCATTTCTACTCTTCTCTTTTTAAATCAGTGGCATTGCTCCACATTTGTTTTCTATTGACTTGGCATGATAAAGTAGAAGAATTTGAAAGTGAATCACTCCTACTAATACTTTTTTAAAAATTAGGAACCAAAAACTTATTCTTCAGAACATTTGTACATAGAAAGAACAAATCTGGCGTCATTCGTGTGGAACACTCATCGTTTCAGTGGAGCTGAGACTGTGGCTGTTTCACACCAACAAAAACAGTTTCTCTACGTGTTGTTAGGCTCCATGTCTGCCTCTTTAAACTCAGCCAAAATCCAAATAGAAAGAAGGGATGAGGATGGGAAGGGAGGGAGGACAGTGAGAAGAACAGAGAGAAAAAATTTATTGATTTCTCCCATCAATTAGTCAACTTAGGTCAATGTATCATTTTCCATTAGCATTCACTCTGAGACCTTAACCCATCCCTGTTTTTAAGCCAAGATGGAAAGCATTTTAAAAGACATTCTGTTCATGTACACTTTATATTTTCATGTTTCATAGATGCTTATATATTCTGCTTGACATAAATATAGCATTAAATATAAATTTAAATAATTTTCTGATTACAAAATCAGAAATAAAATCTTCTAGCTTCAAATGGCATTGGAGGTACAACTTGTGATAGACTTTCCTACTTCTTAACCAAAGCACTTCTGAAGAAACAGTATGAAGTAAAATTCAGAACAGCATCAAAAACAGGAAATGAAAGTCAAGGCATTATTAGAATCTACAAGAGTCCCACTAACTTTACATGATTAAGTGAGATCCAAATTTCCAACAATAGATTTACACATTGCATCATCTGGAAAAAAGAAACATTCATTTAGAAAAGAAGGAACCAACTCATACAACTGTATACTCTGTGGTTCAAAAAATACAAGTTCTACATATCAACTAGGAAGTTATGTGGCTGCGGAAGAGCCAGGAAGTGGATGGTGGCAGCATTGTGAATTCTCGCAAGAATAAATCCACAGTTAAATTTCCAGGTGAGCAAAGAGGCGGGAAAAGGGCTGTTCATCTGAGTTTTACGAGAGTAGTTATTCATACACCTTGTTGAGGGTAACAAAGAAAAGATCCTCTCTCAATGTAACAAAGTCAAATCAAGTAAAAACCTGTTAACACTAAAGATTAGGCTGAGAACAATTCATGGAAGGCATGTAATAACACTTGTGAATCATGAAAAGATGTAGAGAAATCCATTCCCCAGATCTGTTGGTAAAAACTTAAAAATAAATTGATGAAAAACATCGACATTGGGCCTGGAGAGAGAACTATTCCCACATGTAAGGAAAAGCAAGCATTACATTAGAGATTTAGAGAAATGAGTCTGTAAAATTAGTTTACAGCAAAAACAAAAGAGAATTTTGGTTTTCCTTGGTATGGTTTTTCATAAACATAGTATTTATGAAGCAGAACAAAGCAACAAGATAAAAAAAGATTTAAAGAAGTCAAGATGAAATAAGGTAGAAATTTAAGAAAATGTAAAATAGCAAAATTCACGTGTACAGAGGAGGTAGTGAAAAGTAGAACTGGTTGGCATGAAAAACCAATTACCCTGATTTGATTATAACACATTGTATCCCTGCAGCAAAATGTGTGTCCCATAACATTTATGTACAACTATTATATAACTGTAATAATTAGGAACTTTTTTTTTTAAATCAAAGGTATTTCTGTGTACTAGCAGAAACTAATTTTTCTAATTATAATGTATCAAAAACATGACATGGAAAAATGTGACAAAAGATACATAAAACTTATAGAACATTTCTGAGACATACTTTAAGTGGATAGCTTTACCTAATTTATGGTTGAAGGACTTAGTATTATGGACAATATGTTCAATGAAAAAGTAATTTTTAGGGGCAGTGCCTCTGGCTGAAGAAGTAGAGTGCCAGCCCCATATACCAGAGGTGGTGGGTTCAAAGCCCAGCCCCGGCCAAAAAGTGCAAAATAATAATAATTTTTAAAGTATTATTCCAGGTAAAATCTCAAACCCAGCTCAAGAGTCAACATAATTCCAATAAAATCCCAGCAGGCTTTTTTTGGTAAAAATTATCAAATTGATTCTAAAATTTGTATGGAAATGTATGAGACCTAGTATAGTCACACTTAAAAAAAAAAAAAAAAAAGAGTGCTACCAATACTGATTCCAATGATTATAATGCTACAGCAATCGAGAATGTGTGAATGACAAAAAGATGAATAGTTCCATGGAACAGAATAGAAAGTCTAGAAGACGACCTTCACACACATGCACTCTGATTTTCAACAAAGCTGCAAAGGCAAATCAGTGAGGAACAAATAGCCTTTGTAATAATGCTGAAACAATTGGATTATCTATATCAAAACAAATGAATTTATATAAAACTCTACTTAAAATGAACCATAAACCTAAATGTAGAACCTAAAACTAATATTTTCTAAAGAAAATATAGGAGAAAAATCTTTGTGAACATAGGCAAAGGTTGTTTAGAAACAGAATTGATAAATGTTATAAATTGACCTTCACATTAATTTTGCTTTTTGAAACACATCAAGAAAGTGGAAAGACAAGCCACACTGATTGTATAAACAACCTTCAGAACTTGATACTAAGAAAAACAATTTTTAAGGGGTAAAAGATTTCAACAGCTATTTCATCTGTTCTACAGATGACAAAAGAAAGATTGTTCAGTATCATTAGTCATTAGAGAAGTGCAAGTTAAACCTGTAATGAGATAACACTGCACACCTATTAAAAGAGCTAAAATTAAAAAGACTGATCATACTAAGTGTTGGCAAGGATATGGAGCAAGTGAAACTCCTACACACTGCTGATGGGAATATAAAACGATACACTAGCTATGATTTAATAAAAAAAAAAAAAAGAAAAAATATACTACTTTGAGAAACAGCTTGGCAGAATCATTCATTCACTCCTAGGAATTTACTCACGAGAAATGAAAGCTTTTATCTACAAAGACTTGTGCCTAAATACAAACAAAGTCTTCATTAGCAACAGTAAAAGACTAAAAATGCACGTGTCCATCAACAAATGAATGTGCACATCAGAAAACAGTGCTTAGTAACAAGAAATAAAGCTTTGATGACACACAATACAAATGGAGAAATCTCAAAACAGTACTGAGTGAAAGCAGCCAAAAATATTTAAGTTATGTTTTTTTATGTAAAATTCTAGAAAATTTGAAAGACTATGACAGAAGAGGGATAGTGTTTACCTGGGAACAAGGGTAGAGAGGGGGTGGGATGGTGAGGCAACAGGAAGAGCTTACAAAGGCACTGAAGTAACTTCTGGTTGTGATGGACATGCCATTTGTGATGATGGCTTCAAAGGTGTAATCTATGTTAAGATTTATCAAAACATACACTTTAAATATCTGCAGTTTATTTCAATGATTCCTTCCTTACTAAAGCAATTTTTAAAAACTGAAAGCAGGTCCCAGATCAATTCCCTGCTCAGGGGTCCATAGTCTGTGAGCTGATCCAACCTATGATTACATCATGAAAACTGTGAGGAAAATTGTGTCAAGACAACCAAGACATAATCCAGAGTCAGACTGGTCCACCCTAAAGCAGCCTAGGTCTAAGCTGGATGCCATAAAACTTTTCTATAACCAAAAATGAGATGCCTGTTAATGACTTAGCCCAAATGTAATGGTAACTACAAGGTTGACACAGAAAGAGAAATTAGGGGCAGCACCTGTGGCGTAAGGAGGTGGTGGGTTCAAGCCAAACCCCGGCAAAAAATTGCAACAACAAAAAAAGGGCAGTACCTGTGGCTCAAGGAATAGGGCGCCGGCCCCATATACCGGAGGTGGCAGGTTCAAACCCAGCCCCAGCCAAGAACTGCAAAAAAAAAAAAAAAAAAAAAAGTTTGGAAATACAGAATTTAATTGGGAGCCTGGTGACCTGATTAGCTATCCCACAAATGTTTCTGCAATTAAGTAGCCATAACCTGGGACATATCTCTTACCTATAGATGTAAGATTTTATGCTGATGTTATAAAGTCCTTTCCAGAACTGTAATTCAAGATCTATTCCTATGTTCTTTTCTGTCATTCTTTTTTTTCTATGACATTGTATGTGTGTGTGTGTCTAAAATTAAAGAAAATGTAAGAGTTAAAGAGCAGGAATATGATGGTATTGATACACAGAGCAGAGTGGCAGAAACCGATACTACCATTAGAACCATCAGTAGGTGCCATCATTTATCTGCATAGCTTGAGCTTCTCAACCATCAAATATTGTTGAAACTCCCATAGCACATAGCTGTGTATTGTGTTTGTAGAATAAATGGACTATTAATCACCAGTTAGCTTTTTTTGTTTACTTACAAGCTGAAAGATGAAAGCCATTTCAGGTGGCACCAGTTTTGTACAAGATAAAATTTTTTTAAAACATAAAATTTTAAATTATTTTCATCGTAATCCATTTATAATCACAGCATATTTCAGAATGCCTTGAAGAAACCAAGACCCTGTCTTGTAAGAGTTTGCCTTGTAATTACGGAACATTACAGTCATTGTGCCTATAATTTTGCACAGCTTTTAAATTGCCAACTCTATTTAAAGAATATTGTATTTGAGTGGTATTAACAATCAGAGAGGATTGCCTTCTTTTTATTTTTCCTGAGACAGAGTCTCACTATGTCACCCTCGGTAGAGTGCCGTGACATCACTGCTCACAGCAACCTCAAACTCTTGGGCTTAAGCGATTCTCTTACCTCAGCCTCTCAAGTAGCTGGGGACTATGGGCACCCACCGCAACTCCCAGCTAGTTTTTTTTTTTTTTTTTATTAAGACATATACACATAGATCATGATGTTTATTCATCTGTGGGGTATAATGTGTTGATTTTTTTACAATCTTTTTGACATGGTTACATCAAACCAACCAACATAACTTTCACCTCATTTACTTGATTATTGTGTTAAGACATTTATGTCCTACACTTGACAGATTTGACTTGTACCCTTGCAATATGCTCTATAGGTGCGGTCCCACCTTTTACGCTCTATTGAACCTCCCCCCTCCCCTCCCTTCCCACTCCATTCTCTTCTTCATCCTGGGCTATAGTTTTGTTCTATCTTTTATAAGAAAGTATGAGTAAATATAAGTTGGTTTCGTAGAAGTAATGAGTACATTGCATACTTTTTCCTCCATTCTTGACATACTCTTCGCAGGAGAATATGTTAGCTGGCCTGGGTTCGTCCTTGCCAGCCCTGGTTTTTGTGGCCAGCGCCCTAAACCACTGAGCTACAGGTGCTGTGCCAGGATTACCTTTTGATGTCAAAATTCTGAGTCATCCCACATGATCAGATTCTGACTACTACTGTATCCTGGAGAGAAAATGCATTTTCTATATCATGGTCATGAGCTGTGAGTGAGCACTTAATAAAAAAATATTGACTTCCTCCAATAAAAGACTTTGCCTTCTAAAGAATAAAACATTTAATATCATCTACTGTGCTTGGATCCTATAAGGTCATTGAACTAAAAAGCAAAATTCCTAAATATCTGTGGTTAAAAGTCCCTGCCAAATTGCTGCTTTTCTAAGGCCCACAAACCACAAACCTACAGTTAAGGATTAACCTCTGCAGTCAAATAATGCACAGTAGCCCTTCAAGTGGTAAAGATTAATACTACAAACAAGAGATTACAGTTGAATTTAAAGCTCAAAAAATAGGGCTAAAATCTAAGATTAAGAGGGAATTTTGAGTTTCAAGCACTGGGCAGAGGTTCAGAAGTGGAGCTCTCTTAAAGAGGCACTGTTTCTTTTTGAAGTGAACACTCAGCAAAGTCTTAGCAGCAGGCATTTTTCTGGGCTAGGATTCTTCTCTCCCCCTAGGTATACGTTAGGAATAGGAAAGTTCATTACTTTAACAAAGGAACTATCTCAGGGTAAATAAAGACTACATTAAAAAAAACAGAACACTAAGAAAAATTATTCAAAAGGGTCAATGTCATAGGAATACATTAACATACACTGAAGTCTTTCCTCAAAGACATGAGTCTAGAGATCTAGAACCTAATTCATTTTATCCCAGCAAGTCTACGTGTATTTATCTATTTTTACCATATGAGAATATTTATTAATTCAGCAAGTATTTAATGGATTACTTCTATGTAGCAGTCACTATAATGGTTTGACAGACTGTATTTTGCTGGGTATAATGTTCACTTTGTCCAAATTTGAGAAAAAAGAATTTGCATTTTACCTTGGTAGTACTATTTGTTACCAGTGCATAAAATTTCTTGTACTTTGTATCTGTTCCTGTGTTTTGTGTTTGTTTCATAAAATTTTTTGTACCATGTTAAAAGATAAATGCTAAGATTCTTTTATAATACTAAAGTAACTGAATATAAACAAGTAAAATTGAGTTAAAAAATTGAAATTAAAAAAAAAAAATTTTCCCCTGAAAGTCTGAGCCAAAACCATGGGTGCACATCATTATGTGTGAGTACATCGTATGTGGCAAATATGGTATTCCTGGTCCATGAAGATTTCATAGACCATTGAAGAAAGAAGTAGGAAAGACCTCATTATTCCAGAAAGTCAGAGGAAGCCTTACAGGTGTGGAGAATCTTAAAGATATGATTACCAGGAATTAGACACAGGTAAGCAGGGGAAGAGGATTCCAAAAACAAACACATATAAGGGCTCAGAGAATGGAATGTGCTTGGTACTTTCTAACCTAGAAAGGTGACTTGGTAAGGTTTGAGCATTTAAAAAGTTAACATAGGAAGGTAGCAACCCAGGGTTTTGCCATATGGTTACATCAAGGGCAGAACTTAGAGGGCCCTGTGCACAGTTTAAGAAGTTGGAGATATAACTGTTGTCAAAAAAACCCAACAAGGAAAGAAAATTATAGACCAATATCACTAATGAATATAGATGCAAAATATTCAACAAGATCCTAACAAACAGAATCCAGCAACACATCAAACAAATTATACATCATGACCAAGTTGGTTTTATCCCAGGGTCTCAAGGCTAGTTCAATATACGTAAATCTATAAATGTAATTCAGCACATAAATTAAAAAACAAAGACCATATGATTCTCTCAATCGATGCAGAAAAAGCTTTTGATAATATCCAGCATCCCTTCATGATCAGAACACTCAAGAAAATTGGTCTAGAAGGGACTTTTATTAAACTGATAGAGGCCATCTACAGCAAACCCACAGCCAATATCATATTGAATGGAGTTAAATTGGAATCATTTCCACTCAGATCAGGAACCAGACAAGGCTGCCCATTGTCTCCATTGCTTTTCAACATTGTAATGGAAGTTTTAGCCACCACAATTAGGGAAGAAAAGGTGATCAAGGGTATCCATATAGGGTCAGAAGAGATCAAACTTTCGCTCTTCGCAGATGATATGATTGTGTATCTAGAAAACACTAGGGACTCTACTACAAAACTCCTAGAAGTGATCAAGGAATACAGCAGCATCTCAGGTTACAAAATCAACATTCATAAATCGGTAGCCTTTATATACACCAACAACAGTCAAATTGAAAAAACAGTTAAGGACTTCTATCCCATTCACAGTAGTGCCAAAGAACATGAAATATTTGGGAATTTACCTAACAAAAGACGTGAAAGATCTCTACAAAGAGAACTATGAAACTGTAAGAAAAGAGATGGCTGAGAATGTTAACAAATGGAAAAACATACCATGCTCATGGCTGGGAAGAATCAACATTATTAAAATGTCCATACTACCCAAAGCAATATATAACTTCAACGCACTCCCTATTAAAGCTCCACTGTCATACTTTAAAGATCTTGAAAAAACAATACTTCGTTTTATATGGAATCAGAAAAAACCTCAAATAGCCAAGACATTACTCAGAAATAAAAACAAAACAGGAGGAATCACACTACCAGACCTCAGACTTTACTACAAATCGATAGTGATCAAAACCAGCATGGTATTGGCACAAAAACAGAGAAGTAGATGTCTGGAACAGAATAGAGACCCAAGAGATGAATCCAGCTACTTACCGTTATTTGATCTTTGACAAGCCAATTAAAAACATTCAGTGGGGAAAAGATTCCCTATTTAACAAATGGTGCTGGCTGAACTGGCTGGCAACCTGCAGAAGACTGAAATTGGACCCACACCTTTCACCATTAACTAAGATAGACTCTCATTGGATTAAAGATTTAAACTTAAGACATGAAACTATAAAAATACTAGAGAAGAGTGCAGGGAAAACCCTTGAAGAAATTGGTCTGGGCGAGTATTTTATGAGGACGACCCCCCAGGGCAATTGAAGCAGTTTCAAAAATACACTATTGGGACTTAATCAAACTAAAAAGCTTCTGCACAGCCAAGAACACAGTAAGTAAAGCAAGCAAACAGCCCTCAGAATGGGAGAAGATATTTGCAGGGTTTATCTCTGACAAAGGTTTAATAACCAGAATCCACAGAGAACTCAAACGCATCAGCAAGAAAAGAACAAGGGATCCCATCGCAGGCTGGGCAAGGGATTTGAAGAGAAACTTCTCTGAAGAAGACAGGCGCGCGGCCTTCAGACATATGAAAAAATGCTCATCATCTTTAATCAGAGAAATGCAAATCAAAACTACTTTGAGATACCATCTAACTCCAATGAGACTAGCCTATATCACAAAATCTCAAGACCAGAGATGTTGGCGTGGATGCGGAGAAAAGGGAACACTTCTGCACTGCTGGTGGGAATGCAAATTAATACATTCCTTTTGGAAAGATATATGGAGAACACTCAGAGATCTAAAAATAGATCTGCCATTCAATCCTGTAATTCCTCTGCTGGGCATATACCCAGAAGACCAAAAATCACAACATAACAAAGATATTTGTACCAGAATGTTTATTGCAGCCCAATTCATAATTGCTAAGTCATGGAAAAAGCCGAAGTGCCCATCGATCCACGAATGGATTAATAAATTGTGGTATATGTACACCATGGAATATTATGCAGCCTTAAAGAAAGATGGAGATTTTACCTCTTTCATGTTTACATGGATGGAGCTGGAACATATTCTTCTTAGTAAAGTATCTCAAGAATGGAAGAAAAAGTACCCAATGTACTCAGCCCTACTATGAAACTAATTTGGGGCTCTCATATGAAAGCTATAACCCAGTTACAACCTAAGAATAGGGGGAAGTGGGAAAGGGAGGGGAGGGAGGGGGGTGGTGGGTAGAAGGAGGGGGATCGGTGGGATCATACCTGTGGTGCATCTTACAGGGGTATTTGCGAAACTTGGTAAATGTAGAATGTAAATGTTTTGGCACAGTAACTGAGATAATGCCAGGAAGGCTATGTTAACCATTGTGATGAAAATATGTTAAATGGTCTATGAAGTGAGCATATGATGCCCCATGATCATATCAATGTACACAGTTATGATTTAATAAAAAATAAAATAAAATAAAAAATAATAATTATTATTGTCAAAAGATATCAAAGACTTAAACAAGGAATTGGGATGAAAAATATTAGGTTTTCGTCATTTTCAATTCCTTTCCAAGAAGCCCTACCGAGGAGGGGCTCCACCAACTGTCCAAAGGGTCTCAGCTGAAGGTCAAGGAAGGATAGGGAGAGAGTAGACGAGGCTCGGGTCCTCCAGTTCCCCAACACCAGAGGGCTCACCTTTAAACTGCTGAGTGGATTGAGTTTGGTTTGGGGTTCACATGCGCTAGCCTACAATTTTTAAGATTGAAAACCACTGCTATCAAGAATGAACTTAGAGTTATTATAAAATGCTCCTCCCCAAATGTTGCCACTATCCTGAGTTCCAAAGCTATTGTTTTTGCCTATTTTATATAGCTGAAATTATGTAGTATGTACTATAATCTGTATCGTTTCTTTCTCTCAACCTCGTCTGTGAGATTTACCCATTCTATTATGTTCAGTGATCATTAATTCACTTTTACGACTGAATAGAATGTATTACATATATAATTTACACCTTTTTCCTTTCTACAGCTGATAGACATATTTTTTCCACTTTTAGACATTATAAATAGTGCTTCTAGGAATGTTCTTGCACATGTCTTCTGATATACATATGTTTGCCTTTCTGTCCTAGTGGAACTTCTGAGCCATAAAATGTGCACATACCCAGCTTCAGTAGATATTACCAGCTCCTAAAACATACATACCCCTTTACATTCCCAGCAACACTGTATAGGAGCTTCTATTGCCCCGCACTCCTACCGTAACTTGTCAGATGTATTTAACGTTGCCCATTCTGATAGGTATGTAAGTATATCTCATTGTGATCTAAATTTCCAAATCCCTGATAAACAGATGCAAAGTGGCTAATGGCAATAATTACTGGCCATATGAATTTTTTTTTTTTTTGAGAGTTTCACGCTATTTCCCAGACTGGAGTACAGTGATCACATAACGTACTGTGGCCAACTCCCAGGGTCAAATCCTCCTCCCACCTCAGCCCCCAAAGTAGCTAAGACGACAGGTATGTGCCATCATGTCTGGGTAATTTTTAAAAATTTTTGTAGAAACAGGGTCTAAGTTGTCCAGCCTGGTCTCAAATCCCCGGTCCTAAGTGATCCTCCTGCCTTCGCCTCCCAAAGTACCGTGATTACAGGCCTGAGCCACCACACTCAGTGTCACCTGGATGCTATTGTCAATTCACATTCTTTGCCCATATCTTTGTTGAACCTACAAGCTTTTCCTTAACTTGTAGGAATCTGTTGTATATTTTAGATGCAAGTCCTTTATGGATTTTATATATTACAAATATCTCCTGCTAGACACTTATTTCCAGTTCAGAGTTCTTATGAATAAAGATGCTATGAGCAATTAGATATAAGCCTTTGTGTATATAACAGAATTGGGAGTAAGATTGCTGAGTCATATGTCAAGTGTATGTTTAACTAGATGCAAAGTTTTCCACAGTGCTTACATTTTATCTTCCCACTAGCAATGCATGAGAATTGCTTGACATCTTTATTATTATCCACCATCTGTTTGTAGCCATTCTAAAAGATGTGTCCTACTATGACAATGTGGCTTTTATTTCTATTTTCCTGGTGGTCAGAAGGATGGCCATTTTTATGTGCTTGACTACTCAAAGACCATCCTATGTGAAATGTCAGTTTAGATTTGACCTTTAGTTGTGCATGTTGTTAAAAGTTCTTTGTATTTATGTACAAGTCTTATCTGAGTTTTGCAAAGATTTTCTAGATCCGTGTTTTGCCTTTTCATTTTCTCAATGGTGAGTTTAGAAAAGCAGAAATTTTTTTTTTTTATAGTTTGTGAATTTTGTGACCTCAGAAATCTTTGCCTACCCCAAGTGTATAAAGATAGTCATATGTTTATCTATTTCAAGTCAAATTTTGTGTCTGTAAGGCAAAGGTCAGGTTCATGTTTTTCTTGATGGATATGCAGTCTTAGGAGTGTTTCACTTAAAATGTTCCAGTATCACTTATTGATAAGAATCTCTCTTACTGAATTACTTTAGCACCTTTGTAAAAAAAATAATAAAAATAAAAAAAAATAATCATGGGGTGGGGGGCACCTGTGGCTCAAGGAGTAGGGTGCCAGCCCCATACACAGGGAGTGGCGGGTTCAAGCCTGGCCTGGCCAAAACTTCAAAAGAAAAATTCATGTTACTTTCTTTGATCATTATTATTGCTTAGTATTTTGATACAACAATCATCTGATTTCTTTTCTGAATGTATTTATCTTCGTTCATTCTTCATGAGGTTTTTGTTTCTAGTCCTTACCTTAAACATTGTTATTAAATTTTAAGCCTTTTTAATTTTGTGTGAAGGCAAAAAGTGGAAACCTAATAAACACATGCATATGTAAAAAAATAAAAAGAAAAAAAAATTCATGGACCATGTATGTGTGGGTCTATTGTGGGTCTACTGTTCTGTTGATCACTAAGTTCATTTGGGGTCAATACTACACTATCATGATTATTACAGTTTCTTAGTGGTAAACCTTGAAGTAAGGTAGTATATGTGCTCCAAATTTCTTCTTTTCATAAATATGGTTATCGTAGGTCCTTGGAATATGTGTCCATTTTAGAGTTAGTTTCTCAATTACTAAAAGTAATTCCTCACAGGGTGGTAATCATATTCAGAAGATTAAAATCAATGTGGGTTGTGATTTTTTGTTTACCCCACTTGCTCACTTGGATTTTATTTGGCTTCTTAGATCTGAGGGTTTAAAGCTTTCCTCAAAATCAGAACAATTTTGAGAATTTTCAGCTAGTTTTTCTTTCCCTCCTCTTCATCTAAGATTCTGACTACACGTACACACAGGACACAAAAGCTCCTTTTCCCTCCATCCTCTATTTCGTATAGTTTCTCTTGCTACATCTTCAAGTTTGCCAAATTTTTCTTCCCATGTCTAATATGCTATGTATTGCATCCAGTGGATGTTTCTGATAATTCCATGATCACCATCATTTCTTATTCTATTTAATTGACTGAGTTTTCTTCTGGTAGGAGTCACTTTTTTTTCCTCGTATGTCTAGTAATTTCTGATTGGATACCAGGCAGTTTTTTATTGTTACCGGATTTTGTCATCTTCCTTTAAAAGAGTGTTAGATTTTAGTTTCTTGCTAGTAAGATTGTTTTGAGACCTGTTTAAGTTTTCTTAAGACCATGTGGGCTAGCTTTTACTCTATAGCTAGTTTATCCCTAGAATGGTAGGCATGACTTTCTGGTGTCTATACTCAAATGCTGGAGTTGACGAATAAAGATGCTCTATCCTGGCCAACAGAGACAAGTATCTTTAGCCTTGTGTAAACTCTTGGGATTGTTCATCTTACAACAATGTGGTTATTCTTAGTCTCATTATCACCCTATCATTCAGCTAACCTAACGAAGACCCCCTCTTCATGTTTGGGGACTCTTTCTGCTGTTTGGAGCTCTATGCTGCAAATCCCCTGGATACTGTATCTTCCACATACTCCCATACTCCCCTGGTTCTGTCTCCTCCCCTGAGTTAAACCATGTTCCTCTGCTAGAGATCCTTCTCCCTGATGCACTCCAGAATATTTTTCCAGCAAAGAGTATGGGTAATCTCAGAGCTTAATTTACATGTTTTCCTTCCCTCACCATACTACTGATTATCTAGTTTCTGAAAGCCGTTTATTCATGCTTTCCCAGTTTTTTTATAATGTAAAGATAGATCAGTCCATGTTACGCCAAAAGTAGTATCCAAATTGATTATATTTAATATATTAAGCCAACATTAAATCCTGAATAACCCCTACTTGGTCATTATTTCTTTTACACAGGGTATTGATAAAGTTTGTGCAGAGAACTATAAATTATAGTTGCACTATATATTATACAACTATAAGTTATATAAATTGCACGCAAACTTTATGGACATACCATCTATCGTTGTATTTCTAGTATTGTTAGTACTGTTACATCTATTTTCATAAGGTAATTGGCTAGTAACTTTTCTGTTGGAGATAATTATCAATGGATGTCTGGCATTCCTACACAGTCCTGGCCTTCTTAGCAAAGTGTATGCATTGCAAACAGCCTTGGAAACTAGAGATAGTATATCCCTCCATGAAGATTTAGAGACAAATCTTCTTAAAAAAATTCCACAGGATGGTGAAATGATACAGTTCTATCATTCTTTTCAGAGGAAATTTGTTTATATTTCAGAGGAATAAGTTCTCTCCAAAAGAGAGGACAGACGTGCCTCATAAAATCTCAGAGTCCCTTAATTGTGGCACCAGTAAAGTCCAGCTCAGTGATTTTCAACTTGTGTGCCATGGCACCCTGGTGTGCCATGAAATTTTTAAAGATTAAATTATTTTTGAAAGAAGTTCAAAGCACAACAAGTATATTCTTTTTACTTGGATCAACAATTTGCTTGTGTCATGCAAGTTTAAATATAGGTTGAAATGTGCCATAGGATAAAAAAGGTTGAAAAAAACACTTTTCCTGTGAGAACTGGGACATCGTTGACCAATACAGATGCTGTTCTAATCTGGCTGCTTTTTCTTCTATAATTATTGTCTGATCTTTTTGACCTGTTGGTCTTGTGTTCTTTTGTTAGCATATGCAAAATCTCAGATCCTTTACAGTTTTTTTTAAACACTTTCCTGTAATGCCCTTATCAGGTATTAGTATCAAGATTATGCTGGCTCCAGAAAGCATACTGAGAAGTATTTATTTATTCTCTGCGAAAGTTAAATATTGGGATTACAGTTAATTACTGTTTTATTAAATGTTTGGAAGAATTGTCTAAGGAAATCATCTGAGCCTTGAGTTCTTTGTTAGAAGATTTTTCACTACAGATTCAATATTGTAATAAATATGCTACACTACTTTCGATTTCACTTAGCCTCTATTCATCTGTGTGTAAATTTGCATTAAACTATCTATTGACAGATGGTTATTGGCTTTTTCCTTACCAAATTCTAGTCCTGGCTAAAATCCCCTCTTAGCAATTTCTGCAAGTTCGTTGGGATGTCTCACACATGTTCACACCTACTTCCATGTAATATATCTGCCATCTCTCCTCCTTACCACTAGATTCAAAGTATGTTGCCTGAACTATGGAACCTAAGCCAGAGAAAATGTGCCCAATGGCAAAGAACTGGGTGCTTTTATCAACAGGTGGTGCATTACCTGTTCCATCTTACTGTAGCCAAAACTACTGGCATTTGAGGCTACTAAATTTGACAGCCCTAATTTGTGTTCCGAGCCCTATGAATATCTTAGCAAACTAACTTTCTAATTGACAAAAATTGCATATATTTATAGTATGCAACATGTTTTGATCTATGTTCCAAAAGGACTAATCAAGCTTTTTAATATACATATTATGTAACATACATATATTTTGGGATGGGAATGCTTAAAATATATTCTTAGCTATTTAATTATATATATTGTTATTAACTATGATCATGAAATAAGTGGAGCTCTTGAACTTATCCTATCTGAAATTTTGCATCCTTTGACCAACATTCCCACAATGTTCCTACAATCCAATTCCTACAATCCAAGTCTCTGATAAGCACCATATTGCTCTGTTTTTATGAGTCCAGCTTTTTTAGATTCTACATGTTGAGTGAGGAATCTAAAAAGTGCTATTTGTGCTGGCTTCTTTCATGTAACATAACATCCTTCAGGTTTATCCATGTTGTTTGAAGGGGAGGATTCCCTTCTTTGGCAAGGAGGACCAGTATTCCTCTGTGTATATTATCATGTCTTCTGTATCCAGCTATCATCAATACTTAGGTTGATTCTATCCCTTGGCTATTGTAAATAATACTGCAAAGAACATGGGAATATAGATACCTCCTTGACATACTAATTTCGTATCCTTTTGATATCTTTGTGTTAGTTTTATAATAATTATTTCATTACAGTTTCCTCGCCCTAGAACTAGGGCCTCTGTCCCTAAAAATAGACCAGGGAACAAACCAAATGAGAGCATCTTTTATGCTTCTGCTAAAATAAGTAATAATTACTAACATGTTCAAATTAATTTGACTCAATAACTTAGGTGAGAAAGATAATAAAATCTTAAGTTCAAAACATAGGTTTATGGCCCATTTAAGTTCTATTTTGTCAGCTAAAAGAGAACATGAACTACTTGAGAGCTATGCCTTGATTTTCTCTTTACTTATCATAGCAGTAGCAAAGGACGTTGTAAACCGTGGGCCTTCAATAAAAGTTATTGAATAAGTGAACACTGACAGTAACAGTTAAGTGCTTCAGCTTAAATAACTACTAGAAAAGTTGCCTGAATGTCTTTCATATTATCCAAAACACAAAGAAATAGAATCACTGAATCAGGTTTTATCAGTTCAATATATTCAGAGATGATATTCAACCAATACTATTATATAGATTTTTTAAATATCGAAGCTACTTCTATACTAATTAGCAAATACCCACTGTCCTTGTATCTATGAATAGCCCCATATCAATACTTAAGCCACCCCCCAAACTAATGCTTACTCTAGTAGAATGCCTCCGAGCATCATTGCCAAGCTATGCTGCACCATCACCACGTATCTTATCCATGCCGTAGAGCAAGGTAGGGCCAGGGATCTCTGGCAGCCACCAGGAAGGCTTGTGTCCCTGTATGTTCTCCCAGATAAAGCACATCTGAAATCAGGTAGAGGAGGTGGTGTACCTGCCAGTGGGGCTGGTACTCCGGTGATCAAATGCTCGACGTCATCTCTACCTCCAAAGCTACCATAAGCTGAAATACCCCTAGAATTACCCTTCTATGGCCACTGAGGCAGCTACAGCCAACACAAAACTTTGGGTCTGAAAAAAAGAATCAGAGCAGACAGGTGGATGGCAACAGGGCCCAGTGCAGATGCTGAGCAGACACCCCAAGTGCCATCAACACCCTGGGTCCTCCCAAAACAAGAGGATGGCCCCCAGGCAGATGGCACACATGGTGGAGATTCAAGATGGGAAGATGCTAAGATTCTGGGTATGCTTGTTGAATCCATGCTAAAATTCACTTTGAGCAAATAAAATGAATTTAAAACTCAGTGTTCATTTTTTCCTGCACATAGATTTGGTTTTATTAATAAAAATAAAACCACCTTGAGAAAGCACTTGCTGTATATCAGGCACCATTCTCAATGTGCAGTAGAACCTCAGTAAGTTGACCACCCACGGGACTGTAACAAGCTGTTCAACATATGGAGGTGGTCAACGTAAGGATCTAGGCCCGCTCCACTGATACGTACATGTGGTCCATGTCCAGTCTATAAAAATTAGGTCAACTTAAGGAGGTGGACAATGTAGGGAGATGGTCAACTATGGAGGTTCTACTGTACATTAACTCTATCACTTGTGGTCACCACCACTGACTGCAGTTCATGGTTGAGGAAATAGAGACAGTGAGGTAATGCTACGTATAGAAACCCAGGTATCCTAACAGCAGACCCTGTTCAAGTGTAACAGAACTGCCTCTTTTCCAACCTGAAGGATTAGGTTTGATTTAGTCAAATACAGCCTTCCCATATACAATTTATTACTCAATATATGAAAGATGTTTAATATTCAAAAGTTACAACAGGAATTAAAATAACTAGAAAATAATTTCAACTTAATCGCCATAAATTCAACGGTACCATTAACAGTGTCATTGATGTTAAGAGATGTTCTCTACTTATGGAAGCAGATAGGTCATCTGAATATCGAATTAATTGGGAAGGGTTGGAGGACTGATGTGGTTACAGACATGTCATGATTAACTTGTCCAGGACTGATCCTGTGAAAGCCATTCTCCCAGCAAAGAAGCAGGCCTACTACAAGGCTCCAGGGACATCACTTCAGCTAAGTGCTTAATGTCCCTGCAGGTAGAGTATGTGTGCTATTTGGCCCTTTGTCCTTGTAAGATGAAAGTTTATACATGCTTGTAAGTAAATCATAGTATGTAACAACACTTTCTTAAATTTTAAAATTTAAGCAATGATTAACTTAAAATATATGGGCTTAAGAAAGGCAAATGTTTCCATTTAAGTATTATAATTTGTAGACTTATGTAAGAAACTGTTTTGGGGGATGGGTGCATTTTGCTATGAAGCTTTCATAATCCCTGAGAAACTTAAAGAATTATGATTTAAAAACCAAACATTAAACATTAACAGACACTGAGCCACAAGCCTTGTTTGCATTACTTCATTTAATCCCCACATCTTTATTTGGTAGATATTACTATGATGTGATTAATTTTAACTTTTTAGTAATTGTCAATTTGGGGCTTAAAGAGGTTAGATAAATTGAGACAGCTCGAGTTTATTGAAGACCTAGGGTTTTAAGGTTTAACCATCCACAAATAAAGCCCTGGCTTCCATTAGGCAATATTGCCTCCAAAATAGAAAAGGTGCTTTAAAGTATACAAAGAAATTCCACATTATTTTGTTTGATCTTCACAAAGACCTCTCTGAGAAATGCAGACATTTTGGAACCCAAGGTTGCACTACCTTTACCTCTGGCTAATTTGAAAGAAAATCTATTCAATCCAAAAACTATCTTAATAGATAAAAATATTTAGGTATTTTTTAAAAATAGCTATGGATGGAAAAACGTTATCCCCAAGTAGGTGTCAATTATTACAATATCTAAAATACAAAAGAATTCAGTCTTTAACCTTATTTTTCTACCATTAAGCATTCTAATGGTAAAATGGAAAGAAACATTTTTTGCTATTTAGCTAATAAAAGAAAAAAATTACAATTCTGGTAGTGATCGTTTTCAACATAGGCTATTTTTACAGATTTGTCAATGATGAAAAATTAGAGTGCAGCAATTTTTTCCCCCTTTATAACACCCTTTAATGTTGTGATTTGGAGGTATATCTTTTTTTTTTTTTTATTGTTGGGGATTCATTGAGGGTACAATAAGCCAGGTTACACTGATTGCATTTGTTAGGTAAAGTCCCTCTTGCAATCATGTCTTGCCCCAGAAGGTGAGTGCAGCAATTTTTCAAGCTTTGCTTCTCACTAAATTTTAAGCATTCTTTGTATGTCACTTGTTGACAGATTTTATTTGGTCACATTTCTAAGTTTTTAACAGAAAGGAGATTGGGGGTGTGCCAATAATTTACTTTACAGATCTAACTGCTAAAATTATCTTTTCAAAGTCATTTGGGATAGTTTTTTAGAGCACTCAGCACTTCTGAAGATTTTCCTGTTCTGGCCAATGGTGATGATTTAATTAATTAACAGAATGTTAACATATATGAAATATGCTAAGGCAACCTTTGTTTTTTGGGTATTCCTGCTATCCTCACATTTGAGAAACCAAAGAGCTTTTTCTCTCACTTTATCATATTTAATTGGCGTTTCTTCCCAGTACAGTTTCCTCAATGTATCTTCAATTTGCACAAATGTGTGCTTGGCCAAAAAAAAAAAAAAAAAAAAAAAAAAAACAGATTAAATTGCAAAGATTTCATGTACTACAGGATTATGCTTTGTTTACTCCTTACACGTTATATTTTTATACATAATCATACAAGGATGTTTGCATAATATCCTATCTTAAATTTTGTGGGAGATCTAAGTAATTCAAGCATAATTTGGATTCCATGTAATATTTGCATGTCTAATTTAAGAAATTAGCCCCTGGTAAGATGTGGTACTGCTGTGTTCCAAATAGGAATGAGCAGCTTTTAGTCCTTTTTTTTACTTAAGAAAATCAAAATCTAGTTTTAAAATATCAGTATTCTGAAGTACGTAGGTTTCTCCAATAAACATTCAAATTAAGTAATATGGAAATGTGTGCTCAATTTATACCAGCCATTAGGTCATACATTGGTATGGAAGAATCAAATCACCTAAGAACTCATATATAGATAACTTTCAATTCGAAGAACTGAATCGCTAACTACGCCTTTAGATCTTCCTCTTCCCTTCTCTATTCTTTTTTTGTCTGTAGAATGCGATTGAAGTGGCTGAGAAAGTTTAACATCTTTAACCTCGGAGGGAGCCCTAAAAGCATTCCACGCCCTCCTCACCACCACCTGACAATGAAGGTGGAACCCCTCACATCAAGCGCACATCTCATTTCTAGCCTGCGACCTCTTACTTTTAAGCTTTAACAGTCTCAGAAATTGCAAAGAAAACAATATAAAAGCAGCGCGTAGATTAGCAGACCATTACCAGTCCTTGACACTTCAGCAGATGAAACCTCCTTGATCCCAGACTATAAAAACGCCTTCTGCAGGCTATTCAGCTCTCTTTGATTCCCGGCCCAACTCTGAATTTTCTCACAGTGCTGAAGCTCTGTATTTCATTAGGGATATCATCTTAAACCCTGTGGGCCCCTACTTGTTTTGATGGGGTTTCTCTCCTACAGATTCATTTGTATCTATCTTGAAGGTGAACTAATTGGTATCAAAATATATTTTCAAAGCCTATTGATAATAAATACTGGTGATTTTTTCCCCAAATAAATCACACTGGTAAGAAGTCTGAATTTTTCTCATTCCAATCTGACATAATCACTGTGTATTGAGTCCTTAGCTTAAAAGCACACTCATGAGAGTTAGGGTCAGATTTTACTCTACTGCCTTCTAAACTATTCTTGAACTTTCCTTCTCAACTAAATTTATAAAGATTTCCAACACAATCAAAAGTCAGAAGATCTTTTCACACCACACACCATAAATGATCTTTTCAACTGAGTTGGGGTTTTTAATTCCCCTATGAGGCAAAGTATGAATCTTTGTATAAGCTCAACCCTTAGTACATGTTTATTCTGTATCCATGCTGGGTTTTGTAAATGCATTCCAAACAATTTATATACCAAAAAAAAAAAAAAAATCCAAAAAACTTTTTTAGGAATTATCTCATCTGCAAGTTAATCCATAAGAAATTGGCTTGGCTCAGCGCCTGTAGCTCAGTGGGTAGGGTGCCAGCAACATACACAGAGGCTGGAGGGTTCAAGCCCGGCCCTGGCCTGCTAAACAACAATGACAAGTGCAAAAGGAAAAATATAGCTGGGCATTGTGGCAGGTGCCTGTAGTCCCAGCTACTTGGGAGGCTGAGGCAAGAGAATCGCCTAAGCCCAGGAGTTTGAGGTTGCTGTGAGCTGTGATGCCACAGCACTCTACTACCCAGGGCAACATAGTGAGACTCTGTCTCTGGGGGGGGGGGGGGGGGGGGAACGTGGCTTACAGATCCACTGGTTCATTTTTAGTTTAAAATGTCAATAGCACAATCATTTATTATATATAATACATGTTTATAGTAAAACCTTTCACAATGCAAGAAAGGAAGAAAGTAAATGTCAATTGAAATCATCTTTTCATGTAGTCATCCTTTATTTAGTTGAAACTTATTTACCATAGCATTAAACACAATGGAAAAATCTAGTAGCCAGCAAAATTTCCATGTTTTAGGAATTTAAATGCAAAGCTACATCTGCCTGTGATGTTAGGTCAGCCCTTAGTCACTGAGTAATCTATTGCAAAACTAATTGTCCTAAAATGACAGCAGCATTATTTGATGAGAGTGGGTGTTTAGCAATAAATCAATAATAGTTATTTCAATAGAATCATGTCATAAGTATGTAAAGAGTTGCAGTCTTACAGATCCAAAGAAAGAGTTAGTCTTAAATACTAAGCCTTATTAAATCATATGTCTAGGAGAAAGAGTAGGTGTGTATCTTAGGGCTATGATTAAGGCAAAGACGATTCCTCTGACATATATTAGTAGGGAATTTAAGTTCATACTGGGGCACTTAGTTGAATTAAACGTTTTTATAAGGAAAAGAAAATTAATCTGATTCTAATTTTTATGGGTTCTGTTGAGACAAATGTGTGTGTTTAATCACACTATCGCTGGATCCAAATGTACATTGACTCCTACGAACCTACCAAGTTTTTTCTTTCATTAAAAGACTATGTTGCTTCAGTGTTTTCATGGGAGATGAGCATAAAATTGATTCCAATAAATCCCCCAAGTTATTCTTCCTGAAAAGTAGTCTCATCCAAAAGGGGGTCCATAGATTGAGGTAATTTGATCTCCAGCTCAAGGAATTACCAGTTTTGGGATGCTGGGCAAGTCAGAGTCTTAGTTTTCTAATCAGTTAGAATGAAGATAGTGACTTATTCTGCAAGAATGTTGAAAGACTGGTTAAGATGCATGACAGAAAACCTAGAACATTCCAGATCCTCAACATTTTATTTTCATTTCTACTGAAAACAGGAGAGGTCTCCCATATAAAATGAAAATGATTCAATAACTCTTATCACTAAATTTGTTTAGTATGTGTCTATGTGACAAATAACGTCACATGATATATTATGTTAAAGCAGTATTATACCTTCCTTAGGGATGCTGTAACCCCAAACTGGAAAGTAGAAACGAACTCTAAAGAACCTGAATGCAAAGATGATACCCATTCCAAAGAAGCTTTTACATGCTGACCCCCAAATCATATCCTGGCCTAAATGATAACTTGTCTGGTCAACTGTTCACCCTTTGTATAATGTACATATTAGAGGAATAAGAAATAGACTGTTGTGGTTAATATTAAAATTAACAAATGACATGGCATACAACCTTTTCTAAGAGTTTTTATATCAGTATGTGTTTGTATATGTAGACATGTAATTTTCCAAGTACCCTGCAAAATATTTTGATATAAAAATATGTAATACAAAATATTTATAATCGGAGACAGACACCCTATAGGAATAAAAGATGGAGGAAAAGTTGAAGGAGTCCTTTAAGCAGTCCTAAATAAACACAGTCCTTTAGGTCCTCAAAGGTTACCAATTTTCAATTGGAAATTTGGCTCTGACTTTCTAGGAACCAACAGAGGGCAAAGCCGAGGAAGCCAGGTCAGACACAGTCCAAATGGAGCACAAGACCCAGTGCCCTGCTTACACAGAGAAGCACTGATTTTCCTCACAGAGAGATCCGACAGAATGATCCAGGGAGATTTTTTTAGAGACAGAGTCTCACTATATGTCACCCTCCATAGAGTACTGTGGCGTCACAGCTCACAGCAACCTCCAACTCCTGGGCTTAGGCAATTCTCTTACCTCAGTCTTCCGAGTAGCTGGGACTATAGGCGCCCGCCACAACACCCGGCTAGGGATATTTTTCATAAACAAGTTATTAAATGAAAAGTGAACAATATCTATAATACAATAACAACCCTCCCCAAGTAGTGGGGGGTTGTTTGTTTTTTGTCTTTTTAAGAAACCATTTTTGGAAAACACGGCAGTGCAAATCTAGTGACTAAGATGAAATTTACTTTATAAGAAAATCCTCTGGAAGGAATGTTCTGGCCGAAACATAAAACCAAAGAGTTACATATGGTTACATATTTAGATGTGCCCAGTGAATCTCACCAGTTTGGTATACCTGGCCAATGTTTTAACACTGTTTACGTGGCTCCTGAAGACATTTATGTTATACATTACAACTTTACATACTAAAAATGTATTTTAGATTAACATGTTGTCTTTATTTAAGTACCTTGGAATAAGTGAGAATATATTTCCAAATGAAATATTGAATGTCTGAGACAAATCTCAAACTCAAAATTCGCCAACCTGAGCAAGAGACCCCATCTCTACTAAAAATAGAAAACTAGCTATGCCTTCTGGAAGTCACCTATAGTCCCAATTACCAGGGAGGCTGAGGCAACAGGATCACTTGAGCCCAAGAGTTTGAGGATGCTCTGTGAGCTTGATGCCACGGCACTCTACCCAAGGTGAAAGAGTAAGACTGTTCCCAAAAACATAAATTCAACTTCCAAAAACTTAGGAGTACACAATTTTAAGTTGTACCCATGTATGAAGAACAGCTTTTTAATCATATAGAAATATTACATATTTGAGTGGGATAATATATGTATGTGTGTTTATAAACACTGACATTGGACTATTAATTATAGTAGAAAGTACTAGAAGCTTAGCAATGTATCATTTCAATGATAAACATGAATTGAATATGAATTCTATAATAAACTGAAACCTGGCTAACTGGCTATAATACTGAGTCAACAAAAGATAATTTTTAAGGTTAGAAAGAAGTGCTTTACAAAGTCACACGACTACAGAAGTTACATGTCAACGTGACTGAGGTTAAGGTGTTTGTAACCTCTATGTTCATCAGTTGGCCCACTGTAAAAGAACTGATAACCATACTATAAAGGATATTTAAAGAGGAAAATTTGGTCAGGTAAGCTCCAATTAAGAGGAAATGCTGCATTTCATTAAAAGTAGGAACAGAAGATTTGAGTCTCTATAAATAAGGCACAGAGCTTGTCCCTTTACATTCACTCATTTGAACTCAATTCATAAGCCTTGTTTCTCTTTAATCTTCTGATACATTAAAAAAGGAAAGTTAAGAGCCCAGGGTGATGAAAAAATTACAAAAATTCCTAAGAAAGCTAAGCACATAGCAAATATTCTCTATTACTATGGAGAATAGAAACAATAGTTTCTCAGACCATTTGGGGGGTTATTTATTCAACAAATAACTTGCTGAGAATCTTCTATAACATGATGTACTGAGCACATCAAGTAATTCCCCTGCCTCCGTGGATTTAAGAGTAGAAACAGACACTTTAATTAATCTGATAGTCACTAAGATACAGCCATTATACTGCGAATGGTCCACAAGAGAAAGGTAGAACACAAGACAGAGAGATCTGGCTAGAAGTACAGACCCTCGTCCTCAGATAAGTGTGTCACTGAGCTCAGAAGGATCAGCAGAGATAACGAAGGTGGAATGTTGGCAAGGGGGCTGCCCAACTTAGGGGCAACACATGCAAAGTCCCCAAGGAAGAACAGCATGTGGCACACTTAAGCATTAAAAAAAAAAAAAAAAAAAAAAAAAAAGAGGCAAATTAGTCATTTGGAGGGGGAAAAAAGGGTACGTGTAAGTGGTAGACTTCTATTAAGATAAATCAGCCATGTTCCTTCAGAGATAAATAAAACTAGCTAGGGGTGAAATTTAGAAGAAAGGAATAGACAACCAATGGAAAAGCAATGAACTTAATTAGGAAAAGTGATTTGTCAACTACTCTGTTCCACCCAGAAAGGACCTATTATAAAAGATCCATTTTGAAACACTGTTTTTATACAGATTACTTTTATTATTTATAATCCTTCATTCATGGAATGCTTACAGACTTTTATTCTTAATTTTTGTGGTCATCCTTATTTTATTCCATTTTTCCAAATGTGGAAAAGTGGGGCTCTAAGACAAATGTTTTAAGTAAATAAAAATTTTTGAGTAAATTGCCTAAGATCACAAATTACAGGAAGCACTATTGGGCTCAGTTTCTTAATTTCAGCCCATTTCTGACCACACGTACACAAATAATTCTCACCAGAACTGACTGACTCTGAGCAGGTGACACAGGTAACGCTGAAAGCAGGCAGGAAAGACACTACGATCATTAAGTGTTTTTTTGTTTGTTTTTTGAGACAGTGTTATTCCATCGCCCTTGGTAGAGTGCCATGGTGTCACAGCTCACAGCGACCTCAAACTCTTGGGCACAATTGATCATCTTGCCTCAGCCTCCCAAGTAGCTGGGACTACAGGTGCCTGACACAATACCTGGATATTTTTAGAAATGGAGTCTTGCTCTAACCCAACTGGTCTTGAGCTCAAGCAATCCATGCCCCTCAGGCTCCAAGAGTGCTAGGATTAGAAGCATGACCCACCATGCCCAGCCATCAAGTGTTCTTATTCTTTCAACTTTGAGATCAAAAAGTTAGGTTTGGCTCAGTGCCCATAGCTCAGTGGTTATGGCTCCAGCCACATACACTGAGGCTGGTGGGTTTGAACCAGCACAGGCCTGCTAAACAACAATGACGACTGCAACAAAATACAGCCAGGCATTGTGGCCAGCACCTGCAGTCCCAGCTACTTGGGAGGCTGAGGCCAGAGAATCGCTTAAGCTCAAGAGTTTAAGGTTGTTGTGAGCTGTGACACCAGGGCACTCTACCGATGGCGACATAGTGAGACTCTGTCTCCAAAAAACAGATTTAATCAAACAAATGAATACAACTTGGAAGATTTATCCTGGGTTCAGTATGAACTTAACCTTGAACACTGAATTCTGTACATTCAAATCTGGGCAGTAAAAATGGATCCACAGAGTAAGGCCAGTATGCAAGATAGCTTAGGTCCTGGGATAAGACAATCCTGTGTTCAAATCCTGCCTTTTCTGCTTGCTTGGTAAATGGAGCTTCAATGCATTGTTCATTGTGTAAAATGAGAGTAGTAATAGCGTCTACCTCATAGGGTTGTTGTGATAATTAAACAATTCCTGTCAAGTACCTAGATGTGCATTACTGTGCCACCAATTTAGTTTTCCTCTTTTTTTTTTTTTTTTTTTTTTTTTTTTTTTTTTTTTTTTTTTTTTTTTGTAGAGACAGAGTCTCACTTTATGGCCCTCGGTAGAGTGCCATGGCCTCACACAGCTCACAGCAACCTCCGACTCCTGGGCTTAAGCGATTCTCTTGCCTCAGCTTCCCGAGTAGCTGGGACTACAGGCGCCTGCCACAACGCCCGGCTATTTTTTGGTTGCAGTTTGGCCTGGGCCGGGTTTGAACCCGCCACCCTCAGTATATGGGGCCAGCGCCTTACCGACTGAGCCACAGGCGCCGCCCTAGTTTTCCTCTTTTAACTCTGAAAGCAATCCTGTGTTAGAAATCTTTTGATAGTAAAGAGAACCCAATGCAAATTCTGTTTATTGCATTTCCAGGTTTGAGTCTATTCATTAATTCTAGCACTGTATTATACAATTCTTTAAACGAAGTATTTCTTCCTTCCCAAGAAGCTCATGCCATCGTGGAAAGAACAGGTTTTTGAGCCTCTGGGGAGTCTGGGTTTGAGTTTCAGCTTTCACTTATTAGCTGAGTGACTGCAAAATAAACTTTACTACTCTCTGCTCTTATTCTTTGCATATTCCTTGGCATAAAGATTGAAGAATCTGCTTGACAGAGTAGGCCAAAATACATAGCACCTTTTACTGTTTTTCAGATTTCATGTGAACATTCTTTTTTTTGGGGGGGGGGGGAGGCTGGGTTTGAACCCACCACCTCCGGCGTATGGGGTCAGCGCCCTACTCCTGGAGCCACAGGCGCCGCCCCATGTGAACATTCTTAATACTATTTAATATGTATCATAACATTTAATAAAAATTCCAAACGCATTTTAAAATCCTTTAACAGGATGGCCTCACCTTACTACCAATTTCTTTCATGTAAGAGATAAATGAAATTAGAGAAATAAATGCATTCTAATTTGCCAAATTATTAGTACTTGTTTGTCCAGATGAGTAATATAGAAGTGTTTTTTTCTTCTAGTCAGTTAACATGTATCAAAAATATTTAGAAGCATCTATCACACGTTGACACTATGGAGCTTTGGAAACTTTCCTGACATTTTTCCATGAGTGCGAAGATTCCTTTTTCATTCTGAGTCATGTTCAGACACGAAAGTAATTCAAAGCATGATAATGCTTTTTACTTGAATTATACAATGACAACACCATTTGGAGTGTAAAGGATTCAAAATTGTATTATTTTGGCTATTTCAGAAAGAACCAGAAAGCCCATCATGAGCCCTACCAACAATAGATTTTTAAATCAACAGCTGGTTAACATTGTCAGAATGAACCTAACGGAAGTGACAGCTGGATTCAAGCCAGGGTGGCCAAAAGATACTAAAGATAACTTCTGTGTTTTAAAGGAGTTTTCTATTCAGTGCCTCTGACCTGGTGCCACATACATCTTCATTTAAGGCAACAGGTAGTATGATAAAAAACAAAGTATAATTATTGTTTAAATCCAAAGGATCGGAGCAAATTAAAGTGTCTCAAATGTGATATATTTTCCAGCCAGAGCAAGGCATCCACTCTGCCCAAGAAACTCTTGACTAAATGTAGAATCTACATCCTGTTTAGAACCACTTATTTTTTTAAATAAGGAATAAACTGTATCTGTTTTTATGGTCAAGTTGAGACAAGACTCCTACCTATGAGCTTGACAGGTAAAGCCACACCAATCTCTTCAGCTTTAAAACCAGTATAAAAAAAATCTGTTTTATGCTTCTCAGCCTAGACAACAAAGTTATGATAGGTTTTTCCCATCTTCAGATTTAGTGTAAGTGTCCCCACCTGACACACACAAATCCTAACTATCAAACAGAACACATTCAACACCTGCACCTTCAGAGCTTCCAACAAAGACAGAAGCATCTGCCACACACCTGTTGGATGGTAGACGCCTTTGACCTCTTCTACTGATAGGTCCCCACAGGTAGAAAGGAAAAAGTATTCTTCCAAGAGTGGTGCTGAGGCAAGCAAAACTGTTCTGTATTACAAGGTTTAAATGCTTAATTATAGAATAATCTAGCAAAAAGCTGAGAAGGACATTTACACGAATAGGCAAAAAAAAAGAAAGAAAGGATTCACAATGGCTTCTAACCAAAGTGGTTGGAGGGGGGGAGGTTTCTAAAAACATCAAAAGAAAAATTTTTAACCATGTAAAATAATTATTCAAAGCAAACATGATATTTCATAGTATGAACACTAGCCAAATTATTAGAAACTATCAAGTACAGCATATGTGTATTCTAAAAAAATAATTTGGAAAAAGATGTATAATGTATAGGGTTTTAAATTGTGCATAATTCATCAATTTAGTGCCTATAGATTTAGAGTATCTTTTAAATATGCAATTATTTTAATTTTTTAAACCCTGAGTTGATAAATGAGTCGTTATAAAATGACTACTGTATGTTTGGGAAGTGTTTAATCAACCCAACTACTTAAAGCATGAGAAAACAAAAAATCTTAAAATAATGCAACTTAAAATATCACATTATAGAAAAACCAATAGTTTTCAGTTTAAGTATCATTTAAAAGAGCAGTACGCATAAAAAAAGTGATGTACTGGGACTTTGTATATATGTTAAATCAATTAGGACTTAGTTACATTTAAAAGTATTTTCAAATGTTGAATTAAACTATGCCAAACAAGATGTCTTAAGCATCTTATAAAATATTTTCAATTACTGCACATATGATATTGAGAAATTTTTACAAAATAAGATTTGTCAAACTTTAATAGTTAATGATTTGTATGTACAGAATTTTTTTTTCCACTGATAAAAAGTAGGGATACTCACTGATATCCTCCCCTTTGTAACACTATGATTTGTTTACAGACTTGGGGGTAAAACTGGAAGGTTATAGGCATTTCAAGTGTTAGATGTGGGTTGTAGCAGAGTCCCTCTGGAGTTTTTGCAAGATAAAAGAACGAACAACTTTCTTTCATGCTTTTTTCTCATCAGAGAACAGATTTTTGAAGCTACCACCTAGCCAAATACCATTCTAAGCCCTGGAATTCGTCCCAAAAATTGTGAGTGGGTGATTTTGCATTCAAAAAGTGATTTAGTCATTTGTGTGATATTACCACTTAAGAGAACACGTCTACATACCAAACCGGAGCATCATCGTAACAACCCACATATTTCAGTGGCCACCCTTCTAACCCATGATTGAACTTTGGCAGTAGTTAAATTTCAAATTGGATTGGCCGCTACCTATAAATGAAGCTACAAAGGGCTGACAGTGAGAGGATGAGCTTCCAGCAAGCTAATAGGTTTTAGTGTCTGAAACTTTTGATAATCTGGCTTTAAGTGTCATGGGTCTTTCAAGGTGGATTCCATCTGTCCTATAAAGTTATGTATTGAAACATAATGCAGCCCTTTGATCTCCTGGGTAAAAACCCTATGAAGGCAACAAAATGCCCCCAATGACTCAGCCGCCAGATCCCCAACCTGTTGACATGAAAGATTTTAACACTTGTGTTAGTAAATAGTAAGCGAGCTGTGTGTTGAAATGCTCAGTGAATGGGGATGGGGAGAGTCTTGCCCCAGGTACAGGCTACCCCACTAATATTTTATATTAAAATAAAAGACCACAACTCAAGATGGGATTAGGCCTGACAATGTCTAAATTACATAAATTTCCAAAGTCACTCCATAATAATACATTTATCTTGAAAAGCATCATGTGTTTGATTTTTTTCTAAAACCATCAAGAGAAAAAGTATATCTGACTTTTAAATCACTTATATTGGGTAAATAAATATTCCAATGTAGATGCATACCACAGTAAAGAACACATAAGCTGTATTTTTATGTGTATTCATATGAACATTAATATATACGTTTGCGTGTATATGTGTAATGTATTCTCAAGACAGAGGCAGTGAAAATTGCATTTCAGAAAGGTCCAAGCCTAAATATTGTCTGTTTACTACTAAGTGACCCTGTACCATCTCTTATCTATAGAAATCTTTACTGAACCTATTCCATGAACTGTTTAAGATCAGTTACAGTAAGCACTCATCAACAAATACTATTTCTCTTTTCTTTCCCCATATCAGCATTATATTCAGATACAGGTCCTAGATTTTATCCAATTGTAGAATTAATCTCCTGCTTCATCATTAACAGATGTCCTCATGTTCTTCAGTTACTGAGAAGAGACTCAGTGTGATCTGTTCAAGGAAACTGGTCTGTCTGAAGTCTGAAATTCCCTGTTGACTTATCTCCTACCATGGCAAAATCTTGTCCATGCTTTAACACCCAGGTCAGGTGTCACCACCTCTGTGAGGACTCCTCACAATTCTGCTGGGCAGCAATAATTAACCGGGTGGGGACTTTTTCCCCTCGGTTCTCTGAAATCTTGGTCCTTACCATTATCCTAGTATTCATTAAATTGGGTGATAATTGGTTCTTGTCCTATCTGCTGCTTCTTAAAGAAATTAAGCTCCATGAGGTTGGACACCTGTGTCTTGGTCTTCCAAGACTCCCAGCATGTAGCTTTGAGCTTGGAAGATAGCAAAAAAGAAGGAAAAGGAAAGGAAGCCAGCAGTACTATTTACCCATTTTTCTTACCTTGTGTCTTTGATCATATTGTCAACAATGAGTAAGGTTTATGAACAAACAATGGTCATTAGTCGGAAGAATCAAGTATTTCTAAGTCCTTCCCAATCTTGGGAATATTCCTCTGTATTATTCCAGCATCTCATTCTTCAGCCACCTCCAAGCTCTACTAATTTTCTAACACCATCTAGCCAAGCGTACAACAGATGGCTCTGAGATCCGCACTGTAGTTGTGTGTGTAAACCAACAAATGTTCTACCCAGTGGCATATGCCTTCACGTATCATCAATTCTGGATGCTTCAAGCTTGCAAACAAAGACCTAACTGAAGAAATGTACATATTCTGTGAGTTTACCTAAACATACAAGCCTTTTATTTAACTCAAAATTCATAGAATACTCATCAATGCTGCCCACTTATTTATTCCTTTTTTACATTGCACCAGCCTTACTCAGCTTGCTTTCCAGGTAGTTTTTCTACAAGGCTACACACACACACACACTGCACTGCCCTACCCTGTAGTTTAGGGGGGACTCTGGCACTTTTCCGTTGTCTTCCTTGCTCTCTGCAGGGAGACAGACACGCTCACACACCCCTATGCACATGCAACCAACCACTTTCGCTCAATCATCTCCCACAGTGATTGCCAAAGTGATTTGCCTAAAGCACAAAATTATGTCAGTTTCACAACCAAAACTCTACATCACCAAAATCTAAATATACACCGATCATAACCAAACTACGGTCTCCTTGTGTTTCTATCATTGGTAAGTATTGTTTCCACATCCTAACACCATTTTTATGCTTTTCCTACAAAAAACATTATTTCCCTTCCTCTTGATTTCAAATCAATTGCCAGCTTTTCTAAAAAAAGAATTCATGATACCACTTTCTCCTCTTCCCCACTGAAGAGTTGAGAGCCCATCCACCCTGCCCAAGGACAACTAAGGCAGAGGACAGGTATATGTACCAGGCCTCAAGACTGTAGTGCAACATGTTACCCATATATTTGCCTTATGAGATTATATACTATTTAAGAATAGGAATTGAGTTTTATCAATTGTGTACTCAGAGGCTGAACATTGCATGTACGTATTTGATTTTTATACATGTTGTCCATAAAAAAGTCATAGTAACATTACACAGATATGCATGTAATTATAAAATTTTAAGACAGACACTGGAAGATATCACTAAAACTTAGGGTGTCAGGAATAAGGTGTTTAAAAGGTTTGAGTTGGAGTTAGTCACATACAAGAGAATAGAGGTCATTTCTTCCCTCCCCAAAAACTGATCAATTAAACCAGGAAGAAAGCAAGGCCTTGGCTCCCTCCTTCATCAGATATTTCAGGTAGCCATCAGCAAGGGAACTAGAGCTTGGCTGATCTGTTTCTCCTACAACTTTGCATCTCTAAGGAATGATATAAAAAATGCAAATGAAAAGTCAGAGCTAGTCTAAGATTATTCTCTGCTTTTCCATGCTCAGATTAAAGTCCAGCAGCACCCAGGCAATACTGCCAAATGACACATCCTGAGGATTCTAGATTGTTCGTTCTATGCTTTTTTGCATGAATTTCCTAAGTTCTCCTGTTTCCTAATTTTAATTATTTTATCAGCTGCCAGGCTATCTGGAATAGCCGTCCTCTATAATTATCTTCCATTCTTGGTAAGGAAACATCAAATGTCTATCTGTGGTTATTAGAAGGCACACGGCAAACGTTAACATACAGGAATTAACTGTATATATCAACTGAAGGCAGTGAAATACATGGAAGCTAAGCGACTTCTGAGGTCATCATATTCGTTAGAATAGTTAGAACTTTAGTCTTAACCATTGTGATAGAGGGCAGGTGCACCCTGGTGAGCACCAGCCACCTGAGAGGACCCGCCCCCCTGTCTGCATCTCTGCCCTGGTGTTGGCGCGCCCGACGAGGGGAGGCGGAGCTGGAGAACTAAGCGCGGCAGCCGGGCGAGTGCGGACGAAGTAACTAGGAAACTAGGAGGTCCCTAATTACTTGAGGGAGGCACAGCTCCAGAACCAACCTGGGACCTACAGAGCCCGCCTCTGGCTGCACTACTCCCCTGTAAGCACTTCACAGTCCAAAGGGTGACACAGGGTTCCCCCATTCAGGGGACCCCTCATTTCCTGGGCCTGGTCAATTTCATGTAAGTTTCCTAGGCCTGGCCAATTTGTGAATGGACTGTATGCATTCAGTAATGGTTCATTCACCTTGCCCCAGCAGAAGGGACTGTATCCATTCATTAATACATTCACTGCCTCACCCCTAGCAGAAGGGACTGTATCCATTCATTAATACGTTTACTGCCTCACCCCTAGCAGAAGGGACTTATCCATTCATTAATACGTTCACTGCCTCACCCCTAGCAGAAGGGACTGTATCCATTCATTAATACGTTCACTGCCTCACCCCTAGCAGAAGGGACTGTATCCGTTCATTAATATGTTCACTGCCTCACCCCTAGCAGAAGGGACTGTATCCATTCATTAATACGTTCACTGCCTCACCCCTAGCAGAAGGGACTGTATCCATTCATTGACGTGTTCATTCATCTTGCCCCAGTGGAAGGAACTGTATCCTTTCATTGCCAAGTCCTGACCTAATCTAACCACAGAGGACCCATGCGACTATATATACACCCCTAGACAAAGAACCCAGGCAGAAAGAGAGCTTTCTTCCCACTTGGGTTTTTCTCTCTGCGTTCTTTTCCATAAAAGATCAGTCTTACCACTGATCTGGGGTCCATGGATTCATGCATCAAATCACCAAGACCAACATCTTAAGAAATTCTGGTATCGGCTGGTCACACTTTTCACAACGTTGCTATTTCTGCAGCCCCTACAAGATTAGCAGTGTTCTTATGGCGAAAATCATTTCAGTTCCAAATTATGATAAAAGGGTCTCCCCATTAGTTCACCTTTAGTGTCTTCAAGCCTGTTACTGCATAGGTGTCTTTGTCTGACATGAGTCTATGGAACGGGAGAGATATTTGAACATTACCTCATCACTGGCACTCAGATATGTCTAATTATACTAAAGCATCTGCTAGCACAAATACAAGTTGTCAATTTCACTGATGTAACACTGTGTACCTATTGTGTGCTAGACACTAATAGGAATGTGGATCCGATGGTGAGCAAAAGAGAGACTTTGTTCCAGCACTTGGGGTTTACAGCCTAATGAAGACACATCCATAAGAAAGAACATGTTTAAAAAAATCCATATTTTGCCCAGTACTGTGAAAGAAATACTCAGAGTTGGAAATTAGGTTTAGGAAGAAAGTTACATTTTAAAATCAAGGCACTAAAGAGGGGTAAGTATTTTTGCTGTAAGACATGAGCATTTATAGAACTTGCTAAAGATGATCTTTGGCATAAGCTTTCCCTCCCCTTGGTACCTGGTCAATGCCATTATTCCATGTTGGTGACAATGTGTGGCCCAAAGCTAATTCTAGTTGGTGACTAAAGAGTGTTCTACTTCCTTGTGAAACGCAGATTGTTAGTTCACTTTAGGCTGCCTCTGAAATCTAGCCTTTTAACCACATCTCATGGGTGAGGATTAGCTCAACTCTAAGACCCACAAGGATGAGCAAATATCTCATTCAGTATCACAGCCCTTCTTCCATACGCTCTGATTCAGAAATCGCCCACATATACTCAATCTTCTTAAATTTCATTCCTACAAATAATTAGCTTCCTACCCAGCACTTATTTTCAATTGTGTGGCAAGGGCTGACAATCACTCACACACTAGCCAGAAGATGCTTCTCACCTAAGAAGGTTGAACATGAGCAAATGATGAACAAATCAGGGGTGGGAGGATAAAGAGAGGATGTGAACAGACAAGGGGACACCTGACCATGCCTATGGTTGGTTTCTACTTGTTTAGAACTTGTGCTCCCAATATACGTGCTGGTACTGAAAGAGAGGAGGGAAATGGTCTGATGTGAATTTCACATCATTTATAAGATTTCTAAAAGCAAAAGGTCATGAAAGATCTTCTATAACAGTTTTCATTTTGACTTGCATTTTGATTACATTACTACATGATTCACACTTTTGCAAACAAAGTGCAACCATGAGCCTCCAAAAAGTTATCAATAGATTATGATTGCTTAGAAGGTAAAAAAAATAAAATCGTCTGTGCTTTTTAACATAAAATGGTTTAAATAAAGAAGCGCATCATTCCAGAAACAAAGTCAGGATTAACACCGAGATACAACTCGGCTTCTACAAGCAGAGTCCAGTCTTGAATTACTGGGAACAGCACATCCACTTCAGACCTGGGACAGAAGAGTGATGAAAGGGAGGCAAAAACTGAGCTCCAACCACTCGAATAGGCAAAATGAATTATAAAGAAGGATCAAGAGAATCAAAATGTAGGTCTACTAAATACTGACCAAGAGGCTCCTTAAGGGATCCTCACACTATGAGAGTTATCAGTCAAAATCTCAAATGATCTACATTTGGATACAGATTTTTTTTCCTAGTGAATTCGTTAGTAGATACTTGATAAAAATATTTGGTAAAAAATGAATTAATATTCAATGAAGTAGCCATTAAAGTTTTACATAGAATTTTTAGCTGGGAAGCTGATTTCTCAGATTGTCATTCAATCACTACAGAGATTTCTGCATTAATTTTTAAGAATAATCAGTCCCAAAGCCTTAACATTATTCTAGATTAAAATAATTTTTAAAACATGATTTTGTGGTTATAAGTAGTTGTAACTTTTTAAGATCAATTCTTCAAGGGGAAATTCAAGGTTAGGTATATTCTAATTCACCTGTTTTTTACCAAACACACCCACACACACACACACACAAAAAAAAAACAATTATCTGAAAGAAAATTATATGAACTGAAAGACAACTATGAAATGTCGCTATACTGTGGGTTTTCTAGCCCAGGGGATATTCTTATATTTGCCTAGAATATATAGGATAACCGATAAAACGATGTATTGCTATGGATCCAATATGATATTTTAAATTATTAGTGAATCTTCATTTAGTTGTTCCAGAATGTTGCTCCATAAGCAATCAAGGTTATCAAATAGACTCTGTCCCTCAGTATCTTCATTTATTACAAGGTTCTTAAATCTTACTCATGTGTATGATCCTTTAAAATACTTCATGCAAAGTGGCTTCTGCATAAAATCTATTGTGATTTACTTCTATAATTCCAGCCCCAGGTGAGCTATTTTTGACTCCCAGGCATGGAGAACAAAATTCAGCCCTTCATTCTCCCAAGTCTCTTCACCCTTGGGCTCCGTTTTTATGGTAGAGAAATTCCCCATGTTTCAGGTCAGTACGAGGTCAAACCAGAAGTTTATTTTGTAAATAAAAGTGTGACCCATAAAATGATTTGTTTCATTTTCCTGTGCAAATGCTATTTGAAGTAGAGATGACACGTTTGTCACTGATACAATCTTTTTACTCTGCACCGGCTTTGTGCATCGGGTGCCTTCAGACTTCAAGAGAGCTGTCCGCATGCTTCTACTTGCATCCGTTCAAAGACCTGGATCTGAATTCACTGGTTAGCATTCCCTTCAAGTCTATAGCAATAGCAGAAAAAAGGAAATATGTAATTTATCTTTACCTCATTAGATGGCAGCACAGCATCCAAAACCAAGGTGGGAAATATATCGCAGAGAAGTTGTAAAAGGAAGTTCAAACGTGCTAAAAGTACTTACATGAAATTACTGAATCTTTAATATGTCCACCTAAATTCAGATAGAATTTTGAAAACGTATGTAACAGTATGCAAAATTATATTCACTTCATGCCAGTCTTTCCAAAAAATGTATTGAGCACCTACCAAGTATCAGCTGCTTCTGTTACACATAGGAAGAAAACAAAGATCTCTGTCTGCCTGGACCTTTACTTTCTAGAGGAAGCTGTCTAAGAAACAATAGAAGTAACTTGTTAGTAAGTCATCTGGTATGTTGGCAAGTGATAAACGTCTACAGAGAAAATATAGAGTAGGTAGAGAGGGGATCGGAAGTGCTGGGACAGGAAGTTACAGGTACCATTAAGTGAGGAAATTGGCACAGGTCTCATTGAGAAAGTGACATTGAGCAAAGACTGGAAGGTGAGGGAATTGTCCAGTGGATAACTGGAGAAAACTGTTCCAGGCAGACAAAGCAGCTGATGCAAAAGGTTAGGGTATTGAAGTACGGGGTTGGGACGGGTGATGATTAAAGGAATAGATGAGACCAAGGAGGGCAAGATGTGGGGAGAGCGCACATGATAGAGTCTTGTGAACTATCTTAAGGACATTGGCTTTCACCGAGTTAAGTGGGAATGCCTTGCAAGGTTTTGAACAGAGAGGTGATTCGACCAGGGGTAGGTTTTAAACGCATCATTCTGGCTTCTTGGTTGAGAATAGAGCAGCTAGGATGTGGGGTGAAGGGTAAAAGCAGGGACACAAGTCAGGAGGACATGAAACTACCCGTGCAAAACTGACAACGGCTCAGACGGGGCCGCACGTGGTAAGAAGACGTCAGACGCTCCGTTAACTTCACGAGAGGCTCAACAGGACTCTAGACAGATTACATGGAAGGTGTGAGAACATTGGGGGCAGTAAAAAACAAATTCAAAGTTTTTAGCCCAAGCAACTAGAAGGATGGAACAGTCATTAAACGAGATGCCAAAGGCTATAGGCAAAATAAGTTGGGGTATTGGGGAGAAAGTTTCTGAACACGTCAAGTTTAAGACTAGTCATAAAAAGATGTCAATAGGGCCATTTGGATTAGTCTGGAGTTTAGAGGGAAGATCCAGGTGGGATGTCTCTAATTGGAGTCCCCAGCTTACGTGATGTTCAGAGTCATAAGACTGGATGAGACCTTGAAGGCTGGGAATAGAGAAAGGGGAAGAAAAAAAAAAAAAAAAAAAAGGTCTGAGTGCTGGGGTGCTCTAAAATTAGCAAGTTTAGGAGGAACTACCAGGAAGGTGACTGAGGAGGCTGGATAAGTGGAGCTGAGAAATGCAAAGCAGTATCCATGGATGATGCCACCCAGGAAAGAAAATGTGCTAGTAACTGGTGGAAGACATGGGATCACGTTCTTTTGTTGTTAAGATGGGGAAACAACTGCACGTAGGCATGCCATAGGTTGAGAAAGTGATGAGAGCGTGGAGAACTGCTGAAGCCACGTCCTCGAGCACATGGGAGAGAAGGAGATGTAATACAGGTGCAAGGGATCAGTCTTAGACAACAATGCAAAAGTTCAAGGGTCCGGAGATGAGCGTTTCTGCATGATGATAATAGGTGAACAAAGTGTCAGGGGGCAGAGGGTGTAAACGCATCAGGTTAGTAGAATGTGAATGCCTGGAATTAAGAGATCCTTTGTGACTTGTGGTCATGATTCTAAAAATCAGAGTCAATGTGCTCCCATGTTGTTCTCCAGCCTCATTCAGCTTCACAGGTACCCGCAGAGAGCTGCCAAGGCTGGATTCAGCCAGGAGCGTGATTTTGGTAAGGGAGAACAAGGTCACCAGAGCAAGTGGGGGCAATAAAGGCATCATAATGAGCGGCCATGCCATTTAAGTCATGTAGGAACAGGAGAGAGGAGATGAAGGATATTTGAAGGATGGAAAGATGGACTTTAGGTTCTGGTGAGGTTGGAAGATTATTGTGGACAGGATAGTGACAGGCAAGAAAAGTCGGGAACGGTGGTCATCACAGGGGATGCCTGGAATTTAAATTCCAGAGGTTACATTTATTATGTATTGCTGAGGGAATGAATGACTGAGGCAGGGTTTAATAATCGTATGTTGCTGTCCAGTTGTCATCTGGAAACACTCATTTGAAACTCCTCTACACAGTAACAGCTGCAGTGAATTTTAATATTTCATTTATCCTTCATAGAAACATTTTCCAATTTCATCTCAGTAGGTTTATTCTCATTACTAAGTTAACTATGACAAGAGTAAATTTCAGCTGTCATTTTACTTACATTGCCTGATGCTAACCCTTTCCAGATCACCAGTTTGACATCTTGTGAACATTTGTGGTATGGTACTACAGAATTGGGTGGGTGGCTGTCCTCCATCACAGTTGGCACTGCTACTGACCAGTTGTATTCCAATATTAATGGGTGTTACATTTCAACACTAACATATTACTGGTTTTTGAAATTCCTATTTTCTACATTTGTTCATTCTAGAAAATATTACAGCTCTAGGAAGCTACATACAATTTTTTCTAGATGCATCCTCCCATGTAAAGATCCCAGAATACAGGGATTCTTATGTTAATTTGTTGGCCCAAAATGCTAAGAGGCTTCTGATTTTTATTACTTTTAACATCTATGTTTTTGTAGATACAAGGGTCTTGCTATGTTGCTCAGGCTGGTCTTGAACTGCTGGCTTCAAGCCATTCTCTCATCTGGGCCTCCCAAAGTGCTGGGAGTACAGGCATAAGCCACCACACCCAGCCATAATAATCTATTTTTAAAAGAAGATGCAGCAACCATATCCATCATGGCTGATATTTTCATCTGATGCAATCCGATTTTCATGTATGTAGACCTTATTAAGACTTAGAACAGTGATTTTCAACAACCAGTGTGCCACGGTACACTGATCTACTGTGAGAGGATCTTAGGTATGCTGCAAAAATCTTTAAAGGTCGTTATATTATTTTCAAAAGAAGTGCAAAGTATATATATATATATATATATTTTACTCTTTTTTGGTCAACATAATTTAAGTGTGCCGAAGTTTAACTACAGGCTTGAGTGTGCCATGAGATAAAAAAAAAAAAAAGATTGAAAAACACTGGCTTGGAGTGACGATTCTTCTCCCCAGTTCTTTATAAAGGTTTCTTGATTCAGCAGAGGAACTATTTTTCACTTTCTCTAGTATCTTTCAGAGTACAACATAATTATTCTCTAGATGTGAATCATTGTTTAGACTAATTTCTTATAATACATAGCATCACTATAAACTAATTTAGAGGGATGAGGTCTTGTCCATGGATGACGTCATTGTTTCTTACTCTAAACCCTCATTTTGTTTCACCATATACAATTTGGTTTGTTGCCAGTTTTATGAGACTTCACTATCTTACTGCAATAAATTCTTGTACATTTGCTTGTATACACACAAACATTAGCCCATTTTATATGAATGTCTATGCATGAAAGAACAGAATGAAAAATAAAAATTTATGGCATCATGTCACTTCTTTGCAATCCTTTTCAGAACTTCATAATAGCAAAAAAAGCCTCCTTAACATCTTGTAAAATAATTCAGAGAAACTCATAGCACCTCCTGGAGATGGAGTCCAGCATCCCACAAGCCTTACCTCGTCACACAGCTTGTTTCATTGTCCACAGCTAGAAGAAAACATTACCCTTGTCCCTAAGGAGTTCACTGTTTAGTGATACAAATACTTATCCACATATAATTCAATTCAGAATAAAAAGATGTGCTAAAATTGAGGCATCAATAAAGTGTCAATCAAGGATCCAGGGAATGTTTCACAGACAAAATGCCATTTAACCGAGTGGGAAATTTGAGGTTATTTTGGCAAAATAGAAAGGAAAAATGAGGTCTTCAAGGCCCAAGTGAAAAACACACAAATGTTTAAAATCCTTTATTAGGAAACTAAATTTTACACATCTAGAGTCCCGGATAGATGAAAAACAGGGAAATTTTTTAATTTTAAAAATGCATGGTTCGAATATGCACTCAATGTACATTTATCTGGTTCCAACTGTAGCCATGAAAAGTAGCAGGTACAAAAACAAAAGTAAATAACGAGGATGGTGGCTCTGTCGTGTTTATTACTGTACACAGGATAGCTCAGTGAATAAATCAAGATTAAGGTTGGCTTACCCCTGTTTGAATCCCATTTATACTAGTTACTAGTTATGTAATCTTAGTTTAGGGGTTTATCTTCCCTGAGCCTGAAAAATGTGTGAAATAGAACACTGACCTCATGGGCTGCTCTACAGAAAAATAAGATAACCCACGTAAAGTATTTCTCACCGTGCCTAATGAATGCTGTTGTATGCCATGATTGTGCTCAAGACCATATCAGGCATTGTGCCTAAGGCAAAAGCAATAGTGATTTAGAGGGAAAGTTAGAACCAATAGTCACTTGTTTGGTGGGACTGCCTTTGTCTACGTGATGGTCCTTCCAATTACCTCATTTTTCTTTGCCTGCAACGATAAAAACCAAAGGTCTGGGGTGGTAAAAACGACAGGAATGGGGACCAGCCAAGGGGCCTTGCTCCCTGCACACAATCTTCAGCTACCACAGCCATTCCCATTTCTTATACATGGTACTGATGCCTACGCCCTTGCAAGGTTACCTACAAATTCTGGTTCAAAGGTGTCAAAAGTAATAGTATGGGAGATAACATCTAGTCATTGCTGGAAACCTTGTGCTAAGGTTTGGCTCAAGGTATCAAAAATAGCGTTCTTTCAAGTATAGGGTAATATCCATAGCCACGACTAATAGAATGTGTTAATGTTTATAGTCAGGCAAAGCTTTCGTCAATAGTTAGCTTACTACCTTGATACTACATTGAAAAATTATGTCAAAAGGAGAAAATAATTGAAGTAGTAATTTGCTTAAATTTATACCCTTTATCATTAGTGACAATTTTGAATAGCAGCTTCCTAGATTACAATAATGTTTGCAAAGTTATATAATTATGGCATCTCCTCTAGGCCAAAAGTGTCTCCCCACTAATTCAAGGCCTATTTTTCATAATGTTTTTCTTGAGTTATATGTGAATCCTTAGGCCTGTTACATGCGTCTTCTCTTTATGGTGATCTACAGTTTTCTTGTTCAAGTACAGACGTAGAAAGCATGGTTTTTGCTCCTCTTTTTTACACTACCTTAGTTCCTTTTTAGAAGTCTCAAAGATTTTGATTTAAGTATTTCCTTTGATTAATAACACAAGGTAACTATCGGATGTAGTTTCTTATGATTGATATATTTTAAACTTTCAAAAGATTTTTAAAGTAAATCCCATGAATGTGAGTTTGTTACAGTCTCATTCACATTTTATCTAGCATATTGATCATGGCATGAATTATTTGGAACACACATGAGAATTTGCCTTTAATAGATATGAAGTTGTTGGTACCCAACTGACTCCTCCTCCTTCCCATCTTCATGTTACCACCAGGGAGTGAACCATCATTTTGGATTGCATTGTTGCAACAGGATATGTTAAATAACCTATCACTGTTGAAGGATGGCTGGTCCAATTTTCAGTTACTTATGTGTTACTTGGTAATTTTAGGTTGACCCACAGGATCTGGTATCCCAAAGACTTAGATTTCCCTTGACCCTGTGAAGCCTATGACAGGCCGAGTCTCTAAATTGATGATCTAAGGTTAGAACAATAGTGTTTCTTTAGAAGGTTAACACTCCTCTTTTTATTACCTTTTCTTATCCTACTTCCAATTTCTCATCTTTCAGTTTTGTTTTCTCTCTGTGCTCTTTCAGCCTCCCTACAAGAAGTTTTCTCAGTGAGAGGCATGTGTTTGAACAAAGGAAGGTGATTAATGCAACTATGTTAATCTGACTTAAAACTCTGTTGGAATGTTGCAATGGAAGAAGCTAGTCAATTCAGTCCTGTGCTTGGTGGTGTCCTGATTCACCAAGCAATAACTCAACCTATAATCATCTGATTTTATCATTACATAAAAACATTCCTTGAAAGCAGTCTTCAGGTGAATTTTCTTTTCAAATAGGTGTCTAAAATCAGTTTCAGGATGGGGTCTGATAGCATGATAGCATGCACATAAAATGGAGCTTCAAGATTTGTCAAAATGAATTATTTTGTTTCATATTTTGTTTAAAAATAGATGAGAAAGTCAGAATCTTATATGTAAAATGGCAATGACTTATGTGATTCAATTTCACACTGAAATTTCTATGTCAGTGCAAATTAGACACTTGAGAACCAGAATTTGTGAAAATCATTGTTATCTTTGACAACTGAATGCTATAATAGTAGCATTAATATATGACTAAAAACACAACTAGTGGTCTACCAGTTTTTACAAGATCTATGTTACTGCACAAGTTTTAACTTTCTTTTCTCTTATGATTAACATTAAAGCAACTATCGCAATCATATTCCTTAAGAAAAATGTAGATTACAGAATAAAATAGAATGAAGGGTGAGAGGAAAATATCATTGACTAGTTCTAATTCATAAATATTACCTCTAAGTGTTTTAGGGCACTTCTAAACTCTTATTTTTGCACAGCTTACTCGTTTTATATACAACTAGTTTCTTTCATTTTATAATGTGTTATTACATTCTTGAATAATTTTAAACAATCTTAATAGTGTATCAGTCCATCCTGTATCGAAAATGGTTCATATAAGCATTATTTGAACATTTACCAACGTATTTTTGCTGAGTATTTTTTGTTATAATTTCATGATGATCCTTATAGTGCTTATGTAAATATACACATACATGTCTGATCATTTCCGTACGGTAAAGCCAGAGGAGGAAATACTTTGAAAAGGGTTTAAGAACTTCTTGAAAGTTTATATATCTCAATTTATTTGAAATCGTTTTCTCAATTTATATTGCTATCAGTAAAGTTTGAAAATATCTATTTCACCTTGCTATAAAAGGGTTAACTTAGATGCTTATAATACAGGTCAGTCTTCTTGTTCTCTCATTTAAATGTAGTCCCAATATGTATTTCCTCAGCTCCATTTAGTGTTGGCATATTGTCTACCTTCCTTATGTGCCAAGCACCACACTAGGAGTCATACATAATACAAAAACAAGGAGGTCTACACCGTCCAAGAGTTCAGTGTAGAAAAGCAATGACCATTAAGATGAGATCTACCCGAAAACAACATGACACCCTAAATAGTGGATTTAATAGTGGCTTTATATTTCTCTTAAGCATAGAAGCCGGAGTTAGGCAGCTGAAGCCTGGATTGGGGCTCATACTCTCTAATCCACTTGTCCTTTAACTTATCATACCAATAAATTAAAGGCAATCAGCCACATGATCCAAGAAGGCTGCAGAGCTCTTCCCTACAATCTCAACTCCAGGGAGGATAAGAGGAAAAAAGGGCCCATCTCAAAGAAATGGATTTCATACTTCTACTTAATGTTAGCCAGATTGTAGTATACATCCATACCTGATTTCAAAGTAGTCTAAAAAATGTAAAGGTTTTTGGGAGAAAAGTGATATGCCTGGCTAAAATTTGGGATCTTATTAGTAAGAGTGAAGAAGAGAACGAACATTGATAGACAACATGAAGTACACTATAGACAAGTAAAAAATCCTAATTCAGAATGACGACCATTAAAATAATTAAATTTACTGTATTAAATGTTTACTATGCACAAGATTCTAGGCTGGAAGATTTACAATCATTAATCCTCAAAACAACCCATGAGGAGCTATATTAGTTTTCTAGAGATGTTGTAACAAATGGCCATGAAGTATAAGTTTAAAACAGAAGTTTATTGTATCATAGGTCTGGAAGCTGAAAGTCCAAAAATCAAGGTGTCAGCACAGCCATACTCCCTCTGCTACCTGTAGGAAAGAATCTTTCCTTATTTCTTCCCAGCATCTGCTGGCAGTCCTTAAACTGTAATCACCCCAATCTCCACCTCTGTTGCCACATAGCACTGCTGTGTGGTGGGAATAAGGACTCATCTGGGAGTTCAGAATTCTACCCACTACCTGGGGCATTCGAGTGCTTCTGCTGAGGGGCTAAAATGAGGCACAGGTTCCCCCCCCAAAAAAAAAAAAAACCAAAAAACACTGCACCTAGGGAGGCCAAATGGTGCAGCCCTTTATAGCATTTACTGACTCAATTATATAAGATGTGGTTGATTCTTACCCACAAGCACCACTGTCTCATAGATGATGCTGGATGTGCCAATTCACACTGTTACAAAGGCTACAGAGGTAGGGAAAGAGATTTCAAAGACGTCTATCCTGCCTCATTTATAAGAGATAGAATCTGCCCACACAAATTGCTCACCACCACTATAGGCTACAAACAGCTAGCAATTGAGATAACCACCAACCAAGGCTTCCATTCAAAACCTAGACACCATAAAAGCACCCACAGAAAAGCCAAAGTTTCTTGCCCAACAAATGCTACAGACATACCCCTACAAGTGTATGAGGTAGAAGCCACATCTAAACAGAAAAAAATAAGGCATGCCAGCTGTACCAGATGAGAAGGAATCAACGGAAGAACCCTGGAAGTATGATAGAGTGAACGGACACCCCCAGTGGAGGCACACCAGCTGTCTTGAAAATACTGAAACAGATAATTCCAAATATGGATTGTAAGAAAGCTTAATGAAATGTAAGAGATAATCAAAAACAAACTAAAAGAAACTAAGAAAAAATTGAGAAATAAATGAAAAATTTACTAAAGAGATAGACATTTTAAAAAACCAGATAGAACTTATGGAGATAAAAAAAAATCATTTAAGGAAATAACAAAACCCAACGAAGCTTTTTTTTTTTTTTTTTTGTAGAGAGAGTTTCACTTTATTGCCCTCGGTAGAGTGCCATGGCATCACACAGGTCACAGCAACCTCCTACTCCTGGGCTTAGGCGATTCTCCTGCCTCAGCCTCCAGAGCAGCTGGGACTACAGGCGCCCGCCACAACGCCCAGCTATTTTTTTTTGTTTCAGTTTGGCCGGGGCTGGGTTTGAACCCACCACCCTCGGCATATGGGGCCGGCGCCCCGCTCACTGAGCCACAGGCGCCGCCCACCAACGAAGCTTTAATAGACTAGACCAGGCAGAAAATCCTGGAGCTGGAAATATCTCATTCGAATTAATTCATCCTTCCCACATCTACCATCCTGTATTCCTGTGGGACTTCACACATTTTTATTACAACACTTACTTATGTTACTTACTTAGGTATCCTACTGATACTATAGATTACCACAGTATGTAAAACCCAATAGATATTAAGTAACTGCCTGTTGTATGAATGCTTGCCAATGTCCAGAAAACTTGGTTTTACATTTGAATTTCAGTCTTGAAAACAAGGTAACTGTATGGCCATTTTATAGGCTCAGAAGAAGTCGAGCCCTGCTTAGGTCTCAGAGAACTGGAGTCTTCAATTTAAAAAAAAAAAAAAAAAAAAAAAAAAAAAAAAAAAAGTGTGATTATCTGATTCCTAGGAGGGTAGACGTTGCTTTAATTAGCTATTATTCATTTTCAAAATACTGTATGTGCATATTTCCCACAAAAAATTTAAAGATTCTATCAAAATCAGTTCTGTCATTGTATAATTCTGTATTTCCTTGATTCTAAATTTTTAGTCTCATGTAAAGTTGCCTGGGAATAAAGTTGTTAAAGCTTCCTTCAATCAACCCGTAAGTAACCCAAACCCCTCCCTCAATATTTTCAGAGGAAGCTTATTCCAGTATGCCCTGCCTGGATTTAAAAAAAAAAAAAAAAAAAAACACACACACACTGCACTTCTAATCATTGGCTGAAAGCCAATGGAATTGAAAGGGCAAGTCTGAGCAAGGAAGAAAACAAATATAGATGAACACAGGGCTAAAAACAACTCCAGGTCTGTAAAGCTAGTGAATGATGCCCCATGATCATATCAATGTATGCAGCTATGATTTAATTAAAAAAAAAAAAAAAAAACTCCAATAGGTGCAATAGAAAGTGTGTTCTATTTTGTAGGGAATGTATAATTGATTGTTTGAGTAAGTCGTTGATTGCCTTTTCCCATTTACCTGATTATGACATTAGGCATTTTATTTAGTTTCTCTAAGTCTTGATTGTTTGAAAAATAGGAGCAATTATGCCTCACGAATTTGTTACGGGCCTAGCTAAATTATACATAGAACACTGCATTTTTTTTCTATTGCCAGACATTGTATAATCAATGTAGAAAGAAGGCAATAAATTACAATACTATAGCTGTATTAGATAGGTTTTTCATGAAAAATATAGTTGCTTATGATCAGTACTGAAGTGTTGAAATAATACCCACACATTGAAGCTGTTTTGTTAACTATGATAATATTTTATTATAATATTTGTTATTGTCCTAAGACTGGAAGATATTGGCTAGTTTGGGGATAGACCAAGCACGTGGCAAGATGAATGAAACTACTATAATTGTTTTGGACAATAGCAACCCACTCCCTACAATTTCAGAGGAGCACAATCTTCCTTAAAGGACTAGGATTGGGGAAACAGCTATCAGCGGGTGGTCCCATACTCCACAGGCCATCTCTACACCTTTTCTTCAATTTCTTTTCTCCCTTTCACTGTTCCGCCTATTCCAATATGACATCGCTGTCTCTTGTTCTTGAGGTCACGTTCAGAAGTCACCACTGACTCCCATATTACCAAATTCAATCTTTTTTTGTTGTTTGGTTTGGGTTTTTTCGAGACAGTTTCACTATGTCAGCCTCAGAGTGCCCTGGTGTCACAGCTCACAGCCCCCTCATACTCTTGGGCTTCAGTGATTCTCTTGCCTCAGCCTCCCGAGTAGCTGGGACTATAGGCACCCACCACAACACCTGGCTATATTTTGGTTGTAGTTGTCATTATTTAACAGGCCCGGGCTCGAACCTGCCAGCCTCGGTGTATGTGGCTGGCACCCTACACACTGAGCCTCAATGTTTTTTAGCCCTCATCTTACTTGACCCCTCAGGAACACATTGTGCAGTTGATTATTCACTCCTAGAAATGTCCCTTTGTTGGTCTTTGAGGTAAAGTTTACTGATTTTATTATCTAGCATCTCTCTTTAGATTATTCTTCCTTCTGTTTCAATATGACTTAGAACATTCTTTTCTCCCTACTACCTACATGTCCGTAACTCCAAAATTGCATCTCTGGCCCACGATTCTAGATGTGTTCAATTCCCTACTTGATCATCTTACTGGTATCAAAACATTACCCAAATTGCACTTTTGATTTTCCTCCAATTTTTTCTTCCTCCAGTATCCCATTATTTCAATAAACGATACTGTCATCTGATGAGCAAACACATCCATTTGCTCAGGCCAAAAATCCTCAGCACGTCTTGACACATTTCTTATTGCCACTTTTATTACCAAGATACATTGATTTTATATTCAAAATACCCGGTCCATCCATTTGCCTTCATTTTCATGGTCAACCTAGCCCAAACTTTGCAATTCTTACACCTAGAATAATGTAATTATCTCTAAACTATGTCTATCTTCTTTCACTCTTACCCCAATCAAATGTCTAGTCAGTGTGGTCTTTCGAAAGTGAAACAGTATCACTCTTCCCCTTAAAATCCTTCTGTGACCTACCATAGCACTAAAAAAAGACTAATTCAGAGTGGTCCATAAGGGCTTGCATGATGTGACCCATTCGTACCAAACTCTTCATGTTAGTCTTGTCCCATTACCTATACTCTAGCCATCCTGGACTTCTTTAGCCTGAACATGTTACACAGTTTTCTAACCGCACGGCCTATTTCATGCTTCCCCCAGTGGCCGTCTATCTACATCCTGCCTCCCACAAACTACACATACTTTTTTGAACTCCTCTTCATCCTTCAAGAAGGCCTTTTCTAATCGTCTCAACTGTAGCACTTGCCTCTGTAGTCTTTCTTACAGCACCTTGTTCTTTTCCTTCCTAGCACTTACCACAATCTGTAATTTAAGTTTTAGTTTTACAAACAAATTACAGAAATCATCAAAATGTGTTTCATTCTGACACACACAAAGATGAAGTTTCTCTATAACTTTGGGGAACTCATGAAACTGTAAGATTTGTATGTAACTATGGGATTCTAGCCGACATTTTAATCCAACAAAATTCAGTCCTTGCTAAAAGTTATTTCATTCTTACAAAAACTTAGATCCAAGAAAAGGAAATATAAATTCAGTTACATTCAGCTTCAAATTTCATTGTCAATGATGAATGAGAAATCTCTAACCCAACCAAACCTAGTATATTTCAATATATGCAAATAAAATATCTAACTCTTTATGGACCTCTATCTTGTTCTCTAAGTTAGAATAATTGATAAAGGTCAATTGGTACATTCTAAGGAAATGGTATCAGTAACACTTTTAACATCAAATAGGAAATCCCCATTAGTGTAATAAATAATGTATTTGGCAAGAAATTGGCAAGGCATCTTAATCAGAAAACTTCCTGGCTAACAATCACACAAAATTGAGACCACAAAGCATATCTTAAATGTTTCAGCACTTGGATTTTCCTAAATACTTCTTTTAAGTTCTTTCTGAACAACTTGCGCAAAGATCAAAACATGCTAATTTCATCATTGCTAGCCAAAATCATAAAAGAAACTATAAAAGCATATGGATCCATTTACTAACTTACAAACAACATGTTTCATGGTTTTATTGGAGAGTTAATAAGAAAAGATTTTCCTCATTTGTAAAATGAGATTGAATTAGATAGCTAAGATAACTTCAAGCTCTAAAACCTTTAATATTAATGCTTTTTGAGGGGGGTGCCTATTTCCTCTTTTCACAAGGAAAGTTAACATAATTTTTTCACATTTCCACCATGTTTTGTTTTATACTAACGTATAGTGTATTAAACTGGGATATCAGGAGATGTGGGCTCATTCTTGCCTCTGAGAAGTGGAAATACAAAACAGTAGCTTATAACCTCTTCCTAGAAGCCAGTTTAAAAGCTTTTCTATTAAACATACACTTTCACCCTACTATCACCAAGATTTCCATGATGACTATAACCACTTTTAATCTATTAAGCACAATAGACATCATTCTCCAGAAAACAGCCCTTCCCAGAACCCATTTCAGGTGTCACCTGACAACTCAGCTAGAGTTTCTGCCCCATGGAGAAGGGCTGAGATCCCTACTCATAGTCCTTGGAAATGGTGCTAAAGAGAAACAGTTTAAATAAAACCAAGCCAAAAGATGCTGCTAAGCAAGAAAGATTCCAAGGCTGTCTATGAATAGGTCCAAGCTGTAGCCAGCATTTCAGACCCTCTTATATTAGAGGTATCAGTTGTGGAAAGAGATGCCATGTGGAATTTATGAGAAGTCCCAGTGTGTGTGGTAGGGGGAGGGTGTCATAACAGGCTCCAGGGGTACTATAGCGAAGCCATGCAACTTTCAGTGGAGAATGTACACCTTTTGAAATGGACTCCTTGGTGAGTTACTGAGCCATCATACAAATTGACAGCTTTCTATGGGGTATCGAGTGACCATGGGGCTAAAATTTCCCATCTTGAGCTGAATCCTGCCATACCCGTCAGGTGAGATAACTGGATCCCACATCATCCACCACCGTTGCACCAACACTCTTCCACCAGGATTGCTTTACTGATGGGTCGGCTCGGTGTGTGCATCCAAACCACTGTAGCCTAAGACAGAAGGTTCTTTCAATTGGAAGAGTTTCCAGACAGCGCATCTAGTCATCTACCTTGTGCAATAAAAGAAGTGGCCTGAGATTAGAATATATAAGGACTTATAGGTGTGGCAAATAGTCTGGCTAGATGATCAAAGTCCTAGAAGAAAAAAAAGATTGGAAAAATCAAAGACAGGAGGTCTGGTATAAAGGAATACAGTCATCTCTGTGTCCATAGGCTCTATATCCATGGATTAATTCAACTGTGGATAAGATAGTCAGAAAGTTTCTACGAAGTGCAAAAAATCAAAACTTGAATTTGACACGTACCAAGCAGTATTTTGAATCCACGCAAGAAAAATATGTAGGCATTGCCGTATAAGTAATCCAGAGATGATTCAACGTATACAAGAGGATATGTAAGTTATAGGCAAAGACTATTCCAGTTTATATAAGGGACTTGAGCATCCACAAATTTTGGTATCCATGTGGGTCCGGGAACAAATCTCCCATAGATTCCAAGGGATGACTACATACGGAAAAACGGAAGTGGACACAAAGAGGGTAAATCTCTGTATTAAAAAAGGTAACACCAATCTAAGAGCTCCTACCATGGAAAGATCACTTAACCACATAGATGACTCAGCTGATTGTCAGCCAGCCCCTCTTTGTTTATTCTAGTGCTGGAACAATAGACAAAAAGTGGTCATGGTGACAGAGATAGAGATGAGGCATCAGCCTAATAGATGGTCTACTTTCTTGTGATGAATAGAGCTACTGCTGGTTCTCAACATCTAGTCTTTCAGCAACAAAAAGCCAGTGCTGAGTCCATGATATGTCAGCATCCTCAAGGACACTATCTGGCCACCTGATGCCAAGTTGTCCTCACAATCAATCAATTGTGATTGATTCTGATAAAAACAGATCTTCTGAGTATGGATTTGTCTTTCCTACCTAAGAAGTCATGGCCAGCATTATTCAAGAGTTTGTTCTACTTGCACAGAGTCCCACATACAGCAGAGTAGGTATGGGAGGGCTATGATAAGGGAAGGCACCAGTCATAACACGTTCTGCACCATCCAGAAGCTGCCATCCTAATGGAGTGTTGCAATAACACAGTGAGGGCATCACTGAAGCACCAGCTCAAATGTGATACATTGCAAAGGTAGGGCCATATCCTCCAGAATGTAGTATACAATTCAAAGCCAGGATTCAAAGATACCTATGTTGTACCAGGTCCCTAATAAGGAATTGAAAAATGTAGAAATTGCCCTGTTTACCATCACTCTTAAGTATCACACAGAGAATTTGTACATCCCAACCCTAAAACTCTTGGCTCTGCCGTGTTAAAGGCCCTGGTCCCCAAAGCAGACTAATTCCTCAAGGGGGGCTCAGCAAAAGTCCCACTAAACTATACATAAAGGCTGCCCCTTGCACTTTGTTTTCCTTATATCCAAGATTCCAAAAAGCAAGAACTGTTACGTATCTTGACTGGGTAATTGGCTCACCTCATTAGGAAGAGATAGACTGCTGTTACAGGATTGGAATATAGAGAAACATGTGGGGAATCCCAGGTGGAGGCACCCCTTAGGACTTCCAGATAAGTGTGAGAGCAAAAAGATGAAGCCAGACAAGCCTGAGAAAGCATTGTGACAATGTGACAAGGGGCTGATTATTACAACCTAGAAGATGAGGGGGCTAGATGAGGGGAAGGACATCTAGATAATTCTCTGGGGACACAGCGAGCATCACTTATGACTCTGAGACCAGCTTCAGTAACAGGAGTAATGTTTGTCCTACCACCACCCTCCAAGTTTTCCCGGGAAAGAAAAGCCCAGTGAAATCTCGGAAGAGTGCTTTCCAAATATTTATGTAAATGCAGAGCTGAGCAACAAGGGGTAGACTTTTGAGGACACAGAGGTGCACTATCTGCATTCCTCTGCTAGGAAGGGTTTATTGCTCTAACCACTCTTTAAGAACTGCCTGAGCTTTAACCACCATACTTGCTGGGGTGCCCACATCCAGCAGTTGATTCAAGCAAGGATAAGTTTGCAGCCTTAGCCGGGCGTTATGGCAGGCACCTGTAGTCCCAGCTGCTTGGGAGGCTGAGGCAAGAGAATCACTTAAGCCCAAGAGTTGGAGGTTGCTGTGAACTGTGATGCCATAGCACTCTACACCCAGGGTGACAGCCTGAGACTTTTTTATGGTAGAGAGTTTTCAGCCAATTCAGCTCCAGAGAGTTACAGTTTAGTTCCAGAGCCCACTGTCAGGATGACCAAGCCTGACATGAAATCTACCTGACGACTCAACTTCCCCTGCCTCATCTTCTTTTCTTGGCTTTTCTTCCACAATTGTTGATTCCCCACTGCCTAATAAGCATTCTACTCTTTAAACTCCTGCTCAGAGTAAAAAAAAAAAAAAAAAAAAAAAAATTCCAACTTGTATTTTTTTTCTAAATGACAGTCAGGGCAAAGAGTGAATCATAGGAGAGCCCAGGTTTATTAACAGCTCAGAACATCTCCACAACTCTATACAATGCACTTCTAAGTGTATGTTTTAAAATTACTCTTGATTTGTAATTTTAATACTAGGTTAATTGGAATGGCGTGTGTATAAATTCTCAAGCATCTTTAGCTGATATATAGAAAATGTGCATCGTATCCTTAAAAATTCTAAAAGTTACCTCAAAATGGATCATTGGGGTGGTGCCTGTGGCTCAGTAGGTAGGGCGCTGGCCCCATATAACAAGGGTGGTGGGTTCAAACCCAGCCCCAGCCAAACTGCAACAAAAATATAGCCGGGTATTGTGGCAGGCGCCTGTAGTCCCAGCTACTCAGGAGGCTGAGGTAAGAGAATCACCTAAGCCCAGGAGTTGGAGGTTGCTGTGAGCTGTGTGACACCATGCACTCTACCAGGGGTGATAAAGTCAGACTGTCTCTACAAAAAAAAAAAAAAAAAAAAAAAAAAACAAAGAATCATTGATCTAAAGTAAGTGTTAAAACTAAAAACTTTGAGGTGGCCCTTGTGGCTCAATGAGTAGGGAGCTGGCCCCATATACCAACGGTGGCAAGTTCAAACCTGGCCCTGGCTAAAGTGCATAAAAAAAAAAAATTCATTAAAGTGACACAGAAGAAATTCTATGACTTTGGATTTGACAAAGTTTTCTTAAAGACACACAAGCAAATTGGACTTCTTCAAAAAATTTTACTCATCAAAAGATAGTGTTAATGTAAAAATTTAAACCCTAGACTATTAGAAATTATTTGCAAAATATATATTTAAAAAAAAAAACAAAAAAATAGGCTGGACATGACTGCCTATAACCCCAGCAGTTTGGGAGGCTAAGCTGGGAGAACTGTTTGAGGCTAGTAGTCCAACACCACCCTAAGCAAAAATGAGATCCCCATCTCTATAAAAAGATAGAATTAACTGGTGATGTGCACCTGTAGTCCCAGCTATTCTGGAGGCTGAGGTGGGACGATTGCTTGTACCTGGGAGGTCAAGATTACAATAAGCCATGTTAGCATCACTGTACTCCAGCCTGGGCAATAGAGCAAGATCCTATCAAAAAAAAAAAAAAAAAAAAAAAATTTTTTTTTGCAGTTTCTGGCCAGGGCTGGGTTTGAACCCACCACCTCTGGCATATGGGGCCAGCGCCCTACTCCTTTGAGCCACAGGCACTGCCCTAAAAAAAAAAAAAAAAAAATTCTTAATTGCCCTAATCTTGAAACAACTGAATGTCCACTAATTTTTTTTTTTTTTGAGACAGTCTCATTTTGTCACCCTTGATAGAGTGCCATAGCATCAGAGCTCACAGCAACCTCAAACTCTTGGTACGTAATCCTCTTGCCTCAGCCTTCCAAGTAGCTGGGACTATAAGCACCCACCACAACGCCCTTTAAGAGACAGGGTCTCACACATGCTCAGGCCAGTCTTGAACTCTTGTGCTTAAGTGATCCACCCAGTTCAGCCTCCCAGAGTGCTAGGCGTGAGCTACTGCACCTGGCCCACTAACTTGATTAAATTGTGATATATCCTGACAATAGAACACTACTCAGCAATAAAGGGGAAGTTATCTCTGATACATACAACATGCATTAATCCCCCAAACACTGAGAGTTCATAATGAATGATTCCATCTATACTAAATTCTAGAAAATAAAAACAAATCTGTATGACAGTAACCATATCAGTGGTTTTCTTGAGCAATAGGTTGGGAGTAGGGAGAAAATGACCACATATAGGCAAAGGGAAACACACATTCTGGGCTAATGGAAACATTCTACATAGTGAATATGGAGGTTTATGTTTTCCAGAAGTAATAGAAAATTACCCTTAACCTGTGAGTTATTGTTAAGTTAGAACAATTTATAGCTTCTAATGTAAATATATACCTCAATAAAGTCATCGAGAGTAACTTTAAAGAATGCTGAAATTTTAAAGGAAGGGTAGCAAAATGAAAACCAGGGACTTAAATGTTTGTACACCCATGTTAATAGCAGGTTTGCACAACAGCCTAAAGGAAGAAATAACCTGGGGGTCCACCAGATGATATATGCACACACATACAATGGAATATGTATTATTCAGCCTTAACAGGAAATGAAATTTTAACACATGCTATAAAATGGACCTCCAAAAACATTATGCTAAATGAATAAGTCACAAAAGGACAAGTGTGTGATTCTACATATGAGATTCCTAGAGTTGCCAAATTCATAGAGTAGGGTTTACCAGGGGGTGAGGGAACAGAGAGAAATGAGTAGTGACCAATAGCTTTAGAGTTTTAGTTGGGAAAGATGACAAATTTCTGGAGATGGATGGTGACAATGGCTACATAACAGTATGAGTATACTAAATGCCACAGAACTATACTTAAATGGTTAAAATGTTTGTATATAACAACAACAAAAAAAAGGAATAGCAAATACAATCTATGGGTGGGGAAAGCACAAGGCCAACATGAGCTGATCTGCAAGAAATGGCATAGCAATGAAAACTGATAAGGATTAAGTTAAGAACTTTAAATAGCTACTATCCTGATAGGTGAACCCAATGACCCAGATGAGTATCTTTAGAAATCAGCATACTAAGCCTGTTCCCAAAGGGTTATGTTTCCACCTCCCAAAAGCTTTTAATGGATGCATGAATTTCAGGAAAAACTGCAAAAGTGGCTGGTGAGAATATTTGGATTTGGTACACCATCTGCACAAATTTCCCTGTAGGCTAAGACAGAAGAGTCATTAGACTTGGGTTAACAAACCACGAATTCATAAGAGAAACACTGGCAAGTTACAAAGATTCAGAGGAGATCAACAGGACATAAGAATCAGCTAAACTTGCAGGCACTGCAGCCATGGTAACAACCTTGGCAAACCCTCCATACATATAGTAACAAGCCACTTAAAAAATTAGTAAAAAAAAAAAAATCACTGGGAGGTGAGCCAAGAGGGGGAACACTCAGACAAGGACTTTGTAAATCTTAAGGATAAACTACTCCCTGCACATGAAAAACAAAAAAAGACAGCTTCTGAAGCATTTCCTTTGATTTTTTTCAGATTTACATTTAACAAGCTTGGCCCTAAAGTCTGGGGGATCAAGCCCAGTCTCTCAAAGGGAAGGACAAATTGTCCCAAAGTCCTTACCATGCAAGTAGATCAAACATCAGATCTGTCTGAGAAGAGTCTACACTCTGTGGCCCATTTTGTACGAAGGACAATGTTGAGGAAAATCAGGAGCTGTTAGAGGATCAGAGACAATCAGGGAATATAAAGGAAATTTTGACTATAAAGGACATGGAGGAAGAAATAACGGAAGTTGCAGAGTTGTGCTAATTGGTGGATACAGAGGGCCACAGACGTTTTCCTGGGGGTGGTGTCCATGGAATAGTGCAAAGGCAAATTTGTAGAGCATTAGATGCCTATATCAAAAAAGCAGAAAATACCCAAAATTAGAGCAGAATTAAATGAAATTGAAAATATAAGAATCATTCAGGAGATAAGTGAAACAAATAGTTCTTTGAAAAGATTAATAAAAGCTGACAAATCCTCAGCTATCCTTACCAGAAATAGAAAAGTAAAATTTCTAATAACCTCAATCTAAAAATAAGGGGGAAATAGAGAAATAAAAATCCTCAACAATTACTACAAAAAACTATGTCCAAAATTATGAAAATGTAGAGGAAATGGACCAATGCCTGGAATCATACTACCTTCCTAAATTCAGAAATTAGAAATTTTGAATAGACCCCTTTCAAGCACTGCAATAGTATCAACTATACAAAATTTTCCCAAAAAAGCAAAGACCTTGACCAGATGGTTTCAAACCGTAATTCTACCAAACCTTCAAAGAGGAACTAGTACGTATATTACATAACATTTTCCAAAACATAGAAAAAGGAATCCCAACACATTCCATGAAGCAAATATCACCCCGATTACAAAACCAGAAAGACCCAACAAAGGAAGAAAACTATACGCCAATATCATTAATGAATATCAAAGCAAAAATACTCAGTAAGATCCTAGTATACAGAATACAGCAACACATTAAAAAAAGTTATAATCATGATCAAGTGGGTTTTATCCTAGGGATGCAAGGTTGGTTCAACATACATGAATCCATAAATGTAATTCACCATATAAATAAAAGCAAAGACCATATGATTCTTTCAATTGATGCAGAAAAGGCGTTTGACAATACCTAGCATCCTTTTTTGATAAAAACACTTAAGCATATAGGCTTAGGTAGGGCATTTCTTAACCTGATAGAGGCCATCTACAACAAACCCACAGCCAACATCACAATGAATGGAGTGAAACTGAAAGTATTTCTATTCAGAACTAGAACTAGACAGGGATGGCCACTAGTATGGCCACTGTCATTCAATATAGAGCTGGAAGTCCTACCCAATGCGATCAGGCAAAAGGAGGAGATCAAGGGTATTCAAATGGAAACAGGTGGTCAAACTCTCACCCTTTGTGGTATTATACCTGGAAAACCCCAGGGACTCAACTACAAAGCTCTCAGATGTAAATCAAGGAATATAGTAGAGTCTTGGGATAAAAAAAATAATAATAATAAAAACAATGCCCACAAGTCTGTAGCCTTCAGATATGCCAGTAACAGTCAAGCTGAGAATCAAATCAAACACTCTATAACTTTTACAGTAGCTCCAAAGAATATGAAATACCTAGGACTAGATCTGACAAAAGACATGAAAGATTCCTATTAACAGAATTATAAAACCCTAAGAAAAGAAACAGAAGATGTTAACAAATGGAAAAATATACCAGGCTCATGGCTGGGAAGAGTCAACATTGTTAACATGTCCATACTATCCAAAGGAATCTACAGATTTAATGCAGTCCCCATCAAAACACTAACATCATACTTTGAAGAACTTGAAATACTTTGTTTCATATGGAACCAAAAAAAAAAACCCAAATAGCCAATACAATTTTAAGAAATAAAAACAAATCTAAAGGCATCATATTAACAGACCTGAAGTTATACTACAAATCTATACTAGCCACATATTGAAATTTGAGCTTTGATAAACCAAACAAAAGCATGCACTGGGGAAAAGAATCCCTATTTAATAAATGGCTCTGGGAAAACTGTTTAGCCACATGTAGGAGACTGAAACTAGACCCACAACTCTCACCACTGACAAAAACTGACTCTTGGGGGATAAAAGAATTTCAGACACGAAACAATACAAATTCTAGAAGAGAGTATAGGGAAAATGCTTGACAATATTGCCTCTGAAAAGATTTTCTGAAGACCACAACCCCTGACAATTGCAACAATCCCAAAAAAAACAAACAAATAGGACATGATCAAGCTAAAAAGCCTCTGTACACCTAAAGGTACCACAATCAAACCAGACAGCCTTCAGAATCGAAGATTTTTGCATGTTACAAATCTGACAAAGGACTAATACCTAGAATCTACAGAGGACTCAAGTTAACAAGAGCAAACAACCCCATTTGTAAGTGGGCAAGAGACTTGAACAAAATCTTCTGAGGAAGACAAATGGCCAAACACATGAAAAAACGCTCATCTTTAATGAGATATGCAAATCAAAACCACTCTGACATATCACCTAACTCCAATGAGAATAGCCCACATCACAAAGTCCTAAATCTGAGGATGCTGCCATAGATGTGGAGAGAATTCCACTTATACACTGCTAGTAGAATTGAAAACTAATACAACTTTTATGAAAAGGAGAATTCTTCAAGAACTAAAAGTCACCTTTCTATTGGATTCCATACATCTATCACTAGGTTTCCACCCAGAAGAACAAAATTCTTACCACAGAGACATTGGCACCGGAATATTTATTGCAGCTCAATTCACAATTGCCAAGCCTAGAAGCAAGGCCAGATGCCCCTCAACCCATGAGTATATTAACAAACTGTGGCATATGTAGACCACGAGTACTGTTCAGCCATAGGAAAAAGTAGAGTCTTTACAACTTTCGTGTTTACCTGGAAGGATTAACACATTCTTAGTAAAGTACCTCAAAAATGGAAAATATCCAATGTATTCAATACTAATATGAAACCAATATACGAACAACTACACACCCACATGAATGATAAAATTCAAATATAGTCTAGCAAGGGGGAGGGAGAAGGAAGGGCGATTGGTGGGATCACACCTAACGTGCACACTGAGGGTGTTCAGCACTGCCCCCCACAACAGGGGAAAGGGCTCAACTACATCTTGGACTTTACCTTAGAAGTGAAAACAATGTAACCTCAAAATTTTTACTCTCATATTAATTTGAAATAAAAATAAATAAATAAAAGTGGAAAATAAGAAAAAAAAAAAAAGAAATCGATCCCTGGAATTGAATGTGGGACCTGATGGGAGTGTTTGGTTCATGAGGGCTTGGTGGCCTCCTTGTGATGGAGTTCTCACTTTCAGTTCAGAGAGTTGGTTGTTTAAAGGCACCTGGCATACTCCCCTACCTTTCTGCCTTCTGTGGGACCCACCTGCTCCCACTTCACCTTCTGCCTTGACTAGAAGATTCCTGAAGCCCTTGTCAAACGCAGATGCTAAGCATGGAGCTTTTGTATAATCTTCAGAACCAGGAACCATGAAATAAGCCTCTCCGTAAGTTACTCAACCTCAGACATTCCTTTAAAGCAGTGCAAAGCAGACTACTACACCTTCATTTGGGCCAAATTCATACCTTTATTGTCTCACTATAGGGATACACTGTCCAGCCCTGTCATAGTCTAATAAGATCAAACAGGAGTCTTGCTGTAATTCAAATAGAGAATGTGTTCATTTCAGAGATGCCATATTGATTAGCAGTCAGAAATAGTCAGATATCTGAGTTTGTCTTTCCTCATGAATTTGAGTAAAAATGAGAGAACAATTAAACAAGAAAAAAAATTGAGGGCCCTTAACCACACAGTAACTTTTCTGGGAGTACTGTTATTTGGAACAAATAAAGTAGGTACTGAATGAGACAAATTCTTTTCTTGAAAGGTCAGTAGACAGGAGGCAAAGAAATTAAGTGCCATGCGCGGATATTGACACATCAGGGTATTAAGATGCAGTCTCATCCTTTGATTACGTAGCATCCTGAGCAGCACAGTGCCTTAAAGTTTACTCGAGCAACGTTCTAACCTCTCTGTACTAGATGTTGAATCATTGCCAAGTCCCTAAGTGACAAAACTGTCAAATCTGCCCAATGGTGTCCTCATATTGAAAGTCAATTGCCATAGTTAAAACAGCAAGTCAGAACATGAAATGTTTTTGCTACCACCATTAATTGGATTATGTGTGACACCCGGTCACTGTCAAGGACGAATAAGGACGATCTCCAGTGTTAAAATGGGACAGTACAATCAGATGACATCCCATCTCTAAAAAGGCATTAAGCCATCGACCCCAGAACTGTGCTACCCTCCTGGAGGCCAGTCCTCAGCAAGTACATCCTTACCCATTCCCAAAGTACACCACTTCTTTTAAAAACAAAATGCTGTTTATCACTTCTGAACTTTTCACTCTAATAGCTGAGATCTGTACTTTCAAACTGTGTAAGGTTTAGCCAAAAATCCCAATTTCAGGGCAAACAAAATGATAAGAGGTAGAGATTCCTTACTCAGAAAGGAATTTGTCTTCTCAGTAATTATTCCATCCTCAGTACCACTTCCCATAAATGACCCCATGGCAAATGAGATGAGGTGACAGGCCAACCAATGAACATGCTAGAATCTCAGATGTACTTGGTCATTTCCTCCACCATGAAGTGATCTGATGTGGTACGAAATGTTAAAGCACTAGAGAGAAAGCAGAGCTGCCTTATTAGATTTGGGCAAAGAGTACATGGCTCATTGGGAAGAAAAAAATAGTTGGTTAAAAAAAATAATGTACATGGTCCCAAAATCATTCTCTTATATTTTAACTATAGTGAGAGAAAATGTTGAAATACAGGTGTTTCTAGGTGCCAGATACATCAGAATACTTATTTCAACTCTTTGACCAAATGGAGAAGATACATGTTAATCCCCCAGAATTTGAAATATAAGGAAGCTTTATAGGCTGAAGAACTAGGAAATACTTAATTTTTTGCCAAAAGGAGACAGAGGAACTTTAAAACAAATTTTTAAAAAGAGCGCTTTGCTGGCTTGGCACCCATAGCTCAGTGGTTAGGGCACCGGCCACATGCACCAGGGCTGGAGGGTTTGAACCCGGTCCGGGCCTGCCAAACAAACAACAACTACAACAAAAAGTAGCTGGGCACTGTGGCAGGTGCCTAGTCCCAGCTACTTGAGCTCAAGCCATTCTGTTGCCTCAGTGCTTAATTCTTTCCAGAAAAGCTAGCCTGTCAACATTCAGCCTCTTATGAATAAGTCAGACAATGCAAATTCGGTTCCCCGAAACTAAAGTTATATTGGGCAGAAAATAACCATAAGAAATTTGCTCTGACATACTTCAGAAAAAGATAGTGTTTCAAAAGAAGTCATATCACACACTTTGTAAGTACATACTAAAAGATGAATTGGTACCAGCTAGAAACATTACCAGTTCAAACCTTTCTTCATTCAGCACACTGTCATGGTATTATTTACATATTTCTACTCATTTAAAAGAAAGAAAACTGAGAAAGGACTTATAACATCCAGGATGACCTGCCGAAGCGTTCTGTTCAATGAAAAGTAAACTGTGGAACCAATTGAATCAAATACATAATCTACCTTCCTCGACTTTTTCAGCATTAACCCTGTTTGCATTACTAGTCCACAGCAGGTCTGGTAAACAGACTCAGCTTGAGAGCCTTAGGATAGCATCAGTTATAGGTTCTATAAAATATCTGGGTATGTTTGCAAGAACTACATCTATACTGTATCCCTTCTCTGTCAATGAGAAGAGACAGCATAATTCTAATATCAGGACAGGGAAATTATATGCATTAATTACACTAAACATTAGAATGTTCAAAATACCTCAATTAGGGTAGCACATTGTTGAGCAGAGAAGAGTGACCACCTGATATCCTGAGAGCCAGGATATCACCACTGCTAATCCCTAGAACCAAGAGGCTGAGATTAATGGAGCCCAACTTCAGGTTGTCAATAAATTGAAATAGAACGATCTTATAAAACATGAACATTAGATGAAAAGGCCATTCGAACTGAAATCAAACTTGACAAAGAAAATATATTGCCTAAATACATAACCAGCTTAAAACTTTCAAGCACTAGCCTTCTAGCTGCTTCAGCCGATGTGCCCACTTGTGAAAGTTTGTGTCCTTGTTATGAACAACCCAGGTGTCATCATTTCACCTGTAAATCAGAGAGACACAAATCCCCTTCCATCCATTTTGCTTTGAATAACGATCGATCATAATCATGCCTCAGAATTGTATCCACTTATTCCCAGTCAATAGAAAAAGAGCGTGGAAAGTGCTAGAGGACCCTTGGCAAATCTTCGTTTGCAGACTGCAGGACCTCTTGACCACTTGCCATGCAAACCAACTTCAGCTGGAAAGAGACCCATGTTCCAAGAGAATGGTACCTATTAGGCCTGGTCCATTTAAGGACCAAAAAATATTTGAATAAAGAAAAGGTATGGAAACAAGCCCATGAGATTTCTGTCATGAGAGATTTTACCCATGCCAGGCACACTTGCTCCTTTGTAACATTTACATTAGAGAACAGAGGAAACTTACATCTCAGTGCCCCAGGTGAGAAAAAAAAACTGGCTTAATGTCATTACTATCCTCCATTCCAGCTACAAAGGAAGGAATTTGGTCACATAATTCAGTCAGAGATGGGACCAGACCACAATCATGAGGCGTGTCCAAGGACGTATTTCATTTGAGGAACAACTCCAAGACTAGGGTCAGAGATGAAAGAACACTGCCCCTGTGGCTGAGAGTTTAGAAATAAAAGGAACATCAACAAATAATTGAGAACATAGAGGTCACATGATTAATAATAAATGTCCCCTTGAATTAACAAATGTATTAGTCACCTAGTCCTGTGCAATATATTACTATAAACTCAGTGACTTAGAAAACATGCATTTACCATCTCACCTCTTCTGTGGGTCAGGATTTCAGGCAGAGTTTAGCCAAGCCCTCAGTGCAGGCTCGCATACGACTGCAAACAGCAGACTGCATTCTTCTCTCCAGGCTTCACTGAGTCTGTTTTAAGCTCACTTGGTGGTTGGCAGATTTTAGTTTCTTGCAGCTGTAGGACTGAAGAACCCAGCTTTTGATTGGCCCTGGCTGAAGGCTGCTCAAAGCTTCTACAAGCCACCTGTAGTTTGTTGCCACTCAGGCTTTCTCAGCATGGCAGGAGGGTCTCCAGAGCAAGTCTCCCAGCAGTCTTATTCAGCATAATCACAGGCTTGACACCCCTCACCTGCGCTAAGTTACAGTGCCCCCACGGGGAGCTGCACAAAAGCACAAGCACCAGGATGCAGGGATCCGAGGCGACCACCTTAGAAACTGTCCACAGCGGCCTCCAATGATTCATGTCCCTGTCACATGAAAAATACGTTCTAGGATGTCATGGCACTCTACCCAGGGTGACTGAATGAGACTGTCTCAAAAAAAAAAAAAAAAAAAAAATACATTCACTCGCTCTCAAGGCTCCTGAAAATATCAATCCATTAGCAACATCTGAAAGTCCAAACTTTCTGTATCTAAATCAGGCGTAGGTGTGGATGAGACTCCTGGGGTGTAATTAGGTAAGTACAATTTAGAGCACCATTCTTAATCTATAGACTAAAAAGACAAGTTTTATACCCCTGACACACCCAACATATGGTGATGGAATAGGCATAAAATAAAAGCTGCTAACATTTCTGTTCAAAAAGAAAGAAATGGAAGGTACAATGGATTAACATGTTTATAGCAATTCTGAAATCTAGCAGGACCAACGTTGGGAGTTCCTTGATTCCTTGAATCAACTAGAGCTAGGAGTGATCATCCATGGCTCTCCTTACCTGTCTGCCCTACTTTCCTTAGTTTTAGCTTTAACTTTGGGCAAGATTTCCCTTCATGGTAGCACAGATAGGCCTGAAACCCTAAAATTATGTGGTTCTTAATCCCTGGCATCTCAACATAGAAACCATGTTTCCTTTAGGGTTTCAGCAAGAATCTCAGACAGGGCTTTGCTTGGCACACTGATCACATGCCAATCCTTAATAAACATGGTGGCCAAGATGGTAGGTATAATTGGCCATATTAAGTTCTCTAGAACCCAGGTTAAAATCAATCTTTTGAAGTAGACAAATTTTAAAATCCTACCACTAAAATGTTTAGTAGTATTTCACAGAAAATGTGATGATACTGCATTATGAGAGAGATTTTCAGATTTGCCTCCAAAAACCAACATTTCATTTCCACGCATCTGATTCTAATTTCCACTCCAGCCCCTCCATTCCAACTCCTTCACAATAAATAATGAGTACTCCCCTCCGATCTTCACACATCTGCACTATGTAGATGTGATCCCACCTTGTTCCCCAGCCAAAAAGAAACAGCAAAGACAGATCAGCCCTGCACAGCATTCCCACTAGAGGAGGGCTATTCAATACAAAGAATTGATTTGAAAGAAACAAAACTCACCCTCCCTAGGCAGTGTTTCAAGGGAACTTTAAATATTCATGAATGTAAAAACAGGACAATTGCAGCTTGGACCCTGAGATCAGAAAGTTAGTATCCCACCACAGAAAATCACAGGACTCAGAAGCACATGTGCCTTAGAAGACCAGCAGAAGTGGAATAATGGAAACATGAAGGTCATGACCAGAACAAAAAACACTTTCAGCTCCACTGGTTTGAAGGTTAAGCTGCTATCAGAAACCCACCAGATGGTTAGAAAGCACATGATTAAATTGATGTGTGTCCAAGTAAAAAGGTAAATGCAGTAAAACTTGCAGTTGACGACCTCCCTACATTGATCACCTGAAGTTGACCTAATTTTCACAGACAGGACAAGCAAGCTTCACCTGTCCATGTCAACACGGTAGGCCTAGCTCCTTATGTGGACGGCCTCTGTAGGTTGACGAGTTTGTTATTGTTCCTTGGGTGGTCAACTTACAGAGGTTCTACTGTACCTCTCCTGCCACAGTTTCTCATTTTTTTGTTTGTTTTTTGCTCAAAAGTCCCAAAGGTACTACTATTGATGACTGATTTGGTGAATCTCACCTGAGTACTAGCAGAATATTCCATTCACTATTCTGGTGTTGGGGGGGACGAGTAGTTTTCATTATAGATAGCTACGTAAGTCTGAGAGCAACTGGGTCACATATGTACATTTCATAGCATAAATACCTCTACTCTGTGGTTAAAAGGACTCATGGAAAAATCCAACCACTCGTTGTCTGGTCATTAATATTTTTGAATGCATCGAACAAGTAGAAAAGTTCGGCTTTTTTGAAGCGAGGAGACGCACTTCATTTGTTGGGTTTCAAGGCAACTGTCTCCTAAAATGTCTGGGTTTCAGGCAGCTGCCTGAGTTCTCGGTTCTCGGAGTTCTCTTGGTGGAAAAAAGAACAGACACTCCAAAGTAAGGCAAGCATTAAACGCCGGGAAAGACAGATTCACAAAGTAAGAGGAACATAACAGGCGTACAGAGCAAGACAGATTCGCCGGAGACAGTGGACGGACGCCCATACTGCGACAAGGAAAAGGCAAAGAGGCAAAGGTTACGGCCAGCATGCACTTTTACACGGCGTGGGTCAGGCCTACCTGGTGGCTTAGAGGTCACCTGGGAACTGGAGTCACACTGCGCACGCAGACTTACCTTGAGCCTCTCCGAGAACACATGGGGAGAGGGGACCGCATGATAATTAGTCTTTAAGCTGTTCCAGGTCACAGTAAAATTCTGTTGCACCTGTTGTTAGGCAGGAGAGGCTTCTACATCCTTTTGAAGTTGGCACACTAAGTTCTGACTGGTAGATTGGCAAGACATTTCATCTTTCCCAGGTTCTGATTGGTAGATCGGCAGAACAGTCCCTCCTCCTCAGGTTCTGATTGGTAGATTGTCGGGGCAGTCCCGCCTCCCCAGGTTCTGATTGGTAGATTGGCAGGACATTCCCTCCTCCGCAAGTCTTCTGTCTTTCCCAGGTGTGACCAATCCCTTGGGACAAAATTCAGGTGGGCCTTCCCCAGGAGAGCTGTTTCTAACTAACAGCCTAACATGTCCCCACTCTCTATTCTAGAGGCCTTTTGGGTAGAGGGCATCAACTAATTAGAAACATACACAGTATTTTAAAAAATGAGCTGGCCCAGTTTACCTCTAGTCTTTGTGTTGGGTAGAATTTTAAAACGACCCCCTGAGACTTCTTTCCTTGTGACTCAAAATTGGACATGATGAGATTATTACACCAGGGACTATGATTAAAAAGGATTTTGAATTGTAATTAAGGTTACCGGTGATTTGAGTTTAAATTCATCAAAGGGAGAGTATTCAAATGGCCCTCATCTAATCACACGTGTGTCCTATAAAAGTAGACTGTGTTCTCTGGCTGGTAGAAGGGAAAGGCAAATGCAAAGCTTAAGAAATAATGGGAACAGGGCGGCGCCTGTGGCTCAGTGAGTAGGGCGCCGGCCCCATATGCCGAGGGTGGCGGGTTCAAATCCAGCCCCCGCCAAACTGCAACAACAACAAAAAAATAGCCGGGCGTTGTGGCGGGCACCTGTAGTCCCAGCTGCTCGGGAGGCTGAGGCAAGAGAATCGCGTAAGCCCAAGAGCTGGAGGTTGCTGTGAGCCGTGTGACGCCACAGCACTCTACCGAGGGCGGTAAAGTAAGACCCTGTCTCTACAAAAAAGAAATAATGGGAACAGCTTCTACCTAAGAGCAGAGAGCATCCTGGATGACAGCCAGGAAGGAAACTGGGACTTCAGAAATACGCTGCAAAGATCTGCATTTTGCCTACAACATGAATAATCTGAGAAGTGGATTTTTCCAGAGCTTCCGAATAAAAACCCAATCTAATTGATACCTTGATTTCAGAGACCTTAGGCAGGGAACCCAGACAAACCTTCTTGGCCTTCTGACCAACAGAGCTGTGAGATAATAAATGGGTGCTATTTTAAGCATCTAAGTTTGTGGTAATTTGTTACACAGCAATATACATGTACCAGTTATTATGAAAAAAATGCTCAGCAAGGCGAGCATATTCGTTATCATTTGTGAAGTGCATGATGGTACAAAGTACCCCTTAGAATTTTCACTTTGCAAACATTTGTTCATTGATTTAACTCATCACCACTACGACCACCATCACTCACGGATGCACCAAAGATTGGGTAAATAATTATTTTGTTTTAATTAATCTTTCGTACATGTATGTATAGCTCACATTTACATTCATTTTTTAAGTGTTTTGGGTCTTTAGTGTGAAACTTGATGATACAAATTGGGTCCTTCTTGTCATAACCAACTAAAACAGAAAGTACTCATAACACATTGCTCCCAGAATGTCATTGTCTATAAGCCTAGCTGCTGAGACTCCCTGCTGTAACCTGACACCAGTTTTACCTAATAGCTTCTGGAACAATCTGTTCAAACTAGTTCTACCCAACTTTAGTCACTCACCAGTTTGTCAACTCCCCAAAACTTCATTAATGCCAACGAAGTTTCTATCAAAAATGATATGTGACATTTCTCCTTTGTGTATATGCTCTGAAGTCCAATTCTTGCTTCCCAAATAAAATGTTGTATTTAGAGATTCATTTCTACATTTATATTTTGACTTTGATATTAGATAGAAGTTTTGTGATGTTTTGTGACCAGGAATATGCTACAGGAACTTAACTCTTCTTTATGTTAGTCTAGGGTAAAATTGGTTTCATTATACATTGTTTCGCTTGAAGTCACAGTTTCCAAGAACCTCCTGACAATGTTCAGTAAGGATTTATTGTCTTGTAAGCATAACAACTTATCTATAGAAGTCAGAGTTTTGGTATATATGAGGTATCACTGACAATTAGTTAATTCACAAAACTGGAAATTGCCATAAACTGCATTATAGATGTAATGTGTGGGATAGTCTGAAAAGCTTTCTTTTCTACATTAAGTTTCTAATAGATCTATAGTCTTGCAAATGGTTGATAGCTTTTTTTTTATATTTGGCAGTTTTTGGCTGGGGCTGGGTTTGAACCCACCACCTCCAACATATGGGGCCAGAGCCCTACTCCTTTGAGCCACAGGCACCACCCACGGTTGATAGCTTTAAATTCCTTAGTTGTTTTGACATTGCATTTGCTGGAAAACCAAACCCTTTGGAATTGACCAAAAGTTCTCCTGAGCCCCATGTGATTTCTCTTATCATCACAGAAAACGTAGAGAAGTTTGGTCAATGTTCACCAACATGCCAAACAAGAAAGATATGAGTTGACATATGATTACTAATAGAACATTTAAAATGAGAGACAATAAAAATAAAGAAGCAAAAGGGACACCTAAAGGGTGGAGTTTTTCCTTAGCATTGGGTGACATTGTTTTTCAAATATTGATTTATATTGATTTATTGATAATAAACAAAATGATTCTTATCTCTCCATACATGAATCAATTAGTATGTTCACGTACCACTTCCATTGAGAAGTATCAAGTAAATCTCTTCGGAGAGAAGAGATTTGGTACAGTTTCAGCAAAGGCAAATGGTTTTTCTGACATAGGAATGGATATCAACAGATACATATAATAAGATGGAAAGACATCGTGATGCCCCTTTTCTCTAAAAGTTTTTAAAACCATTGCTTCAGTAACATTTCATATCTCAATCACTACAACTATCTATCACAATAAAAAATATTAGACGTATATTCCTGTTACATGTAAAAATAAAGGAAATTTTGAGTAGGTGACAGTATTTATTTGGAGCCAGCTTTGATCAGTGTACTCTCTCTTTAGAGTTGTATGATTTCCTACAAAGTTGTAAGTTTAGACACCAGAATCTTGCTTAAAGATTAACCACTTGCTTACTGCCTGCTTTCAGATACGTACTTTAAATACAAATGTTAAGCATCAAACCACAATGTCTTTCACTTTTTAGTTTATAAATAAAAGTAAAAAATAGGAGTTATTTTATTCTGAATGTTATTAAAATACTACCCCTAAACCATTTTTTTATTGATAAAACCAAAAGGTTTGAGCTAAATCATCTTTTCTACTCTCTCCCATATACACACGAGTATACACACAACTCTTCACATATACACACATTCACATGTAGCTTCGTTAAAGTCACGCGTTAAACTCTCTTCTCCCATGCTACACATCAGCATTAATTTATGGAAGTAATGAGAAGATGAACTAAAGCAATTGTCTTGCCATTCATAGTGTGCTCCAAGGTGAAGCAGCCTTGAGCCTCATTTGGGACAATGTAGAAAGGCAAAATCCCACACCTATGTGGTTTAACAGATTCATCCTCTACAAAAGATTCCCCAAATCATTTTGATGCACTTTAAAGTTTGAGAAACACCACTCTAGACTAGTGTTTTTCCAAGTGTGATCAATATCTCCTGGGCACCTGTTAGAAATGCAAATTTTCAGACTCCACCTGTGACCAGACTCCTTGCATATCAGAAACTCTGGGGAAACGTTGACCCAGCAATCTGCTTGATCCTGCCCTCCAGGTTGGTAAAGAGCATCAGATGCTCTTGTTGTCATTATGACATGACCACAATGCTTGCTTCTTCTAAGTGTGGTAGCATTGACAGCTGCTGGAGCAGCAGCAGATAGAACTTGGTAGAACCTTTTTACCAGTCTACAGAATGTTCATCGGCTTAGCTTTCTAAACACATCTGTGCCATTCTCTCAATTGCTCCCTAAGCTCCAGTCACGAAGCTCTTTCTTGCCTTAAGAAGAAGCCCAGACTCACAGTTCCCTCTGCCTAGAAGGCTCTTATCCTGCTCCTGAGCTGGCTGGCTCCTCCTCATCCTTTACAACCCATCATGTCACCTTTTTAGAGAAACCTTCTCTGACCCATCTTGTCTAAGTTTGTTCTTTTTTCCTGCTGAACAAGTACCTTGTTTTCCTCATGGAACACATCACAATTCACAATTCTATGTATTTGTGGGTTTATTTCTCTACTATCTGTCTCTCATACCAGACATTAAGCTGCGCAATGCAGGGTCCACTTCTGCACCACAGCACCACATTTCTGTTTGTGCCTAACACAGTGACTAGAGCATAGAAGCCTTTGATGAATATTTGTTGAATAAAAGACTAAATAGGAGATGTAAGGGAAAGATACCAGACTTAAACTGATATGGCCTTACCCTTGTTAACAGAAGTGCCACAAAGACTAATTCTTTCTGTCATGGTCATACTGGGTGACAGTAATGGCCTTTGCCACAGTGCATCAGAAAATAAGTAAACATAAGTTGTCTGTTATAATGTTTGATAATTTTTGATGTCAGAAGTTCTATAAACACCAAAGTCTTTCTCTAGGGTACTTAGAATTTTTTCATTTTTTAAATATAGAAGTAGAAGAACTTTCACCAGAAAAGCAATGAAATCAAAGCATAAAATAAAAATATTTAATTCCCTTTTGAATGTGTGTTAAATTCAATACAAATCAATAAAACATTGTTCTAGGCCAAAAGGAACCAATGTTACATTTAGAAGGCAATTGACTGCATAAAAATAGAATCTACACTATATTTTTAAAAATAAATTTAAGACCTTATTCTATAGTTAATGTGGTAACAATGATGTCTTCTTTACAGCCCAAGAAACAACAATAAAGTAATGGGAAAATAAAGAAGCTTTTGTTGAAATTTTTTTTACTCTTTGTATTATCTTCATACAGTAAAAAATAAACTCTTTAATAAATAAATATATATAATAAATATTTTCAAATTGAAAATGTATAAATAGGTCCATTCTTTTAAAAAAATGTTCTGTCTTGGTGTGGCAGGTCTCACAGTCCACAAGTCACCCACGCTTTTTTGTTTGTTTTTATGGTCGTTTTTTTTTTTAAATGTATAATGCCATAACTTGCAAAATTCTACAAGGTCCTCAGAATTTCCATAGTAATAATCTTGGCCACCAATGTCAATCCATTTCTTCAACATGAAGTAGCTATGTTAATGCAACTTTTTAAAGTAAACATAATCCAGAGGGGTTAGGCACCAGCAGCAAACTTGATGGGTTCCCATTATCCACGGTTTGTAACAGATTTTCAGCTTCAGTCTACTGGTAAGGACTTAACCAAGGGACCTAAAGAAATTCAATCCACTTATAAAGAGTGATCTTGAGCCACTTCAAGTCAATTTTTTTCTCAATATTCTTTCTAAATTCAATCTTCCAGTAAAAAATAGATGCTGTAACATTCTAAGCGTCTTCTTGGGTTATTATTTTACAGTGGAAACTGTTCTAAGAAGGGATGTTTGTGGTTTTGTTCTTCCATAAAGATACGATCACATTTCAAGTGTACATCAGCAGGTCCTTGTACAATTCCGGAACTCTGTCTGGATCCACCGGTCTAGGTAAGAAATGGGTAAATTTCTGATGTCTTTTGGACCTGGCCCCATCTCTAGGGGTTCCATCCTTGTTAAGTGCCACAAAATACCTGCGGCCAGAGTCCCCATGTTTATATACGTTGGATGAGTAGGTGTTATACCAGTTCTCTTCAAACTGCTCCCTAAAGATGCATTCGGAAGTCAGTTTCTCCTGAAAGAGAGATCACCACCATTAAAAAAAATACCCTTGAGATCATTTCCTTACAAAAACCTCAACTCTATATTTTTATTTCTTTGCCTGTAACTATATCCTTGTCAAAGGAGGAAAGGGTTAAATTATTTTTGCTTTATTTTGTTGTAGTTTATATCCTAGCTGTAAATCTTTCTTGCCAGACTTCATCTGGCAATATAGCTCAAGAAATTTTAAGTCAGATGCCAAGTCCCAATTCTATTTTCAAATATTTAACAAATATTCTAAATTTTCCCATGTTCCATATTATTACCCTACCATCATCACCACCAGTAAGCCTGCAGTTTAACTTGTTCCATCATTAGCTGCCAAAGTTCTACATATCAAGCCTGTACTAACACCTTGGAACGTATCAAGATCTTGGTAATATGCAAATTCTATATTCAAGATAATCACTCCAAATCATGTATCTTGCCTTTGTGAATATATTAATTGTTTTATGATACATTCCCCATGATTACTGGACCTTTGACTATTTAAGTAAACATAGTAAAAGCCCAATGATTTGTCTTTTCAAAATGAACTACACATTGTCCTAAAGAATAGACCACAGTTGCTCTTTTACTCATTTTTTTATTTTTTTAATTTTCAACATATGTTGATTTTTTTTATTGTTTGAGATTCACTGAAGGGACAAAAAATTAGGTTACACTGATTGCATTTGTTAAAGTCCATCTTATAATTGTGTCCTGCCCCCAAGAAGTGTGCCATACACTGTGACCCCCATCCCCCCCTTCTCCCCATAGTTGCTCTTTTAATCCAACACACACATGAAGATTATATGCATGTTTTTCCCATTATAATTCCATTAATTCTATTGTAATTCCACTAATATGCTTTTTTTTGCAGTTTTTAGCCAGGGCTGAGTTTGAAGCTGTCACCTCCGGTATAGGGGCCAGCACCCTACTCCTTTGAACTACAGGCGCCACCCTCACGAATATGCTTTTTACACACAGCATTATTTATCTTTGTTCTGAGCTGACAGAAAGCCAAGAAAGAACAAGTTTTTTATCCTTACAAAAGTCAGACACCACTGATGAAATGTTACAACCAATTTTTCTGAGTGTTTATCAAAAGTTTAGTTAAATATTGTCATCTCAATTGATATTTTAAGAAAAAGAAAAAGGTACCAGATAGTGATATCTGGTAACTCATAAAAAGCAAATTCTCTGTGGAAATAGTTACAGAGATTTTGACTTTAAGAAAGGATTTCTGAGAATAGAAGTGGGTGACTAGCACCCATTTACACCTTACCAATTGTTTTCAGAGTATATAAGCTACTGTAAACAAATAAAAAATGTTAATAGTGAAAGAGGAAAACTCCATGTTATGCTGTAGAATAAGTTCATATTGCTCTGTTACTCTAACTCTCGTGTTGCTGTTGCTACTTTGTTAAAAAAAAATAGTAGATTCATAGACATGAGCTACTCAGTAGCAAGTGGGTGATGCCTATGGCTCAAAGCACTAGGGTGCCGGCCCCATATACCAGAGGTGGTGAGTTCAAACCCAGCCCCAGCCCCCCCCAAAAAAAAACCCTCAAAAAATTGCTCGAAACAACTTTTGAGAGGACCACAGCTACTGTAATTATCAAGACTACAGGTGTAGTAGAAGTAGTGTGGTTGCTTAATTCCCTCATTTCCTATAAGCAAAGGCCAGCAAGTAAATGATATACATTTACCTATGTAAATGATATTGATGATAATGGGTAGAGAAATTTTACATCAAATAAATTTAAAGGTGAAAGGATCTAACATACCACAGGGAAAAAATGCTCCCATTTTTCTCTGTCTTTGATGGGGTATGATCAAAACATGGAGGAAGCTAGAAAGACTTAGGCTAAAAGGGAAGAAGAGCTATGGGCAATAATGACTTGAAAGTTAAAAAATAAAACTAAGTTACTAGACTAGTGCCCAAAACACTTGGATATAGATTTGTGACTTCTACGTCAAGTATATTTTGTATACTTCTGATAAACATTATTGGTAGACATTTTAATTATTATACAAAACAGTCATTATTTTAAGAATTACAGGGATAATAAAAAATAATACTTACTGATCCATAGAGCTCTCCTTTTTCATTCATTCCAAGGTAAAGACCACTGTCCACACCTCTAATGCTGACCAGTCCCACTGCCACGCTGATGAATTCCAGGATACCTGAATTTATAAGCAAGTTGATAAAAACTTAAGTGATTTGCATTTATTAATGAATATAGGACTCATGAAAGTCTTCCAAAGAGTAGCCATAGTAGACCAATATTGCTAAAAATAATGTTCGTGGAAGCCCCCTGTAAACTGAAAAGTGCTATGCAACTGTTTTGTTATTATCATCTTCCCGTTTTAGAGGTGAAAAGAGACTGAAAAGGAAAATATTGTTCCTCATGGTATAATGTTAAGGGTGTGAAACCTTAAACCACTGAGCTAGATTTCAATTGTAGTTCAACAACTTACTAACTAGCTGTGTAGGCAAATCATTTGTGTTCTTTGAATTTCAATCTCCTCAGATGCAAAATGTGTGGACTATCTGCCCACAAGACAGTGGCGGAGGAGTAGCACATTTTAACCGTTCAACACATTGAAGCTATTATTATCATGAATTAATATATAATAGAGGTGTTCTTAGTTCTCCTCACTTCCTTTAGCTAATTACAACCATTTGCTATTAATTCCTTTGCTTTTATTTACGATGAATCAACTCAATCTTTTCCTAGCAGTAGTAGTATATATTATATGGGTATAAAAGTGCACCCATACTTATAAGGGACTTGTACATATATTTCCTCATCTGGCCCTAAAAAACAACCCCTTAGGGCAGCTCCTGTGGCTCAGGGAGTGGGGCACTGGTCCCATATACCAAGGGTGGCAGGTTAGAACCTAGCCCCAGCAAAACTGCAACAACAACAACAACAAAAATAAATAAATAAATAATAAAATAAAATAAAAAAATCCCTTAAGAAAGGTAGGAAAGATATCCCTATTTTACATATAAAAAAACTGAGGCCCAAAAAGGATATTGATATGCCTAAGGGACATGACATTTGCTTCTACTTTAGGACAGTTTCACTCTATGTATTAAATAATATGCTCTGTTTCCTGGTAGGTGATTTCTAAAAATAAATTGAATAGTTCCGAGAAGTAAAAGGGCTTAATTAAATTAAATATGATAGACAAATACTATAAGTTTAGCATGCAAATATATTTTGCTATCAATAACTTTCTAGACTTATTCTCATTTATTAATAGATAAACTCATATCAAAAACTGTCCACTTAATATACCAAATACAAAAATTAGAAAACACCTCCCGCTGTATTACCCTTTTTTTTTCTGCACACACTAACCTTTGGACAAATGTCTTTGTTAACTCTTCCCCTTAGACTCTACTGAAAAAGAATAGCTACACTTTCTATGCTTGGAACTGCCTCCTTCAATAGCTGTCTACCTTCACCCCTTCACCTCATCTTAAGCTCTACAAACAGTATCAATGTGTACCACTTAGCCTGACTCTTGCTCTTATTTCTTGATTTATTGTACAAGTTCCTGTTTGGACACGTGATACTCTCAAAGCCAAGGGAAAGTACAGAATCTGACTATTTGCTGATATGGAGGGCTCTATTCTATCCACAGTCTAATTCACTCTTTGGCAGAAACATAGATTCTTAGCAAGACAAATGAGCTCTTTCAAACTATTAGGAGATGATGTAGAATGCTAAAGCTATCAAGGATCTCACAGCAACAATACGCGACTAAATAGTCTCTAAGTGGCTTGAAAGAGCCAGTGTCCCCCATTGAGAGCCTGAGGCAAAGAGAAGGTAAGACACAGCAAGAAGACCCAGAGTCTATAGGATAGCCTCCTTCATAACAAGTATATATAGGTAGAGAGTAAATGAAAATCAAACTCACTGCCAAGCTCATTAGTGAAGGATTCCCAAACACAACATAGGCCCAAAATACAGTTAATAGAAAAAAACATATTAAGAGAATTTTATACAAATGTAGAATTGCTTTAAATTGTATTAACTGCTACATCCTAATTAAAAAGTACACGAAGGCTGACATGCAACTTAATTCTCATTAAGTATCTGATTTATGTGGAGATGTTCTTGTCTTTCAAAGAATAGGAGCTGATTAACTGATCAGAATGTAGTAGAAAACAAGTTTTTTCAAGCACCATAATACACATATTTAATTTCTGTATAAGCTAATTACACAACTGATCTCATAAATATTCAATTTTCTTGGAAAACTAAATGGTAAGCCACCTATACTTCTCATGTTAAGATAAGGTTATCACCTTGCAAAAAACTAGGTAGTAGTTAGGAAGGAAAAAAGATTGTATATGTTCTTGGAATAATGATATGTAACATTTCAACTTTATGAAACGACGTCCATAACCTTATACATAACCAGGCATAAATCATTTTGCAATGGCTGATGGGGCCGATGGGAAAAGGGTGATGTGGTTTTTGTGTTCTTCTTAAAGATTTTAGTCACACTTTTTAATTCCGATCCTTTTTCTCCTTGAGGAAATAGTATACCACATAGTAATTTGTAATCATTTGATTCTTAAATGAGATTTGACAAGTCTTTCTTATTTATAATATGAGGTGGCAACTAAACTAATTCCTTTACAAAGAGTAGACATGAAAAACTTTCCTTAAGAGGTAATCACAGATTTTAGATAGATTTTCTAATGCCCAGTGTCCCATAAAAAGACTTGGAGGTACTTGGTCTTTCTGGTATCATTTTCAAAGCCAGCCTTTTTTTAAATCATAATAAACAGGTGAGTCAACCCACAATGCAACCACATCAGACAAATCTATGGAGAATAGGGGAGAATAAAGGAAAAGCCTTTAAAGGAATATGTTTGATCTCAGGCTAAACTTTTTTTTAAAGTAATGATTCCATGTTTCTGTATTAGGTAAGGTCTCCTAAAGGACTACTGTGCAGGAAAACTCTATTATAACTACAGAGATAACTCAGATAGGAAGTTCTTTTGACCTCGTTGGGACTTTTCTATGTGTATTCTATTGATGTGGTTTTAAAATTTAAAAATACAGCATTCTGAGTGTTTATTTGATCATAGCCAAATTAGTATAAAATGTCAAAAATGTCATTTAGCCATTTCTGAGTTTTTTTCAAAATTCTTACTTTGATAACACAGCTAAGCATTTAATAGAATAATAACAAATTGATTTAATAATTAGTAAAAGAAGTACTAGCAAAAGAGGGCAAACATAGAAAGCAGTAATACATAGGTTATAGTTTATAGGTTAAATATAAACTTTCTTTTCACTCTCACTCTCTTGCTGTAAGTTCTGATGTTCAAGAATTAAAGGGCAATGGGTGGCACCTATGGCTCAAAGGGGTAGGATGCCGGCTCCATATACCAGAGGTGGTGGGTTCAAACCTGGCCCAGCCAAAAACTGCAAAAAAAAAAATAAATAAATAAATATATATATATATAATAATTGAAGGGCAAAAAGATGCACTATAGTGTATTGTATGGTAGCTGTTCACTCCTCTAAGTTACCAGACTAATCTGGGTTATTTCCTTTTATATGACAGTACGTATTTTGTTCCTATACACATATATAGCCTCTTACCGTAGGGTAACTCACACCAGCACATAATCACTCTACATCATATTTTTGCAGCCACTAATTATTCAAAATCATTGGTGAAAAATTCTAGCAAAATGGTAATCCTAAAGAAATGGATTTAAATATCATTAATGAACATTGTCAAGTTAACAAATATCTACTAATCTCTCCCCATAGGGTCAGTCTTACAAACAGACAGAAAGCAGAAGAGAGAGAGAGATGATAGACGATAGATAGACAGATAGATAGATAGATAGATAGATAGATAGATAGATAGATAGATAGATAGATAGACAGATGATAAATAAGACAGATAGATGATGTTAATGATAGGTAATCTGTCTTTGGGAGATTACAGTTGAATTACATGTGTCTTAAAAGCAGAATTTCCAGGACTACACTGTGTAATGCAGGGGAACAATCTGAATATTACCTAAGCTTAGCTTCTGCTTGCTCTGCCCACAAATATTATCCCATTTGTGTCCATTTCTAAATCTTTCAGGTAGCTGGGATATTTTTTCTGTCATCAGTGGAGTACAGTCATTCTTGAAGGCAGCTCACTGAGCCACCTGGTGTCAGCAAAGTTCTTTAGAATCAGAATCTCAAGCCTCCCAAATTTCAAAAACACTTTTCAAAAGTGACCCCAGTTTGGGCACTAGGTCATGACACCCTTGACTGATAGTCAATGGGAATTGGGAAGAGATCAGTGGAGGCTGCAAACATATGGGTTTTTTAAAGTTAACTTTCTAAGCCTTTAAGTGCTACCAAATGACCACCACATGCTATTTCTACATCTACAATTACAAATGCTCCTGGAACCGAGATTTACACTTGTCCAGAGTTTTAATGAGTTCTACCAGTCAAGGGGATGGGGACAAGATAAAGAGAGGGCCATTCAGAGACGGGGGGCTTGAAGAATTCCATGGTGCAAAGAAGGAAAGGAAAACTAACTCTGCATTGCCTTTTCTCATTGTGGCTGACAAGTAACTGGTATCTCTCTCTCTCTCTCTCTCTCTCTCCTCTCTCTCTCACACACACACACACACACACACACAACCTACCTCTCCAATGATGTCAAAAGTTTGATCAAAATCTTTTGAGACTGCTAGCGGGTTAACTCAAACCTAATGAAAACTTCAGCTGTGGGGGAAAGATCCTGGACTGGTAGAACCAGAAAGCACCACTGTTAGAACCAGAGTGACCACTGAATTCCACCCCATCCTTTTATGGACCAGAAAATTGCGCCTCCGACGAAGAAGGGCGCTTGTCAGTTACGCAGCTGGTTAAGGAGTTAAGGACCTTCTTAGTTACACGGCTAGTTAAGGAGTAATTAACAATAGAGACCTTCCCAGTCTGGCGTCTGTAATAGGCGCAGTCTTCACAATCGTCCCCTTGTTTCTTTCTTTCTTTTAACCCCTTCTCCTGCTGGAGCTATTCTGAAGCACGTCCCCTGTGTTCCCACCCATATCTTCTTTCGCTTTCTCATTTCCTCTTACCCAAGGTCATTACCAAGATCCTTGCTTTCCGGTTTCACAATTTCTAAAGAGGATCTTGGCTGAAGAACTGGGGGTGCTCAGTAGCCGGGTTACCACCACCCCCACCCCCACCCCACCTCCACCATTCTTCTCTCAGTCAGATGGAACTTAGGAAGGAGAAAACTGCAGGCAGTTGAGTCCGACGGCAGGGACGGTGCCACGGAAAGCTCCTGTTACCCCTTCAGGTGAACACTCACGGTTCCCTATGCAGACACAGAAACCCTGTATCTTATGCAAGAGCGACCCCAGAGCAGTAGCCACGGGTGCATGAATCCACTGCATAAATGAAAGTTTTTAGTTTTTCGGGGCATGTTTAAAGTAGCACGTGCTTTCTGTTATTAAATTTTGTAAAGCCGGCAGTATTGGGGAAATGTGAAAAGACGTAGGAGAAAATAATATAGGACTGTTTGTTTAGTTTGTTTGTTTTTAATGCCTGCAGGTAATGAACCCAAGAACTGTGATTCCCAGTCCAGGTCTTGGTGTTCCTGGCAGCAGAAAGGGCAGGGCCAGGAGGCAACGTAGCAAAGAGGCTCGGAAGCGCCCATTCTTTCTCCTCCCGCCCCCGCGTCTGGAGCTGCAGGCTGCAGCCACCTGCAGGCAGGAGACTCTCCTGTCCACGCGGTGGCCCGCGCTCTCCAGCCCCAGCCTGCAGCTCGCACCGGACGCGCGGCGAGGGGCGCCGGGGAGGGTTGGAGGAGCGGAGCTGCGGTGGGCGCCGGACGCGGTACCTACCGAAGAGGCTGTGGTCCTGCCGGGTGCCCTGCACGCTGCCGTCGGGCAGGATCTGCAGGTGGAAGCCGGTGCGGCAGTAGAGCTGGCGGCGGCGCAGGATGCCGTGCAGGTGCGCCAGCTCCGCCGCCCCCGGCCCGCCGCGCGCGCCCCGCTCCGCCGCGCCCCTGCGCTCGCCCAGCAGCGGCGGCCGCTCCCCCGCCGGGGGCAGGAGGAAGTGCGAGCCCACCGGCTGGCCCAGGCCCTCCAGGCCGCCCAGGAAGCCCCCGACTTCGGCTAAGGGAGCCATGGAGGGGCGCGGGGGAGGGGGAGAGGCGGAGGATCCGGAAAACAGAAGACCCCCCCCCCAATACAAAGTGTGCCGGGGGTAAGGGGGACGGAGAAAAATTATAGCAAAACAAACGCAAAAGTTAAGGCCTGGTTACTCCGGTGAGGTCGCAGAAGGGACTTGGCATTGAAATAGCAGGAAAGCTGCGGATGTCTTGGAGCGATCTTCTCTTCTTGGATAGGTGGGAGCCGGCTGCTGGCTTTGCAAAAGCATCTAAAGCTGCTGCTGCCAACACGGGGCCTGGGGCTGGGGGCCGCGGCTCCACTCGGCAAACTGATCAGATCTGAGTCCTGTGTCCATACACACCCGGTATATATGCGGGTCCTCTTGACAGATACTAATCAAGCGCTTTCATGCGCGCTGGGGAGGTTCTGTTTGAAATCTTAAACCCACCTCCTCTCAACACGTTTTTGCTCTTCGGAAGTGACCAGAAGGGCCCCTCGATTGTTCTCTACCCCTGCCCTAGCAAAAATCTTTCCAGCACCTGGCCAAACCTAGCCGGCGACTTCGGGGGAACCAGCCGAGGCCCTTCCTTGGGGTTCTCTTTGGGGCAGCGGCAGTGATGGAGTGTAGCCTTTGATGTGAGCTGCTCTGCAGCGGTAGCGGGGGCCAAAGGAGCCCAGCTGGGCAGGTATATAGAAGAGGCAGGGAGGAGGGTGGGAAGGAGGAGTGGGATGGATGGGAGGAGGAAGAGGCGAGAGGAGGAGAGAACTGGACTCCCTGGGAGCTGCTGGGAGCCTGCAGTGGACAGGTGCAGAGAAAAGTAACAGGGGGGGGAGGGAAAAGGGCGGCACCTGAGGCTTAGACCTGCCCGGACAGACATGAAAGGAAAATCAAAGCTTTGACAGTTTAACTCACTAATTTCAAAACACTAATAAAATGTACAAGCATTACTCTTTTCTTTTATCATTTAGATGGGGGATTTTCTTTACATAATCACAGTTAGGTTAGGAACTCCCCCCCCCTTCCTAAGTTCTCTTTAATGTTTATTTTTACTCAGCACAGGATATAACCAAGATCATTACCACAAATATACATACATGTGTATCTATGTGAAAGTTTTAAATTGTGTGCTAAGGTCGTGAACTTTTCATTAGCATAATATGATAATAGAATCATGAATCAAGAGATTTAGAGTAAAACCAAATAAATGGAAAAGAAATGGTTTACATTCTTGTTTTTTCAGGTTTTTTTTTTTTTTTTGCAGTTTTTGGCCGGGGCTGGGTTTGAACCCACCCCCTCCTGCATATGGGGCTGGCGCCCTATCCCTTAGAGCCACAGGAGCCACCCAGAAATGGTTTACATTCTTGTATTTTGCCATAAATAGAAAATGAATATCTGGAATAGGGTCATAAAAGATAAGCCACCTCTGAGTCCCTTATGCAACCTAAGAGCAGGTCCCTGTACTTCTTTGTTGCATTTTCTTAAATTCTCGATTTTTTGTTCACATTGTAATTATAAACTTTAAAAACAACTAAATGGAAATAGCACTGATTTGAGACTTCAAAAGTTCCTGGTGAAATTTAAGAGTGTACATTTGAAATTTTGGTGTTGTACCACCAGTGAAATTCAAGATCTTCCCATTAAAATTTTTCAGTGGCAGAAGAGTTGAGAATCAGTTGGCAAATTTATGCTTCCCCTGAGCAAAAAGTTTTAGGCAATCACTGGAGATTAGTTTCTCAGTCTTGTTTCATGGTCTGTTCAGCAAAAGCCTAAACCTGGGAGCTCAGTTGGATTTGACTGGTTTATTTCACTTGCTCTGAAGGTTTTTTCCCTAATTAATTGGCAGGTGCTTTAAAGTCGGTATAGTTACACCTTTTTTATCACTATGGGCCTAAGTAATAACCCTTGTGCAACCAAGTTATAAAGGAGTCCTTAACACCAGTGATTTACTGTTGATAGATATGAAATAAAGCAAAAACACTGGCTAAAAACAATAAACAGATAAATCACCTTAGAAATGTATATTGCTAAGTCTGTTTAAAAGGTTGTGCTAGGTAAATGTTACATTATTTCACCTTTCAAACAACAGCAGTCTGTCTTGTGGTAGGACCCCCAAATCCACCGTAATCAAGATTTCAAAGCACATCTGTGTAAACATTATCACATCAGTGTAAAACATCAACCAATGAGCTTTTACTTTGAACCAAATCTTCTTAATTGCAGTGTTAAATCAAAGAAAGTTAGATCAAAGTTGTGCGGATCTCCTAGCAGAGTAACTAGCCAGTACATACATTGATCACTTTTAAAGAGGAGATACTTAAAGGTTTTAAACTTAGATCGGTGCCTTTTTAATGAGGTTTGTTTTAAGGTCTAATTTCTATGCAACATATAATACTGTTAATTATTCAACAATGGGTATATATCATTGTCACCTGCTCCTAGAGGTACTAGTTCAATCTATAAAATATTTTTCTACATGAACATGCTGTGTGATCTACAGCTTGTAGACTGTTTAAGTCTCTTGTATGTAGTACACACACACACACACACACACACTAAAATACAGGATATTTTTCACCCATAGTCATCAAATCTCAAATAATTTGATAATAGAACTACATTCTCTTTCAATACCTTAGCATTTTCATGGGCATTACCTTTATTTAATCCCCACAATAACCCTATGAGACAGGTACATCCTGCTTTGCAGAGAAAAAAAAAAAAAAAAAAGAAAGAAATTGTCCCAGATTCTAGTTCAGGATTTAGTACAGAGTCCAACATCCCAGGGAAATTTTCTTGAACTCTATTAATGTCTCTGTTCTTCTTTTTCAAAATAAGGACAATGTAATTCTTGCTTCATTCACTATGTCTAGGGTGGCTATGAGACTTAACTGCGAAAATGTATAGAAAGTGGTTTTAACACTATCAAGTTTTTATGCATCTAACATGCTAGACAATTTCACTTGTGAAAATTTGTGCTCTGTAGCTTAGCAAATATAATTGGTTTGAAATACAAAAAAATCTTCCCCCCCCAAACCTAACCTTTAATGTGCAAGTTTTGAATGGTGCTTAATGCCATTTTATAAAGGACCAGAATAGCAACAAAAAGATAAGGATTTCTTTTGTTTGCACGAGTCATGTGACAGGAAAAGATAACACGAAAGATTTTTTTTTTTTTGCACATGCTGCGATGATATCATGGGAAGTTAAATAATTTTGAAGAGTGTTTTACAAGGGTGCATTATTCGGCTTTTAAGTATACACTGCAATCTAATCAACGTTACCTATACTTCCTAGAGACCACACTTGCCTTGCTGTTATACAAATAGGTGGTACAACCTCTACTTCCACAAAATGTACTTACAGTTTCCAGACAATATAATCCTCCCATAGCTTTTTAGTCAGCATATTGTCATGAACCTGTTTTTACACATGAGAAAGGTATTAATACCTTTTGATGGTGCCTCTACATGCATTTAACTTGAGAAAAAAAAACAGAGCTGATTTAAAAGTCATGACTTAGGGCAGCGCCTGTAGCTCAAAGGAGTAGGGTGCCCGCCCCATATAGCAGAGGTGGCAGGTTCAAACCCGGCCCGGGCCAAAAACTGCATTAAAAAATAAAAGTCATGACTTACACCCCCCAATAAAATAAAAGTATATCTGCAAAACATCATTCATTATTTATAATCACAAAATGTTGGCAACAACATAAATTTCTATACATAGAAAAGTCTTTGAATAAATTAGTGTATATTCACACCATGGAGCATTAGACAGCTGGAAAAAAAGACTGAGAAAGATCTCTATAAACTAAAATGGAATATTCCTGGGATATATTGTTAAGTAAAAATACAAAAGTACAAAAGAGTATATATGGTGTGTTACCTTTTCTATATAAAAGAAGGAAAATGGTAGATTCCTAGCTGTATATGCTTATTTTCTAAAAATAAACACAAGATTTACAACTTGTGTTAACCAGGTTACCTGGTTAAGTTGTTTACCAAGGGATGAATGTAAATGGAAGGGATGGAGAGCAGATACTTCTCTGAAAACTTTTTATAGAGTTTGGACTTTTGGGAAAAAATCAATGTTTTACATTTTTTTCTTTTTAAAGTAAAATAAAACATGGGCAGCGCCTGTGACTCAACGGAGTCGGGCCCCGGCCCCATATGCTGGAGGTGGCAGTTTCAAACCCAACCCCGGCCAAAAACTGCAAAAAGAAAAAGTAAAATAAAACAAACAAAGATTGGGGGAAATACAATAAAACAAGGAACAAATGAACTTAACTATATTCAAGTGAACAATATAACCACACAGTAGGTATAATAATAGGATGTTTTTAAAAGAAACCTAAGTAACTCTCAGATTCAGCTCTTGATGAGATAATTTAAGTCTAACGACCAAACACAAATATCAAACTTAACTGAGAAAGGTTGTTTTCCTTGGTGGTGGAGGTTGAGAGTAGTGTGATGTAGGACTGACCAAATGTGTAAATATATTGAGGATAATGACAAGTATTTTTTTTTTAAATTAAAGAATAGAGTTCAAATATGACTAGAATGAATGCTGTAGTGTTGACTTGGAATTGCATTTATCAGTGTTAACACATCATGCCCGGGTGTGTGCGCGCACGCGCGCGCGCGTGTGTGTGTGTGTGTGTGTGTGTGTGTGTCTGAGCTCTGTCCACTAAAAGGGCTAGAAGCAAACATACCCCAGGTCAATGACTACACCTAGAGCCTACATGTTGATTTCTCAATCCGATCTACCACTATGATGACCCGGGGAACTTTGGGGAAATGATTTGTTCTGAGAGTGGGGCATTGTTTTTTGTGTGTGTGCCAGAAGGTAAGGAAATACTCAAAAAATGATGAAGACATATCCAGGAGACGTAAAGGAAGATGAAAATAAATAATGATGGTAACAAGATATTTATAAAATAAAATAACAAACGTCAAGTGCAATTGTTTAAATAGACAACCAAACAAAGGAGAAGGGAAAACTTTTCCTTATGGTAGAATATGTGTGCTAGCTAATAAATATTGAAATGATGGTGGAATTAGAAAGTGACCATTTTGCATCCATCATAGGATCATTGCTGCTCCAACAAAATCAGCAATGCATACTAAAACTAGTGGGTACTTGTGGTTTGATGAAGAAGAGTATTTTTTTTTTTTTGCAGTTTTTGGCCAGGGTCAGGTTTAAACCCACCACCTCCTGTATAACGGGGCCGGCACCCTACTCCTTGAGCCACAGGCCTGCCTATTTTTTTTTTTTTTTGAGACAGAGTCTCACTTTGTCACCTTCAGTAGAGTACTATGGCGTCACAGCTTACAGCAACCTCAAACTCTTGGGCTCAAGTGATCCTCTTGCCTCAGCCTCCCAAGTAGCTGGGATTACAGGCACCCCCCACAATGCCTGGCTATTTTTTTAGAGACAGGGTCTCGCTCTTGCTCACGCTGGTCTCCAATCCGTAAGCTCAAGCAAACTACCCATCTCAGCTTCCCAGAGTGTTAGGATTACAGGCATGAGCCACTGCCCCCAGCCAAGAAGAGTCTTGATTACAAAGAGAAAATGATAATTTTGTACTGGATTAATCTAGAGAATACAGTAAGGTATTACTCTCACAAAGGTACAGTAAGTAACAATAACGGGACAAAGCAACACCTTGTGCCTCCTGAAACCCTAAGAAGGATGAAACACCACTTATGTGTTCTGCCTATCAAAAATGCATGACCTGGGTTAGTGGGTCATGTCTGTAATCCCAGGGCTTTGGGAGGCTAACAGAGGAGGACAGCTTGAGCCCAGGAATTGAAGGCCAACAAAGCAAGGGTGACAAAGCAAGGCTTTGTCTCTACAAAAAATTTAAAAATTAGCAGATGTAGTGGCACACACCTGTAGCCCTAGCTGCTCAGGAGGCTGAAGCAGGGGGATCCACATAGCCCAGAAGGTCAAGGTTGCAATGAGCAATGATCAGGCCATTGCACCCCAGCCTGGACAACAGAGTAAGACCCTGTCTCTGAAAGAAATAAAGGTCACACATGGTGGTTCACACCTGTAATCCTAGCACTCTTGGAAGGCCAAGGGGAGAAGAAAGATGGCTTGAGGTCAGGAGTTCGAGACCAGCTTGAGCAAGAACAAGAGCAGGATTTTTGTCTCTACTAAAAATAAAAAAGTCTCTATTAAAAAAAAGTAAAAATAAAAAAATTGGCTAGTTGTTGTGACGAGCACCTGTAGTTCCAGCTAGTAAAGAGGCTGAGGCAAGAGGTTCACTTGAGCCCAAGAGTTTGAGGGTGCTGTGAGCTAGGCTGACACTACTGCACTCTAGCCTGGGCAACAGAATGAGAGTCTGTTTCAGTAAATAAATAAATAAATACCCCGTCTCTGAAATAAATAAATAAGCAAAATAAACAGACATAATGCATAACCTGAATCTAAATTACTAAGAAACATCAAATAAACCTCAATTGTTGGGCAGCACGTCTGGCTCAGTGGGTAGGGCGCCAGACCCATATACCGAGGGTGGGGGGTTTGAACCCGGCCTCGGCCAAACTGCAACAAAAAAATAGCCGGGTGTTGTGGTGGGCGCCTATAGTCCCAGTTACTCAGGAGGCTGAGGCAAGAGAATCGCCTAAGCCCTAGAGCCAGGTTGCTGTGAGCTGTGACACCACAGCACTCTACCAAGGGCAACAAAATGAGACTCTGTCTCTAAAAAAAAAAAAAGAAAGAAAGAAAGAAAGAAAGAAAGAAAACCTCAATTGTTTGTTTGAGACAGAATCTCACTTTGTTGACCTCGGTTAGTGCCTGGTGTCATAGCTCACAGCAACCTCAAACTCTCGAGCTCAAACAATCCTCTTTCCTCAGCTTTCCAAGTAGCTGGGACTATTGGCACCTGCCCCAACACCCAGCTATTTTTAGAGACAAGGTCTCACTTTTGCTCAGGCTGTTCTCGAACTCCTGAACTCAAGCAACCCACCTGCCTCGGCTTCCCAGATTGCTAGGGTTACAGGTGGGAGCCACCACACCCAACCTAAAGAAGCTATTTTAAATTAAATATGCTTTATCCTTCCAAAGGAGAATGCCACATAAGCATTAATGGAGAATTTTTATTATAATAATTTCAACGTTAAATAATCAATATTCAAACAAAGTGTACTTTCTAAGACTAGAGAATTGCCATAATACACTAGGTTTTTTTAAGTGGTTCTCTTCCAAATGAATCTATTCATTCCATTTAGGAAGTCAGTAGATTTAAACAACTCATAAAATTGTTAATTGTTTCTCTCCTTAGAATCAGCTGGAAATAAAGAAAAACATGATTACAGGAATGGAGAAACAAATGTTACATCAATAATACAGATTAACTACATTCCCTGTAAAAGTCAAGAATGAAATTGTGACTATTAAACTACCTTGAGATTTCACATCTTTCAAGTGAAGTGAGATGGTAGGAGTAACTAAGGCCTTATTTACCCATTTCTGTCCCCTAATGAGAGACCTCAGCTAACCAGTCCTGTTTACATGGAAATGGAGTCTTGCCCCAGGCAAAAACTGCTCAGTAGGAGTCTGTCCAAACTACAGCTGGAGGAGCAGGAATAAGCTCTCATCTCTATAGGGAGGAGAACTGGGCGAAGAGTAGAGAGAGACAGGGGCATTTCTTAAATTTTGGCACACAGTTTAGGAAGACATAAATAGCTTTCTGTAATGGCCTCTTTGGAGTAAGAAACCTTAGCACCTGGGAGCTGAGTCAGACATTTGGATGAGAAGCATGATGGGTGTGAATACCAGGTGAGTAAGTGACATATTGTCCATCCCCTCCTATGTGTCCTGAAGGGAGAGTAGAGAAGACAAGACAAACCAATTACATTACTGAATGTTAAGAGTACAGTTCATAATAGTATAGTTATTAAAATAGGTCACACGTACAAGGAGTGTGGTTTGAATGCTATCCTAAGGGGAAACCCCTATTCACTGGAGCAGTCCTCGTACTAGAAGGTCAGCTCCATGTGGACAGTGCTGTGTGTTGTTTCCAACATTGACATGTATCAAACCCCTGCAACAGTGCCTGGCGTCTATTACATACCCCCGAGATATCTGTTAATTGAGAGATATGCTCCTTAAGACTTTTTCAGAAATCAGAAGCATTTACTTTGATTTCTTGAATTCATTTTTATGTCTCCCCCAACTAGGGATGGAGGAATGGGACATATGTTCAAAGAGGGAAACTTTGACTATGAGAAAACATACTAAGAAAAATATCTTTTATCTTAAAAAGTGATAACCCTTGGGCACAAAGTCAGAGAGAAAGGGCTGTCAGACTGAGAATGGCCACCAGCCTCGCATGGGGTCAGCCACTAGAGGACGATGTGCTCACATACTCTGCCAGACCCTTATAAGGCCAAGAGGGACCTCAACAGGCAGGAACGAATGCTGCCCAGATTTGCTTCTCCAGCTTCTGGTCATACTGTTAGGAAATTCCTCCTGCCTGTCTCACTTCCAAAAATGACAAAGAAAAGCAGCCCATTGACAAATGAGTTGATCACTGGAGGAGATAAAAATCACAGAAATGTGAGAATGTCAACAGTCTTGATGAGGAATAAAATTCAGCTCACCAAATGCTGTGCAGCTGTCAGGATACGGTGAAAGTGTTGACGCTGAAAGTACTGGACTCGAGCTATTCCGGAGAACAGGCTATAAGTTTCTGCCTGGCAATGAAATGGTGAGGTGAGTTCAGGGACAAGGAGCTGAGTCAGGTGGATGAAATGGCAACTGGATTCAGAGTAGTTTACTGTCTCGCAGAACAAAGGAGAAGCTCTTCCGTGAGAACTGAATCATCTATCTAATTGTTTTCACCAGAACCTACAACAAATAGGCATAATCACAACAGCAAATAACCTGCATGTGCATTTTAAAAAATAAAAGATGAAAGATTCAGCTGGCAGCCTTTTCTGATTGACTATGATTTCAGCAAAGTTACCAATATAATAGATTATAAATGTGCCTAAGGAACCTTTACAATAGAAATTTATTTTTCAGGGCAATCTTATATTAGCTTAGACTAGATTACCTCTATGGTTCCCTTCGGACTAACATTTTGTGATTCTCTGTCCAAACTACAAGAGAAAATGTTACAAGAAAATACAATTCTGTAACTTTGCTTTGGACACTCATTTTTACAAGCACAGCTCTTCAAATGATTCAAATTCTTCCCTTAAAAGCAGAGATTTGAAGAAGATAGGAAGGTTCTAATTATGGAACTCATATATTGGTAGTTTATCAAAACAAATACGTAGATAAAATATCTTCATATATATGAGCTTCCAACTTCTGACGTTCTCTTAAACGTAACACTTATTTTTGTAGCTCCGTCTACAAATTCCCACTCCTTATTGTATATACATAATTTATAATTTTTGACCTATCATAATCCACTTATAGCATATGTAAACTTTCAAAATATACCATCTTTTAGTAATATTGCATTTAAAATCAGCTAAATGTCGATACAAATCCATGTAGTGCTCAGTTATCACCTTGAAAATCTCTGATCTAAACCTCTAGTCTCACATATCTGTCTGGTTACCTCTTCTAATCGGATCATTCAATGTCATGTGAGTCCTTCATAATCATCAGAGAAAGATTAGAAGAACATTTAATTTTAATACGCAGACTGGAAATAAGAACAAAGGAGCATTCACACCATATTCGGAAATTAATTTCTCATATGTTTTTTGTTTCTGCTTTCGTAAGACTTAAAATGATGAATTGTTCTGTTAAACCTTCATCTCTCTCTTCTTCACTTAGTTTATTTTCAGTTTGAGAAAGCACCTGACTTGGATAATAACCTCAACTGTGTTATATGGGTTTCATTATTATTTAGGGTTCCTCTGTATTTATAATTCACGTTAGGGACAAACCCTTCCCTAGGAGTTAAAGAAATCAGCTTAAGGGCGGCGCCTGTGGCTCAGTGAGTAGGGCACCGGCCCCATATGCCGACGGTGGCGGGTTCGGACCCAGCTCCGGCCAAACTGCAACAGAAAAATAGCCGGGCGTTATGGCGGGCACCTGTAGTCCCAGCTGCTTGGGAGGCTGAGGCAAGAGAATCACGTAAGCCCAAGAGTTAGAGGTTGCTGTGAGCCGTGTCACGCCACGGGGTAGAGGGCGGGTACCGTGAGACTCTGTCTCTACAAAAAAAAGAGAACCATTTAAGAAATCAGCTTAATATTTATATTTTGCCACAGCCAAGAGTTTAATGCTTAATTCTAGATTTTATAGCCCATAAGGCTTTACGAGAGCATAGATTTGCATCAAAGCACATGCCCTCAAACATATTCTACACACAATAAAATCCTAATCAAACATGATTTCTTTGTACAACACTGGAAGGAAGGGGGAATGGGCTCCCTTAGTCTGAAATAATTTGTTCAAGGAGCTCTATGCACCTGCATGATGAAGTTAGAGTAGCTCATTTAGTGGTTTTCTATAAAGTCTTATCATCAAGCGTAAGGTTCACTTCATTTCCCTTGATGTGGTGGTCTGAGGTTTATAGGTGCCTGAACATAAGAGTTGAAACTATCCTGAAAAAAAACTGCAATCATTTTTGAAGTGCAAGAGTTTTGATATGCTTCAGCTGAGAAGGAATTTATGAACAACCATATTTTCAGACTTCATTTTTGATCAATCTCTAGTGTTTGGGGCAAACTAATTTATTTTAACAGAAAAAAGATATGACATAGTGATCTAAACACTCAATTATTACTTTGGCTTAAGATTGAATGCCACATGTAGACAAAATACAAATTTTAAGTATAATAAATTTAAGTGTCAGTTAGATGCAGGAGATGATTGTATGATAAATTTGAAATAACAAAATCTTGATCAAACCTAAAAATTAACATTAGCATGAAGCCAGACCTAGAATCATATGGCAATAGCAGATGAAAATGGGTCTTTATTGGCTATCAGCTATTAAACGCACAGCTTTTTAACTGTATCTCTGAAAACTGAGCTCTAGAATAGTCTCTACCTGATTTAGGTAGTCAGTTGTACCTGTCCAGATCTACAGACATGAGATGATTCTCTAATTCCAAGTCTTTGGAACCTCCAATATAACTAATTGGAAAGAGCAAAAATAATTCTTTAGTAATATCTGTATATAGATTAACCAAAACCAAGTAAGAACCTTGGTAAGGTGAAAAGAGTTAGAACCCTCTTCTTCACTAAGGGATGGGCAAATTTGTTTTGCCCTTTGTAGCCAAAGGCAAATTCTTAATCCTGATCTTTTTGGGCTTAGTCTTATGTCCTACCCATCCTGTCCTCTTCTTAAGCCGAATACTGGTCTTCCAGAACTCCCAAACTCTCTAATGCAATGGTTCTCAACCCTCCTAATGTCCCAATGTATTTTCATTGTTAAAAAGGGGTCGCGACCACAGGCTGAGAACCGCTGCTCTAATGGACATGGTGATCTTCAAATGCCTGCCAGTGGTGGTTTGGAACCAGCTTGTGCTAACTCACTGCAGCTGATTTTCAGGAATTTTTGAGTCGGTTTTTAAATGGAGACATTATTAAAAATTAAATTAACATTAGCATGTATCAGTGTAACCTGGCTTATTGTACCCTCAATGAATCCCCAACAATAAAAAAAAAAAAAATGAAAAAAAAAACATTAGCATGTTACCATTAGGTAATTATATTAAATATTAATGTAATTTAATGTATTAGGTAAATATAAATAGAAAAGGAAATAAGTACTAATTATTTTACTTCCCAATTATTTTACTATCACCTGTCATGTCTTTTGTAGGTGGATAGTGGACATTCGTGGAAATTCTATGTAATGATAAGCTACCATGCATTTCTCCCCAACTGTGTAATCAGAAATGTCACATTGGTAGCTTGAAATCACCACAGTGGGAGTATTTACACCATGGAAATATACAAATGCTATAATTCAGGACTCTACACCTCTTCTACCCTAGAACCAGCAGTTAATCTTTTACCAGCTCAACCTGGTACCTGCCCACAAGGCCTTCTAAGGAAAGATTTTCTCTCAATTTCCCAGAAACTGCATCTCTCTATGACTCCACACCTTTCCCCACAGACACAGCAGATTGGCCTGAAAGTGAAAAACTAACAAAAGCTAAAAAGATCTGTAGGCCAGATCAAACTGATGTTTTCTCATCAGAATTTAAACTAAGATTCACAGAGACCAATAAGAATCAGTGCCCAAGTCATGTTCACAGCACTGTGTTAGATTAAACATCCTTGAGCTCTTAGTACATAGGTGTCTGGACCTAACCTGGTTACCACACTTCCTAAGACCTCATAGTAGTGCTTTTCTCTTGACTCCATATGATTTCATCTTTAAAATCTTTTTCTTGAGCTAATGCAATTACTATTCTCTTCTATGCAAATTAATGCACCTTAAAGAAAACCATTTTAAATTCTCTCAGTTTCTGGTGATTCCAGTAAAGGAACTATCTAAATATAGGTCAGAACATAGGCTCAAGTCCTGGTTGGTTAAGTCAGAGAAAAATTCTTAAACCTGATAGCTTCCCATCTTCCTCACCCGTAAAAATTAAAGGAGTGTACATTTTAGTGGTTGTTAAGCTCCAATATTCTACAGAGGTACTTCAGGCCCCACCATGGAAGTTGGAGCCTTTAAATGGACAGATTCCAGATTTTCTCCCCTTTTCAACTTATAATTGAATCATTTCATATGTCAACTAGAGACACTCTGCTGTTATGTACCTTGTATTTGGGGGTTTCATGTAATAGAAAAAGATATTGCATAGTGATGTAAATATTAAACACTAAGTAGTCAAACATTATTCCCTAAGCCAGCAGTTCTCAACCTGTGGGTCACGACCCCTTTGGGGGTTGAAGGACCCTTTCACAGGGGTCGCCTAATATCAGTTATTTACATTATGATTTATAACAGTAGCAAAATTAGAGGTACGAAGTAGCAATGAAAATAATTTTGTGGTTGGGGCTCACCACAACACAAGGAACTGTATTAAAGGGTTGCGGCATTAGGAAGGTTGAGAACCACTGCCCTAAGCAGCCCCTTCCCAACCCATACACCCAGCCAAAATTTAAAAGATTAAACATGTTCCAGACTGAGCTATCTCTTAAATTCTTTTTCCATCTTCTATAATTTTACAGGGTACGTACGAAATATTCACACGTGTATATTACATGTGTTTAAACATTTCTTGAGTTTTTCTTTTCCTGCTGGCATTTTCATCATCTTTTCTTACTGGAGAGTGTCAAAGATATCAGGGTGGTCTCACAACTCAACTCTGCCTCAATCTGACAGCCCGTTCTTAGCAGAGATCCTCATCCACTTCTTCCTGTGAATTCTGGACTTGGCCGGAGACTTTTGCTTAGCATAGTGTTCTGGGTGACTAAACCAATCAGTTGGAATTGGCAAGGGATAAAATTGTTTTGCCACCCTGCCAAGCTTCTGCATGTATATGCACTGACTTACCCTATGCTATTCTTGATTTCTCTAATGGTTTCCCCTCTGATACTGAGCTTTCCATCTGTTCCGAAGGCTGCCCTTCTGTTTGGTTACTTGCTCTTAAAGCAATTTCCCCATCCAACACCTGACAGTGTGGGGTTAGAGCCAGAGTCGAGAGTGTGTACTGGTTGTACTAGGCCTTACAATCAGACACACACTGAGTCTGTCCATATGGACGCTTCACAGGAAAAAACACTATGAGTCAGAGAAGGTACAGCACTAGGTTGTTTGTTTAAAATGCATCTCTGATTAGTTCTACGAACTCAACCATTGCAAGAATGGGAAAACAGACACCACATGTACTTGATACTAAATTAGATCTAGTTGATCAACACGTATAGGCGCATGTGAAAGTAAAATTCCACAGAAATTTAGTAGATGGAAGGGGCGAGAAGAGTTGGGTAAATTCACACCTGACTGGTACAATCCACACATTCTGGGTGAAGGGCACACTTGTAACTTTGACTTAAAATGTACAAAAGCAAATTATGTAACCAAACCGTGCATCCCCTATAAGATTCTGAAATTTCATAAAAATTTCTTAATTTTTTAATTAAACCATGTTTCCCTTGGTCTTTCCTTAGTAATAATAAAGAAAATTGCTAATGAATATCTTCTTTGGGGTCTTCAGGTACTAAAAGACATTTTTAAAGACACTTCTCAGTTAAGTCTCTTTAGGCTGCATCAAGATTATATAACTTAGCAGGCGGTGCCTGTGGCTCAAGGAGTAGGGCGCCAGCCCATATACTGGGGGTGGCGGGTTTGAGCCTGGCCCTGGCCAAAACTGCAAAAAAAAGAATTAAAGATTATATAACTTAGCTTTTAGTTCCCAATTCTTCAAATTAATTTTGTTGCTCTTAGCTGAACTCTTTTCAAGTTCTATATATTCCAAGTTGTATACTTCATACCTGAGCAAAGTCTTCTAGGAAATAACCCATTAGTATTAGACGTTAGGAAGAAAATCTATTTGTCTTACATTATATAAACTTATTATTGAAGTGTAACATATATGAAAAGGTTCTACAAATTGTTAAGTGGAAAGTGCTATATTTTATAAATACACTTGTGTCATTGACACCCAGATTAAGGCCTAGAACATGCACAGAACTCCAGAAAGCCCCCTTCTCCCTGTTCTACTCACTATGGTCTTCTTAAGGAAACCACTGTCCTGATGTCTAACATTATGTACATATGTATGTATATGCATGTATATACATATATGTGTGTGTGTATATATATATTGCTGTTGTTGTTTTTGAACTTTATAAATAGAATAATACAGCTGGTTCTTTTGTCTACCTTCTTGAATCAACTTTTGCTGTGAAGTTTACTCAGTATGATCACATCTATGGCAATTCAGTAATTTTCTTTACCTTTACTTTATAAAATTCAATTTTTTATCCAGGCCATGGTTGATGAATATATGAATAGTTTCTAATTTGTTGCAAATTACAAATGGTGCTACTATGAATATTCCTCTGTATGTCTTTTAGAGGATCTAAGAACTCATTTCTGTTGAGTATTTCACCTAAAAGTAAAATTGATGAGACAGAAGGTTTGCATGGTTTAGCTCTAGTATAGTTTAGAAAGATTATATTATTTATTTTGCTGCCAAAAGTTTAGAAAGATTATATTATTTATTTTGCTGCCCTAGTGTAATGGTTGGTCATTATGTTACTCTGAGGGTATTCACCAAAAAACATCCTTTGATGGGCACAGAAGCTTTAATCATGATCAGACATGAAAACAGAGTATGACTGAGGAAAAGCTTGTTTTCAAGTGGGAGGCTTTGGTGGTAGCAAGTTAGAGATGCTATTCCTTGTTTCCCAAATGCTTAAGATAAGAAGTCCCTGCCACCAAATGGAGGACATAAACAAAGGGGATTGGGGGATTGGGGGACCTCAACAACAGGAATTGAACAGTGAGAAAGTATCAGCAAAGACCCTGGAAATTATATAAAACAGACTAGGTAGATGTTGATTAAAGTGAGTGCTCCTGATCTTGAAGATAATCTAATGTGTACAACTCACAGCTTGGTTATTGTCACCAGTGAGATAGATAAGAACAAAAAGGGAGGTGGCCAGTCAAATCACTGACCTTTGGCCATGGATCATGCTGGATTTTCTTCCAAGGACCAGAAGAACAGAGTGCTATGGTGGAAGCCTATTGCATTAGGGCCTAGTCCAATAGTACCCTGCCACATAATATGTAAGAGCACAGCCTCAACACTAGAATCTTAATAATCACAGAACTTGTACTTCAATTTACTCTCCTCTACAATCACACTCCATTGCTGAACCCTTTCTTGCCAACCCCTTGCTATCTGCTTTGATCTCCCACTTGTGTTGGTTGCATTTCGAGACATGCTGCCTGGTTTATCAACTCCTTTAATGTTTGATAAGCCCCCATATTTCCTTGCCTCCTGATTCGCTTTCCCATCTTGTTCTCCACCCTCCCCTCCAAAAAGACTACTAAATTTCTTTCAGTTAATAAATATGATTGAAGTTCTACTATGTGCCAGGAGATATGTGTCCTGGATTTGTGTAACTTAGATACAGCTTAGCTTTGGCTAAGGGAAAAGGAGTGTTGTGCAAGGTGTTGCTTTGGAAGTGGGAGCTAGTCACGATGCCTTGAGGAACTTGGTTTCCATAGCCAGGGACCTGACTGCTGGGGAATTAAGTTCCATACTCCTGCTAGCTAGCACTCCGAAGACAAAAGAGCAAGAAAGGGCTGCAACGCCACAGAACACAACTTCCCCAGCATTTTTCTCCTTTGATTTTGCTAATTGTTCCCTAAGGAATATAGAACCAAAGGTCAAGGACAATGATTATGACAACTTTCTTGAGACAAAAAGATTATTGCAGCTTTGCTCTTTGACTGGTAGAATCCCCCAGTCAGAAGTGAGTGGAACTGGGGTGGGGGTAGGGTTTATGTTCCCCGATACAGGATATTAGACATAACTGCTCACCTTCAACTCATCAAGAATCTGGATGCAACTCAGAGCGAGAAAAATAAGGGGAACAGCATTATTTTAAGAGGTTTTATTAACCAAGACATTTCTGGCTATTGTATTTTACATTTTCAAAATTTAAAATTCACTAATATATTATAATTTAAAAAATGGTAAAAGTTTAAAATAATTAGGTCATGGAATGGAACTTTAAGTTGAAGGAAAAAGCAATCAGAAGCCAATTGTAGATTTGGAGAAGAGTAATGGCGCATGAAAATGCTATAACGTTTCTATATGTGGTTTACTAATAGGCTTGGGGCATTTTGGTTAATTAGAACCATGGGTTCATAAGGTTTTCAACTCCATTATGGTATGGAAACTGTGGCCTCCAAAGCATTATAATTACGATGTGGCAAAACCAAAAGTAGATCCACATTTCTTGATGAATTAGAATTTATCACCTATCAGTGAGATATGCACTTTCCTAAAAAATATCTTTTTGGCTGCATCTCTGCTGTTGAAAACATTTTTTAATGTTTCAGAACATTTCTTATGATAGGAAACATAATAAATTTCTTTCTAGGTATGGAATAAGGGCCTTTTGGGGATATTAATGCTCAGTAAAATTGACTCAGTAAAAGATGAAGGAAAGTGGGCTGAATCCTATTGATCCAATAACGTTATCTGAAATTTTTAAAAAGGTTAATTCCTAATATACATATCATGTTTTGGTTTTATAATGAATATTAAAAATCATGTAACAAAAAAAAATCATGTAACAAGCTGGAACATATCCTTACTTAGTAAAGTATCTCAAGAATGGAAGAAAAAATATCCCATGTACTCAGTACCATTATGAACCAACTTACAATCACTCACACTTTCATATGAAGAACAGATCACAACTGTGGCTCAAGAGGAAGGAGGGAGGAGGGGGGATGAGAGGGGAGAGGGGAACTCAGATGCAGGGAGGGTGAATGGTGGGATCACACCTATGTTGCATGATGCAAGGGTAAATGTTGGATCTATTAGTATAGAGTATAAATGTCTTAACACAATAATTAAGTAAACGAGATGAGGTATATATTAACTAGTGTGATATAAGCATTCCTAGTTCTATATGCAATCAGCACATCGTACCCCACAAATGCATTAATGTATACATGATCTACGTGTTTATGATTTAATAAAAAAAATCACGTAACAAAGGAATTTGGTTTACAGTATAGCTATAGTTATAGAACATCAAATACAAAGAGCATAATAATTACTTTTAAGGAAATTTGGCTTTTAGAGGGAAAGTACTGTGGCAAGTTATTATTAGAATAACCTTTGTGCACAGTCATTTTATCTAAAACTCTCTGCATACTATACAAACTTTAACCTAGTACCTCTCACAGAACTTAGCTTCCATTAGAGCTAGAAATATGATTTGCCGAAGCTGTATAAAACTTACTAACACTAGAGAGAAATTAGATAGAAGATAGATATATTACAACCTAAGAATAGGGGGAAGGGGGAAAGGGAGGGGAGGAAGGGAGGAGGTGGGTAGAGGGAAGGGGATTGGTGGAATTACACCAGGGGTGCATCTTACAAGGGTATATGTGAAACTTGGTAAATGGTGTGTAAAGCTAGTGAATGATGCCCCATGATCATATCAATGTACACAGCTATGATTTAATAAAAAATAAAAATAAAAAAAAGAAGATAGATATAAACGTATAGTGTATGTGCATGTATAAATGTGTATATATTATATTTGAAGTCGCTTTAGAGAATTTTTGCTTGTCATCTTTCACATCTGTAACATGATGTTATTTGTACGAACTCCCCAATTTTCTTTAGCACTACCCAGCTTTTAACACACAACTAAAAAAAAATTATCAGTCTGTCCACGAATTCTGGCATCCGGGTAGATCGAAATTTATGAGGAAATCAGGGAATTGTGTACAGTTCTAAGTATACGATGCCCCAACAACTGTGATATATATATATATATATATATATATATCCAGAAAATACATGTTTTGGAAAAACTAAATTTTTCCAGAATTCAGAGAAGGCAGAAAACTTTTTGGTAAAGAAAAGAGCCACCATCGAGTCTTCCTTATGCATGACGACTTAAAACAGGCTGAAAAAGCAGGAAAGTCCAGAAATGATATCCTAAAATAGATAAGTTTGTTCCTGTTAGAGAAGATTTTTCTTCTACTTTTAGTAGCTTCAAGAAAGCAAAATTCATTAACCTGTAAGATATAATGTGTATCTGATAGGTTACTTACAGGCCAAGGGTTAGTGAGGAATAAGAAGCACAGAAGTTGGTCCAGACAACCTCATTTTCATTGTCTTTCAAAGCCCTTAGTCTTCAGAAGAATCACTCAGAATCGGCTAGGCGCCCGTAGCTCAGTGGTTAAGGAGCTGGCCACATGCGCCAGGGCTGCTAAGTTCGAACTCAGGCTGGGCCTGGTAAACAAAAAAAAATAGCCAGGCGTTGTGGCGGGCACCTGTAGTCCCAGCTACTCTGGAAGCTGAGGCAAGAGAATCGCTTAAGCCCAAGGGTTTGAGGTTGCTGTGAGCTGTGACGCCACAGCACTCTACCGAAGGTGACAAAGTCTCTGTATCAAAAAAAAAAAAAAAAATACACATATATATAGCCAGGAGCAACGTATCTTAACCTCTTGCGGCTGTAGCCCAATTGGAGACTACTGGATTTGATGTCTACAAAGTATTTTAGGGGCTCCTAGCAGCATTCCACAGTATGAAAACTAAAACTAGCATAACTGGAAAACTGATGTCAAATACACCTCCTCATAGAAGAAAAAGTACAGCAAAAACAAAAGTAAAGATGACACAATACACCATTTACTTTATACTAATACCAACAGACTCTCCCGCATGTGAGGGTACCTTTCAAGATTTTGTCTTTTTCAGAGTTTTTAAAAAATCATTAGCTTCATATATCCTTGTTTAAGACAGTATGATGTGTCCACAGGTATGCAAATGTACCTAAAAATACTAAAGGTCGCTAAAAAGACAGTATTAGCCTCCTCCCATCAAAAGTCCAGATGCTGTCCTAGTTCAGTCAAGGGCAATCTACGCCTTAATTTGCAATCTTTACGACTTGGACCAAATCAGTGCCTCATTTTTATTGTACATGTGAAGCTACACTTGCAAATCACTGACGACGCCCTTGAGGATACCGTTAGGAGGTCGCTGTGATCAGGGCTCTGACACCCACTCAACAGAGCAGAGGCTGGGGACCATGCGAGCGGAGGGCGTGCGGACACCCCGTCCCACCAGGATTCTGCAGAGTCCCGCTGACCCTGCTGTCCCCTGCGGCGCTGGGCTCTCGCGCAGCCAGGTGCCGGCGCGGTTATTTATGACTGCGTGGTTGCTGGGGGCGGAGGGGTGCAGGAATTCACTGTCTCCTCGGGGCCAAGCCCGCGTCCCCCAAGCTAAAGCCTATCCCCAGGCCTCAGCTCGCAGCGGCCGCTCTCGGACAGCGCGACCCGCTCCGCTCCGACTTCTCGCGAGGTTTCGGCTCCCCTCCGCCCCCACCTTCCGCCCCCTCCCGGCTGCTGCGCGGGCGGCTCCCGCTATGGCTGCGCTGCGGAAACTCCTGTGGCCACCGCCTCGGCTGTCCGCTCCCCAGCCCTTTCTTGGGCCGTGGGGGCGGCCTGCGGGGACAGCCCCGGGCCTTCCTGGGCGGCCCTTCTGCTGCCGGGAGGATGACGAGGGGGCTGTGGCCGAGGCGGCTTGGAGGCGGCGGCGGCGCTGGGGGGAGCTGAGCATCGCGGCGGCGGCCGGCGGGGGTCTCGTCGGCCTCTTGTGCTACCAGCTGTACGGGGAGCCCAGGACCGAGCCCCCTGCGCCCGGTCGTCCCTCCGAGAGCGCGGCCGCAGAGCCCGAGGACCCACCCCGCGGCCGGGGGCTGCTTCCCATCCCGGTCGCCGCTGCCAAGGAGACGGTATGTGCGCGAGCGCGTGCGCGCGCCGGGGCCGGCCGCGCCACCTGCGCCCGGGGAGGGCTAGGGTGACAGCCGCGCGGGGTGCGCCGAGACCTTGGGCCGCCGTGACACTGGAAACTGGCGTTTGTGGACACGCTGTTAGCTCTGAGGCCGCGGCTGGGGAACCTCCTGTGAGCGGCATTGAGACCTCCTAGGCCAGACAGCCACGTGTTGGGAAGACACAGGCGATGTTGTCATTGAAACAGGAGGACTTTCAAGGTCGTTACAGCTACCACCTATCAACATAAACTCCAAACTAACACCTTCCCCCTTCAAGAAAAACAAACAAACTCAGAAATGAAGGTCTTGACTGGCAGAAAGTGGAAGGCTGCATGCGTGGGAAAAGGGAACCTCCAGACTGGGCCGGGTGACTGCAAATGACCCAGGAGGTCCAGGGAGATAGGATGCGTTTTGAAGCAGTGGTCTGAAGTCTCAAAAGTCATTGCGTTAGTTTATTGACACTTATTAGCCCCAGGAGAGAGGAAATGCTAAATCGATGTAGCCTGCTACAGAAGGAATGGGAATGTTACTAGACCGGAAAAGAAAAACGTCATTTATTCAAAAGGAGTATACGTCTTTCTCTTTTTTTTTCCTCTCCGACCTCTAAAGCCAGAGTCCCTTAAGTAGGTGCAATGAAGCAGAAGAAAGCAGGAGACTGTAAATGAAACTAACTCCTGCAGAGTAAAATGACATGAAAATGTTCACGTGTCCTTATGTAGTTAATAACATAAGGCACAGGTACAGACAAGTATAAGGTGAGAGCAAAGAAAGGAGCGTAATATTTTTGTCATATCAGTCTATTTAGAAGTCATATGAATGAATAGAAAAATTGTCTAGGGAAATTTTCCTTGTTAAGACTGAAAGAGTGTGAAAGGCTTACAAGAAAATAATTTAGGAAAGAGACAGCTGTGTTGTTTTTAACTTCAGTGAAATTTATATAGCCTTTGTTCTTTGCCTAAGTACACCGTGGTCATCTGATGTAAGTGCCTTCGGTTCTTTTGGTGGAAGTTGTCAATGCATTTAGATTAGGGACTTGATGGACGATCTAGCAGCAAATCACAAGCAAACAACATAATGTACTTTTAGTCAATGAACATTTAAATTATTAGGAAATAACCTTCTTCACTTCAGCCCTCTCCCCTCTTACGACCCCCCTCCCACCATACATTTTTGTGGCTTGGGAAGCAGGGTAGCATTAGACTTGTGCTCTGATTAACCGAATCAGAACTTTTAATCAACCACAATTGATCTGGGAACAGATTAGCAGAGTAGAGAACATTCAAATAGTATTTTCTTTCTTTTTCTTTTTTTTAAAAAAACTGAATGTTAAAGTTAAAAAATATTATGCATTTTTTAAAAGGCTGCACTCAAAAAGCTAGAACTCTGGCTCCACCACCTGCTAGTTGTATTGTTGTGGGCAAATTACAACCTGTCAATGCTTGTTTCCTCTTTGTAAAACGAGGCTAATGCTTAGTAGTCTCTTAGGATATTATGAGGATTAAATGAGTTACTATAATATATCTAAAACAAAACGGTACCCCTGGTGGGTAGTGAACATTTAATAAATCTATTTTGCTTTTATTTTACTCATTTACATATTGTGTTTTTACTTACATTATTGCTTAGTGTCTATGAAAGTTGCTGTTTTAGAAGTCGAATGATAAGTCCTGTGTCTTACCCTTCCCAGCCTCCAGTACTATATTCTGATTGTCATGCGTTTTGTATGTGAACTTTTTTCTCTTTCTGAAAAACTTTACAGTCTCTTCTCTGGTGTGCAAAATTTTTATAGTAATGAGCTTTATTGTGGGCATTTTTTTCATTGATGGTGCTAGGTACTTAAGGGCCCACTCTGTGTGGAAATTGATGTCGACAAGTTTTGCGTAATTTTCTTGCATTATTTCTTGGACATTTTCTCTTTTCTCTTTTTCTATGATCTTTTTCTGGAACTGCTATTATTATGACTGAAGCTCCTGACAGATCTCAGTCTAGTTCTAATCTTTCTTATATTCCAGTTTTTAATATCATTTTGTGTGTTTGTTTTTATGGGAGATATCTTAGACTTTATCTTCCAACCTCCTACTGAATTTTGTATTTCAGCTATCCTGGTTTTTTAATTCCAACTATTTTATGTTCTCTGATAATCATGCATTACATGTATTCCATTTGGTTTCATGGCTGCTTTATTTTCCTTTTTTGTTATAAGGATATAAATTACAGTTCTGGTTTGTTTTCTGCCCTGTTTCTTACCAGTTCTTTGTTATTTTTGTTTGACTTTATAATCTCTTACTTTCATTTTGGAGGTTTCCTCACGTATGTGTGGTTGTTGCCTATCTATTATTTCAGAACCACTTAGAACGTCTTTGTACGTGAACATGGCTTTTCGTATGGTGATCTGGCTTATTAGAGTAGCATCCAAATGTCAGTATTTTATAGTTCTTTTTCCCTTGTACTACTGAGTGTCTCCAAAGACTAGGAGCAGTGGAAGGGGCAGTAATCTGGCTGTAAGCACATTATGTGCACATATGTGGAAGAACATTTGTGTTGGGTGAGTATGTAATGAACGACGTGCTTACATATTATTTAATCCTCTGTTTTTAGCCCCAGCACTTTCTCTCCCTCCACAGCAACTTGTGTTTCCAAGGCCTTGTCCTTTCTGGGGTTATATAAAGAAAATAGCTTCCTTCCATTTGGCCGTCTTCTCCATAGCACCCAGGTTCTGCCTCTGCTCCCTTTACTTAATTATCACTCCTCCCTCTCTCCAATTTTATAAAAAATGTACAAATTCTCTTGAGTGTTTTAGTCTCCTCTCCTTTTCTCTTTCTTAGTCCTATGTATTTATACCCTTTTATGTTACTTTACTGTGATTTTAGCATGGTTAGGGGAGGAAGGGGTTAAGGAGACTCCAGGGGTCAGTCTGCCATTTTTAAGAAATATTATTTTAAACCTATGATACTGCTTTATTTTTGATTCTCCTGAAGTGATAGAAATGATTCATTTTGATGTTTAAAACTATAGCTAAGAACTTATGATTTATTAAGTGCCTTTTAAGTATCATATGATGCTGAACAAAACTGTCATATACATTAATCAGTACATGTTGTAAGAATAACTGGTAGGCGTGAACAGAAATAATTTATAGAAATATGGTCCTATTACCATACACTTGAAGTTTTTCTTTTAAAGACATTGACTCTTCCAAAGGATTTCTCTGACTCCACTGATTTGTTAAAATGTCCCCACTTATCTAGCCAGGCAGATAATGACTTTTTTGTAATAATTTGTTCCTTGGTTGTCTTTTCTGCTTGTCTTAGCCTTTTGAGACTCTGTGTGGGTCTTGGTCACCTTTATATCTTTATAGCCTAGTGTGGAGCTTAGCCCAGTAGACACAGTAAATATGTGTTAATTAAATAAGTCCATGTTAAATATCTATATGGGATGTATACACTGTGAGAAATTAATAGTTAATATTTTGTTCAGCTAGAGTAGTTATTTAAAACATTAGAATATGGAAGACTTTAGTCAAGATCAAAATTCCAGGCTTTGGCAGATCAAATCATGTGAACTGTATTTATTTTAATTGTGCAAATTTGCCTTGCCAAATTTTTTCAGTAAACTATTTCTTTTGAGTTTTAGTCTTAAAACACTTATATTTATTAGTGGCAAAAATTTTTGTTGTAGAACTTATGTTTTGTTTCAGGGTCATAAAAAACTCTGTTAGATTACTTAACATACTTCATTATTTTGCTTATTATACAGAATATATGACCTATTTTTAAGATTTGTTCATTTTAAGATGCTTCAACTTAATATAGTTGTGCTCTGGAGTGGAAAACAAGTTAGAGAAGTAAAAGTCACACGTCCCTCACTTTAAATCAAAACCTTGAAGTATTTAAGCTTAGTGAGGAAGCATGTCAAAAGCTGAGAGAGGCCAAAGCCTGGCTTCTTGCTCCAAACAATTAACCAAGTTGTGAATGCAAAGGGAAAATTTTTGAAGGAAATTAAAAGTGCTGCTCTCTGAATGTGTATGAAGGCAAAACAGGCTTATTGCCATGGAGAGAAAGTTTTAGTGGTCTGGGTAGAAGAGCAAACCAGCCACAACATTCCCTTAACAACAGAGCCTAAGCCAGAGCAAGGCCTTAACTGTCTTCAATTCTGTGAAGGCTGAGAGAGGTGAGGAAGCTGCACAGGAAAAGTATGATGCTGACAGAGATTGGTTCACGAGATTTAAGGAAAGAAGCCATATCCGTAACATAAAAGTGCAAGGCAAGCAGGAATTACCGATGTGGAAGCTGTAGCTGATCCAGAAGATCTAGCTGTGAAGATTGGGGAAGGTGACCACATTAAACGAGAGATCTTCAGGGCAGACAAAACAGTCTCTTATTGGAAGAAGATGCTGTCTAGGACTTTGTTTGCTAGAGAGGACAAGTCAATGCCTGGCTTTAAAGTTTCAAAGGACAAGCTGACTCTTTTGTTAGGGCTAATGTAGCTGGTGACTTTAAGTTGAAGCCAGTGCTCACTGACCATTTTAAGAACCCTAAGGTCCTTCAGAATTGTATTAAATCTACTCTGCCTATGCTTTATAAGTAGAACAACAAAGCCTAGATGACAGCACATCGATAGACAGCATGGTTTACTGAATATTTTAAGCCCCCTGTTGAGACCTACTACTGAGGAAGGGAAAAAAGATTCCTTTCAAAATATTACTGCTCATTGACAATGTCCCTGGGCACCCAAGTGCTCCAGTGGAGATGTACAAGGAGATAATTGTTGCTGTCCTATGTGCCAACATGCATCCGTCTTGTAGCACATGGATCAAGGCATAATTTCGACCTTTGACTTTGTATGTTCTGCATACATTGTAGAAATGGATGCACCTTTTATCTGGGTGTCTATGAAAGCTGGTTTATGATGGTTTGTGAATACCCTTTCATGCAAATTCTTGCATGAAATTAAATATAATTATTATTTAAGAAATTTATAAGGCTATAGCTTGTCATAAGTTGTGATTCCTCTGATGGATCTGAGAAGAGTAAATTGAAGACCTTTTGGAAAGGAGTCACCATTTCAGATGACATTAGGAACATTTGTCACTCATGGGAAGAAGTTAGAATATCAGCATTAACAGACATTTGGAAGAAGTTGATTCAAACCTTCATGAATGACTTTGAGGGATTCAAGACTTCAATAGAGGAAGTAATTACAGAATGTGGTACCAATAGGGAGACAATGAGAATTAGATGGGGAGCCTGAAAATGTGACTGAATGGCTGAGCTCTCATGGTAAAACTGGAACGGATGAGGAATTGCATCTTAGGGGTAAGCAAGGAAAAAATATTTTCTTGAGATGGAAATCCACTCCTGGTGAAGATGCTATGAAAACTGTTGAAATGAAAACAAAAGGATGTAGAATATTACGTAAGCTTAATTGTAAAGCAGCAGCAAGGTTTAAGAAGATTGACTCCAGTTTTGAAAGAAATTCTACTTTGGGTAAAATGCCATCAAAAACAGCATTACATGCTATAGAGAAATCTTTCATGAAAGGAAGAATCAATCAACGTGGCACATGGCATTGTTATTTTAAGAAATTGCCATAGCCACACTGACCTTCAGCAGCCACCACCCTGATCAGCCAGCAGCCATCAGCATAGGCAAGACCCTTCACCAGCAAAAAATTACAACTTGCAAGGCTCAGATGTTTGTTAGCTTTTTTTTAGAAATGAAGTATTTTTCAGTTAAGGATGTACTACTTTTTAGAAATAATGTTAGTCCACTATAGTATAATGTAAAGATAACTTATGTGCACTGGGAAGCCAAAACATTTGAATGACCTGCTTTATTGTGGTGGTCTGGAAGTGAAGCGGCAATATCTCCAAGGTAAGCCTAAAAACACATAATAGTCTTAATTTTGTATAGTGAGGGAAGTCACACGGATACGAAATTCAAGGTAGCTTAATTCTGTGTAGAATAACATCGTATAGGAGGTTCAATTAGCCCAGCGGTTCTCAACCTGTGGGTCTTGACCACAGGAACTGTATTAAAGGTTCGCGGCATTAGGAAGGCTGAGAACCACTGAACTAGGCAGTCCCCTATTTTGGTTTCCTCGGTCGTGACAATTCACCACATTCTACCTGTACTTCTGCATGGCCTTACCATGCAGTGGGCTCATAAGCAATGATTTATGTATAGATTATTTTGCCCTAAGTAATTCACAGGTAAAATTTGAGAAAGATTCCTTTTTCTGGTTATACCAAAATAGGAGTTGTAGAAATGTATGTCTATGAAAGCTAGTTTATGACGGTTTGTGGATACCCTTTCATGCAAATTCTTATTGGGAATCAGCACATGAAACTATCGTAATCTTGAACTTGAATTTTTTTTAAAAACTCCATCTGTAATTCTCTTCCCAGACTTGGAAATTTTAAAATATGTACAGCAACGGGCTTCAATGAACATATATAACATTTTTCTTCCTTTATCTATGTTACCTCCACCATAAAGATATACAGACATTGAATTGTATTTTACATTGAATTGTATTTTGAATTTGAATTCAGGTATATTTGAGTTGAATGTGACTTTCTCATTGATTTTCACATATAATTCTACTTATATAATTTGGAGTTGGATTGGTTATGAGTACTAAACAAAATGTAGCTGCCTTCTTATAAATTTAATGTAATTAATCTCTAATAATTTTTGAAAAGTGAATGTCATTTTCTACTTAAAAGAAAATATTTGAGATCATTGAAATAATTGTATTAACTTTAAATTTTTTTATTGTGTATATTTTTGTGGTACAAAGTAATATTTTGATGTAAATATATATTGTAGACTAAATCAAGCTAATTAACATATATAGCACTTTACATTTTTATCATTTTTAATCCTAAATTTTTGAAGCATCTTTGAGGGAGATTTCATTCATCACCCACACTGTAAGTCTTATCTCTCATAAGAATTTAATAAATTCTTATAATGAGTTAAATTAATAATCCAGAAATAAATTACAATTTATCTAATTATTATAGTCCTTTGGCAATCTTGCTTTTATAAAATCATCTCATTGATGAAAATTTGCCTTTGACTTTATGGCGATCAGGAGATCATCTCAGTACCTTCGTGAAAGGTGAAATAATGGATTCTATTGCTTGTGTTATGTGTGTGAACTAATTGGATGCTGAATCACAGTACCATTAGTGGTAGGTGTGAATTTAGTAACTAATGGCAGTTTCATAAAATAGCAGATGCAGAGATCATACGTACATTTTTGTTTTCTTACCCCTAAACATATGAGAAAACAGAAGATTCACTTTCTCTGGAGGCACCTTTTGTCTTTTAATGTTAGTGCCTGATTAAGGGCTTGTCCATATAAAATTAGGTACAGTAGTTGCACCTTAACCATGTGTTCTCTTTCCATATTTTCAGTTAACAGCCAGTGATCAACCTCTGTCTGAGAATATGAAATGGAAAAGTCGAGAAATAAATGACTCAAAAGTTTAAGTTGTACACAGTTCTGGGTAGTGTGATGAAATCTCGTGCAGTCCTGTTTCATCCTGTCCAGGATGATGATCTTCCGTCCTTTGGTCCTGTGTCTCCGTGCTGTAGATGTTACCAGTTCCTTAGTCACTTAGGCTGGGTTACCAGATCCCCTGCTGCAGTGCTGTGTTCAGCTAATCCTCATTTTACTTAATAATGGCCTCAAAGTGCGAGAGTACTGGTGCTGACATATTGTTATAATTGTTTTATTTTATTATTGTTGTTAGTATCTTACTGTGCCTAATTTATAAGTTAAAATAGGTGTGAGTGTTCATTGTTTCATCCAGCCCCCATGCTGGGCAGGGCTAACAGGTAATAAAATTCCATGACCAATGTGTGCCCTTTCCTTTTGACACTCTGGGGCTGAAGTAGGGAGCAGGAGGGCCAGGGTTCCTTGAGTCTCCTGTTGTAATGGTACATCACTGGCATCTCCAAGATAAAAGCCGGTTCCTCATACCAGTTTTTTGTAAGGTGGAGGTAGGGTTTGGGTTTAAGATTTTGTTAATTTGATTTTAGGGAAACTCTGAAATGTTCCCTCTCAGTTGTCTCCTGGGAAAAATGTAAATAATGGTTTTGCTTTACTTACTATCCAGAACTGTGTAAGCAGTTAACACCTGATAGCAGTTTACATCTATTACTTTAATTAAATGACGTCATAAAAACACATTATCTCTGTGCATGCTCTTTGTAAACTGTAAATATATAATTGAAAATTAAAATAATTTTTTTAAAAATAGGTGTGAATGTACAGATGCCTCTTGTCTTATAATGGGGTTGTGTCCCAATAAATTCATCATAAGTTGAAAGTATGTTAAGTTGAAAGGCATTTTCAAATTAAGATGTTTTGAACTTCCAAGGGGTTTATCAGGACATAACCCTATTTTAAATAGAGAGCATACTGAATGCTTATCACTTTTCCATCATTGTGAAGTCAAAAAATGGTAAGTTGAGCCATCATATGTCAGTGAAGATCTGTGTAAGAAAAGACATGATACAGTAGATACAGGGTTTGGTGCGACCTGTGATGTCAGGCGTCCCTGGGGGTCTTGGAGACGATCCTTCCATGGACAAGAGGCAATTCTCTATCTAAACTGGTGGCTCCCTAATCCCATGCTAGGTTTACAGCGTTGCTTAGTCACTTTCAACTTGATAGTTCTGTCAGCAGATGACTTATTTAATCCCCTAACTTTCTACTTTTTTTCTCTTTTAATTAATACACATTATCATAATCATTCTTGAGGAATTTGAACTTATTTTACTTATTTTACAAGTAAGCAAGAGGCTTTGACTGACTTTGACTTGATTTGCATTTTGGGAAGATGACTGTGACGTGGTGTGGAAGCCGAGGGGAGGAGGCTGGGTGAGATGCTATTATTGGTCCTTAGATAAGAATGTGAGTAAGTGTGATTTTCTGTATTTAATTTTCAAAAACATAAAAGTAGTTTTTAGCCATAATTTTTGTTTAGACAAAATATAGTTATGGCTTTACTAGGGAAATGACAGTGAGGCAGTGAGAAGCTCCTGAACTGGAAAGAGATTTAGAAGGTATAATCAAAAGCACTGATTGTTGACTGGCTTGTAGGGATGATGGAGATGAAAGACTCTAGGCTGGTGTTCAAGGTTTTATACTGGGCAGCTGGATGGATTTGCTGCAGTTTACTGAGACTGGGAGGTTGGGAGTAGTGGGTATGCACGAGAAGGTTTTAACTTGTACAATAGATCAAGTGTCTTTTGGACAGCTTGGTAAATTTTCAGTTGGACACATAAGGCAGAGCTCAGGAAAGAAGTCTGTGCTATAGAAATAGATTTAGGAGTCAAAGTATTAAAAATCTTAAGAATGGATGACATTGTCAAGAATATGTAGCATGAGAAGAGAAAAGCACCTACAGAGAGTTCTGATGGACCGACAGAGAAAAGGGAGTTCTTCAGAAGCAGGAAGTTAGGTCCAGGTGGGTACAAAGAAATCTAGCAGGGTCAAGGAAACCGAGGAAAAACAGCACTGTACTTAAGAAAGAAAGTAGCTGCGGTTAAAGATGCCCAAGGGGGTCAACTAAGGTAGAAATAGAAAGTGTACATTGGATGTACCAGTAAGGAAGTCATGGTTGATTAGGGGAAGAGGGAGGTGAAAGTTAGGTTACAGTTGGATAAGCTGAGAGTAAAGGGAAGGTGGGCAAAACGAAGTGAAGTGTTGAACACTCAATCAAGAATTTGGCCATGAAGTGGGGGAAGGAGCTTGAGGGACATGGAATTGATTTTTTTAAGATAAAAGACCCTCAAATGTGTTTAAATGCCGAAGGAGAGAAGACAATTAAACCTAGACATAAGAAAGAGTAGTTGATGTGCCAAGGACCCAGGTGGGGAGTAGGAGATAGAACTTAAGGCACCAGAAAGAGTTTAATCTTAGATAATAGGAGACATGCCACTTCCATTGTAACAGGAGGAAGGGATGTGAGGAGGCAGGTTGTCTACGTGTTTGGGGGCAGGTGGTGGCTTTATTTGCTCTGTGAAATAGGAGGTAATGTCATTTTCTGAGAGCAGGATACAGAAATGTGTGGAGTGGCTAGGATAGAGGTTTAGGGGAGACCGAAGGATTACAGTGCCCATTGTGAAAAACTGGAAAACCATGAAATCTTTTAATTTGCTCATGTTTTGTATTTGCGAAAGATTAAATATGAGCTTTTTAATGATAAAGTGAATTTTTAACTTACATTGAAATGAAATGAAATGCAGTTTTTTAATAAGGTCACTTTTGATGTTCTCATTTATAAGTTGTTCACGTTATCCCTCTTTTTTTGATATGTATAAACCTTAGTAATCTGAACTAATTAGCACTTTTTTTTACCCATGATGTAATATTTAGCTTGCAGAGCAAAAGTACCAAACTTACAAGATTAAAAGATTTTAAGAATAAAAGATTTACAAGAATAAAAGATTTTATTCTTTTTGTTTAAACTTGCCCATCAAGTTTAAATTAGATCTCACTGATCTCCTGTAATTGTTTTGCCAAACACCAAGAATTTGAGTAACTTTATTTTGTGTAGTGTAAAACATTCTTATGATAGAGAAAAATATGTTTAAAAAAATCAAACAAGCTCTGTGTATAGCATTATCTATCTAGCATTAAAGAAAATGCCAAGTCATTTGTGTATTAAGGATTTTCTAGATATATTGGTTTCTTCTTTCTCTTGAAGCCTTTTTCTTTATTCTCTGATGTTTGATACATTATGTAAGCTAAGTAAAATGTGCAACTTTCACGCTGTATCATTAATTGGTTAGCATAACAGTGGCTGTATCGTAGTAGTAGTGTCTTTGCTCATTAAGGAGTTATTTTTCCAAATTAGAAAAGTAGAATCAAATTATTCCATTTTTTATTCTACTTTTTGATAAGGATGGTATCTATCTAGTTGATACTGTAAGTATTACTGAGGTGAGATATTTGGACTATCCCTTTCCCTGGAAGGGATAAAAAGGTAGTTCAAATTGCTTGTAGAAATTCAAAGTGAATTTTTCCTTCATAGCTTCACATCAAGTCAGAAAGACTCTCTTAGGTCAGGTACAGTTTAAGCTAGCTCCAACCTATTAGAATTAGTCTTTTCAAGTAGCATCATATAAAGGTCTTCCGCTCACTCTGAACTTACTCTTACTAATCTGACAATGGGGTGTTACTTGTAATTTTTCATATACGCGCCATGTTTGTTGTCCTCAGAAGGTTTAAGAAAGTTTTGAGGTGTTATTGCAATCAAGCTTAATCATACACTCGTAAGGATAATAATGGGTGGTTTTTAGACTTGAGTTTGTGGTGGAAGGAGATCAGCGTGACCTGAACATTTCCTTCCTTCTGGATTCCAACTTTGCAATACGTGGGTCACATTAGGACTTTTCCCCCCTCCCCCACAAGTTCTTGCTCTGTTGCCTGGGCTAGCGTGCAGAGGCCTGGTCATTAGGATTTTATGTTCTCACAGTAAAGAGGACACTCTAGGTAACCTTGTGGTCCAGGACTGTGCAGATGTGCTGTTAGAAATGCCTTTGAGGGATTCCCTGTGATCTGCCAGCTCTGTTGCTTACTTGATCATTGTTCCGTGGTCAGGTTAGAGTTTTGATTCAAGTCTTTTATAGTATGAACTTAACAAACCAAAGTCAAGACATCTTATTTGGAAAGAAGGTTAAAATCTGTACTTGGTACTTTAATTTCATAGTGAGTCAAAGGTACAAATATTGAGTGCTATTGTGAATGAATGGTTGAAAAATAGTCCACATTTATATCACCAAATAATTAAAATCTAGAACTTATTCTGAATTATAGTAGTTTAAAAAAATATATTTATAAAACTTTAGGTAGAGGGACACTTCTCAAGGTTGTTATCATCAAGCAAATTACAGAAGAGCAATGCTTTATGTCTTTGGCCTTATATGCACACCCCTTGCACAGCAGGATCTGAAACATGTCTAAAGCCATGGATTGAACTGAACATGCATGTTTAGTAGAGTGGTGAAATGGGAAGGATATGGAGAAGTGAATCAGAAAGGAATTATCTGAATGTCAGATATACAGGCTTGCCATAAAGTTCAATTTAAAATTGAAAAATTTAAATTAAAGTGCAATTTAAAATTGCACACGAACTCTGTGGACACCCTGTATAAGAGCAGAAGTTGAGTAGGTGGTAGGAGTGTATCATTTTCTTACAGGGTTATAGAGAAGTTCTAGAAACATCTCTCGGATCTTTTGGTGTTACATATGTTCAGGAAGCATTCTGTTAGGCTCTGCAGAGAAAGTGGCATTCTTCAGTGGTATAGTTTATTTCGAGTGTCTTCTACAGCAATATTTTCTTAACTGTAAGAGCACTACAATTAAACCTACAAGTTTAATTGTTTTGGAAAAACAGAGCACTTGGGGACAGAGAGTGATTGGGGATTTCTAACCTAGAAAAATTGGTGAAAACACTGTCGCGTATGGACTGACGGACTCAGAGCCGTACATTCTAATCTAAAGCAGTGTTGCTGTACAAATTCATGCCCCCAAATCCGCTAAAATAAAATGAAGCAATGTTTATTTTCATACCGTTGTTGAGCTTATGCTTGGGAAAATACAGATCTTCCTCCCTTTCCTTCCCCTCATATCCTCACTTTGCAGTGACCTCCTTACCTTTTTTTTCCTTATGGTTGCTCTCTACAGCTGCTTCCAGCTGAGGGGTTAAAGTGATTATGCAAGCAACATAGACTGTATGAGTGAAACAAAGGTCTAATCAAAGACCAGCTGGCTTGGAGTGGTCAGGAGACCTGGGTGAGAGCAGTGGCTCTGCCTTTACTCACCTGTGCCTGTAGCTGAGTCAGCACCTTTTGAGTTGGCCTTTCAGGAGGTCTCAAAAAACAATTTTATTTATACGTCACTGGTCAAAGCTTAGTCAAATGACCCTATTTAACTGTAACAAAGCTTGGAAAATGCAACCTTTACTTTATGTGCTATTATTATGCCTACCTAAAAATCAGGGCTTTCTTTTTAAGGAAAAATTAAAAAATGAATTCTTATAGGAGACTTCTGTTAGTTTTTGTTGGGTGCATTGTATTATTTTGGGGAAATGGCTTTTAAATGAAAATGCTCAAAAATAAACTGTGGAGTGCTGTGACATTATATACACATGCATGCACACCCAGACGTCTAGACTATACACACATACCCTTGCATATGTATATTTTATTCATCCACTGTTCCTTTAGTCCTTGTTACAATAAACAGAAACCCCATAGTCCTTGTTACAATAAACAGAATTTCTCTCTTAGAGTTCCCTCCTCTTACCTAACCACTGCAGAACTCTCATCAGATTGTGTGTCATAAGCCTCTCATTTGAGAGAGGGTCCTGCCCCATACCCTGCAGAAAGGAAAGCTGTACAGAGCAAAGAGTCTGCACAAACAGGCCTCGTTGGGTCTAATCATACTCCTCTGTCCAGTCACATTTGATGCTGTTGCCCATGCTTCAGTCATGCCTGGCTAATGATACCCTCCAAAAGGCCCCAGAGGGCAGAGTTCAGGAGATTCCAGATAGTTGACCCAGGAGCTGGGTTCACCTGAGGACAGCATGGGAGCTCCACCACCCTCTCCCCATACTTCACCTTGAGCCTCTCTTCATCTGTATCCTTTGTAACATCCTAATAATAAGCCAGTAAACACACGTGTTTCCCTAAATTCTGTGAGCTACTCTAGAAAGTTAATTGAATCCAAAGAGGGTTCATGGGAACCTCAACTTGAATTCAGTTGGTCAGAAGATCCAGAGGCCCAGACTTGTGACTGCTCTCTGAAGGGGCAGCAGTTAGGAACCAAGCCCTTGACCTGTGGGATCTGGTGCTATCTCTACATAGATAGTATCAGAATCGAGTTGGAGAACACCCAATTGATTGCTACAAAAGTGGTTGCTTGCTTGGTGGTGAGGAGAACCCTACCACACACTATTAAAAATAAATGACTTATACTTCTGATTCTAGCACTATAGCATACAATCTGTTATAAAAAATCTTTTAGGCAGGTGTAGTGGCTGATGCCTATAATCTCAGAGCTTTGGAGGCTGAGGTAGAAGTTGACAAGGCCAGGAGTTTGAGATCAGCCTGGGCAACATAGTGAGACCTTCATCTTTACAAAAAACGTAAAATTTAACCGGATGTGGTAGTGTGCTTCTGTAGTCCCAACTGCTCAGGAGGCTGAAGTGGGAGGATCACTTGAGCCCCAGAGTTAATTTTTTTACGGTGAGCGAGAATTGTGCCATCACACTATAAGCCAGGTAAGAGTGAGATTTTGTTTTGTAAAAAAATAAATAAATAAATAAAAAAGTAGTTTTAAAGTAGTACACTGTGTGCTCACAAGAAATGGAGAAAAATTTCAAGGGGCATAAAAACAGAGGGAACTGATAACCAGAACAGTATGTGTGCTGTGGCTTACTTGGGGGAATAGTAGGGTCATGAATTCATGGAATTCTAAGGACTTGGATTTTAATGCCCATGTGGAGACAGGAGATAAGACCTGAAATACCACCTACCTAAGGCCAGAATCCTCATCAAAAAGATGGACAAGAAAAAAAAATCCTACCCCCAGTACAAGTTGATGATAAGAAAACATGAAAATCTCTGCCTGGGCTTTGAGTGGGAAAGACGATTGTTCAAAATATGTAAGCATAATTGCATACCACATCATGTGAGTTCAGAATTAGAACTTACATTACCTAGGCAGAGAAATAGCAGATGTAGTTGGCAGAAAGAAATGTAAAACGTGTTTGGAAGGAAATATCCTGAGCATGGGCTCTGTGATGAGAATGAGCTTGTAGTACAAAAGTGCAAAACGTGAAGTTCTAGGAATAAGAGTCAGTAAACTAAATGATTATATTTCAAACAATTTGATAGTAGGATAATTTGGTTGCGCCTGTAAGTGTATTCAAAATGATCAAAGATGTAATGAAAACAATATGAAAAATAACAGACTGGGCAGCGCCTGTAGCACAGTGGTTATGGCGCTGGCCACATACGCTGGGGCTGGCGGGTTTGAACCTGGCCTGGGCCAGCTAAACAACAATGACAACTGCAACAAAAAAATAGCCAGGTGTTGTGGTGGGCGCCTGTAGGCCCAGCTATGTGGGAGGCTGAGGCAAGAGAATTGCTTAAGCCCAAGGAGTTTGAGGTTGCTGTGAGCTGTGATGAGACTTCAAGTCAAAAAAACAAAGAAAAAAGAAAAGAAAAAAAACAGTGTAATAAAGAACAAATAGAACTTCTAGAAATGTATTATAAAATATAGCCGTTAGAAACTGGGTAGGTTAGATAGTTTAACTGAAGAGGCTGCAACACACAGAAATAAAGATAAGGCAAATATTATGAAAGTTTTCCGGGGCGGCACCTGTGGCTCAAGGAGTAGGGCGCTGGTCCCACATGCCGGAGGTGGCAGGTTCAAACCTAGCCCCGGCCAAAAAAAAAGGAAGTTTTCCTACCTGTAGATAGATATGGGGTGATTTTAGAATTTTGTCCTTGTATTTTCTGCTTGCAGAGAACTTTGCGGCTCTTATTAGATGGGCCTTCTACTTGAGTGTTGAAATTCTCTCTGACATGATTTGGGGTGGTGAGAGAATTATGAGTCATATGTCAAAGTCCTCTTTAATAAGTGAGCGGGAATTCTAACAAGTTGCCCCTGGCAAGGTGGTGATATATAACTAGAGCAGATCTGCTTTCATTAGTATCATTGGCTGAGAATTTATCAAATATAAATATTCAGGTGAAGCTCGTGGTAAAGAAGAGCAGATTCCCTTCATCATCTTCAGTGACCAGAAATGCTGGTTGGTTAAAGACCGGGGACCAGGTTTGTTCTGTTCCACAAGTATTTGAACTTTTGGGAGTATGTGTAGAGTGAAGTTCTAAAAATAAAAAAAAAAGAAGATTGTTGAAAAAGGAAACGTTCTACTCTTGGTCACATAAAATCCTTGAATAGCTTCTCCTTGATTTTTCAAATATATCACATTCCAGGAACATTTTCTTTTCCCTGGAATGTGCTCTTCTCCAGAAAGAAAGGCCAAATTAAGTTACCTGGTTATGTGTTTTCATTTTCTGCTTGATTCCTGATACATCACCTCCAAGACCCATGACCCAACTTAATCTACAGAATCATAATTAACTATGATTTATATTAATTAGTCATAAAAAATAGACCTTCATATTTCAGTGGATCAATCCATAAAAGCTTTACTGTTTATGTAACAATTATCGTTTATGATTATGTAACTATTCTAGACGTGCATATGGGTTAAGGAAGGCTCCGTGTGACTCCCCTTCATGTCTTCACTCAGGGGCCTGACGGATAGCAACTTTGCCATCCGATTCACTGGCCTCAATCATTTACAAAACCATCACCTCTTTGAACCTGGTTTTAGGGCCATTTTCCGGGTGCTTAATCTATAGTCTGCCTCTATGCTGATAAGTGTATCAGTTTCTATGCTAATTGGTCTCTATGGTTTCATGCACAGAAACATTGCGATGGTTCTGTGTTTGGGAGATAGAGAAGAACTTTTTCCATTTCTGTGAATATCTGCCTTTTTATCTTTTTTCATAGGTAACTATGAATATTTCGAACTGGAAATATTTCAGACTTTTTGTTAGATGATGAAACAAAACCTCTTTCGTTTCGTTACTCTTCAAGTATAAAACCTTGAGCACTAAGTGAAAGACACACTAATTATGCCTTTTAAAATGTTTATTTCCCATATGAGATACGGTATTTTAAAAGGTTCAGTCTGGGCAAAAAAAAAAAAAAATAAAAGAAATAAAAGGTTCAGACTTAGTGCTCTGCAGCTACCTCTGTGACAATGACTAAGTCATCTGACCTTTCAGAGACATCCTTTCTTCATCTGTCCCACGTCGTAGGTCGAATCTGTAGGTCCGTGTCAACTATTCAGTTCTTTTATTTATTTATTTATTTATTTTTTATTAAATCATAGCTGTGTACATTAGTATGATCATGGGGCACCATACACTTGGTTCATAGACCGTTTGACACATTTTCATCACACTAGTTAACATAGCTTTCGTGGTATTCAGTTCTTTAATCTTAAAATTGCTTCACTGTTTCCGATATTTGCTTATTACTAGTATTTACTTTAAAGTTTTTCCTGTCCTTTAATCCTCTCTAAACTTAGGTTTATATTAGTGTTATACATTTCTTCCCAGATACTGCCTTTTTGGCTTTCATTCCTGTTAAATTCAAGTGACACTTTAGTTCTTCCAGAAAATAAAATGCCATGTTATAGGACTAAACTGCCAGAAACTAAATAATACCTGATTTTTAAAACTTTTTCATTCTTTTTGTTCAGTGATGATATCTGCTGGTGAAATATTGAACTTTTATAAAATTTTAGACCTTTTAATCATTCTTGCATTTTTCTTATACTCTCATATGTAAGTTATTTTTGTCAAATTTAAAAGGTATAGAAAATTATATATTCCACCATTCAGTACACATAATTGTTAACATTTTGACATACTCATTTGTATTCTTTTTCAGAAATATAAACTCAGATACCTAAGTATGTTGTATTTTTTAATAGCAATAGACCTTTAATACTGACCTTTATTTTTTTTAAAGCAGTTTTACGTTCACAGCAAAATTTGAGCAGAAAATACAGAGCGCCTGTATGCCCCATCCCTGCTATGCTTTGTCACCCATGTAGCAATATCTTGCACTAGAATGGTACATGTGTTTCCATTGATGGACCTGCATGGATGCAGCATTATTACCCAGATTCTATATACATTAGGATCCACTCTTAGTGTTGGACATTCTGTGGGTTTTGACAAATGTATAAATGTATCCACTAGTACATTATTATGCAGAATTATTAACTATTTACAGGGGATTAGCTGCTTAGAAGCGGTCAAAATTCAAAAGAATACTCTAGGGCCAAGGAAAAGTACCCTAGGAAGGAACAAACGTGAAGGGAAGCCCTTCCCCAAGGCAGGTTTTGGGCCTAGTTAGAAAAGGTGTGTTTATGCTAGAGCTTCCCACAGTTTCTGGGCTGAGAGCAACGGACAGTGAAACACAGGCTGGAACTGGCAGCCTAGAAGTCTCCTGCCGGGGTGCCCTTGGCCCAGGGCTGGCAGGCAGGGACTCATGGGCCAGAACTGGCATACAGAAGACTCCCACTGGGAGGCAGGCGGTCCAAGGCTGGCTGGTCAGCAGGGAACCTCTAGCTTGGACTAACAAGTAAGAACTTCCCCCAACACACACGTACTGGTGTACAGGAGGGCCGAGGATTCTAGGACTGATCTTAATTGCTGCTTTTTCTTTGTTCATAAACAATCCTAAAGAGAGGATCCACAGTGAAATCTTCAAATAATCAATTCTTCTAGATAGTAATTGCCAACTAGATGAGGACGACCTGCCAGGACTTTTTGAATACTGTGTGAGTGAGTAGAGAAAAAGGGCAGTTGCTCTGTGGCTGGTGTTATGAACTGAAAATCTGTGTCCTCCCCAACTTGACGTTAACCATCAGTGTAGCTGTGTTTGGAGATGGGGACTCTAAGGAAGTAATTTATTTATTTTATTATTAATTTCTTTTATTGTTTGGGATTCATTGAGGGTACAAAGAATTAGGTTAAACTGATTGCATGTATTAGATAAAGTCCCTCTTATAATTGGGTCCCACCCCCCACAAAGGCTTGCCATACACTGTGAACCCCCCAGCCCCCTCACTTTTCCCCTCTCCCTGCACCCTCATTCCCCACCCCACCCTTGTATTAGCTCATCTACTGCCTTCATATTAGGATTGAGTACATTGGATTCTTGCTTCTCCATTCTTGTGATGCTTTACTAAGAAGAAGGTATTCCACCTCTATCCAGGTTAATACAGGAGATGTAAAGTCTCCATCTTTTTTAGTGGCTAAATAGTATTCAGTGGTATACATGTACCACAGCTTGTTAATCCATTCTTGGTCTTAACGCTGTTTCCACATTTTGGTGATTGTAAATTGAGCTGTGATGAACAGACAAGCGCAAATACAGCAGACCATATAACTCACAGGACAGGTGAGTGAGAGTTAAGGTTTGAACACTCTAAGAAACACCTGTAACAGCTTGGTAATGTAACACCTTGGTGATAAGGCATGGGGAAGGGATTCGGCTGTCAACACGAGAGCACGGAGATGAGAACATCAGTGCTTGGCAGTCTCCACAGCTGGGGTGCAAAACAGCCACAGGGCCGCGTCTGTAAGGAGCTGCAGGAGAGGTCAGTCTAGGGTCATCCATTCTCCTTCTGCCGCGGACTCACTTAGTCTAACTCTTTTGCTTCTCCTGCTCATAGGGCGTCTGCCTGGCACCCTTCTACGAAGACTGCTAAGATTCATTCTCTTACTAAGACTGTTTCTCTGCCTTGAAGACTGTGTCTCTCTCTTTCTCTCTCCTGCTTAGGCAAATTGCCCTCCAGCACCTAAGGGGAGTTGATCCCGAGCAAGGTAGCACAACGGTCTGCATCCGGACAATTAGATAGGCTGGGGCTGCAGACCTGGCCAGTCCCGGCCCCGACATGCAAATGTTCTTATGATGAAAGGATTTTTTTCTTCTGCCCAGATGCCCAGTAATGGGATTGTAAGATCAAATGGGAGGTCTAATTTGAGTTCTTTGAGGATTCTCCATAGTTCCTTCCAAAAAGGCTATATTAGTTTGCAGTCCCGCTAGCAGTATAAAAGTGTTCCCTTCTCTCCATATCCACACCAGCATCTGCAGCTTTGAGACTTTGTGATATGGGCCATTCTCACTGGAGTTAAGTGATAGCTCAGCCTAGTTTTGATTTGCATGTCTCTGATGATTAGGGATGATAAGCATTTTTTTATTTGTTTGTTAGCCATTTGTCTGTCTTTAGAGAATGTTTTATTCATGTCTTTTGCCCAGTGATATATGGGATTGTTGGGTTGTTTTTTTTTTTTTTTTTTGGTGATAAATTTGAGTTCGCTATAGATCCTAGTTATCAAGCTTTTGTCCAATTCATAATATGAAAATATCTTTTCCCATTCTGAAGTTGTCTATTCACTTTGGTTGTTTCCTTAGCTGGGCAGAAGCTTTTCAGCTTCTGTTCCTTTTGTTTATTTTTGTTGTCGTTGCAATTGCCACGGAAGTCTCCTTCATAAAATCTTGTCCCAGGCCTTTATCTTCAAGTGTTTTCCCCACACTTTCTTCGAGGATTTTTATTGTTTCATGCCTTAGGTTTAAATCTTTTATCCATCTTGAATCATATTTGAAAGATGTGGATCCAGTTTCAGTCTTTTACACGTGCTTATCCTGTTCTCCCAACACCATTTATTGAATAGAGATTCTTTTCCCCAGTGTATGTTCTTGTTTGGTTTATCAAAGATCAGGTGGCTGTAAGAAGCTAGTTTCTTCTCACAGTTTTCTATTTGGTTCCAAACGTCAGTGTCTCTGTTTTTGTGCCGATACCATGCTGTTTGATCACTATGGCCTTGTAGTATAGCTGAGAGTTTGGTAGGGTGATACCCCAGCTTTTTTTATTACTAAGAATTCCCTTAGCTATATGGGGTTTCTTCTGGTTCCATACAAAATGAAGAATTATTTTTTCTAAATCTTGAAAGTTTGGTGATGGCATTTTAATGGGGATTGCATTGAGTCTGTAGATTGCTTTGGGAGATAGAGACATTTTAACAATGTTGATTCTTCCCAGTTATGAGCATGGTATATTCTTCTGTTTGTTAATATCTTCTGCTATTTCTTTTCTTAGGGTTTCATAATTTTCTTTGTAGAGATACTTTGCCTCTTTTGTTAGTTATATGCCTAGGTATTTCATTTTCTTTGAAGACATTGTGAATGGGATTGTGTCCTTGATCATCTTTTCATCTTGGCTGTTATTGGCATATACAAAGGCTTCTGACTTGTGGACATTGATTTTATATCCTGAGACATTGCTGTATTTTTTGATCACTTCCAGGAGTCTTGTGGTTGAGTCTTTGGGGTTCTCTAAGTATAATGTCACATCTTTGGCAAAGAATGAGAGTTTGACCTCCTCTGCCCCTTTTGGATGCCCTTTATTTCCTTCCTTTGCCTGATTGTATTGTCTAAAACTTCCAGCATTATGTTGAATAGTAGTGGCCAACCTTGTCTGGTTCCAGTTCTAAGTGGAAAAGCTTTCAGTTTTACTCCATTCAGTATAATATTAGCTGTGGGTTTGTCATAGATGGCTTCAATCAGATTAAGAAATGTGCAACTTATGCCTATATTCTTAAGTGTTCAAATTAGAAAAGGATACTGAATTTTATCAAATGCTTTTTCTACATCTGTTGAGAGGATCATATGGTCTTTGTTTTTGCTTCTGTTGATATGGTGAATTATTTTTATAGACTTGTGCATGTTAAATCAACCTTGTATCCTTGAGATGAAACCTACTTGATTGTGATGAATGTTTTGTTTGTTTTTTTTTAATGTGTAGCTGTAAATCTATTGGCCAAGATTTTATTGAGAATTTTTGCATCTATATTTGTTAGTGAAATTTGTCTGAAGTTCTCCTTTTTAATTGGATCTTTTCCTGTTTTTGGTATCAGGGTGATGTTTGCTTTGTAGAACGTTTTGGGGAAGATTTCTTCTCAATTTTTTAGAATAATTTCTACCGTATGGGTATAAGCTCTTTGTTGAAGATTTGATAGAATTCTGGTGTGAAGCCATCTGAACCAGGGCATTTTTTGTTGGGAGATTTTTTATTGTTTCTTTGATCTTAGTTCTTGAAATTGGTTGGTTCAAGAGATCTAATTTTTTCGTGGTTAAGTCTAGACAGAGGGTGTGATTCCAGATATTGATCCATTTCCTTCACATTGTCAAATTTCTGGGCATAGAATTTCTTGTAGTACTCAGAGATGATGTCTTGTTTCTCTGTGGCATCTGTTATTTCCCCTTTATCATTTCTGATTGAGGTTATTAGAGATTTTAATCTGCCCAGAAGTTTATGGATTTTATTTTTTTTCCCCCTAAAACCAACTTTTTTAGCTGGATGTTGTGGCGGGCGCCTGTAGTCCCAGCTACTAGGGAGGCTGAGGCAAGAGAATTGCTTATGCCCAAGAGTTTGAGGTTGCTGTGAGCTGTGACATCACAGCACTCTACCGAGCGCGACACAGTCAGATTCTGTCTCAGAAAACACTGAATGATTCTTTTCTTTTCAATTTCATTAATCTCTGATTTAATTTTAGTTATTTCATTTCTTCTTTTTCCAGTTTGATAACATGGTTCATGAATTTGTTGATGCACTCTCTTTCTGTTTTTCAAATGTAGGCATCTAATGCGATAAATTTCCCTCTTAAGACTGTTTTTGTTGTATCCCACAGGTTCTGGTAATTTGTGTCTTCATTGTTGTTATGATTAAGGAATTTGACGATTTCCTCTTTTAACTCTTCCTGAACCCAATTATCATTCAGCATAAGGTTGTTAATTTCCAAGTCTTTGTGTGGGGATGGAATGTTTTTGTTAGAGTTGAGTTCCACATTTATTGCCTTGAGGTCTGAGAAGATACAAGGTATAATTTCTATTTTAATTTTGCTGATTTTTTATTTGTATCCTAGGGTCTGATCTATTTTGGAGTATGTACCTCATGAGAAAAATGTTGTATAGTGTGTTAGCTTTGATACGGTGTGTTCTGTATGTGTCTATTAATCCCATTTGTTCTAGGGTCACATACAAGTCCTTTGTATCTTTGTTTAGTTTCTGTTTAGAGGATTTGTCCATATCTGTCAGAGGGGTGTTAAATTCCCTAGCTGTTATGGTGTTATGGGATATCATATTGCTCAGACCCTTTAAGGTCTGTTTCATAAATCTGGGAGCATTTAAGTTGGGTGCACAAATATTTAAAATTGAAATGTCTTCTTGTTGTATTGTTCCTTTCACCGTATAAAGTGTCCATCTTTTTTTTTTTTTTTTTTTGAGACAGAGTCTCACTATGGCGCCCTTGGTGAGTGCCATGGCAATATAGCTCACAGCAACCTCCAACTCTTGGGCTTAAGCGATTCTCTTGCCTCAGCCTCCCAAGTTACTGGGACTACAGGCATCTACCACAACGTCTGGCTATTTTTTGTTGCAGTTGTCATTGTTTAGCTGGCCCAGGCTGGGTTCAGACCTGCCTCAGTGTATATGGTTGGTGCCATAACCACTGTGCTACAGGCGCTGAGCCTAAAACGTTCATGTTTGTCATTCTTAACTTTAGTTGCTTTAAATCTGCTTGTATCTGAAAATAAGATTGCACCCCTCCTTTCTTCTGATTTCCATTTGCTTAAAATACTGTTTTCCATCCCTTAACCCTGAGTCTTAATTTGTTCTAGGTGTGTTTGCTGAAGACAGCACATGGATGGCTCGTGCTTTTTTTCCAATCAGTCATCCTGTACCTCTTCAGTGGTGAATTCAGTCCATTGACACTTATTTAGAAAATTGATAAATGTGGTGGAGTTCTGTTCATCTTACTTTGTGAAAGTCCATTGTGTACTTTTATCCTTTGTGCCATTGTGAAAGCCAAGTTTTAACCTTTAGCTTCTGGGTGTTTACTTTGCTGGTGATCTACGTAAAGGTTCAGTTTAGAGAACGGGTCTAAGTATTTCCTGCAGAGCTGGTCTTGTTGTGGAGAATTTCCTCAGTGTTTGTATGTCTGCAAAATATTTGATTTATCAATTTTGAAGCTTAGCATGATACAGAATTCTGGACTGAAAATTGTTTTGTTTAAGAATGTTGAAGGTGAATGACCATGCTCTTCTGGCTTGGAAGGTTTCAGTTGAAAAGTCTGCTGTCATCCTAATGGCTCAGCCCCTGTAGGTCAGTTGGTGCTCACTCCTAGATGCTTCCAGAATTTTTTCTTTCATCCTGACTTTGGACAGGCTCATTACAATGTGTCTTAGAGAAGCTCTGTTTGAGTTGAGATGACCCGGGGTTCGATATCCATCTGAAAGGAGAGTGTTGAGATCTTTAGTAAAACGTGGGAAATTTTCCTTATGGTGGTCTCCAGTAGGGCTTCCAGTCCTTTGGGACAATCTTCTTCCCCTTCAGGAATCCCTATTATTCATAAGTTTCTATACTTCACGGAGTCTCATAGTTCTCTAAGCACCTGTCCTGCTTTCTCTCTCTTCTTTTATGCATCTTTAACTACCGGGGTTAACTTGAAAACTTTATCCTCTAGCTCTGAGGCTCTTTCTTCTCCATGGTCGAACCTATTTTTGATACTTTCTACTGCATCTTTACATTCCCTGATTTTCTCCTTCATTTCCTTAAGCTCTGCCATATCCTTTCTATATTCTATGTATCTCTCATCTGACTTTTGGTTCTATCTTTCCATTTTCTTATGCATTATTTTTATTGTCTTTATTATCTACATTTGAAATTCCCTTTCTGTCAAATCCATTAATTCTTTATAGGTGGAGTTGGTCCCTGGGGGCATTTACTCTGTTTTTGGTTTTCATGTTGCCCACATTTTTCTGTTGGTTCCTCCTCATGTGTTCTTTCTTCTTGTTTACCTCCTCGTTCTTCTTTTTTCCTTCTTCCTCCTTTGCTTCAAATGACCTTGTCTCAGAGCTCAGGTCTTTTTTTTTTTTTTTTATTGTTAAATCATAGTACTGCAATGTGCTGGTTTCATATACAATCTGAAATATTCTCATCAAACTGTTCAATGTAGCCTTCATGGCATTTTCTTAGTTATTGTATGTAGACATTTGTATTCTGCCTTTAGTAAGTTTCACCTGTACCCATTCTAAGATGCACCGTAGGTGTGGCCTAACTTCCCCCATCCCTCCCCTTCCTTGGCCCTTTCCTCGTAGTCTTGTGCTATAGTTGGGTTGTAGCCTTCATGTGAAAGCTATAATTTAGCTTCATTGAAGTGGCCTCAGCCTGAGCAAAGCCAAATAAACACAAGTCCTTGCTCTTTATGATAGTATGTTGCAATGTGTCGCTGGGACACCAGGTGGTGCTGTTTTTTTTTTTTTTTGTAGAGACAGAGTCTCACTTTATGGCCCTCGGTAGAGTGCCGTGGCCTCACACAGCTCACAGCAACCTCCAACTCCTGGGCTTAAGCGATTCTCTTGCCTCAGCCTCCCGAGTAGCTGGGACTACAGGCGCCCGCCACAACGCCCAGCTATTTTTTGGTTGCAGTCCAGCCAGGGCCGGGTTTGAACCCGCCACCCTCGGTATATGGAGCCGGCGCCTTACCGACTGAGCCACAGCCAGCAACCTCTATGGTTCTTATTCCAAACTTAATTGCCTTCTGTGATGTCTTGATTGTTTCCTCAGTTTGCAGGCCCTGCCCTTTGGATTTTAAAGCTCACAAGAATCCTTCAAGGGCAGGTCTCACAGTGCGGCCTGACTCCAGTTCCCGTAGGGCACAAGAGTCTCTCAGCCTGTCCCAAGAGTGGACTTCTGATCCCAGCAGGCAGAATTAAGATGCTGTGCTTTAGGCCCCTGCTAAGACCTTCCACAACCTTCCCACAATGTCAGCCCCCTGGCCAGGGCAACCTGCCCTGTATGGTTGCTGAATACTGTTCAAGTCCTCCCACTCTCCCAAGATTTCTACTCAATGCACAGCTTCCGCCAACAACTGAACACTCCAGAAAGGCTTCTCCCCATCCCAGACCTCCCTGGGGGACCAACTGATCCCAGTCTGTTGCAATCATTTGCCTAATTCATCATATTTACACCACTGTGGATCATACCCTGTATCCAGCTCACCACCTCTGCACTGTGCAACCTGAGCTACAACTCTGGTAAGGTCCGGGCAGGTACAGCTGGGTTCTCTCTTTTTCCCCCAGTCATTCTAGAATCGCTCAGCTGAACGATCCTTCTGGTCCACCAGCTTGCTATTTAAGGAAATAATTAAGTTTAAATGAGGTCCAAGGACTCCAGAGAGTTCTTTCCCATGCTCTCTTTCTCTTATTTCTTCCCTCTATCACCCAGTGTGCAAAGGAAAGGCCTTGGAAGACATAGCAAGAAGGCAGCTGTCTACAAGCTAGAAGAGAGCCCTCACCAGAAACAAACAAAGCTGCACTTTGATTTTAGATTTCTAGCCTTCATAACTGAGAAAGAAAATTTACATTGTTTAAGCCATCTCATCTATGGTATTTTGTTATGGTAACCCAAACTGGCTGTTAGGTAAATTTGAGGTGATTTATTTAGAGAAAAATAATTCAAGCTATTAAAATGTATTGTATTCCTTTTAGTTGCCATTTAGAAAAACTATCTTGGAGTCATCATATAGCCAGTGACTCCATGCATAGCTAGAGATTTTGTCATGAAGGGCCAGCCATCGCTGTCAAGAAAGAAACAGAATACTACATTGTATGATGCTTGGGGCTGAACCAGAAAGACGGAGAGAATGGTGTTAGATCATGAGATAGATGGGAGCCACAAGGAAATGCCAGGAAGTTAGAATAGTGTTATCACCATGAACATGTTTAGAGAACATCCAACTTAGCATGCCACAGAGGCACTTGATACTTCATAAACTTGGGGCATGGAGCTAAGTAACCAAAGACTATTTCTGGACCCAGTTGATCGAGTGGATTTTATGGGCCAAAGGAGAAGGAAAGGGGTCTTCATTCAGTTTCCATTTAATCTTCACAATTTGTAGGATTAGTGTTGTCTGTTTTATGGTTGAGAATGCTGAAGTTCACAGAGATTAGGTATTTTTCACAAAGTTACTTTCTTAGGAAATAGCAAAGCTGGCTTTTGAACATAAGCCCAAAAGATTGCAAAACCCGTGTACTTTTATTCCAATATACTATGTTGTGTAATATGAGACAACACTGGACTGGATGTCATAACGCCCCAGTTCTGGTCCCAGGCTCATTTGCTGTTGTCCAACCCTCATGAAGACCTTTGTAGGCTAAGTTAAGTTTTGTACAAATGAGCTGTTAGTACATGTTCTGCTTGCATTTTTAAAAAATGATATGCCATTTTAGAATTACTTTTTATATCTTTACATATATCCATTCCTATAAAACAAGAACTTTTTAAACCCATTTTTGTATAGCTTGCTTTTTTCACTTAACTGTGTATTTTGTGAATCTTATTATAGTATCACCTCTAGATCAACTATATGCTCTTGAATGGTCTTTAATGGTTTAACAAACTATTCCATCGATGCACCATAATTTATTTAGCCTTTAATGGTCTTACAAACTATTCCATTGATATACCATAATTTATTTAGCCATTGTCCTGCTGATGAAAATTATGATTGTTTATATTTTTCACTGTTAGAAACGAGCTACAGCGAACAAACAGGGAACTAAGATGCAGATGTCAAATTGTTGGGTTCATAGGTTTTAAATTTTAATAGAAATGTCAATTTTCTTTCAAAGTGGTTGCCCCAAGATATACTTCTACATATCATAAATAATGAACAATTTTATTACAAATGAGGTATCCCTGAGTATTGTTTAACTGTGACTCTTATGAAGGACTTATGTGGCTTTTTAAAAAATCTAGTATAAGAGTTGCTTTTTCACTGAGAGATTTTAACCCTGTTATACTTATTGTGACTGAAAACTTGTTTGCATTTATTTTTGCTGTATTATGTGGGCATGTATAATTTCCTTATACCCGACATTGATTTGGTCCTGATTTCTTGTCATTGCTCTCCCTCTAGTGGTTTGAAAGTTATGCATCCTATTTCTAGTCTTCAATTTGTTACATACAGATTTAACAGTTCATAATAAATATACATCTGAAACTGGAGGATAAATCACTGTCCTAAAAGACAGTTCAATAAACATGTTCTGCTCTATTGCCTTCCCTACCCTACATTTTTCTGAAGTCAACTATGGTGTATCAGATATGGACTGATAATTATTGACTTTTTAAATGTTAATGCTTTAATTTTTAAAGGAATCATTTTTTAACAATTATAGTAAGCCGTGTAACTACATTCACTCACTCATTTATTTAGCAAATATTTAGAGCCCACTGTAGGCCAGAAACTATTCTAGGTACTGGAGAAATTGAAATTTACCAAGTAAACTAAAATTCCTACCTTCATGGAATTTATATTATTATGGAATAGTAGAGATGTGAACTTTAGATTTTTCAGTATATTTATAATATTTAAAGGCTAGGTGAGATCATCAAGGGAGTAACTATAGATTTAAGAAAGGAAAGTAGGTCTAAGGATTGGTCCTAGGGCACTATGTAGACAGAAGTACTAGTAAAAATACAAAAAAGAAACTACCAGAGGAGGTAAGAAGAAAACTAGGAGAGTGAGAGTTTGAGAAAATAAAATAAATTATTTAAAAAAAAATAAATTATTTAAAATAAAATTATTAAAAAAAAAATAAATAAATTATTTTAAAAAATAAATAATAAATAAATTATTTAAAAAATAAATTATTTAAAAAAAAATTATCAACTTTGTCAAATGCTATAAGACGAAACCTGAGAATTGATCTTTGGATTTAGTAACAAGGAGGTGATTGATGACCCTGACAAGCAGTTTTAGTGGTGGGGTGGGGGGTAACCTGCTGGAGTAAGTGCCCTGTTAAAGGCAGGAGAGAAATGTCAGGGAGGAGGACAAAGGTAGCGAAAGGGAGAAGTGAGACAGGGAGATGGGAGGAATAGCAACCTGTATGCCTGGTGAAGAGAAGTACTCAGCAGAGGAGGAAAAAGTAGAGAGGTTGGCACACAAGAGAGGTATTACTACAGCAGAGACCTTGATTATGCAAGAAAAGATGAGATCTGCAGGTGGAACCACAATGCTACGCTGCCTCCTTTGAAAGATCCTGTCACTTGTATCATCTTCCTATCAGATGATGAGATGATAAATGTGCAAGTACCTTATAAACTTCTAAAGAACCCTATAAAGGAAACTACTGTAACAAAAGAAACTTTGTTTTATCGATACATCATATTTATATGTTATTTGTGGGATACATGTGGTATTTTCATACGTGCATACAATGTGTAATGGTGAAATCAGGGTATTCAGTGTGTCCATCACCTCAAACATTTGCCATTTCTGTGTTGAGAGCATTTCACATCTTCTCATCTAGCTGTTTTGAAATAAACAGTATGTTATTGTTGACTACCGTCACCTTACTGTGCTATCAAACACTAGAACTTATTCCTTCTAACTGTATGTTTGTCCCCATTAACCAACCTTTCTTAATTCCCCCAACCCCTCAGCTGTCCTTCCCAGCCTCTGGTAACTGTCATTCTGCATGTAGAGACTTTAAATGGTCAATTGCTTTATCTAGCAACTTTTTTTTTTAATTTGATCTCAGCCAGGGAAATATTATTGGCATGTCTTCTTCAGCTGTGTGCATTTTCATAAAGACACATTTACTAAGCATCAAAACATTTTACCTGGAGTACTTTGGGATTTTCCCACACTGGGAATTTGACGTTTAACCTTTCGACCACCCAGCAAACAAAGAAAATGTTACCTCTTTTATCTTCTTAGGTGCTTTTAAATAACCCTGAAGCCCTATGAGAAAGCCAAATGTAATATTTCATGAATCTTTTTTAGCTACTTGAATAGAATCTCTTGCAAGTCCCATAAGATTCTTGAACAGATAATATAAAATAAAAATGCAAATTTAAAAGATTATTTGCTCTTTAATGTCTCATAAAAATGGTGCTACTGTTGCCAACATCCAGTAGGTTCTGAGTGCTCAGTTTTCTACATGAAATCAAATACATCTTTACTCACTTTTTATTTTAAAAATTTAATATTCATTTTATTTAATATAAAACGTGTTCTAATAAAACTAATAAGGATGAATAATCTAAATAGTTTTTACTTTTTCTTTCATTCTTCATTCTCGTTTCTCTATTTGTTGATTGGTAAAAGGTGATGGATTATGCAGTGTTTAGATAATTGATAGAATTGTTTCAAGTTACCTCTTTAGGATATTATCAGCTTGTAGGCATCAGTTTCTCTAATTGTCAAGTAGTGAATCCTTTATATGGCATTTAATCTTGCCTCCCTGGGAAAACCAGACCCTGCCACAGAGAAAATTTTCAAATTGCTGACCTGAAGTAACAGGAGACGGTGCCTTGGCAGTGAACCCTCACTTTCTGTTATTCATGGGAAGGATAATGGTGTACTCGGTTGCCTCAAGGCCCTTGGTTTTACTATCTTAAGAAGTAACATATAAGTACTAGCTGCATACAAGGCCTGCGTTTGGAAATTCCACAATGCAATTTCTATTTCTTTTGGAAAAATGAAGTAAATTTAAAAAAATTGTAACTTTTATCATTTCTGCCACTTGTTAAGCTTGTCATTTTAGTTCTGTCAGCATGACTAAGAGGATCCTCTCAGTTACTCAGAAATGATCATTACTTATTTTTCGGAATAAATTATGTACGTTATTTCATTTCCACATTCATTCTCCATTTTTATAAGTAGGCAAACTAAGATTAAAGACCTAGATTATAGCTTACAAATTCTCAAAACAGAAGAAATAGCATTTTCTAGAGCTAAATGTTTTTAGCAAATGTGAAAAGAGTGAAGTAATTCCTATAAAATAATTTCCTAGGAAGTTATTTTAAGGTATAATTAAGGTATAATTTTCTAGAAGGAATAATAGGAGAAGGAAAATTTAAGTTCGCTTCTCCCTTTAGATTTCTGTGATATCTTTTTACCATGTGGCCTCACACAAATAAGGTAATTCATTTGCCAACTGTGAGGTCTACGCATGTGCAGTTTTCAACAGGAGGTTTGCAAGATCTTTTTTACTTGAAAAATTTCATTTCTTCAACACAATTTGCTGTATCTAAAAATGCTGCAGTGATACCTTACCTTAAACTTACAATGTCTATATTCCTATTCTGTGAAAAAAAAATAGCACTATAAAAATTTTAACATATTTAGTTATAATATGCCATTATGCAGGCAAGAAAGTATAACTGTTCCCTTTAGTAGGTAGTGTTTATCAAAACCATGCACGTGTAGTTTCATTATTTTAAATTTTGGCACTGATATTTTATTTTCAGAGTGAATTTCACTGTGTTAATGAAAGAAAATCTATATGTACACATGTATTTGCAGGGAATTTTATATATTTTTTTCTGTTACTTAGATTTAGAGTTTTTAGTTATTTTGTTGGATAGTGTGAGTGTAGCGATCTGCCACCAACTTTAGTTTAGGAATAACTCAGGCGTATAGTTAAAGAGAAATTTAAAGACCACAATCTTGTTACCTGTAGATGGTTGACTTAATTTTTTATAAACAAAACTATAATAGAGAGTAATAGTAATTACTGTTCAATCTCTAGGCGTGTGGAGGTGAAGCGGAAAGCATCTGCTTACCCTCAGCGTCTCTCCACAGTCAGGAAAGAGAACCAGACCAAAATGTTTCCATCACCTCACTGACGTGTTTTGTGAAAAGGTTAGCGATATAGGAGCATTTTGGCAAATTTGGAAATCAAAGCCAGGGAGAGTGCAGGCGTGAATAACATTAAATTTCTAGCCAGTGGTGGCTGTATCTAAGCATTTGGACAGAAAAACACCGTCTGCAGAGAAGAGAAGTGTGTGGACTGTCAGCCTACGTGAAGCACAGCAGTGTAGTGTTCCCTGAGAAATCAGTGATGGGGTTTCAAAGCGTTACCTCCCATGAGCCTTTTAACCTACAGATGTGGTTTATTTCGGACATGAGTCCTTCCAAGGTCTTTCTTAAACTTACATATGATTCTTCTGTTTTTCTCCATAGTCCTTTGTATCCCACAGTCCTGGATGTTACTAATCCGGAGTTGGTGTGAGAGAGACTGCAAGCTGTTGACCTTCATTTCTTTTTTGGCTTCACAATAGTTAGTGTGTATGTGCCCAGCCCCTCTTCGTTTTCCAGTGTTCCTTGCTCTTAAATGTGGCCATGTGAATGAGTTTCCCTCATTTGAAGGTGAGCAGAAGCAATTCATAGCATTTTTAGACCTGGCTTATAGAAGCTTCTCACGTGAACTTTTTCCTGCCTTTCCTTCCTGCTTCCCTTGGTTGGTAAAGACAGTCGTGGGCCTGGGTTTCTGCAGGGCTCCTGATCCCACCCCAACCTCAGCGCTAGCATGTTTTACACACTTCTGGCCTGTTTGAGCCATTACATTTGAGGAATGTAACCCACTTTATCCATGGAAATGATTAATTGGTAAAGGCTTTGATCATTTCACAAGGAGGTGATTGTTTTTGATGAAGGGGAGTTAACTTTGTCAGCTTGACTGGTCTCTTATATTCATCTAACTGCCTGCCTATAAGTTCAGCCTCAGCACAGACACCAAGACCTACAAGAGAGTATAGGGATAGCTCCAGGTGAAAGGCCAGTTGGCTGTTTGGACAAGGTTAGTGTAAGTGACCCCTGTGAATAAGCCCCAGTCTTATATCCCAATCCCCTACTGTTGGATTCCTACTTTATAAGGTCACTTGAAAGACCCTAGTGACCTTACGCCAGTTCCTTGGGGACTAAGTTTCTTTTTGAACCCGTATTCCTCTTGACTTGATTGACTTATCTCTTCTTTATGTAGTGAACTCAGCCAATTTGCGTGAACCTCTGGGTATCATGTCATTCCTGGCTGAGATCCACCGTCTGGGTTTTGTACCTGGTTCAGGATTGTGCCAAGTGAATCGTAGGCTACACCTCCCACACCTTTCTTTCCTGTTCCGGCTTCTCCTTCCCTCCACTGCTGCCCCCTCCTGTAAGCTTCTGAGGACCCCTCCTTCATTCCCACCAAATTTGAACTTCTTCTAAGTCGTATTTATGTTTGCCTTTTTCTCCAACAACAACCAACCTTCTCTTATGTTAGAACTCTACCTATTCTCCTCTTTCCGGCCTTTCCTACAGCATATACTGATTAAATTCTCACCAGATATACTGACCATTTGACCTTATTATTCTCGTCCTCAAAACTTAGAAGAATTTGTGAATTCTATTAAACCTATTACAGAAGCAAAAATTATTCTTTGCTGTAGAAAAGAATGGATAGTTTATGACTGAAAGAAACCAACTGAAAGGTTATGCAGCTACTAACATTGTTTTACTTTAAATTTTTAAAGTAGATTTTAAAGTACATAGAAATTTCTTTAAAAATCTAAACACCAGGGCGGTGCCTGTGGCTCGGTGAGCAGGGCGCCGGCCCCATATACCGAGGGTGGCGGGTTCAAACCCAGCCGCGGCCAAACTGCAACAACAACAAAAAAAAAATAGCCGGGCATTGTGGCGGGTGCCTGTAGTCCCAGCTACTCGGGAGGCTGAGGCAGGAGAATCGCCTAAGCCCAGGAGTTGGAGGTTGCTGTGAGCTGTGTGACGCCATGGCACTCTACTGAGGGCCATAAAGTGACACTCTGTTTCTACAAAAAAAAAAAATCTAAACACCAAAAAAAGAAAAAAGATCAAAATATGCAATTTCTGTATGTTGTGATCACTTGTGAGGAGTGCTTGAGAATTGAGTGTTCTGTACTTCAAGTTGCTTTTGCCTGCATCTCTGCTTAATAACAACTTGTTGTTTTTGTTATGAAAATAATAAAATGAAAAATAAAGTTCATAAGCTTTCTTGCAAACGATAATCAACATTAGTTTTAATGTTGATATGTTTTAACAACTTTTATGTATAAGGTAAAACACCCGTAAGTTACAATGTGGTGCCTTTCTCACTAAAGCTTAGATTTGCTTTCACTATCTTAGCCTGAAGGTTTGGAATTGGAAACCTTTCTTCCATTTGACCAAGACTCAGAATACCTTTGGTTGCTTATTATCCAGTCCCAGTTATCTTTTCATTGATGAGAATTCATTTATTCATGAAGTAAACATTTACTGAGCCCCTTACATATGGGGCACTCCTTTAATCACTGGGACTGTATAAGTAAGAACTGACTGCTCTTCTCAAGGAATTCACGATTAATGACAGAGACAAATCAATAACCAGGAAACTGCAACCCGGTGTGGACGGGGGAAAGCAGGACCAATGATACCTAAAGGAAATAACAAGGATTGACCCGAGGTGCAGTGTTGGCTTTCAGGGAAGCTGTGGTCGGTTGCTAAGATATGTTATAGCAAGGGATGTGATTTATTTAGGATTGATTAAGAACAGTAGTTTATATAGTAAAGAGAGTGTGGCAGCAGAAGTGTTCTGCCAGGTGGCCTTCCTGAGCATCTGGATAAAAGAATCACATATTCCATTTTATATGGAGCAAGGATTTATCTCCTTGGCAATAAGTGGAAAGGTACCATGATCTACAGAAAAATCTCAAAGTTAAGCAGGGAAATTAAGTAGATCGAAAATATTCCTGGCTCGGCACCCTTGCTCAGTGGTTAGGGCATTAGCCACGTGCACCCGGGCTGGTGGGTTTGAACCTGGGCTGGTAAACAACAATGACAACAATGACAAAAAATAGCCGGGTGTTGTGGCGGGTGCTGATAGTCTTAGCTACTTGGGAGGCTGAGGCAAGAGAATCACTTAAGCCCAAGAGTTGGAGGTTGCTGTGAGCTGTGACGTAACAGCACTCTACAGGGGGTGACATAGTGAGACTCTGTCTCAAAAAAAAAAAAGAAAGGAAGGAAATACTCCTGAAACTAGCTGTAGCTCAGAGACCAGTGCAGGTAACAGAGCTCATTCCAAGCACAGATGGAAATTAGACTTAACTCTTATTTCTATCAACAGGTTAGACATAGACTTCCGTCAGTATTACTTAGTTGATTTCCTGATGTTGTAGCAGTAAATAACCATTGATCGTGTTGATAACTAAGACAGCTCTGTGACAGGGTCTAAGCAGAAGCATTGAAGAGAGCTACTAAGTAGCAGCCTGACACCAAGCCCTGGGACTGTGGGTAAGCACGCACTGCAGTGCCAGGGGAACCTCTCAAGTTATCAGGAAGATTTCTCATCCACAGGCTGACAGGTTGGAACTGTACTAAAATTGGGAGATAAAGGAAGGGTTGATTTGGAACGGTACTAAAACTGGGAGATAAAGGAAGGGTTGATTTGGAATGGTACTAAAACTGGGAGATAAAGGAAGGGTTGATTTCTAAGGGTCAGGGGTAGATCAGGAGCTCAGTTTCTGTTTCCAGAACAGGACTGGCAACACCCAAATCTCTGGCCTCTAGCTTTGAACAGGGTTGGTTCCAGAGGCTGGTAGAAAAGAATTCAAGGAACAAATAATATTAATTATATTTAATCTCTAAGAATTTTTTAAAAGAGCACATTTTAAAAATTGGTGATAAGTATAGATGACCTCCATGACTCAATCTCTTACTTGCAACCTCATAAAGTCTGTGTTTCCGTCTTCCTAGATTTAAAAGCTGCTTCAGTAGGTTTGCTGATAATACCAAAAAGACATCCAAACAAAGTCCGGGGTACACCCTTATAACAGGCTTTTTTAAAGAGGCATCTCCAGGACAGATGGAGCGTGAAAACTTTGTGTTGTGTGTGATTTGGAAAGCTGATTTCTCGGAAGCTGAGCTAGTTCCGTCTTTAGTTCGTCTGTGCTGCTTCTGTCCTCCGGCTTACGTGGTATTTCACCTTGTAGCCATTGTAAGCGGAAGGATTTTCTCTTTCCTGTTTCCTAACAGTTACTCCCCAAATACGTGCTTTTTGGTTTGACTGTCATCTAGAGAAATGAAGAATTTCCCGGTCTCTTCCTGCAGGTCACAAATGGTCTCCTCATTTTTGGAAGGCTTTTTGTAAAGCACATAATATGGAATTGACAATAATGATTTTTATTTTAGGAGTTAATACTTTAACAACTAAATGAAAATAACTGTTAAGTGTATTTCAGCTTTCAGGGTAGCATTCCCCATTGGTCTTTGATACATTATAATACTTACTGATGAGTTTCTATTGTATTGGCAATTTGAGATGCAAAATGACCATTTACTGAAATAAATAATACATATTAATAAAAGATGTTTAGAGATGTTTAGGTTGAATTTAGGCCTTAGAAATTGACTTTTAAAAGATATATTGAATTTAGGTGAGCAGAAAAGGTATTTAAAATAAAGTAGAGCAACTGGTGAACACAGGTGTGTCTGTATTAACCTGCTCCTTGTAATATAAGGATTATATCCCTGATCACAGAATCACAGATTCAGTGTGCTTAAGAAAAGGGGCTGTATTTGTTTTTTAAAAGGCCCAGAACATTAACATGATACAAGATTATTGTCATTTGTCGGCAGGGGAGCCTGAGGAGAGGATTAGTAAACTGGCTTGATATCATCTTCCATCTTTCCTTATTGGTGGTGGTTTCTGAGTGTTCATAATAGTGATGTTAAAACTCCAGAGGGTTTAGATTTTTTAAACCTTGGGAAGTTCACAAGTAAATATACAAGGTGTAAGCTCCTTCTTGATGATCTGTTGGCTGCCGCTACCCCTTTGCTGAGAGGTTCCAGCAGGTCAGGTATGCTTGGCAGAGAGATCTAAACCAGCCCCCTCTATGCTGTGAAGTTTAACTTGGTTGGAATCGTATCATAGTAAAAAAAAGATCGAAGTCTTCATGTTGTGCCATCAGAACATTAACTCAGAAAATAACCTGTTGATAAACTATGGAGAAATAAATATATGGACTCTTGAAAGTTTTGAAAGTAGCAAGGCGTATGCAGGGAAAACTTGATTGAACCAAATTTATTTACTTGGATTACCCCTAAAACAGTTTTAGGGGCAAATTATTTTATATGGACTAATTTCATAATTAATTCATTTGCATAAAACAGACATATTCAAAGTATCTGTCGAATGAATGAATAGGTTTGCTTTGTTTCAGTTAATGTTAGCTATTCATCTTAGAAACTATACATGGTTAAGTGATAATATAATAGAGGTTTTGCCCAGTACAGTTTGAATTTTTTTTTTTTTTATTAAATCATAGCTGTGTACATTGATATGATGATGGGACATCATTCACTAGCTTTACAGACCGTTTACCAAGTTTCACATATACCCTTGTAAGATGCACTGCTGGTGTAATCCCACCAATCCCCTTCCTTCTACCCACCTCCCCCCTCCCTCCCCTCCCTTTCCTCCTTCCCCCTATTCTTAGGTTGTAACTGGGTTATAGCTTTCATGTGCAAACCCTAAATTAGTTTCATAGTAGGGCTGAGTACATTAGGTACTTTTTCTTCCATTCTTGAGGTACTTTACTAAGAAGAATATGTTCCAGCTCCATCCATGTAAACATGAAAGAGGTAAAGTCTCCATCTTTCTTTAAGGCTGCATAATATTCCATGGTGTACATGTACCACACTTTATTTTGTTTGTGGATTTCTGTTTATACATCTTGCCTCACACATTTTAAAGTTTTGTTTGGAGACTGATATTTATGTTTCTATTTTGGCAAAAAAGTGAAGAAACAAGCGGACTAAATGATCTCTAAGGATCATTCTAACTCTAACTCTCTGTTCAGTGAACAAAGGAGACAGGTAAATACCCATTCTTGATATAAGGTAGATGATAATATTCAAAACCAGTAGCAAAAATTGCTTCTACTGGCATTTCATTAGAAGCATTTCTTCAAAGCAGGGACTAAGTCAAGAATGCTTAATATTATACTGATAAGATTCAACAACATTGTACAGACCCAGACCTCCAATAATTGAAGCAATGAGAGTGTGGTACGTACTGAAAAAGGAAAGCTACAACTGTCACTATTTTGAAATAACTTTTGATTATCTACATAGAAGATTTGAGAAAAAAGTATTAGAATAAATGAATATAATAAGGTGATTGGACATAAAACAAATATACTAAAGTTAATAGCTCTCCCATACATTGGAAATAACCAATTGAAAATATAATAGGAATAAAAAATCCTATTTCCAGAAACTTTAAAATGTTGGAACTTATATGAATAAAGCTGCCAAACTTTAGCAAAAGACACAGTTGGAGACTTGAATAAATAGATATCTGTGTTTCTGTGCTATAAAAAAATCCGTATTGTGAGACTGTCAAGTTTTGCTAAATTAGACCAAAATCCAGTGTCATTCCAAACAAAATACCAATAGGATTTTAAAAATTGAATTTGTCATATTGATTTCAAAGTTTATCTAGAAAAGAAAGTAACATATTAATCATCACAAATATGTTTTTAAAAGATTGACAGTATGAAAGAGTCTTGCTTTACATAGTGTCAAAACATACCCAAAAGGTATAGTAATTAAAACACTACGGCGTTTGAGTAGAATGAGACAAATGCGTCGGTAGAAGAGAATAAAGAATTTTAAAATGGACCCGAGGATTGGTTTCTTGTTCTGCTTTCCATCCCATCCCATTCTCCAACCACGTGGACCCCGTCCTCCTTTTCGATGTGAGTAGGCTGTTCTGAGATTGGGCCAGTGTGCTGGGAAGTCCTGGGGAATCGTCCTTCCCCCTTTACCAGCTCACGTCTCATTTGGGCAGCACCAGTGTGTGTTACTAGACCGTGTGACTTATTCAGCTGAAGTGAGCAGAGACGATGGAGGAAGCAACAAGTTCAAGGACCAGGATCAGGTTGTCTCTTTTGTACATAAATCCTCCCCTTTAGGATATAATATTTTGGGGGTTTTTTTGGGGGGGGGGGTGTTGAATCTCATTTCTTTTTTTTTTATTAAATCATAGCTGTATACATTGATATGATCATGGGGCATCATTCACTAGCATCACAGACCGTTTGGGGCACAGACCATTCATTTCTCAACCTCTCCCAGACCTCCTTTTGAAGTAGTGCTAAACGGACCTGTGGGCACCGTTGCTATGGCAACAAGCAGTGGGATTCCTACAGTGGAGTTTTAATGAAAATCTTTAACTTTCCGTGGTGAAAATGTCTTCTTATACCCTTACACAGGTGGGTAAAGAAGGCAAACTGTTCTATAGTTCTGCTTATTTTCTCACTGCAGTATAGAATGGATCAGAGGCAAAAATCACAGGCCATTACTGTAAAGCTATAGGGAAGTAGTAATGAGTGCTTGAACAAAGTCGTGACAGTGGGTGGATGTGAGAAAAGAGGCTTTGTTAATTGATTAAAGAGGAGGAGGAGTTGTCTGCATTAGCTCATAGAAGATGGATCAAGTTCCTAGCTGTGGTGGTCAGGCAAGTTTGGCAAGCTGGAGCAATTGCTAGACTTTGCTTAGGAAGGAAAGTCCGATGAGAAAGCACAGCCACCTCCAGAGCAGTGAGGGCAGCAGGAGGTGGAGGCAGAGGTCACAGACCATGTCCGTGTTAGGTCAGAGCCAAGTAATTTTCAGAGTGTAGCTTCAGATTGTGATGCGGAAACAGTGGGAATTTGGGGCTGAGTGGTCCTGCATTAAATTCACTGGAGACAAATCGTGGTTGATTAGAGTCACCTAGGCCCAGGGGAATGGCCTCACAAGAAAAAGGCAAAAACGGAAACTGACTACACGCAAAATTTGTTGCTCTGTCCTGAGTGGAAGGAAAGAACCCTGGAGTGGGTGTATGCCAGGAGACTAAGTTGGTGTGTTACATTATTACTGTTGAGCTGTTCAGTGTTCCCTGTCTCACCCATGAGCTTCCTAATACCCAGGTGTTAGGAGACGGAGGTGGTGTGTCTGATCTCTGAGCTCTGTCCAGGAGAGCGTTGCCCATTTTTACTGTTGACCTGTTCAGTGTCCGTGTCTCACCCATGAGCTTCCTAATACCCATATGTTAGTGACTTGCCAATACCTGGGTTTTATCGTTTATTAATATACAGCTGAGCCAGCTTGCCTTTGGTACAAGTGGCTTTATGTTTCTAACACTTCATCTTCTCTGTCTTTTGTTTCCTTTATGAATCTTCTAAAACCATTTGTTTTCTGTCGAGTAACCCCCAGTCTGGCATTCAGAAATCATTATTAAGTTGCCAGTATCTTACCTACACATTTCCTGAATGCAAATCCTTTGCTCCAAGAAGACCATTACTATCTTTCAAAAATGCTGTGTAAATCTAGAATGTTGGTATCTTTTCCTGATATTACAATTTATATTTTCTTCTTCCTGAAGATTTCTTACTAACCTCAACCTATAGCACTTTTTTTCTATTTACTTGCACTTGACTCGTTAGCTTTCCCTGTGTTTGCACATTTTGTCTGTTCAACTGGTATTTGCCCGTTCAACTGGTATTTGCCCTTCTGTATAGATTGTATGTCCCTTAAAGGCAGAGGACCATGTCTTTCATTTCTTATACGTGCCATTAAAAAATGAGAAGTAAAACTTTCTTTTGGTTTTTATTTGACTACTTGTATAATGTTTGGAAAAGTCATAGTCTTCAGAATGGTAGAAAAGGTTAATCATTCACCTAGCTTTTTATTTAACAAAATATAACTTAGAAATAAAAAATGTAGTCTCCTTGCTGAAGGTTCATACGGATTGTGTTATTATCACTTCTCAACTTATTAGGTATGTAAATAATTTTAATAGTTTGTGTATACTCTGCATTCTGACTTAATAGGCAGAGTGGAAACAGTAAGGATAATAAGCTTGTTGCCTTGAACAATTTTTTCTAATACAAATTTTTATGAAATACATGAAAATGTAATTTATGTATTGTTGATAGTCATGTAAATTGCTGTGAACTCCCCATGGGCAGTTTCATAGTATATACAAAAAGGTTTTGTTTGACCAATTAATTTTACTCCTAAGAATTTAGTCCAAGGATCTATTTGTGGATATTTCCAAACATTTTCAAGCTGATTATCATATCATTGTTTTGTACAAAAAAAGATTAAGAATCACCTGAACATCCAACCTTGTGGAACTGTTTGTTTCTGTTATGCTGCAACATTTACTGTGCAACATACACAGTTACTAACAAAGTGATCTTCTCCTGGAATGGTGATGCAAGGAAGTGGCCCTGAAGTATTAAATTTAAAAAGATCAGACTACTGAATAATATGTATGATATAATCTCATTTTTGCCACAAAGAAAACCAAACAATTCTAGCCATAATTTTAAAAATTCTATGTTCCATTTATATGCCATGACTACTAGAATATTTAGTGACATAGGAAAATGGCCCTGAAATATTTATAAGTAAAAAAGATCAGGTTATTGACCAGCATGTATGGTAAAATCCCATTTTATTTTGCCACAACTTTATTTTATTAACAAAACCCTAACCCTAAACTTTGTTTATATATAAAATTTTAAAACGTCTATATTGTAAATTGTACGTAATAGGTACATAATAGGTGTGCATTACTTTTATGATCAGAAAAAAATCCTTAATTAAAAAACAAATTTGCTATTGTTACTTAAGAGGGAAAATAAATACAAGGAAAATTATCTACAAGGAAAGGTCTTAAAATGAAGGAAAAAAGACTCCCCCAATACACATACTCACCTTCTGATTCTATTACTAATAATTTTAGGAGACTCCCACTGTAGGCAAAATTCAGAATCACCATTGATGGTGTCTGTACTGTAGTGACCGAGAATTAGCAGTTGCCATTCTAATCTAAGCAGTACCGCTGAATGGTTTGACGTCACCGTAAATGCTACTTCATTGGACATCACAGCAGCCTATCGTAGGTTCTGCTGTCTTTCTTATGGAATTTAGTGAATGGACTTCTACTCAAAAAATAAAGTGTGGGGCAGGCAGTCTTCAGTGTCGATGTTTCTAAAGATATCACTGATTCCATAATTTCATGTTTTCTAAAACTGAAACTTATGAAACAAACTAAAAAAAAAAAAAATCACAAGTTCTTCCAAGTGCCAGTTTAAAACCTTCAATCCTTTAACGATATTCATCATAGGATCTTTTGAACATTAGTTCATTTATTTATGGATAAATATATTAGTGAATATTTTATTTATAAAATGATTAAAGTTCTTGAGATAATCATAATTATTAATGATTGATTTATGATTTTTATAGTTACGATAAATTATTTATAAAATGATTAAGGTTCTTGAGGAGGCAGGAATTTACACTTTAAAAATAATGAAAAGCATTTACCTTCTTAAAGGAGGTGATATCTCACAAGGCCAAATCTGTTTGCTCTCTCAACTTTAGGTTGCTCTTGGCGGGACAGACATTGAAGACTTAGACCTCTATGCTACGTCTCGGGAGAGGCGATTCCGTTTATTTGCTTCTATAGAATGTGAAGGGCAGTTGTTCATGACTCCATATGATTTTATTTTGGCTGTTACAACAGATGAGCCCAAGTGTAAGTATACTTTTAAAATTATCTTAACAATTGAATAAATTTTTTTTCTTAGCTTTATTTATTTTTATTTTTTTCCTTAATTTTTATTAAATCATAACTGTATACAGTTATGGGGTACAATATGATGATTTGGTGTACTATGTGGAATGCTTAAATCAACCTAATTAATATAACCATCATCTCACTTATCTTTGTGGTAAGACATTTATAATACACTTGGTTGTTTTGAAACGTACCTTTGTGTTGTGTACGTTAGGTGAGATCTCGCCAGACACCCTCCCTCCGCTCGCCCACCCCTCTCCCTCCCCTTTCCTCTTTCTTTCTGGACTATCTTTATGTTTTAATTTGTAAAAATACGGAACAGTGTAAGTTTTTTTAGAACAACTAATTGAGTAACATCATATTTCAAAAGATACGTGTGTGAAGCTGTACTATCGTACCAGCCTAGTGTTTCCTGTAGGCTCTTACTCATATCTCTTCTCTTTTCAGTAACTTTTTATTGCTGTATGCTTCTCCGTATATCAAACTTAAACACCACCTTACTTTTGATATTCTTTATAAAAGATTCATATTGTGCCTATTCATTTTCATGTCCATAAACAGAGAATTCAGAGCACTAGCTTTGATGTTAGCCCTGGGCAGCAAGTCTACCAGCATCTTTTCTGTGTTTGTCATGGATTTTGCAGTGTAAATATAGCTTAATTATTTCTTAACTTTCCACGTATTCGAGCAGTGGTTCGCACACGTTAGAGCATTATGTACACATTCTCGAACATCTCTTGATATCTGACTTAATAGAAGACAACTAGATTTTCGTTCGCTTTTGTGTTCCATCTATTACAATATGTTGTTTTCCATGAAGTATATGAAGAAAATGTACCTTCCAGATACAGGTAGTAAGAACAAGGAAGCATACTTTAATAGCCTTTTCAGATAACTATATGTATTTTTCTTTGATACTGGATCACGACTTGGCCAGTAGTAGTTCAAGGTTCAAAAGCCTGTAAAGATAGTGGTGAAAGTGTAATTAATATGAGGGGTTGCTGGCTGGCTTAACTGGATGGATGGAGGTATGGACCAGGTTTAAAGAGAAAAGTCCAAACTGTAATTTTGGACATGATGTATTTGAAATGCCTTGGATATGTAAAGGAAGATGCAGTTGGATCTGTTTCTTTTTTCTTTTCTTCTTTTAGGGACAAAGTTTCACTTTTATCCCTCGGTTGTCATCAACTCCAGGGCTTAGGCGATTCTTTTGCCTCAGCCTCTCAAGTAGCTGGGACTACAGGCCGCCCCCCCTCCCCCCAACGCCTGGCTATCTTTTGGTTGTAGTTGTCATTGTTGTTTGGCAGGCCTTAGGCCCGGTTCAAACCCACCAGCTCCAGTGTATGTGGCCGCTGAGCTACAGGCGCCTAGCCTGGATCTGTTCTTAAACATTATTTCAGTTCAATGAAAGGTAATTCACTAAAAATCATTGTACCAAATAATCAGTTGCTTAACTAATATCTGCTTCAAACTGTCACACAATAAATACTTTATAAAACTTGATTCAAGATGGATAAAGGACTTACATTTAAGTCATGAAATGATAAAAATCCTTAAAGAGAGCATAGGAAAAACACTGGAAGATACTGGCCTAGGGAAAGACTTTATGAAGAAGACTTCCATGGCAATTGCAGTAACAACCAAAATAAACAAATGGGACTTGATTAAACTGAAAAGCTTCTGTACAGCTAAGGAGACAACAACCAAAGCAAATAGACAACTTACACAATGGGAAAGGATATTTGCATGTTTTGAATCAGACAAAAGTTTAATAACTAGGATTTATAGAGAATCTAAATTAATCCACATGAAAAAAAGCTAATAATCACATATATCATTGGGGAAGAGAGATAAACAGAACCGTCTCTCAAGAAGACGAATGGCTAGCAAACATGAAAAAATGTTCATCATCCTTAATTATCAGAGAAATGCAAATCAAAACCACCCTGAGATATTATCTAACCCCGCTGAGAATGGCCCACATCACAAAGTCTTAAAGCTGCACATGCTGGTGTGGATGTGGAGAGAAGGGAACACTTTTACACTGCTGGTGGGACTGCAAACTAATACAACCTTTTTGGAAGAAGTATGGAAAAACCTCAAAGAACTCAAGCTAGACCTCCCATTTGATCCTGCAGTCCCATTATTGGGAATCTATCCAGAAAGAAAAGAAAACTTTTATCATAAGGACACTTGTACTAGACTGTTTATTGTAGCTCAATTTATGATCGCCAAAATGTGGAAACAGCCTAAATGCCGCCCAACCCAGGAATGGATTAGCAAGCTGAGGTACATGTATACCGTGGAATACTATTCAGCCATTCATAACTTTTTTTTAATGTATCTCTACTTATTTGTTAAACAAACCAACGCACACAGTTATTATAATTGAGGGTACTGGACACACTACTACCAATTTGTAGCAGTCAAGATAAGGTAAGCGTGACAGAAACAAATAACACCCAAGAATCCCAAATATATACATCTTTCCCTTCTGATCTTCAGTGGAAATAATCATCATCATTAAAAGCTAGTTTGCATAATATGCTTTTAATGATGATGATTATTTCCATTGGAGATCAGAAGAGATATCAGATCCTGTATATATTTGGGATTCCTCTGTGTATTGTTGGTAATTAATGCAATATGTATGGATGAAATTGCCTGGGGAAAGCAGTGTAATCTAAGAATAGAGATGAGACCTGCAGTCCCAGCACTCTGAGAGAGCAGGCAGAAGGATTTTTTGAATCCAGGAGTTCAGGACAAGCCTGGGCAACATGGACCATGTCTCTACACAGAATAAGTAAAGTTAACCAGGTGTGATGGTGCTTACCTGTACTACCAGCTGCTCAGAAGGCTGAGGCATGAGGATCACTTGAGCCCAGAAGTTTGTAGCTACAGTAAGCTATGATTACACTACCGTGCTCCAGTCTCAGGGAAAAAAAAAAAAAGTAACTTAATAATCAATATAAAAAAATCCACATTGTACCAAATCAATTAAGTAAAAATATATGGAATATGTATGCATCGATTTGTGGTAAGGGTCTTTTCTGTGGACTAAGAGAGATACAAAATCTGTATGTGTAAGAAATACGCAGGGTTAGAGGAGGAGGTAAAATACAGGAACAGCCACCACCAAAGTAGAATGTACTTATTTGGCGTATGGTAAGTATACAATAAATATTTTTTAAAGGAGGAGATTTCTGAGTGTATTAAATGGTGTTTTGTATCATATTCTCTAATAGTTTGTTAATCTTATATTTGAGGAATTGTTTGTTAAGTTATACTTTATAATTCCATATTTTGAAAATGTTTAGTTATTTTCTAGATGTTTTCCTAGAAAAGATTATGAAGAATTTTCCTTCATAATATATTCACTTTTTGGAAATATCTTTTTGTGGTAATTCTTCAGATGGATATTTCAAAGCTATACCTTGCAGTAAAAAAAAAAAGTTGTTATTATAAAATTTTGCACAGAACATTTTATAACCACAACTTTTTGAAACATTAAGAAGAACAATCAAAAAAGGTCAAGATATTTGTAAAAACTATTTTGAAAATATAGGGTTATAAAAAGAAGCATTTGTCTCAGAAAAGAAAAATGCTTCATGGACTGAATATTAAATCAGGTACATAAAAAGTAGTGTAATGAAATTAGACAGACTAGTCTTTAAACTTTGGTTTACTGACTTTGAAAAATTGAGATTACATTAGTTAATCTTCTGTTCCTTTTTATTTTTATTTTTTTTGGAGACAGAGTCTTAAGCTGTCACCTTGGGTAGAGTGCTGTGATGTCATAGCTCACAGCAAACTCCAACTCAGGGTTCAAGCAATCCTCTTGCCTCAATTTTTCTCACAGCAAACTCCAACTCAGGGTTCAAGCAATCCTCTTGCCTCAATTTTTCTATTTTTAGTAGAGAGGAGGTCTCGCTTTTTTTTTTTTTGCTCAGGCTTGTCTCGAACTCATGAGCTCAAGCAATCCACCCGCCTCGACCTCCGAGAGTGCTAGGATTACAGATGTGAGCCACCGCAACTGGCCATTGTTTCTTCATTTATAAAAACAATAACAGTCTCATGAAGGTTTTTTCACGCTTAAATGAATCAATTGTGCTTAGTATAGTATGTGATACATAGCAAATAAACATTTAATAAGCGTTGGTATATTTTATCATCATCATCATCATCTGAATTCATAACCATGATTTAAAAAAAATATTTGATATAATTTTATGGTGACATTCACTAGGATAAATGGTATGCTCTGTAAATATTTCCTTAATAATTATAGTTCCAGTAAATGTTAATTGGGTTATATATCTGATTGTTGGATATAATTTAGTTTTTGAAAACTAGAAAATTTCTTGTTTTATCTACTTAAACAGACCCAAAGAGGTAACTCTCTCTTATAGAAGTAAAATCAGTAGCTGATTACTTTCAGGTACCATCAAGAATTATTTTAATTTAGATTTTTGAAAATATATTGTTAAATATTTCAGAAATACAAAATATGTATTACAAATATAATGCACATTGACCTACAGCAGCGGTTCTGAACCTGTGGGTTGCAACCCCTTTGTAACAATGAAAATACATCCTACATATCAGATATTTACATGATTCGTAGCAATAGCAAAATTACAGTTATGAAGTAGCAATGAAAATAATTTTATGGTTGGGGGTCACCACAACATGAGGAACTGCACTAAAGGTTGTGGCATTAGGAGGCATTAGGAAGGTTGAGAACCACTGACCTACCACTGTAGAAATAAAATATTTCCAGTAAAATTGAAGTCCCTCTCCACCCAACTTATATTTATATACACAGTTACTTCATATGAAATAAGGAATTTAGAAAGTTAGAAAATCCTTTGAAGAACAATCTTAATGGCTCTTAGTCTTTATTAAAGCAGTTAATATTATTGAACATGGTGACATTTCCGGCAGAATGAATATGTCTTTTGTGAATAGTTCACCATGGAAATCTTATAAACCCTACAGAACTTGAGAGTGTGTCTAGCTTCCTCTTTAGATGAATAGTTTCTGAACATTGCACAAGAGTTTGCGCTTATGCTTTTGTACCATTTAGTTTTCTCTTTTTCTTATTATATTTCAAGAGCAACAAAATAATAAATTTAAATTGTTCTGTTGATTGTTGAAAGGAAAGTTTCTTTGCAAAATGAGTGTGTACAGTATCATAGTGAAGACTGCATGTTAAATTCATATCTAATCAAGTGATTCTACTTACTTGATTATACATTTGTATAAACTGTCTTGGGTAGATGATGGATGTTGTTGCTACATAGAGAAGAAATCTATCTTTAGAAACATATTTCTTCTCTTTTGATATTGAAATTAGTGTTTAGCCTAAAAAAGAGAAAGTTACATAGCTAAAAAATTGCTTTTTGTAATTTTGAATTTGGTATATTATACGGAAATTGTCTCATTACCATGTAGAAAAACAATAGGTTGTCATTATTATATTATAGTTAGCTGAAATAATATTTACCAGTTTCCTAATGCAACTGTGTCATAGGATTTACACACACATAAACCTGGACATGATTTTTTTTTTATGCAGTTTTTTTTGGCCAGGGCCGGGTTTGAACCCGCCACCTCCGGTATATGGGACCGGTGCCCTACTCCTTTTAGCCACAGGCACTGCCCAACCTGGAGATAATTTTTAGGCAGGCATTAGATATTTACAGTACTCAAATCTTAGCAATCTTGACTGCATGTTTGTCCCAATATTATAACAGTATTTGAGATCTTCGGGGATGTGCGGAAGAATCAGAAAAAGGAAGTGATCCAAGATACTTCACTCAACTGTAAGACTGCTGTTCCAGAGATGGTCTTCTACATGTTTCCTATAATTATTCAGTTATAGGGAAGAAGAAGGAAGCACAGGACAGGAATTTCCCTCTTTACCTGCCCTCCCTTTCATCTCCTTTTCTCTTTGCCCCCATCCTTCTCCTTCACTCGAAGGAGACCTGACCTATGAATTATATTATAGCAAAGATCGTGAGCAACAACTTAAAACGGTAATTTCTGTTGGTTAATATTATTTGATATTATAGTAATGAATGTTTGTAAACATCACTATCTGTGCTTTAAAGACAATAGGATGTTTAATGTGCTGTAAATTAACTTTCTTGGTAAATCCAGAAAGCCCCAAATTAAGATATTATGCTTTTGGAAAAGTGTTTCCTGATCCATTGATATTTATACTAAGCAGTATATGGTATATAAAACAAATAGATAACATAAATAATCCAACTCTAAGGTTAGAAAAACTTTGCCTTTTGTACATAAAAGTTTGGTAATGAGTTATAGTTCTAGATGGTTAGTCAATACGAATATATGTTACATGAAGTATTTATTATCTTACTATTTTATGTTTGTTTGTTTTAGTTGCTAAAACATGGAAGTCGCTTTCCAAACAGGTAAGTTAAAGCTCTTGGCATACATATGCATGCATATGCACAAATTTTATATGTTTATGCAAGGGTATATACATAAAATTTTAATATATATATGTTTATAATTTTTTATTGCAAATTAAATCACATCAAGGTGACTTTATCCTCCAGGTTGTCAAAAGCTGAAATGGTAGAGAATTCTAAAGATGGGTGAAGATGTAGAAAAATGGTAAATCTCATGTGCAAATGTAAATTGGGATGCCCACATTGAAAAACGATTTGGTTGTCTACTAAAATTGAGGATACACATACTCACACCCTATACCTAGCAGTTCCCTGCCTGGGTTTAAATTCTGGAACATTGCGCACACATCCACCGTGAAGTTAAACATGGATGTATTCTGTGATGCCAACATTTTATCCCTTTGTATGTATCTAGAGAAACTCTTGCATGTATGCAGGAGTTCATAACAATGTGTTATAAATTATATATATATTGGCAAAAAAACCTAATTCACCAGTAGTAGACAATAAATAAATGTTGATACATATTCGTATACTAAATAATATACAGTAATGAAAACAAATGCATTACAGCAGCGCTTTAACTAGATTGAATCTCAGAAACTTAATGTAAACAAAATACATAATTTAAAAAAAGTATAATCTATTTACAAAAATAGAGGAGACCTGACCTATGAATTATATTATAGCAAATAAAGCCATGGAAAACTGGGGAAATAAAGCCATGTTTAAAGATATATTCTTAGGTGGGGAAACTAAGGAATGATTAACATAAAGTTCAAGATAGTATTCACTTTATAGATGGAAGGAATATTGTCAGTAATCAGCTCAGAGAAGCTTTGAAGTACTGGTAATTTTCTATTTTTTAAATTAACTATTCCTAACTTTAAATTGTACATATATTCCTTTCATATGCTTATATGTATGGTAAACTTAACTATTAAAAAAAAAAAAGAATACTTGGAATCTAGGGAACTTCCTTAGTTAAAAGGAATCCTCCAAAAGCCTACAGCAAATGTCAAAGTAAATTAAATATTGATAGATATAATCCATATAAATGATTTTTGTGTCATATTTTTAAGATACAGAGTTGCAATTCAAAACTGTTATAAACAATTCCTTTGTAGCCATTAAAATTAAAATGAATATTTGACAGGAAAACATGCCTGTGATATATTAAGAGTAAGTTACAAAATAATGTGTAGGAATGAGTTAACATTTGCAACAATAATAAAAATACTATGTAAATATGCCTAGCTAAGGAATCAGACTAAACTCAGCCTGAACAAGAGCAAGACCCTGTCTCTAAAAAATAGCCAGGCACGGTGGCAAGTGCCTGTAGTCCCAACTACCTAGGAGGGTGAGGCAAGAGGATCACTTGTGCCCAAGAGTTTGAGGTTGCTGTGAGCTGTGACACCATAGCACTCTCCAAGGGTGACAAAATGAGATTCTGTCTCAAAAAAAAAAAAGAATTGGACTAAGCACATGTTAAACAAAACAAATTTGGTTTAAAACTGAAGTTTGTAATCCCTGGATTACAATTAGTTGTTACACGTATTTTCTGTACTTACTAATTTTCCTATAATACATGTTAACTGCATAATTTTTTAAAATTACACTCCTTTAGAGAAATTGTATAAACCCCTTAAAAGGGCACTGTAATTCTAGGAAACTGAATTTAATCCAATAAACACCTGTTTTGTATCTCCTTGCAATACTATAATATAATTCTGAAACTAACCACCTGAAGTTAATGTCAGATTCCACAGACCTGAGGGCGCAGTGCCCAGCAGACTACCCTCTTTTCACATGCTTACCACAAGTTTGGGAGAGCTCAACTGCTGTCTACAAATCTGGAAGGTTCCCACAGCTCCCCTCAGGTTTAATAATTTGCTAGAATCACCAGAACTCGGGAAAATGCCGAAGTTTTAACTATGGTTTTATTGTAAAGGATGCAGATTAACACTAGCTAGTTGAAGAGACAGGTTGAGATCTAGGAGGGTCCTGAACGCAGAGCTTCCATGCCCTCTCCGTGTGGAGTCAGCGTCCCAGCCTCCTGGTACATCAGTGTGTTCACCACCCTAAGAGCTCTACTGAGCTTGGTGTCCAGAATGTTTACTGGGGTTTCCATAAGCATTTCTGGCCATGCTGTTGAACTCATTCTCTAGCCCCTCTCCTTTCCCGAGAGGTCAGGCTTGCTCACATCCCCAGTCTAATCGTAACTTTCTTTCTGGTGACCAGTCCCCATCCTGAGTCATCTCCTTAGCATAAACTCAGATGTGATATAAGGATTTAGAGTCTCTTTTCCAGGAACCAGAGACAAAGGTCAGTCAAATTCTTTATTATATAGAATTATATTCTTTATTATAGAATAATTCTATAATATAAATGCTTTATTATATAGAATTATATTCTTTATTAAATTTCTTATTATATATAAGAAAACAAGGTAGGCACTGGGAATGGGGAGAGATCCCCAACATGAGTGGAAATATAAAGATTTTAATACATTTTTTAAAGTCCTTAAGAAAGTCGACGGAAAAGACAAAGAAGATCCATGTGTTGATTGAATGATCTAGACCAGGATAAACTATTGATAGGTTATTATTAAAACAAACAGCATGGAGCTAGTAAGGATCTGGCTTTGCTGTTTACTAGCTGTGTTGCTTTGGGTAGGGTGCTTATCCACTTAAGTCTCAGTAAAATACGCATAATGAGGATCGTTTTTAGAATTATTAATAGGTGAAATGTTGTATGGGCCCATTGGCAAGTATGTAGAGGGCAGTCAATAAAATCAAACAGCAATTTGAAGTCTATGTTCTTAACTGAACATTTAGGTTCAAATGAAGAAAAAATTTTAAATTAGCTATGATTTTTCAGTCTTAAACTCTAGCTGAGTTTAAGCTTAGGACAGATGAGATTAGAAGACGTGGAAACAGTTTTAATGGGGAAAGATGAAGTTAATGTTTATACAGTTACAACAGAGATGGTATAAATTAAGCTATATAGAATGTATTCAACATTTTTTATTAAATCTGTTACTCTAACAAAAATGAGTTTCTCTTGTCCGAACTGTAACTATACCAGCTTTTCTTGGCTGTTTATTCTTGTGTCATCGCTGCCCTGATCAGCTACTGCTGACACCCAGTGGCGTCTGTTACTTGCAGTGCACACACAACACCAGGAAGGAGATGAACGTGAGAACACCAGATGGGCTTCAGGGAGCCCAGAAATGCCCCCGAAGTGCTGCCCCTGCCTTTGGCATCCAGGGAATTCTTTATTTTCCTGCTACTGAGCTTTGCAATTTGAAAACACAATGGTTTGTAACTGTCATAGGGCATTTTTAGCTATAGGTGCAGCAGAAGGGTTTGTGCGAAATGCTCCTCCCACTTGAACTGCACGAAAATCTTTCGGAGCTCTTGTCAGAAATGCAAATGTGGTTCCTAGGTCTGGGAGTAGTAGAAGTGTTTCTATGTTTATTAATGTGTTACGGAGCAGACAAATTTTTTAATTTCAAATTATTTCTACTCTTCTCACCAGATCATTTAATCATTTTTCTTCACAATTAACCCAATTATGGTTTTCACTTAGTTTTTTAACAGAATACATACAGTGAATTCAAAATTGATCAAGTGTATGATCAATGATTTAAATGTTTAAATTCTCCAGTAGTTTCCCACCAGCAGTGATAGTTTGATTGAAAAGTGGGGAGGGGGCGGCGCCTGTGGCTCAGTGAGTAGGCCGCCGGCCCCATATGCTGAGGGTGGCGGGTTCAAACCCAGCCCCGGCCAAACTGCAACCAAAAAATAGCCGGGTGTTGTGGCGGGCGCCTGTAGTCCCAGCTACTTGGGAGGCTGAGGCAAGAGAATCGCGTAAGCCTGAGAGTTAGAGGTTGCTGTGAGCTGTGTGACGCCACGGCACTCTACCGAGGGCGGTACAGTGAGACTCTGTCTCTACAAAAAAAAAAAAAAAAGTAAGAAAAAGTGGGGAGAATGAAACAGCAATTGAAGTCTATGTTCTTAACTGAACATTTAAGTTAAAATTAGGAAAAAATTTGAAACAGTGGCTACAATAACTCAGTACCCATCTTTCCCACTTCATCTAACGTCATCATTCTTTGTCACCGTTGAAATATTCCTCATCTCTTTCTAACAATCTTTTGTTCCTTCCTTCCTCTGTGTAACTCCTCCTAAGTCCAAAAGTGCTACAAAGAAGAACTTTTTATGATGTAAAGCCAGATGGTCCTCTCTGACCTTGACTAGGAAATCCACCTTTTCATCATGCTTCCACAAACCTATCCCTTTACAGGGGATTTAAATTCTGTCCAGAATTTAAACTTACTGTTTCATCTTAATTTGGTTTTCTTATATGAGTATGTACACTTCCAGTTATTAAATTCATCTGAAATTCTGAGTAGCTCCAATTGAGTTTAATGTATCATCTTCATCATTTATTTTGTGTTTGGACTGTGGACAAATCCTGGGTTTTCTGTTTGAATGAACCACAGGCATAAAATAGGATAAATACTGCCAGATTTCAGGTCTTTTAAATGGAGAAATTTTTTTTTCATGGGCATTTAAATCTTTTTTAATCGACTTTATAAATAAGTGGTTTACCTGTTACTCAGTAGTGTAAATCTTTCTATCATAGGAATTGAATCAGATGCTCTCAGAAACACCACCAGTTTGGAAAGGATCATCAAAGCTATTTCGAAATCTTAAAGAAAGAGGTAAATTAACCTTAGTACTTGTGTGCTTTCATATTGATGCTGTATTATTTACACATGTGTATGCCTATTTTGTCAGATCTAAGAGAGATTTAAAATCATATGTTGTATGCATAGAGGAAAAACTGAAAAGAAAAACAGAATATTAATGTGTCTAGGTATAATGTTGTTCCTGGGTAGTTAAACTGTGGTTTTTAATGTTATTTCTTTTATATATTATCTGTGTCTTTGAAATTATTTACAACAAAATGAACTTTTAGGTTTTAAAAAATTGCTTTTTAACCATATTGGAAAGAATGTATTGCAATTACCCATAGAAAGCATTGTGCAAAAATGCCTGGTCTCTAAGTGTCTAGTTTTCTTCCTTCCATTTTGTTTCCAGGGAATTATAGATATTCCTGAACATAATCCATGTGAAAAACTTTCTGGATGCAAGTTTGGCAGCTGAATTCGAACATACTTCTTTTAAAGACAACCCTCACTACAAAACTGTTCTGTTTCAAATTCCTGTTATCAATATCCATATATCTAAGTTGATTCATTCATGTATTTTCTTTTTTTTCCCTTTAGAGACAGTGTCTCACTCTATCACCCTTGGTAGAGTGCTGTGGCGTCACAGCTCTCAGCAACCTCCAGCTCTTGGGCTCAGGCGATTCTCCTGCCTCAGCCTCCCGAGTAGCTGGGACTACAGGCGCCCGCCACAACGCCTGGCTATTTTTTGGTTGCAGTTTGGCCGGGGCTGGGTTTGAACCCACCACCCTCGGTATATGGGTCTGGTGCCCTACTCACTGAGCCACAGGCGCCGCCCTATAATGAATTTTAATCTCATGAGAAAATACAAATTGGATTGAATACAGTCTAAGAAAAATAAATGCATCAAAGAAAGCAGCTCCTTTTAGTGGAGAGGCAGGTTTAATCTGGAAGTTGCTGTCACTCGTTCCGCAGTCCTCACCTTACAAGTGCGCATTTGCCGCTTTTTCCCCCACGGGAGAGCATTTATTCCATGCCAGCAGAACTATGTGCAGTCTCTGTCCTGTCTCTGTCCTGCCTCACATGGCAGCCACTGCCCGGATGTGCTTGTAGGTATTTGAAATGTGGCTGATGTAACCAAAGAACTAATTTGTAGTTTTATTTAATTTTAGTTATTTTAAATTTAGCTCCATTACATCTGGCAAACTATACCATTTGGACAGTTCAGATCAGTATCACTCTGATTAGTTTATCAGTGTGATCCGTGATCTCAGTATCATTCTGATTAGTTTATCAGGGTGATCCATGATCTGAGGAAGTTTTAGAAACATTAGTTTAGGGGAAGCAGAGAGTACAGAGAGCCGTGACTCCCCATCCCTATCCCTTCTCTCCCCCTTTTCCCCCCAGAATTAACCACTTTTTATTTTGATAAAATTGTTCTCAGTGTGTGTTTATAAGTTGATTCAGTTACACAAGCAGTGTAGGAATACAGTGTCTTTTTAACAAAAAAGCCCATTATATAATGAAGTTAGAGTCCTTGAACTTTGACTTCTCTGTTTGTATTTATTTCTCTCCCTCCAGTAAAGAACTAACGTGAGTTTAAGGAGCAGTCTTCTAGAAATTACAAACGTACATCCATGTAAAGTCTGTGATGTGGTCTTGGGACTACATTTGTCTTCAAATCTTTTTTCTTTTTTTTTTTTTAAAGGGGGCTCATTTATTGTTACTGTTCCAAATGTACAAAAAAAAATTAGATAATAACCCCCTAACTTACCCCTGAACATTTTTCCCAACATAGATAATTTTCCCCAAACCCACAAACATAAATTGGTTCTGGTATTTTCATAAACAGGGCAGCTAAGAAATAGTTTAGAGAAAAACTGAACAGGATTCAGATTATATACACTCTGTCCTCTCAGCCATGAGAGGTAATAATCCCATTTGGGTCTTAGTCCTCCCCAGTGGTCTTCCATCTGTGGTGGAAGAATCCTTTCACAAAGTGGTGTGTTTGGCTGCTTCTTTACAGATCCTCCTCTGCCTTCTTCTTCTTCTTGGGTTTTTCTTCTTGAATTACAGGGGTATATGTAGCTTCTTGCTTTAGATAGCTAATAAAATCATTCAATTCTCGGCCACCCTCATGTTTCTTTGGATTTCGCTTCTGGTTGGCTGGAGAGAAGTAGATGGTGGGAAAACCTCTGACTTCATGTGGAGAAGGCACATCGCTGGCTGTGGTGTCCATCTTGGCTATGACAATATTTGGGTCTTTGCTGAGCTTCCGTCCTAGTTCAGATCTTTTTCCAGCCAACATATTTTGAAAATATCCACATTGATAATATTGAGCCACTTTATTTTATCTTGATTCACAGTGTATGTGCCTACAGATTTATTTATTCTTTCTCTTATTGTTGAATATTTACTTTGCATAATTTTTTTTTGGTTTTAGGATTTGACATTTTTTAATACAGCAAATGAAATGCAATTATAATTGAAAGTAGTCCACATTAAAGTTTGTCAATACCAATATAAAAGCAAATGTTTTCCTACACAAGTCTGTATGTAAGTGATGCATTTTTTTTTATTGTTTCAGCTTCATTAAGGGTACAAAGAATTAGGTTACATTGTTTGCATTTGTTAGGTAAAGTCCTTCTTATAGCTGTGTCCTGCCCCCAAAAGGTGTGCCATACACCATGACCTCCCATCCCCCTTCCTTATCCCCTTGCCCCCACATCTTACCTTGAATTGATTTGAGTTTTTCACTTACTTGGGTATGTATTAGATTGTCTACTGTATTTGTATTAGAATTGGATACATTGGATTCTTGCTTCCATTCTTGTGATACTTTAGTGAGAAGAATGTGTTCCAACTCTATCCAAGTTAATACAAAAGATGTAAAGTCTCCATCTTTTCTAATGGCTGAGTAGTATTCTATGGTGTACATATATCATAGCTTGTTAATCTATTCTTGAGTTGGTGGTCATTTAGATTGTTTCTACAATTTGGAGATTGTAAATTGAGCTGCAGTAAACAGTCTAGAGCAAATGTCCTTATGATAAAAGGATTTTTTTCCTTCTGGGTAGATGCCTAGTGATGGGATTGCAGGATCAAATGGGAGGTCTAGCTTGAGTGCTTTGAGGGTTCTCTGTACTTCCTTCCAAAAGGTTGTATTAGTTTGCAGTCCCACCAGCAGTCTCTCCACATCCACGCCAGCATCTGTAGCTTTGAGGCTTTGTGATGTGGGCCATTCTCAGTGGGGTTAGATGGTATCTCAGGGTCATTTTGATTTGCATTTCTCTTTTGATCAGGGACATGAGCTTTTTTTTTTTTTAATGTTTGTTAGCCATTCGTCTGTCTTCATCAGAGAAGGTTCTGTTCATATCTTTTGCCCAGTGGTAGATGGGATTGTTTACTCTTTTATTGTTTATTAATTTGAGCTCTCTATAGATTCTAGTTTTAATGAACCCTCTGTGGGATTCATACCCTGCAAATGTCTTTTCCCTTTCTGAAGGTCATCTTTTTGCTTTACTTGTTGTGTCCTTAGCTGTGCAGAAACTTTTCAGCTTAATTAAGTCTCATTTGTTAATTTTTACTGTTGTTGCAATGGCCACTGAAGTCTGTCATAAAATCTTTCCTCAGTCCAACACCGTCAAGAGTTTTCTTCTAAGATTTTTATCATTTTGTATCTTAGATTTAAATCTTTTATCCATCTTGAGTCAGTTTTTGTAAGTGGTGAAAGATGTGGGTCCAGTTTCAGTCTTTTACATGTGGTTATCCATCCAGTTCTCTGAGCACCTGCTTTTTTTTTTTTTAAATTAAATAGCCCAGAAATTTTAAAATTAAATCTTTAGAGCTAATGAAGATTAATTTTAAAGTGAAGATGCTGATCTGTTTAAATTATTACCCAGCAATAAAATGTTATAGTTTTCTGAAAAATTGATATGCAACATTTATGAAAACACATATTATGTAGACTTAATTTTTTTTTTTTTTTTTTGCAGTTTTTGGCCGGGTCTGAGTTTGGACCCGCCACCTCTGGCATATGGGGCTGGCGCCCTACTCCATTGAGCCACAGACACTACCCATGTAGACTTAATTTTAATAGTTAACCATAATCTATTATGACATAGGAATTATGCAATGTAATACTTTTAATGAATGTTCCTTAAATATTTTTTTAAATTAAATTTTCAGAAGAAACATAGTTGGTGGCATTTTTCTCATCCTCAGTTTCCTTTTTTTTTTCTCTTATCCTGTTTCTAAAGACCACCTACTATTACTGTATGCTGAGCATTTATTTTTATTTAAATTTTTTATCTTGGGTAGCCATAAATCAGAGAGTTAGTCTTATAGGTTTCCATTTTTGTAATTGGAAAGCATTAGCAATCTGCAGTTCATCTTCAGCAGTATTTTCTCTTAAATGGTATCATGGGTTTCCCTTCCCTGTTGCGCCACCTCGGTAATAATGTAGCTCAGTAACAATGTAGCTCAGTAACAGTACAGCTCAGTAACAGTGCAGCTCAGTAACAGTGCAGCTCAGTAACAGTGCAGCTCAGTAACAGTGCAGCTCAGTAACAGTACAGCTCAGTAACAGTACAGCTCAGTAACAGTGCAGCTCAGTAACAGTGTAGCCTACTACAGTAATCACGATTAGGACTCTCACCATGAAGTAATCCTTCTCTTGAGGGAAGTCTTGAGTTAGCTATCAAATAGAGGATGCGTAGCAGTTGCTAGAATTCTTTGTACCAACCAGCCTCTCTTGGGAATTCCACCAGGACAATAGAAGGACAGCCAGCAGACAGGATTGTAGAGACAGCAAGTCCATTTCCTCATCCCATTTCTTTTTCCTCCTGCATTTATGCCCTTCTTAAGAGATCCCTATGGAATCTACGTTTGCATCTTTCTATCCATCCACCATTCCAGAATCTTTCTCCCATGACATTCATGGCAACCAACCAGAACTATCTGCCTGGAGGTCACAATATTCTAGTATAAACAAAAGAAGGGAGTGGATGCTTTCAGGGCCTCCTGGGTAGTCCCTTCAAGTCTCTGACAAACTGCCAGGCAGTGACTCTTGTATCTTTGTTTTGTAACAAAGAGGGCAGCCTCAGAGAACATCAGATAACATGGAGTTTAGGAGTTCTTAAATCCTTTTAGCAAACGTCAGAACTATCTGATATTTAGGTAAGTATTATAGAAACTGATTCCTGATTTTAATTTTCTTACTATCTACTGGGAAGTTCAGTTAAACCCTTAATTCTAGTCTGGGGTATAATATTCCAGAAGCCAGAACTCAAGTAACAGAATCTATATTTTTATTTACTCTAAACAAGCTCCTTTTATAGTTTGTAATTCTGGGGTTACAGAGAACTCAGGATGCAATATACAGAAAGCATAAGCCACTTAATTAAAATTACAGCTTCTTAGAGTACATTTAAAAGACTCATTGTTTGTCAAGAATAATTTGAAAGCAAAACAGTGGTAACAATAGAGTTTTATTTTTAAATACAATAGAAAAACCAAACTTCTAGGCAAGAATGTCTAAGTGTTTATTCAAGTGTTACTAAAAAGTAATGAAGCAGTTTACAGTGTTAACTATTTCTTATCTTTTTATTTATGTTATCAAATTACATTAAAACATTACATTAAAAACTAGCAACAAGTTTAAAAGTTAAAGGTATAAGTAAACATTATGGTTTTTCTCTTTTGCCAATGTACTTGAGAGCATCAATGAGAATTTTGTGTGGGTTTCTGCAGAGGCATGTAGAACAATTAAAGTAAAATTTATTTTGCTGCTGCTTTTGCTGTGAATTTATAGTAATCGTTAGTCTCATTTAAAACAATATTTAGGAGCTCTTCTACAATTTGAACTTTACCTTGGAAGTGTGAATATTGTAACCTAAGAATTTGTACCCTCATTAATTTGAAATAAAAATTAAAAAATAAAACAATATTTAGCATCTGCTTTAAATCTGTAAGCTCTTTATTCATGATGTTTATTGCTATTAGAATAATATTTTACTTTTACATACATAAAGTAGTATTTTGTATGTAACATAACTGATACTATTTTTCTTCTAGGTGTGATTTCTTACACAGAATATCTTTTTCTTTTATGTATTTTAACAAGTAAGTATACTCCTTAAATGTATTTCTGGATAGAGTTTATTTTTTTAATCAGAATCTTAGAAAATAGTTCTTTCCTAAATTGTCTTCCTGTTCAAAATCACTTTAGGTATATTCATGAACTAAATTTCATGTTTGAATGCCATAGAAAAATTCTAAGTATTGTATCAGCAAGAATTAAAAACATAAATATTATGGCTTATGGTATAATAATAAAATGCTGATACATTATAAATTTAATATTATATATCCCATGGTTTTAATCTACATAAGACTCAAAAAATCAACACATGTCATGCTTTGTAAATTTCCTACTACCCTCGTTTGAATCACATTTCTGCAAGACTAGCATGAGAGGATGCGTCTCCTAACTGGTGAGTCCCTCAGAATCCCCTCAACCTGCTGCTCTGTGGTACTCCCCCTGTTCTCCTCTCAGAATCCCCAACACCTGCCGCTCTGCAGTCCTCCCCCTGTTCTCCTCTCAGAATCCCCTCCACCTGCCGCTCTGCAGTCCTCCTCCTGTTCTCCTCTCAGAATCCCCTCCACCTGCCGCTCTGAGGTCCTCCCCCTGTTCTCCTCTCAGAATCCCCTCCACCTGCCGCTCTGCGGTCCTCCCCCTGTTCTCTCAGAATCCCCTCCACCTGCCGCTCTGCGGTCCTCCCCCTGTTCTCCTCTCAGAATCCCCTCCACCTGCCGCTCTGCGGTCCTCCCCCTGTTCTCCTCTCAGAATCCCCTCCACCTGCCGCTCTGCGGTCCTCCCCCTGTTCTCCTCTCAGAATCCCCTCCACCTGCCGCTCTGCGGTCCTCCCCCTGTTCTCCTCTCAGAATCCCCTCCACCTGCCGCTCTGCGGTCCTCCCCCTGTTCTCCTCTCAGAATCCCCTCCACCTGCCGCTCTGCGGTCCTCCCCCTGTTCTCCTCTCACGTGCAGCAGTTCTCACCATGTCTGTGCAGGGTTTACTAAAGTTTTCTGTTAAATTTCTCTGCATTTAATGGAGGGAAGTCTATGTTACAGCTCACTGTGCTCCAGCCACCTGGCTTGTATGTTTCTTGAATTGCAACTTCAGGGATTTGTACTTTCTGTTCCTTTTGCCATCAGAACTTTTCCTCAAGATCCTCAGGATAATAAACATCATTCAGGTTTCCTGTCACTTGTGAAGGCTTAGAGAATCCTTCCTTGGCTGTCCTCTATAAAATATCATACAACAGCTCCTTCTCCCATCTGTCCCTTCTTACCCCTTTGCTATGTTTCGTTTTCTTCATGGCATTTAAACTATTTGGAAGTATTATTGGCATACATGCTCTTGTTTGTATTCCCAAGCTAGAAGGCAAGGTTCATAATAGCAAAGATTGCACCTTTTTGTTCTTTTTTGAGTCACGAACAGTGTCTTGTACACAGTACCTTCTCCAAACATAGTCGGTGAATGTATGAAAAAATGTTGCTAGTAGACTATCCAGTTGTGGGGATTTGTGATGTATGGAAATAAGAACATCAATAAAACTGTCATTAGAAACAGAACTTAAAATACCTTGTACTTCTGTGATTAGAAAATTCATACCACTGTGTTATTCTTAGTAACTTTATATGAATAATGTTACATTGAATTCTAGTATAGTAAATTGGAAGGGGGGTATGTATGTGTGCATGTGCATGTATGTTTCAAAAATTGTCTTTTCTTTTTCTTGTGGTTTTTGTCTTTGGACTTAAAATGAAATTATTAATAAAATGTTAGTGCTGAACGACAGTAAATATCACACAGTTAGTAATAGAGCTGCCTGAGGTTGATACAGTCTGGAAAGCCACAGTAATGACACAAGTCCAGGCAATGATGAATTCTGCCACGAGAATCAAATTGGGCACCAAGGAGCGTCTCAAAAACTTGTTGGAAAGTTGACTTGTCAGCCAAAACGATGAATGCAAAATTGGAAGTTAGGAGTACCTAAACCCCAAGAGTGATGGTGAGAGTGCAAACAAATAGTGCTGGTTAGGAAAGCCACCGGCTGAGAGGGGAACAGGGATGTGGTTTAAGATGTAGGAAAAACATAAATATAGTGGTTTTTCCTTTCTATGGAAAGGTTAGGATCTTTGGGTGCTGTGAAACATCTTTTGGAGTTCAGGACTCATCTATAGAAGCTTCTAAGGAATTTGAATTGAAAAATTATCAGATGTTGTTTTGATTTAAACTAAGAAAAATGTGATAAGAAGAATCTTAGAAAATAGTTCTTTCCTAAATTCTCTTACTGTTCAATCCCTGCTGAGGTTATGAAGCCCAGCAGGACGTGGGCTACATAGTCTCTGCCACCATCTGTGAGTGTCTCCTCTTTACCTTTGATTATTTAACTGTGGTTTTTTCCCTTCCAAACAGTAATAGTGAGGACTTCATTTCCCTGTGTATTTTCAAGATCCTTTTAAGGCTTACAAGTTGCTTATCACGAATGGTATAAATTTGTATTTGTTTCAAGAAATAAATGGTAATGAGAGTTAAGTTTAAGATCCTAAAATACACGCAAGAAGTGAGCTTGCATGAAGGACTGGTTTCCATTTCTTTTATTTTCAGAGACTGCTATTACTGGTGAAGAAAGTAGGGCTGTCTGCTTCTCTAGCCAGGGTCAAAATTTCACACCAGGGGGTAGCAAGTGTACCTATGAAGGGGTCCCTTTTTAAATAGTTTGCAAGTCCTCTCAAAAGAAAAGGTCCAATGTTTTGAGAAAGACATGTCCACTGAGTTCCTTTTTGAAGGACGCTTTCAAGTTTTCTTCTGTTGAAATTTTCTCCTTCATGCTCTAAAAGTAAAAGAGGGAAGAGATTGAACCTCATTATAAGGTTCATAAAATTAAAACAGTTCATAGTATGTCAAAGTCTGTCTTTCTCAGTAAAGCAGTTGCTCTCTGTATTTTGAGGAAATTAGAAATTACGTATTCAAGCCTCTTTTATTTTTTATTTCTGTTTTGAAGCCTCTGGAAGTTGCAACATTAATATGTAATCTCTTATGCTTGACATTTATTTTCATAGTTGTTTCAGTTATAATTTTCTCAAGAATTGGGTCTTACCCGTGTGTCATATTTTAACTTCTTTCCCTGTTACTCTAATAGAACATACTGTAAATATTTCAAATGTGATGAGTTGATATTTTTCTTTTAAACAAACTGAATTTGCATAAGAAAGAGAAGTGCTTATTTTTAGAAGAAAAGTTGTCAAATTTTTCTTTCAGTGCCATGCAACAAGTATCACACAAGTACTTTTAAAGCATATTATCCTTTGATTAGTAAGTGTGCTAATGTATGAAGCAGAAATGTGTGTATTTTTATATCACTTTTATTTAATAAAACATGTTGCTTTAAATTTCTTGGTTAAAGAAAGTTTTTGTACCGAAGATGAATAACTGTTTATATCTGATATAGGTTTTGTGCTTTAAAATATACTGTATAAAATTCCAGTATTTTGTGAATACTTTTTCTGCTCTTTGTTTCTGGCAGAACCACATGCAGGGTTTAGAATAGCTTTCAACATGTTTGACACTGATGGCAATGAGATGGTGGATAAAAAAGAGTTTCTGGTGGTATGTATATTATATGCTGCATTACATAATAAGCAAATACTGCTTACTTTTTGGCTTATTGGGAAAACTATAGAGGAAAGAGTGAAAAATGCATGCTTTTATTTGATAAAGAAATATACTATTCATGTATTTTGAATAATATTTACGATATGAAATATTTACATCATTCAGTGTGTGAGAATGATTATAGTTGCTTGTACATTACTTAGAAATTTGAAATGTTCGTGTATCAGCTATTTTCTCTATTGGGTAAATAGCAGGAAATTCTGAGATGATATATGCCCAGTTAACACTCAGTCCCCATGATATCAGCCACCCAGTCACAAATCCACCGTAGGAACTTCTCTTCCTTCTCAATATAGGATTCATGATTTTTCTTTTTTTTTTACTTTTTTTCTTTTACTGCCCGGTATTCATTCTCATCTCCACGTCTTCATTCCTTTCTCCTTTCTTTAACTAAAGGATGATAGTCCTGAGGTATTTCTCCTTGGCTCTTTCTCACCTGACTGGTCCGGCCTGGGGGCTGTTCCGACAGTGTCTTCTGGTGTCCACTGATTTTCCCACACACACCCTTCCAGAATTTTTCTCTTCTTTTTTTTTTTTACACCCATGTATCTGTGGTATTACGCTTGTTCTTCTTTTCCTCTGAAGTAGAAATTCATGTTAGTTCATCCCACAGAGTACCAAGGGGTGCCCTCAGCTTTTATCTTCACCTCTGTGTTTACCTGGGCTCCCCGAGTGAAAGAAAAGGGGAGAGATGGCACAGAAACAGACATCATTATTTTGTACTTTTCTTCTGTAACATAGCTATTAAAAAGCCCTTAGAAAATCTCTTTAAAATTTTCATATTTGCTTCAGAAGCTGAAATACTGAAGAAACCTGTAACATTCTTTTCTGTAGTAGGAAAAAGAAGTGATAAAAATCCTCATCAAAAACTAATTAGTATCCCTTCAGAGGGAAGCAAGCAGACTCATTACTTGCACTTATGAAAAAGCTTAAACTTATATCCACAAAAACCCTTGCCCTTGTTGCAGCCATCGGAGCTGGAACCTTCAGGATGGTAGGGAGGTGGGAGTTTTCAGTTTGGTTACAATAGACAAAGCTGTGGTCCTACCATCCTAAAATGGACAAGTTTAGTTTCATGTAGTTTTGTTATGATGCTCTACAACCATATTTTAGGAATTTTCATGATCCTGGGGAGTTCATTGTTTTTGTTTGTATAACTTGCATAGCAATCTCAGTTCTTCATTTTATTTTATGTAGCAATATTTTAAAGCAAATAAAATACATTACTTCCTAAGATACAGAATAATATTTACAAATGTACTTGTATATGCAGTAGACTAACTTCGGAGCTCAGTCCCGTGGAAGTCGCCTGTGTGAATGCCTTTTGTTTATCATCTCTTTGTGGAATTCGGAGGTAAAAACATCCACCAGAAGTCCTGTTTGTTTCTGCTTCCTGCTCTCACGAGAGCTGCTCTTGCTCTGAAGCTGCGTTCTGCTCTTTTCAGTTGTACTGCTGTCTCATACGTGGTATTTTTGTTGTTGTTGTTTGCAAAGAATTCCTGAAAGCAGAAGGTGGAGATGACCAAGTTATTTGTAGAAGTCTAAAATCTGTGTTCTCTTGCCTGTTTATAAAGTGATTATTAACAATTCTTTTCATTAAAACTGTGGAAATAATTTTATGTGATAATAAAGTTATTTGTATGTTGTGGTCCAGGCAGTCCCCGGGTTATGAATGAGATAGGTTCCGTAGGTTTGTTCTTAAGTTGAATATTTAAGTAAGTTGGGACAGGTACACTTACCTATTATCTGTCATCACCCAAGTTCATAAGTGTGAGTTATACCTAAGTCAGATGTTTGTAACTCGGGGATTGCATGTATATTTTTAAATATTATTATATATCTTAGGAGACAAACTATTTTATTTGACTTTAAACTATTGTTATATAAAATTAAATGAAGAGTTGAGATAGTGTCTAAGTTTAGAAACAAAAGCAATGAACTCTCCAGGAAACTAATACAGAGGCAGGCTTAGGCTTCTCTTAAGAAAATTATGGGATTTTAAAGAGGAAAAATACTATTTATAATAGTAGCTAACTTTTATTGAGAACTTACTGTATGACAGGCAATGTGCTAAATAATTACTTGTCATCCAATGCATGTTTACTCCACAATACATTCCTGTGAGGTAGGGAATTACCTCCATGTTCCAGATACGGAGAAAAGCCTTGGATAATTAGAGTGAGTAACTTGCCCTAGGAGTTACCCCTGCAGAGTCATGGCTCATCTCTTTTTATGTCTTTGTATCTTAGCGATTAAGTAGAACCCAAGCATTAAGTACATTTAACCTCACTGTGGATTACCAGGACCAAAGGATGTATTTTCTTGGGAAAAAACTGAAGTCAGAAAATTTATCTCTGGCAGTTTAAATATTTTTAGTGGATAAATCTTAACTGTTCTTTGTGGAGTATTGCTAGTACTTGATGGTAGTTACATGCCCAGGAACTTTTGTTTGGTATTTGATTCCTGATTGATTTCTTTGTTAGCTTCAGGAGATATTCAGGAAAAAAAATGAGAAGAGAGAAACGAAAGGAGATGAAGAAAAGCGAGCTTTGCTGGTAAGAAAACTTAATAGTGGGTTCAAGCGGGTTTTCTAGGTAAGAATTATTTTATTCATGTTGAGAAACAGTAATTAAAGTTTGCAGCTTTGGAGTTGTTCCTTTCTTGAAAACTTTAGAAAGTTCTCATGTAGAAAAATCACTTCAGTATTTATATGCATCAATATCAATATTTATGTTAAATATTGATATTAAATATCTGTATCCATAGTCACACTCATTAAATCATTTTCATCCATATTGTTATCTGTGAGATTTGAAGGGTATATCATGTGATAGATTAATACAGATCATTATCCATGTAAAAATTTAAAGGTGAATTGCAAAGATTTAATAATGTGAGTAAATTTAGTGGTGGTAAAACAGCATGACTGTTGAAGCAAATACAAGCAAGTGGTATTTTGTTTTCATTCTTAAAAATATATACATAATAGATTGTTCTTCCGAGATGAATATTTCCATCTTATTCTGAGCTGAGAGTTACTAAGTAACATTTCCTTCCACTTCCTACCAGTTCAATTTTTGTTTGTCCCAAGCATTTGAGCCTGACCATGGGCCAGGTTCCCACAATAAAAACAGCAGGTACTCAGACCTGACTGTCATACACCGTATTAGGTACTTAGCATGCATTTCCTCATTTAATTTACCCCCAAATTTTCTTATCTCTAAGTATAGATGAGGAAAAGCTAAGTATCTTGTCCAAACTTACATACCTGTTAAATGGCAAAGCCAAAGAGTTGAACCCATTTCTGAAAACTGCACTTTTATCTACTATACCGTATTTCTTCATCTGGTACTTATGTACCAGAAAACGTAGTGAGTTTTGTTGGTTTGTAAGTGATGATTGTTCCTTTTGCAAATTAGTGGCCCCGTGCAGTACTTTGCTTGCTCTCCATGGAATTCAAATAATTCGGAGAATTGTAACCTTTTTTATTCTTTGTAGGTGTATTCTAACATGGATTGTCTGTAACTGGTAGTACCATATTTAATCTGAATGTATTTATTTATTAAGTATGTATTTATACTTAGTTGTATAAAAGCACATAATCAGAATTATATTGCTTCATAGGATATTTGAGTATGATATAATTATCGGTAGTTCAACTTCCCCCAATATACTGTTGACGAAGCTTATGGAAGATAGTCTTAAAAAAATCAAAGAGCTGATTATAATTTAGCCAAGTATTAAAAGGGGAATTAGTAGTTTTCTATTTAATTCAGGTCTCATGATTTTTAAATCGTAACTAATAAATTCTATGAATAGCCCCATAAGTGCAGCTGTTTATATTATGAACAAGACTAGAGAATTAACAAGTGATTATTAACAAGACTTAGAAATGGAATGCCTTCTTAAATTTTAGTTCCTGTGGATAATATACTGAAAGAGTAAATAGGTATTTTAATTTTGATAGATTACATCTCACAGACTACAATCCAGTAGGCAAGTTTTTAATAAAATATCATGTCAGGAGGTTGAATTATGTTAATAAATCTTATTCATAACATGATAGAGTAGGTAGTATTTCATTGAATAGAAATTTAATTGTTTTGTTTATTTATACTACTTCCCGAGAGGACTTACGGATCTTTCAGTAAAAAATATGACACTATTTTAGTCATTACCATTTATTAAAATACATCCATCAAGTTACAAAGGGAAGGAGGAAAGGGAAAAATAATAGCAGACAACGTAGTTTGGGAAAATCTGCAGTGTTAGCACAAAACTTGGTTCTGAGCTTATTGCAGCCAAGGTAAAGGAAATTAATATTGATTTAATGTAAATATTTCATACTAGTGTTATAGTAAAACTTCATTAACTTGAATTAATTAGGGGAAGTCTATCTGAATTACAAGATCTGAATTACACCAAAATCCCCTAAATTTTATTATTTTATATACATATGGGTCAATGAAGCACTCCCTAGCAAACATATGGGGGAAAGATACTTGTTTTAAAGAACAGTAAAAATAGTTTCTAAGTAATGGATAATTTGTTTATATGTTAAAATATACTTAATGAAAGTCATTGATCTCCACAGGTAGGTACCTCAGAGGTATTTACCTTTATAAATAATTTATTTAATTAGTATAATTTTTTTAAATAGTGTTCCTGAAATCTCACTTATATAATTTAGCTATGAGAACTATTCCTTAAAGAAATTCAGAAATAATCTTTAGTACAGCCTCTAGACTAACAGCCCTCTGCAATAATATAGCTCTCTTATTACTGCTTAACAATAATAATAATTAGTGTTAACTTATTAATAGTCACATTTAATATAAGTCTGAACTGAGATTTTATTTTATATCACTTTAGTTATACAAGGTGGTGCTGTCAGGGTGATAGAAAAGGCGATATGATTCTACATATTCTTAGGATATTTTGATAGAATTAAAGCAATTAAAATTTAACTTAATGTGAAAATATATGGATTTATATAAGAGAGACACAGCATAGGCTCAAGAGGCAGATTTGGGGGATTGGAATATTAGCCCAGCCACTCATTATTTGGGTGACCTCGAATGGTAGCCTTAAGCCCTGTGTACCTCAGTTTTTTTCATTTGTACAGTGAGGGTATTGGGGTACTGATCACATGTGACTTAAAGGGTTAAAACACATGGCCACTTAATAGTATATAAAATATAATAAACATTCAAAAAGGTTGGCTAATAGTGAAGCTTAAAGTTCTCCTTAAATTAGTAGAACCAGATAGCTACTTTAAACTGAATACTAACATCCCCAAATCAAGATTAAGTCAAAACTAAATTTAAAAATACTTGCTGAAATAAAACTGTGTTTCAGAAGAAAAGGAGGAAATGAACATAATATTTCTTGGGACATTTATTATGTTCTAATCTGTGCTATGTTCATTATAAATGTTACTCCTGTTCAGTCTTCCTTACAGTCTGCCAGGTAAGTACAGTGTCTGTTCTGCAGATGAGAGAGCTGACCTGCTTCACGTTGCAGTGCTAGTAACAGCAGACAGGGTTCCCGAGCAAGTTCTCAGGCCATTTCCACTGTCACGCCGCTGCATGTAGAACTGCTGAAGCATGTCTAAATAAAACTGCTTATGTAAGAGGAACTGTTGTGCTCAACACAGTAGTTCTATTGGGTTAAAGGAGCACAGATTCATGTAATGTTTGATTATATGAGATTTTAAAACTTTGCTACTCATCTTTAACATTTATCCCACTTGTGTGTGCTCTGTATAGAATGAAGCATAATGATTGGCCCTTCCTAATTGATTATTTTGTCATCTTTTTCTTTTTTTTCTTTTGCTATACTTGGGTTCATTCTGAAATCTGACACTTCATTTGGCCCTTTGTGCTCTATGTCAGCGTCTTCAACTTTATGGATACCACTCTCCTACTAATAGTGTATGTACAATACTTTCAATGTTCTCTATGTGTATAGTCCTCACCTGCTATACTTGACAGTGTTACTTCTTTATATAAAGTTTTGTCTGCTATTTAGAGGGCTTTGGACATTATTGGCTACAATAGGTGTAATGAAGCCAAAATTTTATATTTTATTTCTAGATTTATGAAAAGGCTAAAATATGTGGAGCAATTGTATATTTAACTTTAGATTAAAATAAGGAAAAGGTGAGTGACCAACAACTACCAATAAATGTGGTAGAATAATCTAAATGTTGTAATTTTTAGCAGTATTTGAAGGTGTGTGTAAATTACAGCGCAGATTCTCAGGCTGTGCTCCTGCAGAACAAGGTATTTTAAGAACTGGTTGTTCCTCTGATACATAATCTTTGCTCAGTTCTAATAAACAAGTATATTAATGGATAGACTTTTCTTAAGTTTCAGTATTTCTTATAAATTTTTTCTAAAAATTGTTGGAAAAAATTGTTTTGTTATTGCCTGCCTCCTTCCTTTGGTCTATACGAACATCTGATGTAAGCTGCTACTTGATATGTTTAATATTATCAGTGTATCATGTTATTTATCAGAGAGGATTATGGTTTTCAGACTTTTCTCCTCGTGGAAAAATAGAGAATTTCTATGGATAAACTTTTAAATGTACATTTCTTTTTACCTTGAGCTTTCTACCTTGTTTTGTCCTTGAAAAGTCAGAATTTATTGGTTAGCCCAGCTACTAAATACCTAAGAACAAGCCATCACCATTTGAATATATAAACAAGAGCAGTTCATTTAATTTCCCCAAGGATACTTCAGTGATTTAAGATCAAATTATAGAAATTCCACCTTAGAAGGCCTTAAATTCAGGATGACTGATTTAATTTTATCCTGCCAAAAGTGTTCTAGTTTGTAGTGTACAAGTCTAAGAGTATCCGTTTGTTGCTTTCTGTATTGGCTAGTTAGTCAAAATTCCAAACTGTGAAAGCTAGCTCTTACTGTAGATTCAGCATAAAGTAAACCCAATATACTGGGTGGCCATAAAGTTTATGCACGATTTTAAATTGCACACGAACTTTATGGCCAACTGTATTTTGCCAAGTCTATGGAATATACTGAGAATGGGTTGGAAAGCAAAGCAAGTCCATGAGACTCATTTAACTAATTGTTTTGATCTCTTACAAGTTACGTTAATTTTTTTCTGTAAAATGTACTACTGTTTTTCCATTAAATAAATTATATCATTTTCTTAAAAATTTTAACAGATTCCTGTTAATCATTTTAAAATTTGTAAGATAAAATTCTCACAGATTATCATGCCATAAGCCCCATGAAACTTAATGTTAATGCTTATGATTTTATGATTATTTTTCTAATCTAATATGTCATCATTGTATGAGCCATTTTTCTGTGACAGTTTTTATTTCCCTTAATCTCATAAATAGTTTTCATATAGGATCATTATATGTTTCTTAAAAAACATATCTCGGAGTAACATTGTTAAAAGGAAATAGACCCTAATATTTTTCTAGTTTAAACTACGAATACAAATTGCAGTCACTTATGCATTAAGAGAATAATATTGAGAAGCAGATTTGAATTGCTTATTTTATTTATATTATGCTTCTTTATTTAATAGGAAAGTAAATTTATGATTTTAAATTTTATCGTGGTAATCTATATTTTCCTTTTATCATTTTACTGAAGACAGCTTTTCTCAAATATAAATGCATATGTTAAAGTGATACAACTGATGTCATTTTTATCCATTATTCTCAGTCTAAAATGGATTATATAATTTTTCACCTTCCTTTATATAAGCTAACTTTATTTGCTATAGTAGAAAAAATTTATTTTATTCTATTATTTGCTATAATAGAAAAAATTTTATTCAATAAGGCATGATTACTTTCAAAAACTGCAGGCAAGCAAGGAGAATTAGAAAATTAGAAAAAAAAATGAGCAACCTGAAAATGTATATGAAATACCACTGTTGTAAGTATTACACAGATCTGTTGGTATAATGTTTTGAATTAGCCGGCAATTATCTGCTAGTGGGCAGAGTTGTAGATTAACTGACATAATCAAGTCATAATCTAATTTGATTACAGATCAGGAGCTAAATATATCCTGAGCTATATAATACCAATTTCCACCTTTAGGAAGAAGTTTCTTCCAGAAAGGCAGAGGCCTCCTGGGCTTTTGCTGTGGGGGTGGAGATTCTGTGACCTCTGTAGTAGCCTGTTCTGAATTTTAATCACTCTTACAGTAGATTGTGCCTATATTTAATCACATTATTTCCTGCTACAGTGTAAAATTGAGCACACTCTTTTGATTCATTGGGACGGTTGTTACTTTGTAGCATTTCCTATTCCAAATCATTTTATATTTATCATAACTCTTTGCTTTCATCTTTGCAGAGCGATGAATGGAATTGTTTTAAAAAAAAAAGTAAAAAAATAAATAATGCAAAAGTCAAGTATATTTGACTTTGGCATGCCTTAAATAGGACTGTTTTAGATTATTCTTAATTACCCAAATTCCACTGCCATCAGACAATGTACCAAGTTTTATACTAATTCTTTGACATGTGCTTAGACTTGTTTTATGGACTGAAAAATTTTAATTATCATAAATGATCTATATTTGAAAAGAATGTGAGTTCTCCAGTTTGGGGTACAGAGTTGTATGTGTGTACATATATCTCAAATGTATATATCAAATATATATTACCAAGCATGACAATTTTGTGTTCAAATCTGTCATTATTAATGTTTTTGTCTGCTCGATCTGTCCATTAGTATGTTAAATTACACATTTACAGTGATAGATTTGTTAATTTCTACTTGTAATTTTCTTAATTTCTGTTTTAGAGATTTTGAATCATTACTGTTATCTATATGAGAATGTAGATTATATCACCTAAGTGAATTGAATCTTCTATTATATACCATCCCTAGATAGCTAAAAATGTTTATTGCCTTAAAATCTATTTTGCTGATCAGGATAAATATGCCACCTTTATTTTAATAATATTTTTTGTTATTTTCCATTTTTTGATTTTCTGTTTTTCCTGTGGTGATGGTGAGGGATTCCCTGATTTCTAAAATACATTTTTAGTTCAGAAATTTACTACAGATAAAGTGAAAAGGTAAAACAAAATAATCATAAAAGTTTAACTACCATATAGATCAAAAAATAAAATGCTGCCATTCAACAAGGCGCCCCTTCTTATGTGTCCCTGATGTCCCCTAAACGGTAACCATAATCATGACTTCTGTGTAACTCAGTTCTCTGCTTTGTTTCATGGTTTTCCCACTCACTGCTGCATTCTAGACAGTATGGCTTTGTGTCACCCATTTTTGTACATCGTACACATGGAATCACAGTACGTGAATGTTCCTGTGGCTTTCCCTCCGTGGCACAGCTTCGTGATCACCCATTTCATCTGGACTGTGCTCTGTGGTCCTCATTTATTCACTTTTTTGCTGTGAGCAGCAGTTCTCAAACATTTTGGTCTTGCCCTGTTGAGGATGCAAAAGAGATTTTGTTTATGTGGACTATATGCATTTACCAGTTAGAAATTAAAATTGAATCTTAAAATGTTCATCCATTCAAAGTAACAATAAAAACTTATTACACGGGGCGGCGCCTGTGGCTCAGTCGGTAAGGCACCAGCCCCATATACCAAGGGTGACGGGTTCAAACCCGGCCCCGGCCAAACTGCAACCAAAAAATAGCCGGACGTTGTGGCGGGCGCCTGTAGTCCCAGCTACTCGGGAGGCTGAGGCAAGAGAATCGCTTAAGCCCAGGAGTTGGAGGTTGCTGTGAGCTGTGTGAGGCCACGGCACTCTACCGAGGGCCATAAAAGTGAGACCCTGTCTCTACAAAAAAAAAAAAAAAAACTTATTACACGTTAACAACCCTTTTTTAAGAAAAACCATCAGAAATGTAGTGAGGAGAGTGGTGGTGTTTTATGTTCTTTGCGGATCTCTTTAATGTCTGGCTTATTAGATGACAGCTGTTTCTCATGGCTGTTTTTTGCATTCAGTCTGTTGCAATATGTTATTTTGGCAACAAATACTGTCAGTTGTTTACTTTGAAATGACAGGTTCACTTGGTTGTTTTTCAAGAATTATGTCTGCCAGATACCAAAGTTTGAATAATCATAGGTTGTCCATTAGTTGTTCTTCCAGGTAAAAATGGTGGCTCCTGAATAATTGGCTAGTTCAGCTTGAAATCCAAACTGCCACACAAACCCTCTTTGTGAAGGCGACCGTGGGCTTCAGTGAGCTTCAGACGTGCTTTACAGATGCGTCCCATTCCGTCACACCAAAGATTAAAACGATGTGTACTCAGAGTTTAGTTTAACAAAGTTATAAGCTTTATTCTTCTTCATCAAATACATTCTTAAGTGGAATTTTTAAATTGTTTGTGGCACTGCAGAATGTAACTATTGAGTGTAACGGCTTTGGTCTTTGGTACTAAGACACTGTCACTTTTACCACCAATTGCTTTTGTTCCATCAGTGGAAATGTCAACACAGTGCCAAAGGCTAATTATGTCTTTAAGATGCTTTTAAGGAAATACATCTTTTTTATGTCTTGACCAGATTTTTCAGTTATTCTCAGTGAGAAGGGTGGTGCTAATTATTAGCCTATCATTAAGAAAAGCCTTGTTGGGCCTTTTTAATTCTCTCTCTTTTCTTACTTGTTGTTAGGATTATTTTTTAACAGTATATTTTATGAGTTGTACTGGTTTCTTTTTATTTTGGTTAACAATCTGTGTTTTTGTAACTAGAGAATTTAGTCAGTTTACATTACTGTGGTTACTAGTTTGGATTTATTTCAGTCGCTTTATTCTATATGCTATTTTTTTTCTCTCTCTGCATTCTTTTGAATTGACTGAAGTTTACTTTTTTCTTTTTATTTTCCTTTATTTTAGGTTAGTAGACATTCACTGTATTTCTATTCTTTATGTTGTTATTCTTAAAATAATAATAAGTATACATAATTTAAAGTGTTATTAGGCAGTGTGTTTACTCTCTTTCTCAGAAGTGGTCTTCAGATGTTTTAATATCATTATACCTCTCCTGACATGAATGCTTAAAACTGTTGTACAATGTTTACAACTGTCTTTCATTTAATGGCACATATTAGATTTTTAAAATATACATTATTGTGGTTTACTTATGATTGTCTACATATTTGCCATATTTTACTCATTAATTCCCTCTTTAATCTTATATCTTCCTAAATCTTATAATCTTTACCCACAAAATATATCTTCACATGAGGGTGTTTTGGTGAAACAAAAACAAAAATCTGTCTTTGAAAATGTCTTCAATTTGCCCTTTTCTAAAAAAGGTAATTTAGCTGGGTATATTATTATAGGATGACAGTTATTTATTCTTCATAAATGATATTTCACTGTCTTCTGGTTTCTGTTACTGGAACTGAAAAGTCATTTCTGAGTCTAAGTATTTTTCTTTTATAGTGATCTATCTTCTTTCTGACTGCCTTTAAAATCTTTGCCTTTGGATTCCATGGCTTTATTATAGCATATCTCTCTGTTTTGCTCTTGTCTATCATGAGATTTATTGAGCTTCTCAAATATAAGGATTATTTTCTTCCATTAAGAAAGAAAATGGAAGTTTTTGGCTGGGGCTGGGTTTGAACCCACCACCTCTGGCATGTGGGGCCAGCGCCCTACCCCTTTGAGCCACAGATGCAGCCCTTCCATTAATTCTTTAATAGTCACAATCATATGTCTCTGAATATCATCTCTTTCCTATTTTCCTATTATTTTTGAAGCTTTCATAGATATTCATGCTCTCTTCTATCTCTCTTAATTTCTCTTTAACCATTTGCATTGCCATATTTTTATCTTTTCATCATGCATTCTGTATTGTTCTTCATATTTATCTTCTAGTTCATTAATTCTCTTTTAGCTATATATAACTTGACATTAAATTTCATTTGTTACATTTTTTATTTCTATCAACTATCCTATTACATTTTTTTAGATGTAAAAAAACTTCCTATTAGTTTGCATGTTCTGAAAAATTTAACTTCTTCATTCAAGTTATTGATCATAAAATTAAATACTGGTTCCAGAACAGACAAATATATAGGAATCAATGAATGTGCCATGCACATCACTGATCTATTTGCAATTTTTTCCTGCAGTAGTAGTTGCTATAAGGATATTGTTCCTGCTCTCAAAGCATTATAATTTAAAAGACAGCATGAGATAAAATGAAAACAAATATATTGGGTGGTGCCTGTGGCTCAAGGAGTAGGGGCATATACCAGGGGTGCCAGGTTCAAACCCAGCCCCAGCCAAAAACTGCAAAACACACACACACACACACACACACACACATATATATATATATATATTCAATTACAGAAATTTGGTCATATATTCTAACATAATATTCTCTAGAGCTAAATGACAAGTGGGAAAACTTTCTGCAGGAAGAGATTTAAAAAGCTATTATGTTCTAAATGAGTTTTTTTTTTAAGTCATAGCTATCTTGGTAAATAATACAGATTTTAAAAATAAAGGAAAGCAAAAAGAAAATTTGAAATATCCTAATCCTGCCATTCAGAGAGAATTCATATATTTTAGTGTATTTCCTTCTTTTCTTTTCTCACAAAATGTATAGTTTGTTAAACTAATTTTATCAAAAAGATAGGAAAACAAAAAGAAAACTTAAAATGTCCTAACCCCAACATTCAGAGATAATTTGTGTATTTCAGCGTATTTACTTTTCTGTGCTCACAAAATATATGGTTTGTTAAATTAATTTTATCTCCCGCTATGTTGTCACTGTATCTATAATGTGTGTGCTGGTGAAGGTGTGTGTTGACAGTGTTTGGAAGGAGGGGAGAGGCACGGCTCTGCTGTTACTCTCCCAGTCACAGTACACACAGGAAGTTTACTTTCTAGTTTGCAGAGTACGTATTTAACTCATTGAGGCTCTTCTATACCTATTTAAAAGAAAATGAACTGTGTTCCATATTTAGCTAATTTTGCCTGTTAAACTACTTAGTCAAAGCTTGTTTCGTCATAAAGAGAGCCGCGAGCAGATTCTTTCACGTTGCCACATTTATAATTGTGGTAATACTTAACCTCTGTGTCACGTAAATGGTTCCTTCCAAATAGTGTTTTATTAAGATTTATTAAGATATGGGCAATAGGTAGAATTTTCTAGTTAATAAATAGTGAATTAAAACTTAGAAGGTCTTTGAAATGATTCCTAGATGCACTATAATTTTATTAGTGGCCCTGGGCTGATGAAAATGAAGACCAAGAGCAGTTCTCTCGTTACCAGCCTGGCACTCTTACTACGCCCCACAGCATTCTCTTCTCACCGTGATGAAAATACCATCGGTGAGAACCTGTGACATCTTCCTGCTAAATCTTGTCAAAGACTGACTCTTTTTGTTTATAGACAACCAAATTCGATATGCAGTTTGACACTTTCCTGGGAAAATTAGACTTTACTTCTTAATTTTGATATCTCTTTTCATCTAGCCAACACTGAGATAAAAGCTACCCTGTTTCCCCGAAAACAAGACAGTGTCTTATTTTAAGGTGTGCTCCCAAAGATGCCCTAGGTCTTATTTTCAGGGGACGTCTTATCTTTCCTGTAAGTAGGTCTTATTTTCAGAGGATGCCTTATTTTCGGGGAAACAGGGTAGTTAGTACTCTATTCTTATAATAAAGATTAGAAAATACCTTACTCAAAAAAAAAAAAAAGAAAATACCTTACTCATTCACAATTGACATACCCACCAAATCCCAAGTAGTTTTGAGTGCTTTGATTTCTTTTTGACAACTTTTAGATAATCTAAACTTTGTTTCTCATGGATAAAGTCATTTTAATTCTTTGATACACTGTCAAGATGTATGATGACTAGCAATAATTCGTTTTTAAATTAAGCAAACCAAGATTTGCTACACAATTACCATAGTCTCCAAATTAATATACTTTGCACAGGTGCATATAAAATTTTACTTCATGCTTTCTTAGAAGTTATATGTGTTTTAGTAGAAGGACAGAGGAAGGGATTGGAGAATTTGTTTCTTACTGACAAATTTGATGTTGTACTTATAAATAGTGGTTCTATACCATTACACCTTTAAAAGTACATTGCGTTTACCAGCAATGTAATATAATACTATTGTGCACAGCAGAAAACAAAAAAGCTAAGATAATGTGTGTTTTTTTCTTTTCAAGATTGTTTAGAAGAGATTTAAAGTGTCTAGATTATCATTCTTTGTGACTGTTCTTTAGATTTCAGTTGTGCTCCTTAAAACTTCTACAGGTTCTTAAAACAGATGCTGAGGAACTCGTCTCCAGAAGCTACTGGGATACACTGCGGCGCAACACCAGCCAGGCGCTCTTCTCAGACCTCGCAGAGGTATAATTAAACCTCAACCAGGTCCTTGTAGAGCTTGTAGTTTTGTTAATCTTGTCCTCATTTCATTTTAGAGTCGTAATAATGAAAACAAAATATATTTTCTACCTTTTTTTAGTATAGCAATAATTACTGTATGTAAACTGTGTGTTTGAATGCGTAGGCTGCACCGAGGGGGCGGGCTGCAGGTCACCTTTAACAGCCTGTGGAAATGAACTTGCTTGTTATGTGAAACATGACTTTCCAACTTAATTAGAAGGGAATGGTGTTATTTTTTACTTAAGGATCGCTTTCTAGAAATTTGAAAATAGCATTTTATAGTTTGACTTTTTTAACCTTACAGTTTACAGTGTCATATGAAATACAGAAATGTTTCACTGGATAAAACATAGCTCACTCTTCATAGTCACATTAAGTAAATTTTCTAGTATTCATAATGAGTGGCTTCCCAAGGACAGGTGTAAGGGGGAGGGATGTGAAGGGATGGTGGGAACACTCAAAAAAAGGAAGGGAAGAACATCTTATCTGACAGTAAGATTGTCAGGACATGGTGAAAATAAAAAGCAGACTGACCTCCCTTCAATTTTCTTAGTGTTTTTTGAATTTGATACAAACCAGCAGTTAACTGCTGCCCTCGGGGCAGCCTGCTTTCACTGCCCGGTTCTTGCTGTGCCACTGTCAGGAGGGGTCAGTTTCGAAAGATGAGCTCTGTCTTGTAGATTAAACACTGTTTTGTATTTCCTATTAATAATTTTTATTATTGGGCGGCACCTGTGGCTCAGCGGAGTAAGGCACCAGCCCTATATGCTGGAGGTGGTGGGTTCAAACCCAGCCCCGGCCAAAAACTGCAAAAAAAAATAATAATAATAATTTTATTATCAAAACTAAGAAATTTATGAGAGGTGATAGTCCTACCAGAGGAGACTTTCCAATAAATACTAAGAGATTTATTTTTCATTATCACTTTTTTTTTTTTTCCAGAAAAGTGGGCTTCTCGTTTCTTTTCTTAAACTTTAAATTTTACTTTTAAAAATTATACCTAAAAATATATGGAGAAGCAAATTGGAATCCGTTGTGCCTTCTGTTGTCTGTGTATACACTGCCCTCCTCAACTGGCATCCTGGGATGGTGGCAAATGCTCAAAAGTGTTAATTTTGTCACTTTTGCTCAGTTTTAGTTTCGTAAATAAAGCATTAGCCCCGTATTTAACACGCCGATGGTATATAAATATGATACAGTGGGAACTAATCAATCAACACTTATTTGCACATATCAAAAACAACGTGGGTGGGAGGGAGGAGGCGGCACCAGGTACATTCACCCCTAAGGAATACAGTGCACACTGTCTGGGTAGGGGGCACACCTGTAACTTTCATCCACATGGTAGAAAAGCAAATGTAACCAAAGCATTTGTACCCTCATAATATTCTTAAATAAATAAATAATGTGAGATGTAAGTATAACTAACAGTTACTTTTTAAAATTAGGTTTTAAATATATGCCATGTTTAGGTATAAAGTGGCCGATTGTTGCATTTACATACATTTTAGAAGTGCTTTATTTTGTAATCATTTACTAGGTGCATAGTAGTCAGTGCTTGAACATAAGAGCAACTAGGAATGCTGCCGCTTATAGTTCCTACAAGCCAACTGTGGCCTGGCTTTCAGGCTCCAGATTAAGATTCACGTGACGGTTACCTCTCCCCATACTACTCTGCCCACCTCCCAACTCCAGCCTTCTTTAACGCCAACTAACCTTGCTAGAAATCCTCGCAGTTAGATACAATCTGCTGATTAGATACTGAATTTAATTTCAATCTTGGGAGGTTTAACATCAGAAGACTAGCCAGGTCTTATACACTCATGGTATTATGTGATTCATGTAAGATCTTTGGAGACCGTTATGGCTCTGTGGGAGATGCATTAGAGCTGGCTGACCTTTGTGGGAGATGCATTAGAGCTGGCTGACCTTTGTGGGAGATGCATTAGAACTGGCTGACCTTTGCAGCTAACCGTGTAGGTCTCTTTCCCACTCAGAATTCTGTGACCTTCCTTTGGTGCCTTGAAAGTGGCCACAATAGGAGTATTAATACCACAGAAATTAGCAAACATTATACAAATCAGTCCCTTTTTTCCCTGGAGAACCAGTTTACCAGCACATGATTGTTGTCAGTCAGTCCACACTGCGATCAGAAGCTGCTACATTAATGAATGAAATGACTCAGATATCCTGAAAGTAACTGATGGAGAGAAGAAAGAAGAAAGGAAAAAGAGGAAAAGAGAACAAAACTTACATTGTGTGCCAAAGTCAAATCATTATTTGGACATTATGTTTGCTACAACCCTCTCATGTTAGATAGAATATTAAATGAGAATTAACGATAGTTCAGTTATAACTAACGGTAATTACTTATAGGTTACTATGAATACCAGTCTAACATAGAATTATTTCAGGATTCAAAACGATTCAGAAAGAAGGCTTAGAAATCTATTTGTATTTGAATTTCTTTCTTATATGTTTAATATGTAATTACTGAGATAAAATAATTCTCATTAAATATTGTAGGTAAAGTGGATGTCAGCCTCTCCTATTCTGTTCCAGAGCTATTTCTAATTCTAGATTTTTCAACTGTTGTCTTCAACAATTGTAAAACCATGTAATGAAAATTTGAATATGCTACAGCTGGTACCACTTTCTAACCAAACTCATACATGATAAATTTATAGTACAGTATGATAAATGTATCATGTAACAGTTATATAATATAATCTGTCAATGCCAAAATTATAACACTGTTTTGAGTTCTGCAGATGAAATTTGAATTTTTTCTTGAATGCTTTAAACTGTACTTATCCATAATAAATTTCAGTAGATTATTCAAAAACTGCATAAACAGAACAAAAGAGTTTGAAGATTTCCTCCAGCCCCTGGGTAGAGTCTAAGATTGTCATCACACCGTGATCAATAAAAGTATAGCAGAACCCCATAGTTGACCACCCCCCTCTATTGACCACCTCCTTACGTTGAACTAATTTTCATACACTGGACTTGCACTAAATGTATCATCAGCACAGCAGGCCTCACTCCTTATGCTGACCACCTCTGTATATTGACCAGTCCATTACAGTCCCTGGGGCAGTCAACTTACATAGGTTTCCACAATATGTTGACAGAATGTCTTAGAACTATTTTAATTGTTTGACATATTTGTATTCCATGCAGGTTTATTAACTTATTTATTTTATTTTTGATGAAATTATTTAAAGTAGTCTTTAATAAAAACATGGATAATAGCCTTTCATGTAAATGGCCCATGGGGTTCTTTTGTGGCTTTTTCTCCCTTTATTATGAAAACACCTGAATTCATTTTATTTTAACAACAAACACAAGAATCAAAGGGATAAAGTCTCTATTTTTGTCTCAACCTTTGGGCTATTTAAGTCACATGACACTTTTAGGGTACCAAGGACACTCACGGCTATAGTTTCCAGTGACTCAGCTGTACTGTTTCATTAAATGTTAGGAAAAGTTCTCCCATTCCAATTTTCTCATTTTTTTTTTCCTCCAATGTCAAACTGTTTCTTATGCCTCTGTGGATCTGGATTATCTGAATAAGTACAATACTCACCTAGTAAGATTTTGATGCTGAAGGTCTATAGGCTAGATCTGCTCTGATCAGTGGGCCCTAGACAGACCAGCTGAATGAGGTCATTACGTTAAGCCTGTATGACACAGAGCCATCTCATTAGTGTCCTGTGTCTTGAGGTACGTGACATCACAACATGGGAAGAAAACATTCCTTAATTATGTTACCTGAGTTCACTAATTTTTGGTGGTCCAGTTACTTCTCACTTTAAAGCTTTTCTTTTTCAGATCCATATAACATCGCATAATAGAAGTAAAAATGTACCATAGAAAAATATTTTTTCCATTAAGCTTCGCCGTTATTACCTTTTCTGTGTTGGCTAGTCCTTTTTCAACTTCCTGAAATGTCTTAACTTTGCAAAAATAAATAATATGTAACATTTATTGAGCATTTACAAGACGCTAGTCACAGTGCTAAGTGATTTTACATGTGTAGCTAATCCTTACTGCAATCCTTTTGGATAGGTACTGTATTATTCCTGAAGATAATAACATCCTCAGAGATATTAACTTCCCCAAGATCACTTATTTAAGTGATGAGAAGTATCAGGATTCCAAGCCAGCAATCTGACTCTTGAACCCATCATTTTATTTGCTCACCACAATACTGCTTATTTGTGAAGTAAGCTGCCTTTTCAAAACCAGCACCCCTACCTTTTACTCACTTTGTCCCCCTTCCTCCTGCCCCGTTCCTCTAGACCAGATACCCCAGTTTTTTATGTTGGTAGGCCGGAGCTTCTATTCTTATGTTCTACTTAGGCATGAAATAACCTATGAAATACTCCCTCTCCCTACTAATTTAAACTGTTTAAGATAATCAACTGATGAGAGTGTTCTAAATCACAAAAGAGTATCTATAATTAATATCAGATGTCTTTTACCCAAAAGTTATTTGCATGTTATGACTGCTAGTAACTACATTTGTATGTTTTATTGACGTATATTTTAAATTTTTCCTCAAAATTGTTAGAATTTTTGTGCAATTTGGGTTTGAAAACATCTTAAAATATAACATCTTTAAAATATTTTGAATAGAAAGATAAGTTTCATTCCAAGTTCTATTATTAAAATTTGAACTTCATTTACATCATAATTGCATAATATAGCCTGTTTTTTCATTCTAATATTAACATATTTATATTCTTGGTATTTATATGTTGATAATAAAAGTCTTTGAGGGATATTGGATATGCCTATTTTGTTTCTTTTATTGGAGTTAACTTTCAAATTATGATTTTTTTAAGCGTGCTGATGACATCACAAGTTTAGTAACTGATACTACACTTCTCGTACACTTTTTTGGAAAGAAAGGAAAAGCTGAGCTCAACTTTGAAGATTTTTATAAGTAAGCCTAATTTTTATATTTTCTTTTTTTTTTTTTTTTTTTAATTTTTATATTTTCATTGATAATTGTTAACATGCTAAAATCAGAAAGATCTTCAGAAATTGTCTGGTGCAGTGATACTCTCCTCTTTGCTACTTTGATCTTAATTGAAAATACTCCGTGTAATAATTACCCACTTCCTAACTTATAGTAGGAAGTTACTGAATGTTCTTTTTTTAAGTCTGGATATCTGGACTGATTGTTGTCTTCTATACATTCAGAAAAAAGTATGTTGCCAATTCCTTTCAATAAGCCACAATAATAATAACAAGCACTTTAAGTATCGTTGCTACTCTGCAAGGCATTTTTGTTATACCCATTTTACAGAGGAGGAAACCAGTGGCCTGAGAGGCTGAATTATTCAACTCAAATACTACAGTCAGTAAGTGGTAACACGTCTCGCATCCTGTGCTCTTTTTCTTTCCCATGTACAGAGAGAGATTTTATGAATCTTTGGGTTACCATATTATTATTTTCATATACCCTTTTATAGGGATAGTGAATATTTGATAATTTTCTATTACCATTACTCTTCATTTTCTTGTTCATTCTGTATTATATTTTTGTCATAGATTCATGGATAACCTCCAAACAGAAGTTCTAGAAATAGAATTTCTTTCTTATTCTAATGGAATGAATACTATCAGTGAAGAAGATTTTGCACATATTCTTTTACGATATACAAATGTGGAAAATACATCAGTGTTTTTGGAAAATGTGCGTTACAGTATACCTGAAGAAAAGGTATCTAATCTCCTGTATTTATTGTGTTACATATGTTATTAGCTTGTAATGATAACACACATTGCCCTTTTATTAGTTTTTTTGCTTCTCTATGGATTAAAAGATAATCTTGTATATATTTTATTTTTTCTCTGTGTCCTAAGTGCTCTGGCTAAATTTTAAGACACCAATTTTAAATTCTGTGTAGATAGGCATATTTTTCTTAACTATGCTGAAAACATTCAGGGCTATTTGCAGTTGCATTCAAATTAAGAATATCATTTTTCAGGAGAATTCCACTGAACTACATACTTTGACTACTTACGTAAACATCACCTCATAAAAAGTTTATGTTGACATTATTTCTGTCACACTCTGTTCCTTTGTATGACACCTTTAATAAAAGATCATTTGAAGACTGCCATTGATGAGTGAGTGATCTTATCATCAGTCGAAGTGAGGCTTTTCAAAGAGTTTGGATGGCGTGAATGGTTAAGAACCTGAGACAACTGACTGTCCATTTGTTTAGTAACAAATGTGTTGTCAGCGCTTCTGAGCAGTCACATTATCTAGTGGCATTTGAACGCATCATTGCCACCAAATAGAACTGGTGTTGGAAGTACCCTTCAAGCCTGGGGTGTTGTGTGGCCTTCTATCTCTGTTTATAGAAGGATCAGGTTAATCTATCCAAGAAGAACCTGCAAATAGTTTGACTTTGTTGAGAATGGATACACTGTGACAAAATTAACAATCCTCCATGTCTCCTAAGGAACAAGAAAAAAAGGACTCCATGCATTTGGCCATTAGTTTACATTATCTCTTAATCAGAGTTCTTTTTTCTGTTTTGTATGTTAAACTGAGTTTTTCTAATTCACAGATAATTACCCCAAAATAAATATTAGACATGGTACTATTTTATAAGGTATCAGTATGTCAAGTATTATTTAAGACTTTGAATCTACATTTTTTCTTCTATTAAATGAAAACCTATCAAAATCTGTAACTCAAAAGGTTAAATTCCAGGATGAAGAATGTAGCGGAACGTTTGAAGTAGTTTTTACATCTGCCTTATTCTGGCCACTGGAATTAAAGTGGCAATATGAGCAAAATCATTTACTTATGGAAATCAGGATTTGTAGAGAGAGAAAATAAGTAGACAAAAAAATTACCTACTTGAAGGTAACAATAAATGTTATGGAGGGGGGACCAAGGGTCATGGGTACTGGAAGGAAGGGAGAGTGTCAGGGAGAGCTTTGCTGAAGAGGCGGCTTTGAAGGAGAGACTGAGGAGTGAGCCAGGCAAAGATCTGGACAAACCTGCCAGGCAGAGGATACCAGGGATTCCTGGGAACAGAGAAGCTCAGGCTAGTTAAGCAAATGCCAAAAGACAAAGTAAGTGAACAGGAAAGTAGTAGTAGATGAGGAGGAAGAGAGAGACACCAGGGCCAGGTCTTCAGGGCCCTGTTTGAGGGTAAGAGCTCAGATTTTCTTCTAATCATGACTCTGGGAGTGATGGAAATCACTATACTGTTTAAACTTTAAAGTGGGGGTCAACCAACCATACCACTTCGCATTTTTGTAAGTAAAGTTTTATTGGAACCCAGCCCTTTGGTTTGTTAATGGTTGTCTGCAGCTGCTTTTGCACTGTGGTGATGAAGTAATTGGCTACAACAAACTGGCTAACCAGAGAGCCAGAAAAAATGAAAATACTTACTGTCTGGCCTTGTACAAAGAAAGTATGCTAACCTTGTTTTAGACCTGGGCATGATGTTCATTCATTCCCCAAATATTGAGTATGAGTTTTCTGTTTTTCCTACATCCTCATCAACACTGTTACTGTCTGCCTTTTGATTTGGTCATCATGGGTGTGAAGTGGTATCTTATTGTGGTTTTAATTGCATTTCTTCAATAAGTAATCATATTCAGCATCCTTTTCATGTGTTTGACTTGGTGTATTTTCTTTGGAGTGGTATTTTTTCAAGCCCTTTGACTATATATATATATATTTTTTTTGAGACAGATTCTCACTCTGTTGACCTAGGTAGAGTGCCATGGCGTCACAACTTACAGCAACCTCAGACTCTTGGGCCTGCAATGATTCTCTTTCCTTAGCCTCTCAAGTAGCTGGGACAACAGACATCTGCCACAATGCTCAGCTATTTTTAGAGAAAAGGTCTCGAACTCATGAGCTCAGGCCATCCACCTGTCTCGGCCTCCCAGAGTTCTAGGAGACCTTTGACTATTTTTTAAATGAGTTACCTTTTTGTTATTTTTCATACAAATTATATATATTATAATCTGGATTCTAGACTCTTAACAGATAGATGATTTGCAACTTAATCGTTTGTACCCTTATATTAATTTGAAACAAACAGAAAAAACACTCTGCTTTCCCTAGTACATGGTATTGGCATTCTTAACAAAAATCAATTGACCAGACATTTCAGTGCATATGTTTTTGATGCTTTAAATTTTTCAGTTAATCATTGTTTCATTTTTGTTAGCACATAAGCTCCTTTTTTTATACCTTATTTTTAATAGGACAAATTCTGTTTGTATTCTGTTCTGTAATGACCTAGGGGTGAGTACAGAAGGAAGAAGAAACGGCCACATCGCCTTTCTCTGCCTTCCCATGGACTGTCTCTCATTCCTGTTCAGAATGATCGCTTTAAGTCATCTTCATCAAAATAAATGTCCCACTTGCCATTTTATAGGTTCCTATTTCCAAACACAAAGTGTATAGGCTACACAAAAGAATTATTCTGTGGTTTAGAATTTGACCTGTCTTTCAAACATGAGAACCATATGTAGAAAATCCTAAAAGTTTAGAAGTTGAACATTGTAATCTGTCACTTTTGAAATGTTTCTTCATTTCATGCTCCCCTAAACCATTGATTTTTTTTTTTCTTTTACCATTTGCTTAAAAATACCTCGTCCTCTTATGTTTTACCAACAATAGCCTGTCGCCCTGAGACAGAGACCGTTGCTGTGGCAGCGTGAACGGGTACAGACCCAGAGCAGTGTCCAGTTGCCCTGGCAACAAGCTCTCCACATCAAGGCGCTCCCTGTCTGAGCAGCCGCCCTAGCTGCTTCAAACAGCCCTCTCTAGAAAGCATGGCAGGTGTCATCAGATCTAGGATGAGAGTAGCTGTAACTAAATGTAAGGAAGGGGGAAGCGAAAAAGGTGAAGAGAAAAGACAGGATTTTCATGTTGCAAGTAACGTAAGAGTTGTACTTGAAGTGGGAATAATGTATGCCAATAATCGGATCTTGGGGTAATAAATGGTTTGATCAGCAGCTGGCTGGAGTCAGACTCCTGTGGTTCTCTCCCTAACTTTGCAGCACTGCCTCTTTACCTCTGTGTTAAGGTCAGAATTTGTTAAACCTAAGCCCTTAGCCTTCTGCTATTCCCTCTGTGTACTTTGTCACTTATGTTAATATTTTTGAGAACACAAAATGAAAATGCAGCTCCTTGTGTTCAAATTTCCTCTGAGATACATTATTCTTATTTAAATAGTTTTCCTAATTAACGGAAGTAATACCCTGTTTCCCCGAAAATAAGACCTACTTAAGGAAAGATAAGACGTCCCCTGAAAATAAGACCTAGCGTGTCTTTGGGAGCACACCTTAAAATAAGACACTGTCTTATTTTCGGGGAAACAGGGTACCAGAATAGGGATTTCACATTATATACATGACATTCCAGAAGCCACTCTGACCACCAGGCCTTTTTTTTTTTGTCTGAGACAGAGTCTCTCTTTGTTGTCCTTGGTGGAGTGCCATGGCATCACAACTCACAACAACCTCAAACTCTTGGGCTCACGTGATCCTCCTGCCTCAGCCTTCAAAATAGCTGAGACTACAGGCACCCACAACGCCCAGCTGGTTTTTAGAGATAGGGTCTCGCTCTTGCTCAGGCTGGTCTCAAACTCATGAGCTCCAGCAGTCCACCCACCTGGGCCTCCCTCCCAGAGTGCGAGGATTACAGGCAGAGCCACCATGCCCAGCCATGACCCCTAGTCCTTTACATGATCCCACACTAAGCCCTGAGCAGGGCCTCCAGAGCTGTATCTGGTCACCGTACTTCTTCCTGCTGTCCTGGAAGCAGCATCCTCACAGGAACAACACAAACACACTGGGGTGATGCTGAGTCAACATATTTATTTGGTGTTGTCCTGATGAAGACATTAGATCCAATGCTGAATCATATGGAAGGAGGATGTATGCTGGAGAAGCTGTTCTCAGTGACTTCTCTCTGTTTCTAAAATTCTTTGTCTTCATATTTACTTTTATGGTTTAAAAAATTCAGGCCTAAAATAGAAGGTTTTCAAAACAAAAACTTTCTATTCTTTTTATGTATTTATTTATTTATTTATTTTTTTGCAGTTTTTGGCCGGGGCTGGGTTTGAACCCGCTACCTCTGAAATATGGGGCCAGCACCCTACTCCTTTGAGCCACAGGCGCTGCCCTTTCCATTCATTTTTATTGTAGCATTTTTTTTTGAACTTTGTGTTAATATGAAAGTGTTTTTAGAATATTTCACTTATTATTGTAATGGTAGCAACACTCCAGGGGAAATATGTCTGAGGGAATTTTATAGTCCATTTGGAGAAAGAAGTTTTTGAAATATGCCCTGGGTATGTTTACTTACAAGATATATTGCTGTTATCTGTTTATTTCTCTTAAGTGTAGGTACTTTAAGAAATCTTATAACACTAAATATATTAACATTCCTTTTCCTAATATAGGGCATCACGTTTGATGAATTCAGGTCATTTTTCCAGTTTTTGAACAACCTGGAAGACTTTGCAATAGCCCTGAACATGTATAACTTTGCAAGTCGTTCTATAGGACAAGGTAAGTAATTGTCTTTCAAAAATTAGTCTGGGTACAGTGGCTCACACCTGTAATCTTAGCACTTTGGGAGGCCAAGGCAGGAGAATCACTTAAGGCCAGAATGTGACACCAACCTGAGCTACACAGCGAAACCCTATCTCTACAAAAAATAGAAAAATTAGCCATGGGAAATGGTAGGTACCTGTAGTGCCAGCCGCTCAGAAATCTGAGGCAGGAAGATCACTTGAGCCCAAAAGTTTGAGGTTACAGTGAACCGTGGTGACACCATTGCACTCTAACCTGGGCAACAGGGCAAGACCCTGTCTCAAAAATAAAAAATAAATAAATAAATAAATAAATAAATAAAATAAAAAAAATACTCCTACATTGTTTCTAGAAACTTTGGTAATATATCTTATCACCCACCAGCTTGCCCGAATGTCTAGTATATATTTTCAGTGAGAAATGAGTTCTGACACTTACAACTAAGCATTTTAAGGAAATGTGCTAAATTTTCATAGTGAATTTTATTTCTGCCATAATTTCATACCATGGTTAAAGCTAATGATGTTATAAAAGTCCCAAGAGGAAACATGGGCACTCGTTATCATTGTAGGTAGGTTCTATCTACCTACAGAAGAACCAGTTGGCCATGATTCAAACCTTCTCACAGGATGGTACCTACTTTACTGATTCAGAGCTTGCCAACTTCATAAACCGGAATTTTGTCAGCAGCACCACCTCTTAGCCATGGACTTAAATTGACTGACTTTTCAGAATGATGTATAAAATTGAGTTATCAGTTTTGCTTAAGTTACAAGGAAAGACAGCTATCATAGAGTTTGGGAAAGCTGTTGTCCTCAGAACGAACTCCTTCTCTCCTATGGGTGGACGAATGGGCTGGGTACCTTTTCTAGGATTCTGTGGCTGTGACCATCCTCCCATCCATCATATCCGTATCTCTTTATTAAAATTCTCACCATGAGGGGACTTTATGTCTTCAAGGTGATCACCCATCTCTCTTCAATCCCAAGCTTAAATTTCAGAGAAGAGTCTTCATTTTTTTATTACCACATTCTAGGGAAAAGCCGAACTACAGCTCCTCGGTACTGATAATAATTCTCTCTCTCCCAAAGACATAGAGGCTGTGTGGCCTCATTCATTTATTCATTAAGAGAACCCGAAAGAATATCGTACTTTACCCCCTTTTCTAGTCTTTGGTACTTTCTCAACCCATTTTAGTGTTTCCAAATCAAAACCTTTGGGGGCCCTGCCTTTACAGACTGGCCTGTTCTACCTTTATAAACATAATCAACCTTTTTTTTTTTTTTTTTTTTTTTTAAGAGACACTCACTTTGTCAGCCATAGCTCACAGCAACCTCCAGCTCTTGGGCTTAGGTGATTCTCTTGCCTCAGCCTCCCGAAGACCTGGGACTACAGGTGCCCGCCACAACACCCAGCTACTTTTTTGTTGCAGTTTGTCCGGGTTTATGGGGCTGGCACCTACTCACTGAGCCACAGGCACCGCCCAACATAATCAACCTTTTTAAAAAATCCGTATCTGTTCACTTGATTCAGGATGATGAGTTGCTCTTTTGCTTTGTGGAACTGGGAAGTGCAAAAGGCTGATGTGTCACTTCTCTTGCAGCTGCTAGGAATACATCCATCCCTTTCTTTTCTTTTGCCACTAGGATCTTTATTCAAAACATCGCCTTTTAGAAAGACCATTGCACTGACTACCAAATGGCATTCCTAGCTGCTTTCCTCACCAGTGTTTCCAAGACAACTCAACAGAATAATATTTCTAAAACACACATTAACCTTCCCTTCTCCAGAAAACGATTAAGTTTTCCAGTTCCCATTGAAGAGTGTACAGGTTCCTCACTTCAGAATCCCTATGCAGAGCTTCCTACAAACCCTGTCTGTCCCCTGAATCTCCCCAAAGCAGCTCTTCACTGTTTTCTGAAAGAACATCTCCCTTGTGTCCCATAGGCTTTGGTTCCTCCATGTCATCTCATCTGCCGTTTCTCTCATCTCTATGAGCTAAATCATCTGTCAGTCAAGGCTCAGCCCAAATGCAGAATCCCAGTCTTTCCCAATCTCCGTTCTTCTCTCTCCTTCTATCCAGACACCAGACAGAAGCACTCACTCATCTCTGAATCCTCATCACTCCTTGTTGGTACTTTTTGTGTGGCCCTGTGTAATAATTATTTGGGCAGGTCTCTTATCTCCCATCTGAACTCATGTTTCTGAGTTTCTGGACAAGTTAATAACTTTTAAAATATCTGTCACTGATAGCAGGTGCTTATTAAACATTCATGGATTATGTGTGCATTATTAACCTAAGATACAGCTCCTTTTCATTAAAACTGCAAAAATTAAAACACCGCATGATTAATGAAAAGATCTGTTGTATAAAGTAATGATCCATGTTTAGAAAAAAACTTTTTTACAACTTTTCTAATAATTAACAGAGATTATAAAACGGTTAACAGACTATTCTTTTTCTTTTTATGTGACATTTATCTAGATGAATTTAAACGTGCCGTCTATGTAGCTACGGGACTCAAACTTTCACCACATTTAGTGAACACTGTCTTCAAGATTTTTGATGTTGACAAAGATGATCAATTAAGTTATAAGGAATTTATTGGAATTATGAAAGACAGACTCCATAGAGGATTCCGGGTAAACCTACAAATTTTAAGCATATTGATATCCTTTTTAAAATCAAATTAGCAACAATTTACACAGATGTTTAAAGGTGTAAACATTAAATACTTTATTTGAAAAGAAGAACATAAGGCTTATTTCTAAAACAATTTGAGGTAATAAAAGAAAATGCTTTTTAGAAAATATAAAATGAGTTTGATTTTTAATTATTTTGGGGTTCAGGTAATGTCTCTATCCCAGTTTGTGGGGGGAAAATGTTGCCAAATATTTTTCAAAAATTTGTCTTTCCGGACCTGTCATTATACAAAGAAATATCACTATTTCTCATTTATTATAAGCAACGCATTTTCTGTAGGCAACTTGAGGCTTCTACATCACTGTGTGTCAGTTCTTTTTATATGGAAAAATAGATTAAAAATGTTTTTTGTGTGTTGGACTATTTTTTCTGTTGCCTTTTTATACTGAAAGATTATTACTAGATATGATCATTACTAGTGTGTGGCACATTTCAAAATGGCTTTAAAGCAAGTAGATTTAACATATTCTCACTACAACAAAACTATAGGTGGTGATGTATATTATAATCACAGATAGATCAATATACTCATTCCAAGACCCCATCTCTACTAAGAATAGATAAACTAGCCAGGCACTGTGGTAGGCACCTGTTGTCCCAGCTACTCTTAAGTCAGAGACAAGGGGACTGCTTGAACCCAAGAGTTTGATGTTGCTGTGAGCTATGATGCCACAGCACTCTACTCAGGGCACAGAGTCTAAAAGAAATATAGTATGACCAATAAATGTTTACACATCTAATATATTTGTAGATGTGCTACAAATAGAAAAAGAAAAAACTTCTATTAAGATTAACAGCTAGAATATTCAGTCTTCCTTATTTAGCAAGAATAGCCCCAAGTATTATCCATTTCAAAAGAGAAAAAGTTATACATACAAAAAGTCAAGATTCATATTACACAATTAAAAAAAAATTTTAATGAGGTGCCTGTGTGAGGATGCTGTGTACTTAACTGCCACCTAGTGGTTAGTTGCTAACGTTATGATGCCACAAATATTTGAAAGGACATACATTGAAAATCATTTAATTTTCCTCAAGAATTTTAGAGTAGCACAAATATAAACTATGCCAAACATGTGAAACTGTATTCTTCTCTCAGGTGTGATGTGTTTTATTTTAATTTATTTATTTTCATACGTGTAGCCGCCATAACATTTCAAATTGCACATTTCAAAAAATGTTACTTTTAATTCCCAAAAAAGATACGTATTTATAGGGTACAATGTAATATGTTTACATTATGGAATGAGTATATTGATCTATCTGTAATTATAATATCCATCACCGCCTATATTTTTATTGTGGTGAGAATATGTTAAATCTACTTGCTTTAAAGCCATTTTGAAATGTGCCACACATAGTTATTAATTATGGTCACCTTGCTGTCCCTTAGATCTTAAAAAATTAATGCTAACGTCTAACTAGAATTTTGGATCTTCTGTTAACTTTTTCCCCCTACGCAGACCCCCAGGCTCTGTAACCACTATTGTACTCTCTATTCCTAAAGTTTGCTTTTTTTAGGTTTCACATATAAGTAAAATTATGCTGTATTTGTCTTTCTGTACATTTGTATGCTTGATCCTCTGTTCCACAGGGTTATAAAACAGTCCAGAAGTATCCAACTTTCAAATCCTGCCTGAAGAAAGAACTTCATAGCAGATAAGTATGTTAGCTTATGTTTGTCTAATGCCAATAAAGAAAAGATCATAATGTATTTTTCTGTTGTAAAATTGTAAAAATAGCTGAAAGAAATCGAGTTATAGTTTCTAATTTAATTTTAGAACATTGGAGTACCTTGATTGACAAATTTTGTTAAACCTGCAGTTTTGTATATATGATATATGCAGATACAATACAATGAATCCAAACTAGATTTTTATAATCTGGGATCACTGACACCCAAAGAAGATTATTTACTATTTTTTAGGATCATGATTCTGAACATTTGCTACAAATATAGCAGCTAATTTTTTACTTATTTTAGTTGTCTGGCACTATACTGTTTTCCCACTTGTATGGTATCGCATTTAATTCTCATAGATATCCCATTTAACAGCAGAGAAAAATCCAGGTTTAGCAAGTAACTTGCCTAAGATAACTTGCTACTAAGTGGCAGCCAAGGATATGAACTTTATTCTATCTGATGACAAACCATCGTGTTTATTATTTATTACACTATCACCACAGAATGCAGTAGTTGAGGAAAGTACAGGAGAGATCCTTTGGGTGACCAAAAGAAATATCTCAAACTTGTTGCTAATCTCTAAAATCCTTTTTTCTTTGAAAAAGTGAACTGTAGCTGTAAAACTTTGGTCAGTTGGGGGTGTCGATTAGTTGGGTTTCTGCAGTGGAGTTTTGTTGTTTATTTATGAACGCTTGCAGGCATATTCAGTCATGGGTCTCCTGCCCTGTTTCTCAAGCTTGAAGCATGGACACTGTACATGTCTATAGCAGTGAATCCCAAAGTGCTTTCTTGGATGTCAGTGCATGTTTTTGTAAAAAATTAAAAGAAAGAAGTTTTGGGAAATACCTTAACAGAAATAGTCAAAGAGGTTTCCCCCGGTAGAATGTATCAGTTGATAACATGCTACTCTGTGCATGATGCAGTATTCAGCATTGTGCAAAATAGCTTTGAGATCTAGTATTTTATGAAACTTATTGGGAAATTTAGTCTAAAATATTTAGAAACAAGTAGGCTTATTTGTTTAAGGTGGTAACTGTGGTGTTTGAGCTAACAAAAGAAGTCAAGTCTTCCTAATCTCTATTTTCAGGAACTTCATACTACTATGAGAACTTAAACTGAACGTTAAAAAAAAAAACTAGGCCCATCCACTTGCATGTCCACATAGGTACTGCTCCCAACCTGGAGTATTCTCACACAGACACTGTTGATCCTAAGTAGTGATGCACAGAGCCATAGCTAGAAATCACTACCTTTTTCTAGACGGAGGACTAGACAAGTTACTAAACAAAATAATGAACTTTTAAATTAAAGGAAATTTTTTGTGATTGTTTTTTATATTTTATGGGAGGTATCCTTATTGGATTTCTTGCTGTTTCATATTATTATCATAAGAATATTTGATTAATGCCATCACCTTTGAATTACATCCTTACTAAATACTGCCTTTGTATTACTGTTTTTTGGTTTTTTTTAATTAGATGCTCCTAAAGCAAAGTTTAAAGGATTACGATCTGTGTGACAAATCCAAGAAGCAAAACTTTCAGAGGGTGGAAGCAGTTCTGAGAGCAGAACAAGTGGAAAATGAAGGAAAAGGTGAAATGCTATGAAATTTATATTTTTTTTTCCTTGAACTGAATTCTTACACATGAAACAGATAAAAATGCATCTTCTTACTGCAAATATAATCAAATTGAGCTTTTGTTTTGATTTACTGAACTTTCTGCACTTTTTCATTCCCTTCAGAAGTATATAGATACTTCCACTGAGTATATCAGAATGTATTTAAAATATTTTTTGTTTATTTATTAGTAATGTGCCTCATTTCAAAATAATTTATGACTCATGGAATGTAGATCATATTTTCTTTGGTTTTGAACTGTGAACTTACTTTCAGAGAATGAATATTACTTAAGATTTCCTAGGGCCCTTAGGATTGTTAGCAAATCTGTTATTTACAGGTTTTTAATTGCATAGAAATAATTTTGAAAAACAAATGGAAATTAAGCTACTGTATAATGTGATGGTTTACAATGTACTTTTAACTTTTAAAAGTACTTTATAACATATATTGTTTGACTTATGTGAAAAGTTTTTAAAAATTTTTGTTCATTTACCAAACTCAACAGAGTATCTAGTATTCTTTAATAATATATAAGTAAATAAACTTAAAATGTAGATTTTTTTTTTCCCCAAAAAAACCAGTCACGTGTTGATGGTAGAAGGAGTGATAGTTGTGGTAGAGTAGTTGTGACTGTCACAGTCATTATCTTCTTAAAGATTATGCTGCTCCTGACTGCAGGTGGTAAATGTTAATAACACTAGTAAAAATAATATCCTAGAGCTCTGTAACTCTTGCATATTGTTAATACACGTATGTAGCATCAAAATGAGTGTTGTAGAAGACTAATAGAAAATGGTTTGAAGGCTGATGTACATATTAGGTAGAAGCTAATATTTTGTTTTTGCAAAAGGACCACATGCAAAACTGTTGCTGAGCAGCCAATAATAAAATAATTTAAACATACTTCATTTTTTTCAAAATAATGTCTTAAAAGGGAAAATAAAAACTTTCTGTTGAATCACAACAAACTTAGATTTTTACATGGAGAAATAATTTAGTAGTACTTAATAGAAAAGAAAGTTTAGCTTATACAAGGGTACAAAAATAGAACAATGAACTTAATATATTTGCATGTGGGAGATAAGCTCATTTATCTTCCTTCTAAGACATATTTAATATAAGTTATATACACTCCAACTATTACCTTGCTTTTGCATATAAAAGTAGAAAACACTGACTTTGTTTTTATAATTTATTAAATGTGAAATTGATCTGTATCAGCTTATTTATAAAAGTAATATTTCCAAGAAAATGTTATTAGCATTGATTTTGTATTTGTTAGACTTCTTACATTCTTTATCTGATATTATTTATTACAGTAATTTAGAAATGTATGATTCATAAATTTAGGGATCCTATCTAGTATAATAATTTATTCACCTGCTTCGAAGGTTGACTAAATAATTGACTAATTGAAAACACATACTTATTTAACATGCCCCAGGTCTACTTTTTTTTTCCCCGTGAACTTCATAGAGAAGTAATCCAGATCTATTTTATCTTATACTGAATGGTCTCAATGTTATTTGGCATCTAAAAATCATTGAAAAAAATGCAATTTACTTTAATACTTAACTGTAAGTTATATTATCTTGCATACACGGAAAAACCTATAAATATGAATTAAAATTAAATTAGCTAATTAAATCCTTTACAATTCTGTCCTCCCAAGAAAAGAAAGAACAGAATACTACATATGTAGTCTTTATTCTTTACTGCTTATCAGAGTGAGTGTATGAATTATCTAAGGAAAGGGTGCAGCAATATATTAAAATGGGAATCCTATGTTCTGGTCAATTAAAGTGGAAAAGAAAGTAATAGGTCCCTTCATATTATCACTCCTGAACTTTATCATCTATACTGTGGGAGATAAAAAGAGCTCACTGGATTGTTATTTATGTCAATTTTTAAGTTCTTTGAAAATAACTATTTGTATGCTGTTATTCTCAGTATTTCCTTCTACCAACTCTTCTTTGGAGCTGTTCATAAATTTCACTATCATACATTTCACAGAAAGCTTACATGAAAAACAGTTTATGGTACTTCTCAGAGTCACTTCATAATAAGAAATTAACTTAGGTTCCAGTTCATTATTTTGTTATTGTAATTGCAAAGCAACTTGTTTTACATACTTACATTATCTTAAAATAAATACACCTATCCTTAAATCAAGAATCACTGTTCTTTGCTTTTATCTATGTCTGGACTAATAATGACCTTCTGAAGTTACCTCCAAACTTTGGCAATCTTGATGGGTTACCAAACTTCCATTAATCTTCTGCTTTCTTCTGTAGCAACACATGCCAAGGAAATTTATCACATCAACACCTGTGTAAGTGAAGTAAATCACACAGACCCATAATGCCTCTCAAAGTGTATCATAGGATTTCCTACATGGTAGAACTATGGTCATTGGTACTAGAAAGCTTTTCAGAAAGTTTACATGTGGCTTAATGGATTATCAATTTTGCTTAAAATATTAAAACAAAACTACAGTAGCTCCTGTTTTACTAATGTCTTTTTAAGACAACACCTAGAAATGTATCAGTTTTACACTAGTCATTATCCTACTTCTTATCGCCATACAGTATATTAACATTTGTTAAAAAGCATAGTGCTTTTACTTCCAAAGGATGTAAAACTATGAATTGTGTGATGTTCAGTAAGTATAATAAAAATTTTAGGTGTTAAGAAATCATTGCGCTTTTTTCACTTGATAATATTTTAGGTTCTTAATAACTCATTAAACAATGGTAAATCTTGCAACGTTTTTATCTTAGATGCTGTGAAATAGTGCTTATAATTCTTTACACAATCAGTATTTTTTGGAACACACCTTAAAAACTGAGGAAATATACCTTTAACTGTGATTATATGCATATAAATATAAAATACTCAGAGAAAGATAAATTATGTCCAATATTGTGAAGCAGGAGAAATAAATGTGCTAATGAGAAATAAAATAGAAAAAATAAGAATGGAAAAAGGATGGGAATAAGGATAATTTTTTTTGATTGGGACTACATAGACTGTCTTTGTAAAAGTAAGTTTAAAGAAATGCAAATTAAATCAAAATGACAATAAGTCTTTTCAAGTTCCAGATTGTAAAGGTAGAAGAATTCTGTAGTATTAGTGTTGGTGAGTCTGTGAGGCAATTTAGCACTCTCAGAGATTGCTGATGAGGCTGTAAGTTTGAGTATAACATCTTTGGAGAGCAATATAGAAATAGCTCGAAAATTTTGACTTAGAATTTTACTTCTGGGATTGTCCCAATACATATATTTATGCATTTGCATGTCAAAAAATACATGTATTCAATGAAATAGTATGTAATTGTGAGGAAGTAGGAGAATTACTTACGAAGTTTGTGTAACATGATCTGTAAGATATTTTTATAGGACCTTGGTAAAGTATGAAAGAATGTGTACTCTCCTGCTGTCTTTATTATTTCGGAAACTCTTGCCAGAGCTGCCCATCTTCCTGTCACATCTGCAATGGTCATTCTGTAGGCCTGGCGTACGGCTGTCGTGGCAGGATCTCCCTTCTCTGTCTCTTGAAGATTCTGTTGAGCCCTGGGGCTCCTAAGTCATCCCATTTTATCTTTTCATTTTTTGGAGTAGAGCTCAATTTTCTATATTTCCTGCGAAAAGCTGTGTGGTAAATAAATTTTTGAGATCCTACATGCTAGAAAATACCTACATTCTACCCTCCTGCTTGCATGACAGTTTGTCCAAGGATAGAGAACAGAAAGGCACAATTACCAGATTGTGAAAGCATCGCCCCCTCGGCTTCCAGCTTCCAGTGTTCTTCTCAAGGAATCAGATGCTATTCTGATTCCTCATCTTTTTTTTTTTTTTCCCCTCTCTGGAAGGTTTGTAGATTCTTCTCTTTGTCCCTACTCTTCTAAATTTTCAAAGTGATTGTATCTTGATAAAGGTCTTTTCAACTTAAAAACTCTATGAAATTCGGATCTAAAAAACAAAATTGTGAATGTTTCTTTGAGAATGTCTTCCCCTCTTGCTTTCTCTGTTCGGTTTTTGTAGAATTTCAGTCACTCAGGTGTTGACTCTCCTATACTCAGCCTGTGGCTTTCCCTTTCTTCCCGGCTGTTCGTCTTTTTGTCTTTTTATTGTACCTTTCAAAGATTGCCTCACTTTGTGTTCCACCATTCTCTTGGGTTTTTGTACTTAATATTTTTTTAATTTTTTTCTCTGAGTTTTCTTTTTTTATTACCTCCTGGTCTTGTGTATTCAGTACCTTTTTACTTTCTCTCTGATCATTTAATTTCAACTTTCTTTGAAGTTTTATTCTGTTCCCTTCCTTGCCGCATTCCTTTTTTTCTGTGTGTGTTTTGGGTCTCTCCTATTAGACGTCTTTCTCAAATATCTGCCCATCCTTGGCTGTATGTTCATTTTTAAAAACAAACGGGGACCTCTGTGTGCATGAGATGAGTTTTGACTGATGGGTTTTACTCTCACTGTTCTGGCTGGACCATTTCATACGAGGAATTTTGACTGAGTACTCACAGGTCTCTTCTCTAGGCTCAGGTTTCTCCTTCCTAGTCGTACAAAGTTGGCAGCTGTTTTGTTCAGAGCGGAGTGTAGGAAAGATATTTTTAATCCCCTTTCTTCAGTAAGTTACCTCCAACTTCAGGTTCTCTGTTCTCTCTGTGCGTAGAACACCTCTGGTTTAACCTCTGAAGAGTTTTCTGCTGATGTGCGTGGGAGGGGGAATGAGGAAGAGTCCAAGAGAAATGTCAGTCCAAATGCTTCCTGAGCAGAGTTCCAGACAGTCAGACCTGCTTACAGTACGACCTTCAGAGGTACCTGGATTCTTCCCTTCTGAGGCCTTTCAGGAATTCTACAGTATCACTCTTGCCACTTGCAAGGTGTGCCCTCTTGCAGGCAATTAGGTCTGTAGCCTGTAAGTTCCTGACCGTCTGTTCTGAGATTTAAAAGTTGTGTCCCTGTACTCGCTTCTCATTCTCTTGTCCTTGAAAAAGATATACTTCAAAAGAAAATCCCCTTTCTGTCGTTACTTAATATGGAATCAAGAGGGAGTATGTGAGTCTAACACAGTATATTTGAATTCCATATTAGATACATCTCAAATGTGAGTCTAACACAGTATATTTGAATTCCTTATTAGATACATCTCAAATGTGAGTCTAACACAGTATATTTAAATTCCTTATTTAGAATATATCTAGAAGTACTAACAGGGAACTTTTAAGAATGGTTACCTTTGAAGATTAGGACATAGTTATATTTAATGAGCTGTTACTGAATGGTTTTGATTGTTTTTTCAAATGTATGTTTATTTTTCAAGAAAAACTTAGCAACTCTGTCTGGCGATAGTGGGAATAAATCATGAAGATCACATCCTGGGTGGATTTATTCACCAAATTCAGAGTTAGTTTACTTCTTGAAGTGAGAATAGATGGTTTGAGGAAAAATAAAATTATATTTGTGAAGAGAGTCTACAAATCAGCAGCCTTCATCTATGCCAATAAGTCAAGCTGAGAACCAAATCAGAAGCCTTCACAGTAGCTCCTAAGAAAATGAAATAACGGGGTATATATCTAACAAAGGATGTGAAGAATCTCTATAAAAAGAACTATGAAACCCCGAGAGAAGAAATAGCAGAAAATGGCTGGAAAGAATTAACAACATTAAAATGTCCATACTACCCAAAGCAATCTACAGATTTAATGCACTCCCCATTAAAGTACCAACATCATACTTTGAAGAACTTAAAAAAAATAGTACTTCATTTCATATGGAACCAGGAAAAAACTCAAACAGCCAATACAATTTTAAGAAATAAAAACAAATCTGGAGGCATCCCATTACTAGATGTCAGGTTATATTACAAGTCTATAATGATCAAAACAGCATGGCATAAAAAATAGAGACATAAATCTATGGAACAGAATACAGAATCTAGAGATGCACCCAGACACATAATTGCCATCTTGTCTTTGATAAATCAAACAAAAGCATGTGCTGGAAAAGGAATCCCTTTTAATAAATGGTGCTGGGAGAACTGGTTAGCCACATGTAAAAGACTGAAACTGGACCCATACCTCTTACCATTGACAAAAATTGACTCTCACTGGACAAAATATTTAAAATTAAGACATGAAACAATAAAAATCCTAGAGGAGGGTGGCGCCTGTGGCTCAAAGGCGCCCGGCCCCATATGCCATAGGTGGCGGGTTCAAACCCAGCCTTGGCCAAAACCTGCAAAAAAAAAATCCTAGAAGAAAATGTGAGGAAAACTCTTGACAGAATTGGCCTGGAAAAAAATTTTATGAAGAAGACCCCCTTGCAATTGCAACAACACCAAAAATAAATGCTACATGATCAAGCTAAAAGGCTTCTTCATAGCTAAGGATACCACAACTAACTCAAGTAGACAGCCTTCAGAATAAAAGAAATTTGCATGCTATGAATCTGACAAAGGTTTGATACCTAGAATCTACAGAGAACTCAAATTAACAAGAAAAGAGCAAACAACCCCATTTATAAGTGGGCAAGAGACTTGAACAAAATTCTCTGAAAATGACAGATTAATGGCCAATACACACACACACGCAAATGCTCATCATGCCTAATCATAAGAGAAATTAAAATCCAAACCACTCTGAGGTATCATCTAACTCCAATGAGATTAGCCCACATCACAAAATCCCAAATCTATAGATGTTAGAATGGATGGAAAGAGAAGAGAACACTTTTATATTGCCGGGGGGATTGCAAACTAATACAACCTCTATAGAAAGAGGTATGGATATTCTCAAAGGACTAACAGTAGACCTTCCATTTGATCTCTCAATCCTATTACTAGGTATCAACTCAGAAAAAAAAAAATCATTTTACCGGGTGGCGCCTGTGGCTCAGTCGGTAAGGCGCCGGCCCCATATACCCGAGGGTGGCGGGTTCAAACCCGGCCCCAGCCAAACTGCAACCAAAAAATAGCCGGGCGCTGTGGCGGGCACCTGTAGTCCCAGCTACTCGGGAGGCTGAGGCAAGAGAATCGCTTAAGCCCAGGAGTTGGAGGTTGCTGTGAGCTGTGTGAGGCCACGGCACTCTTCTGAGGGCCATAAAGTGAGACTCTGTCTCTACAAAAAAAAAAAAAAAAAAAAAAAAAAAAATCATTTTACCACGAGGACACTTGCACTTATGGCATCAACACCAACACCACCAAATGCTTATTGCAGCTCAATTTACAATTGCCAAGATGGGGAAGCAACCCAAGTGCCCATCAACCCGTGAGTGGATTAACAAACTGTGGTTCTGGTCTATGTATGCCCAGGAGTACTGTTCAGCCATAACAAAAGATGGAGACGTTATGTCTTTTGTGTTTACCTGGATGGAGTTGAAAGACATTCTTCTTAGTAAAGTGTCATAAGAATGGAAATGCAGGTATCCAGTATACTCGGTGCTAATATGAAACCAATAAAAAAAAAACCTACATGTCCACATGAGAGAAAAACACAAGTACATTCAAGTGAGGGAGAGGGGAGGAGGAAAGGGGAATGGTACGCTCTCACCTAATGGGCATAATGTTAGGGTGAACAGAGCTCGACTACAACTTGAACTTCACCTTAGAAATGCAAGCAGTATCACCTAATCATTTGTCCCCTCCTTAATCTGAAATAAAAAACAATTTAAAAAAAAGTATAATTGTGATTGTAAGTTTATAGAACTACCCTATAGTTTAAGCTTGGATGGTAGGGCTGAGAAAGAAATTAATTGATCAGAGAACATCAGTGGAAATCCATTTACTAGGACAAAAAAGTTAAATATGGCAGCCATATTCTGTGACGCAACATTCTGTTCACATTTACCATAAGAGACAACTATACTTGAGTATTAATCTAATTTAGTGTATTATTTCCTATAAGCATTTTTTTTTAGGTATGAAGCACATAGCTTAAAGGTAAACTAATTAGTATGCCAGTGGAGTTTAGCACAGAATGAAAAACAACAAAAATATTTTTGTTCTATGTTATATATTGTTTTAGCAAGCTCTAGGTGCTGTAAGAGTTAAAAGTTTCAGCTGAAAACTTCTCAAAAATGGTCTCTGAAAATCTATACTTTTTTGTGTCATTGCTCTCTGGTGCTAAGAGGTTCTCAAGAAAGTGAGTATCTCATGTACTATTTGTGCTGTAATATTTAATTACAGTGAGTGTACAGCCGATTAGCTGTCTCAAAGGTTCTTTTGAAATCAGGTCGCACATCAAAACTGCATTGTGCCTTGAGAAGTAAGTAAGCAAATTTAAGAAAGAGGAGAAGGTGATGTCAAGACTTATTGCAAAATGAACAAATAAAGGAATAGGATTTGCTTGGTGTTCAGTCTATTAAAGCATAGCCAAATGTCAGCTCTCATTTATCAACTTAAATATGTTTTTCTAAAATTTACAGAGATTCAGTGTACGGAAAGTACCCTTTCGCTAGTATTTGGGCTGAGAATTAAGCAACAGGAAAATGCTAGATAGGTGATACTAATTACTCAGTTTCTCAGAGTGATAAATTACCACTAAACATGTACATTAGTAATGCAGATAAAGGTATTTGTTGCTTTCATATTTATTTGATGATAAAATTTTCTCCCAGATATGTGAGTTTTTAAAAGCTTCAGTTAACATCTGTTCCACTATAGCTAGACCCCAAATACAACATGTACCAAACCATTTCTAGTCTCCAGAGACTAAAATTAAAAAGAAAAAAGAAAAAACACATTTTTTAAAAATCCAAGAGCTGAGCCTCAAGTAGGTAATTTGGAGCCTAAATTGGGCTTGCTTGGAAATAACCATGAATTAGACCACATAGGTGAGGACCCCAGCCACAGCGGCAAAATTCACAGGTGGAGGGAACTCGAAGGGCAGTTAGGGAGCCTGCTGGGTTTCTGAAGGGGTAGGATTGCCCTGAAGCCAGAATTATTTACTGGTAAAGTGTAACCATTTCAAAGTGTGAGCTTTGAAATAGCAAGGAAAAGAGGACCTGAATGAATCTGAGATCCCCTCCTGTGATCCTTAAGGGGATCCCAAAGGGTCCGGGATGAGTGGCTGAAGCAGAAGAAAACTATCTCACAAGACTAATCAAGCTTAACCTTTTAAAGAATTCCATCAGATCCAGATAGAGCCAGCCACCATGAGTGAGAATCAACAGCAGCAATAAATTTAGACCCCAAATGAAGGACTATGTATGAAATTAACTGTGGAATTTCAAAAAATGCATACACACACAATCTATGGGGATTAAACAGATACACTTAACACATAGAATTTCTAAAAATAATTCTGAGATCAAAACCTTAGTGGAGAGCCATGACTAATTGGTATTAAATTTATCCTACCATGAACTACAACACTTTGCAACAAACAATTCAGGGCTTGATCCTTGAGCCTGGGAACTCAGTGAGTGTCAAAGGGACCCTCTTGTAGCTGGACAGAGCTGAAACCAGAATCTGGAAAAGCAGCCCTCTGCACACTTGCAGAGTGGCTCTGGTTTCCAGGGCTGAAAAGGAGTTAATGGGGTGCAGCAAATGAGATTGAGGTACAAAGCCTATACTATGTGGGGGTTCCAGATATACCATCCCTGGCTGAGTTGAGCACTGGAGGGAGATGCCTCCTGCAGGCAACTAACTAACATGGGAGAAACCACACAAAAAATAGTCAGGGCTGGGAGGGGTGCACAGTACACTCTTTTAAGAGCCTAGAGTGTCAGCCATATTGACACCAGGAAGAGAAAATTCCTTCCTCCAATGTCCCTCCAGAAATACTTGCTGGCAAGGTTTAATATCAGGTTGGCGGGCAAAGGAGAAGTAGTTTTAAAAAACCATCACAAAATAATTATTCTAGAATAGGCAGAAAGAGAGAATTTGGAGATAAATATAATAGCATGGTCCATCCCTTTGACTACTCAGCATTCCCCTACACACATTGGAATGCTGCACTACAATAAACAACTATTTTCACCTAACGGGATACTTGCAATTTTTCAGAATGAGGTGATGCACAGCCCTACAATCATCGTGTACATCACTGTGGCTATCTTAATGGACACTCAAAATCCATTACAGTGCCACTGAATAGTCTGTTGTGTAAAGGCTAATTGTAAAGTTAACCTCTAGCAACTTGTATATAAATTTTTTAATAGGGGAGAAAAAAGGAAAATGTTAGCATTTACACATGAACACATACATTTGAGAAGCACAAATAAAATATGCAAAGTGATGACAGTCCTTTTTTCTTCCCTTGGTCACAAGGCCCTAATTGTTACTTGTGGCTTCCCTCTTCCACTATTCATTCATTTCCCCCACCTTCGGGCAGACCCTCAGCTGAGGATTCTTTGCTTGATAGAATAATTCAAACTCTCATTCCTCAATCATTCTGCATTTTTTTGGTTTCTGTAGTTTTCCATTGACCCCTCCTCGTAACCCCAGAAAAACTACAATGTCACATAGTCCTCTTTGTCCCTAATGTGTAGCAGCAGCCCAGTTTCCTCTTAGTAATAGGGATCAGTCACTCCACCTTTCTGCCTGTTGACTGAGTAGCTTAAGGAGTCCAGAATAGCCAGACGGCAATCTTTCTCCAGTTCAATGAAACCATTGTTGTGGTTCCCCTGGTGGAGCCATGATCTCTTTGAAAACTAAGGTAACCAAACCATCAGAACTCAAAGATGCCAGAACAAGAAGCCCATATTCTGCAAGTGGGTTATTAGGTGTTGCTATGATCTGAATGTTGGTGTCCTCCCTGCCCCAATTCATATGTTGAAACTTAATCATTGATGTGATTGATAATGTTAAGAGGCAGGGCCTTTAGGAGATGATTAAGTCATGAGGGTGGAGCCTCATGAATTGGGATTAGTGCGCTTATAAAAGGTACAAGGGAGCTGTTGACATCTTCCACCATGTCAGAAGCAGCAAGAAGGTACTATTTTGGAAGCTGAAAGCAAGCCCTCACCAGACTCTGAATCTGCTTCATCTTGTACTTCCCAGCCTCCAGAACTGTGAGAAATAAATTGCTGTTGTTTATAAATTACCTAGTATACGTTATTTTGTTATAGCAGCAGGAACAGACTCTACTGTGGCTCAGTGAGTACGGCGCCGGCCCCATGTGCCAAGGGTGGTGGGTTCAAACCCGGCCCCGGCCAAACTGCAACCAAAAAATAGGCGGGCAATGTGGCGGGCGCCTGTAGTCCCAGCTGCTTGGGAAGCTGAGGCAGGAGAATCACGGAAGCCCAAGAGCTAGAGGTTGCTGTGAGTCCTGTGACATCATGGCACTCTACTGAAGGTGATAAAGTGAGACTCTGTCTCTACAAAAAAAAATAGTCTAACAGATTATAAAACAGGTTATAGTGAAGGCTATGTTAACCAGTTTGATGTAAGCATTCCAAATTGTATATAAAATCAGCACATTGTACCCCATAAGTGCATTAATGTACACAGTTTTGATATAATAAAAAATTGGTAAGAAAAAAAATAAAACAGGTTATAGAGAGCCATTCTCACCTTCAGCCTTTGATTCCTGAACCCATATATTCTGGCTCTGGGGGAGAGGACACCATGTATTGTTTGGGGGGGAAGAGTTAGTTAAATCTAACTGCTCTACCGTTACCAGAAGCTAGAAATAATACCCTTTCTTATTGATATTTTGTTAGCTTTTGAGATTTTCTTTGGACATATAGATTGTCTGCCTCTGTATCTTTTCACATTTATTGATATCTTTGGGGCTTTTTTAATCTGTTGATTCAGTCTCATTCTGTATTAAATATACAAAGCATTTGATAGATAAGTTGTAAATACTCGTCCAGTGTATTAAGTTCTATTTATCTATATATCAAAGTTTTAATTTTTATGTATTTGAAAGCAGTCTTTTTATTTGCCGTTCCCTTCATTGCTTTTAAGCTTAGAAATACTTCTCTCAATTTAATAAATATTGTAATATATCATTATGGTTTGTATTTTCTTTGCATTTAACTGAAAAATTCCGCCTTGGGTTAATTTTGTTACATGGTATAAAATAAGGACCTAATTCTTTGTTTTCCCCACAAATGTGGGGAAACCAATTTATTGAAAACCAATTTATTCAGCACTGTTTATAGAATAATTCTTCCTTTTTGCCATATGATGCAATAAATTTTTTAATGTTTTAAAATATAATTTCAACGTATTATTCTCAAGGATATAAATAAATGAATAAACTATTATTTTCCTTTGGACTATCTGGCTACCCTTGTAACCACATCGTTTTAATTATTTTAGCTTTATAATATGTTATCATATTAATCTATCTCCTTCAATAGCCACACTTAAATTCCTCTTCTTCTAAAAAAAGTTTAAAAATATGGTTTGTCCTTTCAGGTGAAATTAGAATTGTTTTATCTCCTCCAAATAGGTTTTTTAGTGGAATCATTTTGAAATTATAAATTAATTAGGAAAGAATTGACACCTGTGTTGGGTTTCTCCAGACAAACAGAACCAATAGGGTGTACATATAAAGAGATATATTCTAAACAACCAACTCACATGATTATGAAGACTGACAAACATGAAGAGCTGCAGGCTAAGTTGACTGTCTGAAGACCCAGCTGATACTTTCTTTGCTGTCTGAGTCCAAAAGCCTGAGAACCAGGAGAGCTGATGGTGCATTCCAGTCTAAAGACTGGCAGGCTTAGGAGCTGGCAAGAACTGGTGTTTCAGTTTTAAGACATTCAAGCAGGAGGAATTCTCTATTTCTTAGGAGAGGTTCAACCTTTTTGTTCATTTCAGGCTTTTATTAATTGGATATGGCCCACCCACATTAGGGAGAGCAATTGCTTTCCTCCATCTGCTGACTTAAATGTTAAATCTCATCCACAGACACCGTCACAGAAACACTCAGATTATTGTTTGACCAAATACATGGGCACCAAATGGCCCAGTCAAGTTTATACATAACATTAACCATCACAATGTCTTCATAATATTTCATTCCATGCAGGAACAATTAGTTCAATTATTTATTCTACTCACAAGTCAAGATTTATGGCTTTCATTATTCAGGTCAGACCTACTTCTCATAAGGTCTTTCTTAGATTATATATATATGTGTGTGTGTGTGTGTGTGTGTGTACCACTGTTATTAATCAGCAGGCTTGAATATGGCGTGAGTGTAGCAAAGGGTGTTTGAAGATGTTTTTATATTCATGAGTGAGATGTTCTTCATATTTTCTTTAAAAATAGATATTTATAAATTTGTATGTATTAATCATGGGCAGCAACAATAAAAGGTTGTTTTCTCATTGTTGTAAAGCTGTGTCCTTGGTTTACACCCACACGCGTTCATCCCGTTGCCACGTGACTTGTCTGGTACACAAAGCCCCCTGTCAGAAGGGCTCCATGCCTGGGTTTCAATCCTCTGCAGGCACGCTCTTGAAAGTCTTAATAATATTATCTTTGAATTTGTGTTTTGTAAGTGAGATCAGTGGGACAGCAGAGCTTGTGCTGAGGCTTAGATCTTCTATTCACATCCAGGTCTCCTTCCCCACCTCCCTGGGACTATGGCCTCCTCACCCTGCCCAGCTACTGCTGCCACTCAGGGGTCCTCAAACTTTTTAAACAGGGGGCCAGTTCACTGTCCCTCAGACCGTTGGAGGGCCGGACTATAGTTTAAAAAAAAAAAAAAAACTATGAACAAATGCCTGTGCACACTGCACATATCTTACTTTGAAGTAAAAAAACAAAAAGGGAACAAATACAGTCACACCACTTCATGTGGCCCACGGGCCGTAGTTTGAGGACCCCTGCGAGAGCCCGGATGCAGGTGTGAAGATGGGATAGGGCATCCGGGCCCTACAATGTCTCGGGGCAGAGCATGGTAGGGGCCATCCGAAAACCAGCTCAGTAGAGATGAGCCTTCCACTCTTAATCTAAGTACTTAGAGCCTTTTATTCTGAAGGTTGCAATACCATTGGGGGTTGTCCATCCACTGTGGGAAGGGGAAATGTCTGCCTTGACCCTCCGCTGGAACCTGGCACATCAGATGTGATTCCACATAGGAGTTCAATGTTCTGATATTTGCATGTAAATAAAAGTTATATTAATTTAGATTTTTTAATTTTTATTTACTTTGGATGACATTAAGTGGCAAAGAACACTGTGGACAAATTGAGAAAGACCACAGAAGAAACGGAAAAGCTTTTTTAATACCTTAAGCCACACTGTTTCCTGCATTTTTAAACAAAGGGCCTTGCATTTTCACTTCACATTGGGCACACGTTTTTTTTTTTGTTGTTTGTTTGTTTGTTTGTTTTTGCAATTTTGGCCAGGGCCAGGCTCGAACCCGTCAGCCCCGGTATATGGGGCCGGCGCCCTACTCCTTGAGCCACAGGCACCACCCTTGTCCTTAAGGGTTTTTTTGCAATTTTTGGCCAAGGCTGGGTTTGAACCCGCCGCCTCTGGCATATGGGGCCGGTGCCCTACTCCTTTGAGCCACAGGCGCTGCCCTGTTTTTTGTTTTTTTAAGACAGAGTCCACTCTGTCACCCTGGATAGAGTGACATGGCATCATCATAGCCCACAGTAACCTCAAACTTTTGAGCTCGAGGTATCCTTCCTGCTCAGCCTCCTGAGTAACAGGGACTACAGACACCCACCTCAGTACCCAGCTAGTTTTTCTATTTTTAATAGAGATAGGGGTCTTGCTCTTGCTCAAGCTGGTCTCGAACTCCTGCACTCAAGCAGTCCACCGACCTCAGCCTCTGGGAGTGCTAGCAGGTGCTCTGCCCCACCTGGGCACAAACGTTTTGCAGCTGATTTTTTCCTGGGAAATGAACATTTGGGCCACTGTGCAAATGTGTCTGAGTATGGAGAAATAAATATAGCACAGAAAGAAACAGATAAAGAGTAATATTTTATGCTATTGGGAAGTGGATATAGATTTTCTCAAAATTATAATGGAGGGGGAAAAGATGATAAGTTTACTGCTCATTAACATCAAAAGTCTCACCAACATAGCAGTAAGCTCTAGGAAGACTCCATGTCTAAAGGGCAGTTATGATGAACAGTTTGAACTGATTCCTTGAGTTTCACGGCTATGACTTAGGAACCCTTAACAACTAAATTCCAAATAGGTTACTTTAAAAAGGGTGCAAAGTAGACTTGTAACTCCAGCAGAGTTTGTAACTTTGTAACTCAGAATGTAAAGCTATACAAAAATAGTGCCTGTGGCTCAAAGGAGTAGGGCACTGGCCCCTTACTCCAGAGGTGGCAGGTTCAAACCCAGTCCCAGGGAGGATGAGTGGAGGGAGGGTAATTGGTGGGACCACACCTATGGCACATCTTACAAGGGTCCATGTGAAACTTAGTAAACGTAGAATATAAATGTCTTAACACAATAACTAAGAAAATGCCATGAAGGCTGTGTTAACCAGTTTGATGAAAATATTTCAAATTGTATATAAAACCAGCACATGTACCCCATGACTGCATTAATGTACACAGCTATGATATAATAAAAAAAAAAAAACCAGCCCCAGCCAAAAACTGCAAAAAAAAAATAGGTAATAGCAAGATGTTATAACATTTTTTATTTTGCATGAAGCAGATGCTACTTAGGGAAAACGGGGTCTAAAGAACACACAACATAACCTCAGCTGTTTGGCAGGGCGTTGGGCCCTGGGCAAACTCAGATCAGCAAGGCTTGGAACAAATTAGGGAAGGCGATGATGAAACACAAGAACTAGCAGGATGTCGACTTTGTCTTTAATTTCCTCAATGCTGGACAGAATATTGGCCACCTCACTTTTCAGTGATGAACATTCACATCATCATCTTCAAACACAGAAGCATTAGGAGCAATTGTTTAGAAGCCACCGAAACGATTCTCACCCCCCCGTACTGTGTTGTCATACATGTCTTGGCAGAGAAGCCCTTTCATTCAAGATGAATATGTAGTTGATTAGTGCTTTTCAAGAAGCTAATTATCTGTAGGTCTCTGTACCTGATTTCCTCAACTCCTCATTAAGGTGATTCATGAACTTTTTCAATTAGCTTCCTGGGATATTTTTAAAAATTGGCTTCCACCTTTCAACAAAATGAATGAGTCAGTGTATCATCCAGACAGGTGTGGACCTGCGTGATTATAAAGTTAAATGATTCTTTATACAGAGTGGAGAAAATAGGCAAGGACTAAAAGCAGAATGCAAACAGGCATAACTATTTCAGAAAGGATAAATGAGAAAATACGACTGACTAACCTGTCCATTCAGAGAGCACAGTGGTTACGTACACACTCTGGAGTCAGACTTCTCCAAGTTCAACTCTTGGCTCTTTTCACTAACTTCATAGTGAAGCAAGGTTGTTACACTTGCCACACGCCAGCTTTTCCACAATTAAGATGGCGTGATGGTAGAAGCTGTGCTCTAGGGTGGGCCTGAGAATTAAGTAATTTAATTTACTTAATTTAAGTGGGAAATTTTCAGCACCAAGCTTAGCACATAGTAAACACTTAATGAATGTTAATTACTGTTATACCCCAGAATTGATACTACTCATTGAGAATCAGCTTATTTGTAATCAATAACTTTATTTTAAAGATCAAGTTTAACTTGACTTGAAAGATCACAATGAAGATAAAAACTCATGGGCTATTGAAAAATATAGTACAGTACTTATTAAAGTGGAATAAAAATGGTGAAAAGAAAATGTTTTTTCAAAATCTCTTTCGGTAAATATTGCCAAATAGTTTAAACCAATCCTATACATATTTCTTATTCTACATTGTACTGTTCCACGAGGGGAGAAAGGATATGTTTTAATTGTTGTCACCACCATCATCCATTTAATCTCTTCATTGTCAAGCACCTCTAGTTTTATTGAATATTTTGTGCTGTATGTGAAATATATAGTTCATGTACCCAGGGCTATTTTTGTCTACTAGATTTCCTTGTCCTAAAAACAGAAACGAAGAATGCCTATGGCAGAAAAAGAAGAAAAAAAAATCTGTCTTCCTGTCAGCAGCCCCTTCTGCTGATGCCTCACAGATCCAAATTATATATTCACATAATTTTCATTTTTCCCCACTCTTAGTTTTTCTGAAAAAAAAAAAAGTTAAGTCAAAAGCTAACATACATTCCTTTTATTGCAGAAAATTGCTTCTATTGCTCAAAGTTTATTTAAAAGAAATTTGATAATCGGAAAAATTTTATAAAATTGGTTTCAAAACCTTAATTACTAAATACTCCCACACAACACCCTTTTTTTAAGGATGTTGTGGGGGAGTATTTAGTAACTATTTAGTATTTAGTAACATTTTAAAGGATTTTCCTTTAAGAAATGGAGTAAAGGGCAGCACCTGTGGCTCAATGGGTAGGGCTCCAGCCCCATATACCGAGGGTGACGGGTTCAAACACGGCCCCGGCCAAACTGCAACAAAAAAATAGATGGGCATTGTGATGGGCGCCTGTAGTCCCAGCTACTCGGGAGGCTGAGGCAAGAGAATCGCCTAAGCCCAGGAGTTGCAGGTTGCTGTGAGATGTGTGACGCCACGGCACTCTACCAAGGACGATAAAAAATAAAATGAGTAAAAAACAACAACAAAAAAAGAAATGGAGTAAAGTTTTATTCTTTTTGAAAAGCATCGCTCAGTCCTGTGCTTAGCATGGTGCCTGGTGTGTTTGGTAGATGACAAATTAATATTTGTTCAAAGAATAGGTGGATGAATGTATGAATGAATGAATGAAGTAAGGCAAATTAAGCCTGAAGGGTAAATAGAGTCTGCTTAACTTTTACTTTACTCCTTAACACATTTCCTAGGAGATGAACATTTTTCTTCTGTGACAGTAAATGCTAATAGTAGCTAACATATATTCATCATATATGAGGCATATAAAATGTTTAGCATATATATACATACACACCAGATATTGTGCTGAGTGTTTTACATGCATACTCTTACTAATATCCTCAGCAATCCCATGAAAGAATAGACATTACATTCCTCATCTTATAGCTGAGGCTTAAAGAAGTAATTCCCTAAGGTCAAAGGCAGTAGGTATTACACCAAGATTCAGACCCAGGTTTGCCTAATTCCTGAGCCAGGCTCTTCACCGTTGAGATAAATCAATTGCTTCCCCTGTGAGAGTAGTCAGAAGTAAACAGAGGTGACTTCGAACTCAATGCAGGAGGTGCTAGTGAGAGGCTTAGAGCTGGGTGGGACATTTAGGCTCTGAGCAAGTGCTCTGGAGCTGGAGCAGACTGGGCAGCAGGCATCAGTGAAAGATGGAATTTTAGGACAGAAACGCAGGTTGGGAGAAAGGCAGAGATACCGGTCTACATCTAGGGTCATGTAATTTATCATCCAAAGCAGGACACTTTTGAAAGTGAAAAGAGACTCTATTCACAATCACATCAGAACAACACAAACTGGGACTAAGGTAAACTAGGACAGATGGTCACCTTCCCCTCTCTTGCTAATGTGTCCCCTTTTATTTCTTTTTTTTTCACCCCTTATTTTCTCTCTTCTTTTCTCTTCCTCTTTGTTCTCCCCATGATTCTCACTGGATCTTCCCATTCACCTGAAGTGGCAATAATTTGCTAGACTAACTGTGGTTGGGATGTTAAATGCCTCACTTTCAAATCTCCCCAAACAAATGCTACAAAACAATCATCCCTTTGCTGTCGTATTGGTTATCTACTGCTGTAAAACAAATTACTCCAAAATGCAGTGGCTTAAGAAAACAACCCCATTATTTCTCACAATTTCTGAGTCAGGAGCACCTGAGCTGGGTGATTCTGGCTCAGAGGCTCCTGTGAGGATGTAGTCAAGCTGTTAGAACTGCAGTCACCTGAAGGAATGACAGGGCTGAAGGACTGACTTCTAAGAAGCCACTCACTTGGCTACTGGCTGGGGGCTCTGCCCTTGGCTTCACAGGCCTCTCCGCAGGGCTGCTCAGGACACAGCAGCTGACTTCTGACAGAGCTAAGGATCTGAGAAAAAGGAAGTCATGGTGTCTTTTGTTGACCTAGTCTTTGAAATTGCCCACCATCAATTCTGCTTTATTCTGTTTATTAGAAGTGAGTCACTGAGCACTATAGTCTGAATCTTTCTGTCCCACCAAATTTCATATGTTGAAGTCCTAATATCCTCCAGCTGATGGCCTTAGGAGGTAGAGGCTTTGAGAGTTGATGAGGTCATAAGGGTGGAGCCCTCATGAGTGGGATTAGTGCCCAGGGAGCTCATTTGCCCCTCCCACCACATGGGAAGACAGCAAAAAAGTGCCTTCTATGAAGCAGAAAGCTGGCCTTCATCAGTGCCTTGATCTTAGACTGCCCAGCCTCCAGAGCCAAAAGAAAGAAATTTCTTTTGTTTATAAGCTACCGAGTTTATGGTACTTTGTTACAGCAGAATGGACCACAAAGTCTAGTCAACATTTGAGGGGAGGGCAATTACCCTCCACTTCCTGAAAGCAGTAGTAAAGAATTTGTGCACACATTTAAAATCATCTCAGCTGTATAGTTGTCCAAATTGTTTGACTCTGATTCAATTTTATTTCTGGGGCTCTATCCAAAGAAAACAAGAAAATATAAGAGAAATGCTATATGAGCTAAGTTATTTATGTTATCTATACCAGTGAAAAATTAAAAAAAAACACCTAAATATCCAGCAATCGGAGAATGGTTTAATGACTCATAATACTTTTGCATAATAGAATATTGTGCAAATATTCAAAATTATTCTGAAGCCTACACAGTAGCATGATAAAATGTAGTGAAATATTTATGAGAACACAAAACTGTATGTATGATATCATTTCAACTCTTCAAAAACTACACAAAAAGAGACCAGATGGAAAAAACTAAAATAACACGAATGGTTGTGCTAATTGGTAAAAACCATGGGAGGATTTTTCTATGTACACACATGTTCTGTTATATAGCCGTTAGGTATTGTTCTGCTAGGTATAATTATAGATTTTTTATTTTAAAGATACTTAAATAGTGAGTTTCTACCTGAGGATTCAGCAATCATTTATGCATTTTTTTTCTATGTGGCAAAAAGTAGATTGTACTGAGATTTACTGATAGGCTAGGGGTGTTATATTAGTAAGGAATGAGGGAGGGAGGAAATGACATACTCAAGTATGAAGAATTACATTGAGAAGAATTAAATTAAAGGAAACCAACAAGGTATTGTTGAGCACTTGGGTGTAAAAGGAGAGACAGTAGCTGTGTTTTGCAGAAGCTGTGATCTTTACTGTCAGGCTGGGGAAGGTGGGACAAATACTGCCATGTTAATGCCTGGCTTCCCACTGATAGAGCCATGTAGACTACAGAGTGTAAGGGAGTCCTGTGCCATCGATCTTAAAAGAAGAGCCTCCCATGCACAAAGAAAAGCAGAGAATGAATCTAGAACAGCAAATGGAAATATCCCAGTGTAGAGGGTTATTTAAAATAGCTGGGGCATGCTCTGCTCTGGTGAGAAGAGCCCAAAGTCATTACATGCAATTTATCTCGTTATACTAAAAATGAACATAGCAATGTTTAAGGAATATATATCTTGACATCGGAACATTCACAGATGATTTCATTTTTTTTGTGTTTTTTTTTTTTTGAGACAGAGCCTCAAGCTGTCACCCTGGGTAGAGTGCTATGGCATCACAGCTCACAGCAATCTCAAACTTCTGGGCTTAAGCGATTCTCTTGATTCAGCCTCCCAAGTAGCTGGGACTACAGGTGCCCTCCACAATGCCCAGCTATTTTTTGGTTGTAGTTGTCATTGTCGTTTGGCAGGCCTGGGCTGGATTCGAACCCACCAGCTCTGGTGTACGTGGCTGGCACCTTAGCCACTCGAGCTGCAGGCGCCACCTGATTTCACTTTTAGACACAGACTGCCTTTGTGTTAGGTCATGACAATTCAAACTGATTCTTGAATGTGGATATCCACATCTCATACCAGGTTGTATACAAATACAGATGATATACAAGCATTTTTGATGATACTGATACCAGGGAACCTCCTGGTAAAGTCATCCCTATTCAAATAAGATATGTCAAAGCAGACTTTTTCTTAGCTGTGCTGTGATCTTCACCAAGGCAACCTGCTTGTTGTGTTTTGCTTTGGTTGGGTGTTTCCCTGTGTCACTGTCACCCAGCATAATACCTCCAACCATGGACGTTACCAAAATGTGTTGAATGGATGAGTGAGTGGATTTCTTAAAGGACTTTCACATGTTACTTTCTCAGTTTTCTTGTGGAAGAAACAAGACACGTCCTCAAGAGATATTAGAAAATTTAAGTAACCTGCTTAAGATCAAACAGCAAATAGGTGACAAAACTGTAATTCAAAACCAGAGTTTTTCATTGCAATCCCTGAGGAAAGTCAGATTCTTACACTGGTACTTTATTTGTATTTCTAAATAGCCTGGAATCTGACCATTCCCTTACAATGCAAACAATAAAACTTTTATCTTCTCTTCATTGTCTCTGGAAACAAATTTAATGTCCTTTCAAATGAGATTGTTTCATTACATAGTTGACATAAATGTACTCTTTGTCTCTATGAGGGAACATTATGGTAAAAATAATCCCACCCACCATGATCTATTTGAGGTGGAACTTCTGGACCACTTAGTCAACAGTAGTTGTCTCAAAGCTCATACGGTCTTTCTATACCTCCTCTCGCCCCCAATCCCTACCCAGAGAAAGGATGGTTTTAATTGTTATAATGCCTAGAAAAGGGGATAGTCCTGTCATTGAGTGTGCAAAGGGGACAGATACACTGGGAGACCTGCAGTGCTCAGGACAGTCCCACACAAGGAGTAATTGTCTTGCCCCAAATGCCACCGCATCTTATGATTCTAAATGATTCTCCTGCTCTTTCTAGGTTATATCTTTTATCTAAGTATATTTACCATCTCCAGTATATTTAATTCTTTTCTTTTTTGAAACAGAGTCTTGCTTTGTTGCCCAGGCTAGAGTGCAGTGGCATGATCATAGCTCACTGCAACCTCAAATTCCTAGGATCAGGTGATCCTCCTGCCTCAGCCTCCCAAGTAGCTAAGACTACAGGCATTGCACCACCTCATCTGGTCAATTTTAATTTTTTTTTGTAGATATGTAGTCTCACCATGTTTCCCAGTCTGGTCTCAAACTCCTGGGCTCAAGCAATTTCCCTCCCTGGGCCTCCCAAAGTGCTAAGATTACAGAGGAGAACCACCATGCCCAGCCTAATATTCTTTTAATAAAATCTAACAATGATATTTTACTCAGTTGCCCCTGTGAACCTTAAATTCCTGGGCGAAATGAAACCGATGCTCTTGTGCCCGTAACAGAATGGGAAGAACAGCGGCTGGGGTCAGGAGACCTGGGTTTGGGCTCGTGGCTCACCTCGCAGGGTGGCTTCGGGCAGTCATCTAACTTCCTTGGGCTCCTTTTTTCTCATCTATAACATGAACAGGTTGGACAATAAAACGATTTTTCAAGGTTGCATCCCGGACACTCTCTGAGTAAATGGCAGAGCTAAAAACAAACCACACCAAAGGGTGAGAGTTATTAAACCCTCGAAGGAATAATTGAAGAATATAATCCCCAAAGAAAACTTAAGATGTGGCCTAAGTTAACGTCCCAACGGGATGAACAGAAAGAAATTACCATTCCCACTGCTCAATCCTGTGTCTCTTTCATACATCTTACTTGAGGTTGTTCTCGTGAAATTTATAGTTACTGGTACATATGTCCCATTCACCTCCTTTCCCCCGAGATTTCCTTCCTGCAGACTCCAAAATCTAGGAAATCTCCTCTTTCGTGTCTCTCTCTCTCTCTTTTTTTTTTTTGAGACAGAGCCTCAAGCTATCGCCCTGGGTAGAGTGCTGTGGCATCACAGCTCACAGCAACCTCCAACTCCTGGGGCTTTTGCGTCTCTTATGTAATTGGTCCTTGGGCCTTTCCTAGAACTTAACCCCTTCCCCTTTGTCTCTGTCTCAGTTTGGGATTTCATTTTCCCTGTTCTAAGCTCCCTTGTGCTGCTCAGTGGCCAGCTCAGTCTTAGATTATTCCTCACCCTTCTTTTGCTTTCTTAGCTTTATCCACAGGGTGCTGACCCTGCAAACTACATTTCTCAGGCTCCCCAGCCAATCTGGCTGTCACATAAATTTCCACTCTCTTTTTCCCTGCCTCAAGCTATGTCTTTAGCAGTGACTACAGCATTTCCATCCTCCCCAGCATCTACCAGGTGACCCAGCAGCTGGGGCTACAGTTAACACCAGCTTTTCTTTGCCCTCGCAGCCCTAGGGGTGGGACTGACTTTCTACAGTTGCTGATCTCCTGTTTGTTTCACCTCATCCTAGTGACTCCTTTAACTGTTCCTACATCTCTGCATTGAATTTCCTGTATTAAATTGTTCCCATTGAAATACCTAGCATGGGTTTTGCTTTTCTGGCTGGACCTTGACTGATATACATCTTTCCTTTCTAGCTCTCAAAATGGGCCTCTCAAGGAAAGAAGGTCTTCCCTGTACAAGAAAACCACCCCTTAGTTTCTCTGTGATGCAAACTCTTGGCCTTTATAAGCTTTAGTGCAACTTCCACTTTTTCTCTGAAAGGTTTCCCAGACCATTCTTGGCACAGTTGAGTCACGTCTCCCTTACCCGGCCAATGTACTTGGTACATTACTGCAAGGTACCCTTATCTTATAGTTGAAAGTGTTCACACATTGGCCTTCTCACTAGTCCATAAGTTCCTTGAGGCTAAAGCTTACATTTTTTCAATACGAATATCACCAATACCTGGGCTCAACAGCAGGCAATTTGTAAATATTTGTTAAATGATGCACCACAGAAATTTGGAAAAGTTTTGAGTATTATTTAAGTAGCCTCAATAGGTTCGTTATTTTTAAATTTTTCAAACATATTGGATACTTTAGCTGTTTAATGAAAATTAGTTGTAACTGATTTCTTTTTATAAAGAAAATTACTTAAAACTTTTAGACAAAATGGATATTTTGTTCCAGTATTGGATGCAGGATAATTAATTGCAGTGCTCACTTTACTTAACAAAATAATACAATATTGAGGTTTTAAGTTTAGATTGAGTCACTGGAATTTGCATTCAGCCATGTGTATTCATTTTCCAAAAGCTGCTAATTAAAGAGGAATTATACATTTCTGTAATTAGAAATAGGTCACCATTGTTACCACTAGAAAAGTTTTATTATCACATCATGTCTAAAGTCCAATTTACCTTTTCTAGCCATTAAAAATATTTTGGAACTGTATAATTTCTACATTGTAATTAAGTCAGCATTTTCTTTCAACAGTTCACTAAGTGACTCTGCCAAGTTTTCAAATCTTTACTTATTCCTGAAAGTTAAAAAAGTTATTTTTAATATGTTATTGAATTCAAAACAAAGCATAATAAGAATATAACCTCCCAAACCTATTATTTGATTTACCAAATCTCTAATTACTTGAATTCTGAACCCTCTACAACCATGGTGGGTTTTGTTTAAAAAACAAAACCTCATGTTGTCTCCTATTTCAACACAAAGGTTGTTGATATTCCACTGCCAACCTAGCATGACCCATTATCAAAGAGACTGGAATATGAGCAAACAGAGAAAGGTTTTACCAACCTGTGAAATTATCCTAAAAAATTCCAAATATGGAGTGTCTGAGTATTTCTTGAAAATCATAATAGATTCAAAGACTCTGAGCTATAGGACATAATTTACACTGGATAAATTCTGATGAAAGAATCCCTGATGATAAAAATTTTCCTACTACACATCTGAAGCCAATATTCCTTTTTTGTCAAATACCATCATTAAATATTCATTCTTTATTTTGCCTGCTCTTTTTGAAGGCCTGAGAAAACTCTGGTTGGATATTTTTTCTTCTACTGATATAAATTGCAATGTTGAACTTGATCACCAAGTTAAGTCTTTGACAATACTTGGAAATACTTATTTAAATTAAATAATTTTAAAAATCATTTGCCTGCCTGCCTTCCCTCTCTCCTTCCCTCCATCCCTCCCTCCATCCTTCCCTCATTCCTTCCTCCCCCTACCCCAGGATAGTGTGTCTTAAACCAGAGCCAATATGGGTTTGCACAGACTACTGGGCAAAACACATTAATTCCACCTCCTCTTGCATCTGCCATACAGAAAACTCCGCATGAGTAATCTAGCCTACAGTTTGACAGAGACAGAGCTGAATATAACCCAGTTATTCTTCAGGGGTTCCCAGTGATTATCTTCTCAACCAACAGAATGGAAAGAGTCGTGATGGCCTCTGGATAAACATAGACCATTCTGTGCTTTGAGATTGGACTTATCCGGAAATAAAGCTGTGTCTTCAAGTACTTGGTTTCAGATCTAAATCCAACATTTAGCTTTATGTATAGGAGTTTGGATATAGTATTCTAAATTTCTCCCTGCATATACTTTGAAAGTAAACATTTATACACAAGCCTGGGGTTGAAGAGTCTAGCTATAGTGTTTTCTCTGTTATGATCCAACTGGCTCCTTACACTTTAGACTTATCTTCAAAGGAAGAAAGCTTCTAACACCATAAACCTAAAATTGTTTGCAACTTCCTATTCTCATTTTTGTTTCTGTGAAACAGTAGAGGTATAATTACATAGGAGATTTTTTTGTTGTTGTTATTTTTTACACTTACAAGTATGAAGCCTGCCTTATGAATATTCAGACAAGATAAAAAGTCTTGCCAAGTCTGCCCAGTGGAACTTCCTGAAATGATAGAAAATATTCTAGATTTACATGGTGCAATATGGTAGGTAGCCACTGGCCATGTGTGGCTAACTATCAAGTATTTGAAATGAGGATATTACAACTCAGGAACTGAATTTTTTGTTTTGTTCAATGTTAATCAATTTTAATTTAAATTTGAATGGGCACTTAGTGGGTACTTAGTGGACAATGCAGGTCTAGACAGTGTAACTTGAAGGACACCAAGAAGGCTCCTCCATCTCCAAATTCCCTTATCCCTGTTTTCCCCAGAGCACCAGGCTCCAAAGCTGAAACTGACGCTTTAAAAAATGGATGGAGAATGAAATTAAAGCTGTATAACAGAGTTCCTGGTTGTAAACACAAGTCAACTCTAATTGACTTACACAAAAGATGTTTTTGTGGGTAATCACCCCAACAGAATGAAAAGGAAACCTGTAGAGTCAAGCTTGAGTTGGAACAAAGGCAGCTGGTGCATGGCCAAGATCCTGCCACTAAGAACAGTATGCCTAGGATGGAGTTACTGGCCTTAACACCATTGGACACCTGACTTGCTACCACACTGCAGGATTCTGCTGCCCTTGGTTGCTTTCTGCTGGCCATTGAATTCTCAACTCCATAATGGCCACTTCCAATAATCTCCAGCTGAATTTGTGCCACTGTATCACCTCTTGGAGAGCCATGCTACAGCTGCCTGCTGTGGGAAGAAAATAACGGCCCACCTTCTGGGTTCACAGATGCCCTCCCTCCTCATTTAGGGGCAAGGAAGGGGGTCATTGTAGCCAAAAGTGTTTATTTAAATGAAAAATTCCAATTTTATTTCCAAATAGATTTGTTTTTTTTCTTTCTTTCTTTCCTTCCTTCCTTCCTTCCTTTTTCTCGCTCTTTCTCTCTTTTTTCTTTTTCTTTTTGACAAAGAGTCTTACTTGGTCACCCTGGGTAGAGTGCTCTGGTGTCATAGCTCACAGCAACTTCAAACTCTTGGGTTCAAGCAATTTTCTTGCCTCAGCCTCCCAAGTAGCTAGAACTACAGGTATCCACCACAACACCCGGCTAGTTTTCCTATTTTTAGTAGAGACAGGGTCTCACTCTTGCTCAGGCTGGTCTGAAACTCCTGAGCTCAAGCGTCCATTCCAGATAGTTTAATTTTTGTGCAAACTATAGAAAAGTGGAGGCAAACTCAGACGGATCTGTTATGTGAAAGGGTTCTTTTAAGTCTTTTAAATTTTCTGAATTTAGTTGGTGTTTTATTAATAATTAGCCAATAAATTATAATATGAAATTTATGTAAGGATACTTGATTATAATAGAATTATGGTAAAGTTATAATCCGTAACTTATAATTGCCTTGATTAAGCTAATGGTTGATGCAGTTGAAATCTATGAAAAAGTCAGGAGAACTACATTGCTTGGTGTGTCCCTGCCACCTAGTGGCAGGAAACACTGATACTACAGTGGACATCCCAGTGGCCTTGAACAAGGTCTGCCCAATGTTTTGACCCAATCAACTGTACATAGAAATATCCTTAGGCACTTGAAATTATCTTACCTTCTATTCAATTCCCTTACAGCTTAATTGCAAACATGAATCTCTGAGAGCCAAAACATATCTAAACATTACTTCCTTCTCACATTCCCTAAAACACATTTCCTGTCATTGCATTTTACATGTCTCCAGAAATTAAGGGTCCGATATTATCATCCCACAGAGAATACCTTGATCACTCTTATAATTATGCAAATTATATGGAGACACTGATGTCATGGATTTCCAGCTTTTAAAGGGATTCTCCCTCCAAAAGAATGAACTTAGTTAAAGAAAATAATATATAAAAAAGATTTATCAGTATTTTTTGCGGACTAGTAAGGATAGGACAGTCATGGGTAAATAAGAGTAAATCCAGACCTCAGCTTCACTCCTTCTAATCTTTGTAAGATTTAAAAAGGTAGTATTTGTCAAGTTCCCTATCCTATTAGCAAACTCAACACAATCAATGTGTCATATATCTAAGAGCAGTAAATTGACCTTATACTTCAGAGAGATGTTCTTACTACAACATTTTCCTCTCACAATATTCTAAAAGGAAGGAGTAAGCACCAAACAAGTGCCCTAATAAAGTTTCTGGTAGGGGATTGGGCTGAAAAGGTGAGATGAGGTTGGCATGGGCACCTTATTGGGGGTCCGTGCCTGGAGACACGGTGAGTCCATGGCTCCCTGGTCTCGGTTAGCATGCTATTCTTGGTTCATACTATGCATGGGAGTAAGTGAAAAATTTAAAATTCTTTCCAATGGAATTTTTCTGCCACCCACATCCTCCCAGTGATTATTTATTTTGGGTAGGAAAGAGGTTGTTGGTTTATTCGTAATTATCCTACAGTGTTAAAAGAAAAATATATATAAATATGAGCTTACCTGAGATTTTATTATCTATTTTAGAGTGTATAAAATAAGCAAAGCACTTTTGTTTATAATTTTTTTGAGTGTGATACTTCTTGCAATCTTCTGGATAAAGTCCAGGCTTCCTCTTGCGGGTCTCACAGTAGAAAATGGTTTCCCTCCTTCTACCTTTCTCATTTCTTCTGCTGCTAACCATGCAATCTTGATTTTTTTTTTCATTTTGCATTATAAAATGCTTCTTCTCCTTTAGCCTTTCCTTGTGTCAGAAGATGATGGTCTTCCCCTCTTTCTTGTATTTCTGTTCCTCACATGGCTCACAAGCAGAGTGATGAGATTTATTCGGTAGGAAAGGTGTGTCTGCACTTTTTCTCCAGCAGAGCCAGCAAACAAACACAGCAACAACAACGAACTGTACAGGATGTCTTCTGCAACATAGGATCAGAATCATCAGAGTCTGAAAGTAGGAGGAAGAGTGAAGCCTTACACATGAAGGCAAGATCAATTCGAGGCTTGGGAACTGAAGAATCAGGGTCAATCAGCTGAAGGGAAAGAAGGAAGATCATTTCCTTCACAGGAGCAGGGTCTGAACATAGGGATTTTGAAACATTGAAAGATGAATGACTTTGCCAAACTGCTGAGTGGACTGAGCAACCCAGCAGAGGCCCGGTGCCCACAGAGTTACGGTTATTAGCGATTGGGTGGACCCAGCCACTTTGTTCCCTTATCTCTGCTCCACTCACTTCCTTCTTGCCTAGACATTCCCTCCCTGCCTCTTTACTCTCTCTCCTTTGCTGTGGCTGACTCTCTTTTCATTAATGGCCATATCAGTTTTATCATACTTTTACACAAAACCCGTAATTTCATATACTTACTGAAAATTTAAATTAAAATTCGTGAGTGGAATCTTCTGTGTTTCTTTCTAAAGAGTAAGTCTCTAGTGAAATTTCTTCTTATTGTCTATGACCTTCAAATCATTATTTTTTGTTCTTGTAGTCCTAAAGCGGGGAGAAAAAGCAGAAGGCTCTCTAATCCTAAAATAAAAGTTATCCTTCCTGGGCGGCGCCTGTGGCTCAAGGAGTAGGGCGCCGGTCCCATATGCTGGAGGTGGCAGGTTCATACCCAGCCCCGGCCAAAAACCACAAAAAAAAAAAAAAAAGTTATCCTTCCACTCTCATCAAAGCCTAGTGTCCGGGAGGTTGGCTACACTCCAAAGAAGGTATGATTATGCCTATCTAATTAGAGAACATGCAAAGATCCATTATGTTATCTTGTGATTTAGAGACAATTTTTTCTACCCTACACTTTTTTTTTTTTTTAAACGTAAAGTCATAGGCTTGGAGAGCTTAGTAATAGCAGTACCCTTAAAATGAAAAAAAAAAAAAGATTGAAAACGTTTCAGAAATATTTATCATTAAGTATGGACAAATAAATAACATTTTAGGAATGAATAATAAAAATGTAGACTCCTTTGAAAATATTACAACTGCATATTCTTCCAAAAGGACAAAAGACGTGAAATCTGTGCAGAACGCTGTTTCATTTCTGACCTCAGGGAGGGGCAGCCCTGGGCCTTGTGGCATCCTGAGGCTCCACCCTTGCTAGTGTGGGAAATTTGACCCCTGCCTTTTTATTCTTTGATAGTGTCCATTAACCCAAATCACTGTTTTGTTCATCTTTATAAGAATACTTCAGTCCTGAAAGAGTCTTTTGTTTTTCGTCTCTTCTGATTGAGAGCATAAGGTCGATGTCCACAGGAAAAGTGGAGGATGCCAGGGAAATTACACTTTCACACTAATCTACCCGACGGAACGTCCAAAAAGAGTATAAAGGGTCACGCCAAAATAAAGTGATTGACTGGCACAGACATTCTCTCACTTCAATGATTTAAAGTCCCATAGAAAGACTGGCATTTTCTATGCATTTTTGAAGAGAAGTGAAAAGGGAGTTGGGGTGTGTAACGTAGTAGCTATTTCAGAAGCGATTAGCCTGCCGTTTAATCCAGTCGCAGGAAGATAATCACAAGGACGTAAGAGTTTAATTTCTTTGACTGAATTCATGTAAATTAGTATATGTATGATTTTACTTCTACACATGAAGCAATTTTGTCGACTATGGTTGCTGTGTGGTGTAAATATACATATTCACTAATGTTATGTAAAATGGTGCCCATTTATACAGTAATTATGTAACTTAGATACACTCACAGGAGAGTTTTCCTGAGGAATCAGGTGCGTTCATAATCAGCGAAGGGAAAAAAACGGAAATAATCTCAGAAGTGTTCGTGTATTTCCCGTTTCTCATCAATCATAATCAGAGGTTTGGTCTAACTAACTACCTTTAGGATCCCTCCCCGTATAATCAACCACTAGATTTAGAGATTCTAAGTTCAGAATTTAGAACCACATCTAGATTCCAAGTTCAGAATTGCCACCGCGAAAGAAAACACTGTAGTGACCCCCGGGTCGAGAAAAAGAGTACTTGGAAGGAACCACCGGACTCCGGGGAGGGGGTGGTGGGAACGGTAACTCTCCCGTAAATAATGTGACAAAAGAATTAAAAAGCCCAGAGCGAACAACTTGTGTTTCTAACTCCAATGGCCTCTGGATTCACGACCCCACATGCTTCTTCCTCGGCCCACAGCCCCTCCCGCCGAGACCCCAGCCCCGCGCCCCCTCCCTGTGGCGCGCGGGTTCCCCCAAACCCGCGCAGTGGGCGGTGCCCGGCCCCACGCGCCGCTCCCGGGAGGGACGGCGGCCCCGCCCCTCCCCGCCCCGCCCCCCGCCAGTTTCCCGGGACCCACAAGTTGAAGCGCCGATTTCCCCAGCGGGATGGCGGGAAGCCGGCCGCCGCGCCTCAACACTCTGTAGCCGCGCAGTTTTCCGGGCGGGCAGCTCGCTCCCCGCGGGCCCGGGGCGGGTGAGGGAGCCAGTCCGCGGCGGGCCGACCGGCTCTGTCACCCTCGCCTCCCTTCCCCTCCCCCGCCGCGTCTCTGCGCCGAGTGTGGCGACTCCTGCCACCCAACTGCCCCGAGCGGCGGCGCCCCGGGAGGGGCCGCCCTCGCCTCAGCTCTGCACGCGCGCCGGGCGCCGCCGCGCAGCCCCCGCCTCCTCCGGCTCACCCGGAATCCGGGGTCAAACCCCAGGGCGGCCGGGCCACGCGGGGCGCCCTCGCCCGCACCCCCACCCCAGGCGTCCCTGAGGTGCCCGCGGTGAGGGGACGCGCGGGGCGGGAAGGGTCCTCGGGACGCGGAGGAGGCCGCCCGAGGGCGCAGCCGGCCACGCCGCGGGACCGGGCGGGGGCGGAGCGGAGCCTCCCGCCGCCTCCTCCCCGTCGCCCTCCTCCTCCTCCTCCTCCTTCTCCTCCTGCGCTCCAGCCACCGCCTTCGCCGGGCCGAGGAGCGGGGAGTCCGCGGCGCTGGCTCGGGGCTGCGGGATGGGGAGTTAGCGCCACGGCGGCGGCAGTGGCCGCGGAGCAGCCGGCCGCCGCCCCCGGGCCCGTCCCGCCTGGGGCGCCGGGCGCGGCCAGCCCGCCCCGGAGCCGGGCCAGCGGGCGGCGGCGGCGGCGGAGCTGGGCAGGTGGATGCGGCTGGAAGATGGCGCCCTCGGGCCCGGGCAGCGCCAGGCGGCGGTGCCGGCGGGTGTTGTACTGGATCCCGGTGGTGTTCATCAGCCTCCTGCTCGGCTGGTCCTACTACGCCTACGCCATCCAGCTGTGCATAGGTGAGTGCACGCCCCCAGCGCTCGTGCCCATACCCCGGCGCCCGGAGGGGGTGCGCTGTCCTGTCGCCACCCTTCCCGCTGCCCACACGAGCAGCCCCGCCGGACGGTCATGGGACGCGGGAGCCGGGCGCTCAGCCGCGCTTCCACTTCCCCACCCCGGAGGCTGCTGTGCGCCCCGGGCGCTGCCAACCGGCCGCTCTGCGCTGGCCCCGCGGCCGAAAGCAGCCTCCAGGCAGCCTCCTGCTGCTCGGACCCCACTGCCTTCCCCTCGCAACTCTCTGGTTACGGTGTCTCCTCCACCCCACGCACACGCAGCCAAGCCTCCCGTCGCCTTCCGCTGACCACGGCCACCCCAGCAGCACCCCCTAGATCGGCGGGACGGTATCCGGGACAACTGTGGTCTCTGCTGCCCGCAGCCTCCCTGGGAAAGCGAGGCCGGGGAGGCTGCGCTGGACTTCAGCTGGAGGGTTGGAAGCTGGGCCGGGGATACGAGCGGCTCCTGACCGCGCCGGGTGCTGGCTGGGGCTGCGGACCTTGATCACTGTCTGGTTGTCATTAATCTGCTTTTTAAAAATTTGCAACTGCGCTCAGGGGTTGTTTACTACTGCCTTTATAATTTGTGGATTGCCAGTTGGACACTTTGTAGTTAAAAAGGAGTGGTGCACTACTAGAAAGTATTGCCAAAGACATATAACACAGAAGACCGTAAGATTGCAAGAGGGACTTTACCTAACAAATGCAATCAGTGTAACCTGGCTTATTGTACTCTCAATGAATCCCCAACAATTAAAAAAAAAAATGGAAAAAAAATAAATGTTGGAATAGCGGGGGTGGGGCGTGGAGGGAAAGGTGATTATCTGACATTTTTCATCCTGAGGGTTAAGAGGCTCAAGTCTAAGTTCTAGGCTCCTGAATTGGTTACTGGGGTCCTTTCAGTGTTGGTGATTGGGGGGGAGGGGGCTGCAGTTGACTACCCTCAAGTAGAAAATACAATTATGTCAATTATGTCGCTTAATGTAAGCTGGCTTCTACCTTCACAGGTCTGTGAAAACTGATCTGGGTTATCAGTTAAAATAGAGGGTGACCTTTTTGCCAGTGACTTGTGAATGAATGGTTTCTGTGTTTTCTCTTCACCTAACAAAGTATCTGTGTGTTTGCCCTCCCAAGCACTAGCTCTGAGTAGGACCAGGGAACAAGATTAATAGTGCCCTATTTAGTTTAGCCTTCACTTCTTAAGCAGTTTCAAAGCTTCAATATTGAGACATTGGATCTTAATACTTTCTTTACTGGATTTAGAAACAATATGATAGTAAAAAAAATAGTCTGTTTAAAAAATATATATTGGGCTGACAATACATCTATATATGTGATATATATGTGATATTCAAATCATCTAAAATGTATAGGATGAAACAGGTTGTAATTTTTGTATTGTTACTGTTAAAATCGCTTGCCTTGTACTGTGTGTGTTACATAATTTGTTAGGGACCTTTGTTATATTTCATTCTTTCTCCCTCTTAAAAGCAGTGACCAGTATCAATGTAACTGGTGCCAAGGAGGGAAGTCCTAGAAGGTCTTCATTATCAAAATAGGCAGCTTATTCTGTATTATCACATTAAGCTAAGAAGCTTAGCCTGGTACAGTGTCTCCTGTCTATCAGGAGGAGACATTTGAAGGCAGAGAGAGCTCTTCTTTCCTTGGCAAGCACCTCTCTGTACCTAGCAGAAGTGCTACCTGGGAGGTCTTCCTGTATTAGCTAGTCAGGTGATGGGGAAGAAACTAAATGGAAAATTTTTCTTTAATTTGGTTCATATTTTTGTATGTGCTTTCTGTAAGTTTAAGACAGATCTCAGTATCCATAAAACCCACGTCACTATTTTATTAAGTGATAATTTGCCTCTTCTTAAACTGCCTAAGTGACACCACCAGTTATAGACATTTTGCCTGGTGATCATAAGTGAAGTCTCCTATCCCTTCTTATCACTGACTACCTGGCCTGGCACAGTGCCTGCCACATTGAAAGCAATCAATCGACCATCTTGAATAAACAAATGATTCAGAGGCAATATCTCCTAGGTTGTCAGAAAGTAGTTTTTCTATTTCTGTAGCTGTACAAACAGAAAGTAAGTGATTGTTACAAAAGGTCTCAATCCGGAAATCTGGCAGGTGAATGAGTTGGAGATGAATTTGATTCTAGAGACATGGCAGTGTAGGAGTGGTAGGCTTCAAAAGCCTCACATGGCCTTGGTTAGGTGGGAAATTGAAATTAACTGTGCAGTTTCTTTATAGCACTAGAAAAGATGGCGACTAGTGTGACTGGCACACAAAACCAGCCTCCGCTCCTTTCCACAGACAAAGCAAATAGGGAAGCCAACCCCCACCCTACCCTCAGTGTTCATCGCATCTCAGACTGCCCTGCCTCTTGTAGGTTTTCTGTTGGAAGTTGCTGTTGACAAGCAGATTTTCCAATTTTCCCCATAAAACGTTGGCCAAGGTTGGGGCCAGAGGGTGGGGGTTGGGGACTAGGAACTGGAGTAGGTCACAAACAGAATGGAACAAGCAGGGTGATTTACCCTGGTCCTCCCTCCACATCTGCCATCAGCCAGAGATGACCCTGAATATAAATTACTCTCTGCCCTTTGCTGAATGAACTGCAGTTTAGGAGTAGTGCTTATTCTGGTATCCTTGGAAACTGGAGATAATGATTCTCATTACAGTTAGCTTCTATATTTAACAACGTGGATGTGTGTGGCTCTCTAGGCACTTTTTCAGTTAGCATAATTTTTGCTTAGTGTTTGTGTTGTGTAAAAATAACTCATCTCTTTTTTGAATATGTAATAGGTGTACATATAAAATGTAAGGGATGTACATGTATCGTAGGAGAGTCAAGTGTATCCCTTAAGTTTGCTTCCTATTCTGCCAAAGAGAAGATCACGAAGGCCTGTTAACATTTGTAGTCCTTTGGAACGTGTCTGTCTAGTTGATGAAGTAGGCTCTTTTATTCATAATTCTCCCCCCTCCATCCTTTCCTTGACCTCATTCCTCCTTTTTCCTTTTCCTTCTACTCTTCTCTCCACCTCTGGCTTCTTGCCTGGCTGTGAATTCTTTAGTTATTAGCCAGCTTGTTTTATGGAAAGTCAGATAAATTGAAAGGGTAAAATTTGTAAGATGAAACTTTAGGATGCAGAATAACAGGGAGAAAGTTAGTCTGCAGGCCCAAGCATGCTTTATCCAACAGATGCGTTGGATGTTCTACAGATCTATTATCTATATATCACGTTAACTTTGCTTGTTGAAGAAGGTAATTGAAGTTTCCCTTTTAAGTGCTAACATTTAAAATTGTTTTAATTATTTTTCTACTATTTTATTTTGTTTTAACTGTATTTTCTTTTCGTTTTGAGGCAGAGTCTTAACTTTGGACATTCTTGGTAGAGTGCTGTGGCATCATAGCTTACAGCAGCCTCAAACTTTTAGGCTCAAGTCATCCTCTTGCCTCGGCCTCCTACATAGCTAGGGCTCCCTGCGTCCACCACAACACCTAGCTATTTTTTTTTTAATACTTTTTTTTTTTTTTTTTTTTTGCAGTTTTTGGCCAGGGCTGGGTTTGAACCCACCACCTCCAGCATATGGGGCTGGCGCCCTACTCCTTTGAGCCATAGGCATCGCCCCATGCCCAGCTATTTTTTAGAGCCAAGATCTTGCTTTTTCTCAGGCTAGTCTCGAACTCCTGAGCTCAAGCAATCTACCCGCCTCGGCCTCCAAGCATGAGTCACCATGCCCAACCTGTTTTCATTATTTTTATTTTTTTTTGTTATTTTGTTACAGTTTCAAATTTACTGAAAAATTTCAAGAAAAGAAACTTCCACATACCCTTCTTTAACCATTTTTGCTTCCATTTTTCTGAAATGTACTACTTTCCCACTCTCAACATGGGCAGATGTTAGGAGAGGTTTAGCTCGTGCACTCAGATGGTTCTGAGTTTACTTATGGTTTTACTTTAAATCATTTTAGATAATCATGGAGATTAAAATGTGTAGTGGTCAGCTAGGTCAACCCCTTCTTGCACTTGTAGATCAAAGAGTTAAATGTTCAAGAGTTTCTGCAAGTTCTGTCCTTTCTCCAAGTTACCTAGTGATGGAGGGGTCAGCTGCTGTGGTGCAGATGACGAAATCTCTCCCTTTCCGGTCAAACCCTTCACCAAATCTTTCTAGTCCAATATGGTTGTTTAGTAAGTCTCTTAAACTTTGTTGAGGTTTAATAAGAGTTGGAGCTCTGACAGTAAGTCAGTGGTCTTTACACAATGATTTCAGAGTTTTAGAAGGCTTTATCATTTGGGCCAGATGGTAAATATTTTTGACTTTGCAGGACATTTAGTCTCTGTTCCAGCTACTCAAAGATGCTGTTATAGAGAGCAGCTATAGAAAATACTTTAACAAATGAATGTGGCTGTGTTCCAATAAAACTTCAGCAAAAATAGTTGACAGGCCAGATTGGCTCTTGGGCAACAGTTTGCTGACCTTTGGAGTATATTAGAAATTAGACTCCAATATTGAGGTTTTACTCACAGTTAGAATATTGAGGTTTTACTCACAGTTTTGCTGTCTTTATTAATAACTATCCCTCAGCAATAATTGCAACTTTTATATTCTGCAGTGATTACTGAAGATGTTTAAGAATTTAAAAAATTTGTCCCTGTATTTACTTTGTTTGAAAGATACGGAGCCATCGGCCAGGCATGGTAGCCCATGCCTGTAATCTTAGCACTCTGGGAGGCCGAGGCAGGTGGATTGCTTTTGCTCAGGAGTTCCAGATCAGTCTGAGCAAGCACAAGAGCCTCTCTCTAAAAACAGCTGGGTGTCATGGGGCGGCGCTATGGCTCAAGGAGTAGGGCGCCGGTCCCATATGCCGGAGGTGGCAGGTTCAAACCCAGCCCCGGCCAAAAACCACACACACACAAAAAAAATAGCTGGGCGTCCGTGGCCAGCATCTGTAGTCCTTGCTACTGGGGAGGCTGAGGCAAAAAGGATCTCTTGAGCCCAAGAATTTGAGGTTGCTGTGAGCTATGATGCCAGAGCACTGAACCTCAAGGCAACTGAGACTGTCTCAAAAAAAAAAAAAAAAAAGACACTGAGCCATGTTTTCCTTCGTTTAAATAAACATCTTTAAGAATAAAATATATAAAATCTCTTAGTTGGATTTTGTCAAATTATGATCCACCATTAATTCAAGGTCGCTGCAAGCTCAGGAATAGAGACTGCTGGGGCTCTTACTGCCTTCCATCATGAAATGAATTTCAAGTACATAGAAAAAGAAATGTATTCCTGCTGTTGGTAAACTGTCACTTAAAAACTATGTAGGACATTAAAGCATTTTTTTTTAAAAAAGGGAAGATGATCTTGGAAATACACATATTACTATCTACAAATATCAAAATAGTTTAAAATGGAACATAAGGCACATGTATAGAAAACTGATGCATACGAAACATTTAATGCCTAAATCCCTATAGAAATTCCTTCTTGTTGACGGTAATGATTCACAGTGTATTCTGTGACTTTTCTTGGTATCAAGTATTTTGAAGATTTCAAATTTTGTGCATAGCAGAATAAAAACTCGACGTTTCTTCAAATCCAAAAGTCAGCTGTATAAAATACGATGATATGTTCCAAACTCTTGCTCTGTGCTAGCCTGGGACTTTTATATAAATGGGGCGGGGGGGGGGGCAGGCATGTGGGGAGAGTAGGAGAAAAGAAGACTCCACTTAACGCTTTCTTGATTCCATTTAGTGTGTCAGAATTCTTTTTCTTTTAATATACAATGCGGCATTACCATTTGCTATTAAACCCTATTAGAGAGAACATTTGCAAAGCAATTAGCATAGTCTTAGCAGGTGGAGATGCTCAATAAATGTTGAATGAATTGATCTCATTGTGATTTTTACTTAGTATGATTCAACACATTTTGGGTGTGAGACCATCCAATTGTATAATGTAAATAAGTGAGAAAATAGGATTTCCAAGTCAAAAGCTCATAATTTAAACTATAGTTTGTTGTAGAAAAGTTTGCTTTCAAATGCTCACTGAGAATGTCATCTATGCCATTAAATTGAATACCTACCTGGGCATTTTTAGTAACTAAAAAGAAGCCAAAGGGATGGTTTCTTTAATCAAGATAATTAATTGTCTCTCGAAAAGGTGTATTTCCACAAGGTTAGAAAGAAGTCAGCTTCTGTCTGAGTATGCGAGTAGGGTTCATTGACCCTTTGGTATATGCCAGGCATTTTCCCCCACAGAAATGATTTAGAGGAGAACTTAATAGAGAGCTTGGAAAAGCTCTCTGTTAGCCAAGAAAAAAAATGTTGCCTCTGGGGAAAAAAAACAGAAACCGAAGGCTTCTGATCATTTTGGGTATGAAGAAAGGGTACGTTACCTCTCAGACTGCTCCTTCCCCCACAGAGTGATGGGAAAGCAGAAATAGAAAACAAAACAGCTCACTCCTAGGGACCTATGAATTGGTTACTGGACCCATACAAAAGGGTAATCAGCAAATCAAGTGAAAAGGGCTTTGGGGGGAGCACTTAAGTAGCAATGAATTTGAACCGTATTATAAATCTTGTTGTATACAGATATACTCAGAGTGGGATTATGACCAGCACGCCTGCCCCCACGATGAAGCGAGTGGTGTTTTAGCTGCCTCACTTCTTTCTTATCTGATGGTTGGGTCACTTTGGCTCTGCACACAGCTCTGAGCCTGGGACAGGGAACTTCATGAAGGAAGCGCCTTGAAGTCACAGAGACAGGGGAACCTAGCTTAGAAAATGGATAGAAACCAAGAGAAGGCAGGTGAAGCAGAGCTGACATTTCTTTTGAGGAATGGCCTTTGAAGGAGCTGCTGGCCTGGTGGCTGGTCATCACAGAGCCACACTACTAAGGCGGGTCTGGTCTCATCCAGCTGGCTGCGCTGAGCCGGTTGCACCCACATCCAGGCAGAGGCATTCAGCAAGCACTTTTTTGTTTTGCTTGGTGAGAAGGCCAGGAAAACAGACAAATATTATACTAGATATTAATATACATGGGGATGAGGAGTTCTTGGTGAGATGGTCTTCATTGGCTTTTTTGTTTGTTTCATTTGTTTTTATTTTTCATCTCGGTGGAAAATTTGTGATTTTCTTTCTCAGAAAAATAGAACCATATACTTGCATTTCATAATTTACACTATTGATTTCGGGTATTATTGTTCTGACAGTTGTATTGCATCTCCCAGCCTTCCCTCTCCAGGAAGTGGTGGATTCATGGGTGCCCTGAGATTCCAGCAGTCTCGTTCATAATGACTGTAGAAATACTACGTTGTCTAACATGCAAAAAGATAGATGGGAACATGGCATAGATTTGTAATGGTGCCCTGTTGGGAATGCAGTATTCCAAAGATCGTTGAACAGTTTTAATATTATGTGGAATTCTATTATTACAAGTTACCATTTAGAAATAGTACAGCGAATTAATAATAAAAGCATAACATAATTGAATGAAGATTTTAATAGTCCAATTGTTGAACTTTTTTTTTGTAATTCCTTTAGAGGATTTTATTATAATAACATGGTCTTTATCTCAGTCAAATACTGAGAGTAGAAAGAGTGAAATCACTAGGGTGGGGGTGAGAAGCAGACGGTGGGGAGAAGATAGATGCTGTGGTTTCTTTCTTTTTTTTTTTTTTTTTTTTTTTTTTTGTGGTTTTTTTGGCCGGGGCTGGGTTTAAACCCACCACCTCTGGCATATGGGACTGGCACCCTACTCCTTGAGCCACAAACACCACCCAGATGCTGTGGTTTCTTAAGAAGCATATGATAGCCACAAAGAAACCAGCTATGATTGCTCAAGAATTTTCCTTTCAAAATTATATCACATTTTATAACATTTATATGGCATTTTTTATTTTTTCACATGACTATGATGTTTAAATACGAGTGCCTGAAGTGTTACAAAACTCCATTTTTATTTAGGAGACACCCTTGAGCATAATGTATGCTGCATTTGCACTCTGAAATGCATACTTGACGGTAGTTCATTTAAATATGTTGCTGATTATGTTTAAAAATGCAGATGAAGGTGTGCTTTATAGATGGCTGAGTTTTCTTTCTTTGCAGGTGCTTCTCCACAATATTCTGAATTTTTTCCTCATGCAAAGTATCCAGTTAAGCATTCCTACCATACTGAAATTAATTTGACCCCTTTGGATTTATTCACTAACATTGGCACCCCAGAGGAGCAAAAAGGTTCCGAGGAGTGTAATCAACACAATGCAAATGAAACAATAAACAAAAACCTTTTTCTCTAAGTCTTTGAAAAAAAAAATCCAGAATAAAATAGTTCCAAGGTAGTTGTCTATCTCTTTGATCTTTTTTTGTTTTTTAACTTTTATTTTTATAGAGATGTGGTCCTGGGCTCTTATAATATCTTAGCCTAAATCTCCTGGGACTACAGGCATGTACCATGGTGCTCAGAGTTCATGATCATATGTTTCCAAGAACTTTATGAATTTATTTGATTCAGTGAAATTTGAAGAACAAAAATGTCTTTCTGTATCTATTGTGTACAGATAAAATTAAATTTGTCTCTGTGTTTCCTGCATTATGTATTAGGATTTTCAACATATTTGAAAGATATATTGGAGTTGGGTGACTTAAAATCAAGACTGGTGTCTCGGATCCCTTTGGGGACCATGGGTCATCTCAAAGAGGTCAGCTATGAATCTAAAGTGTGTTTTTTCATCATGTGTGTAGGGATGTGAGGAATGATCTGATTTAAAGTAGTTTCTGTGATGTACATATAAGTCATGTCAGAAGGCTTTAGGTCAGTGGTTCCCAACCTGTGGGTTGTGACCCACAGGAACTGTATTAAAGGGCTGTGGCATTAGGAAGATTGAGAACCACTGTTTTAGGGGGAGCGGCAGCCTCAGAACACTGAGCTTGATCTGTGATGAGAGGCACCTGATGCCATTTACACAGACTGACAAAGCGATTTCAATTATGAGTCTCAACCTGAAAGTCATAAACCTACTGCAAACTGCAGGGGCCTAATTTGTGCTCAGGTTTACTATCAAGTCGGCAACTCCTTGGGACATGTTTTAGGAAGACAGACCATCAAGGATTTACATCCTTAACTATGATGTGATTATCCAGGGCATCTCCAATTAGGTCTGTTAATGCAAAAATAATAATAATAATAAATAAATAACAGGGCAGAGACCACTATAGCATATGAAATGCAGCTTACTCCAGAACAATATATACTGAAAACTAAAATATGCAGAACTGAGAGCTATGTCAGCCAGAGGAGGGAGGAGGGTAGGGATTCACAATAGGTTTCTGTAAACTTCACTTTTAACAAATAATTACAAAAAATCCAAAATGCTTTTTAACTATCCATAATTTATTGGATACGTTGATTTATTCATTAATTCAAAAAATACCTATTGATAGCCTCCATTTCTAGTTGGGGGAAGAACAAATAAACATGAATAAGTAAATTACATAATTTGTTAGAGGGTCATCACTGTCATGATAAAAAGCAAGACATAGAGAAAGAAGATTGTGAACACCAGACGGAGGTTTCAATTAAATACAGTGGCCAGAGGAGGAGGAAGACTCATGAAGTTTAAGTGAAGAGTCGGAAAAGCTAAGGGATGTGACCACACTGTATTGTGGATGCATCTCAGGCAGAAGGAATAGTTCACTTGAAAGCATTCACATTTTGAGACACGAAGGTAGGAAGATTGCTTGAGGCCAGGAGTTCGAGTTCCAGACTAGCCTGGGCAACGTAGTGAGACCCCGTTTCCCCCCCCCCCCCAAAAAAAGTCAAGACTGCCCACAGCTGCAGTCCTAGCTCATCAGGAGGCTGGGACGGAAGGATCACTTGATCAGGAGTTTCAGGTTGCCTTGAGCTCTGATGATACTGCTGCCCTGTAGCCCAGCCAATAGAGCGACACCCTGTCTATTTAAAAAAAAAAAAAAAAAAAAAGCTCCGAGGCACAACATTAAAGAGCATCAAAAACATCATTTTGACTGAAGCCTGAGGAGGCTCCTGCATAATTTCACTCAGTCCAGCTGAGCAGTGATAGTGAGTCAAGCCATGGTGCAGGAATTAGAAATACTGAAAGGTAGCCTGATTCTGGATGTACTGTGTTTTTAAAGTAGTGACAACAGAATTTTCTGACAAACAGATGTAAGTTGTGAAAGACATAAGAATTAAAAATTATTTTATTGTTTTTGGCTTGAACAACCAGAAGCATGACTAATTAAGATGCAGAAGGCGGGGTGGGGGCTTGCCTTAGGTCAGTAATGGGTATGTTGACACTGAAACAGAGATCCTTAGGAAGCAGTTGTATGTATGAGTTTGGCATATGGGAGAGAGGCATAGAATAAAGGAATAAATGTGGAGATCTTCAGCATAAAAATGGATTTAAAGACTTGGCACTGGATACATTTGTTCCACCACACATGGGAATGTAATTTGAACAGAGAAGAGGACCAAAGATGACCAACACTGAGAGTTCAGGGGATGGGTAGGAACCAAAAAAAAAAAAAAAGAAGACGACACAATCAGTGAAGTAGAGGGAAAACAAGAGAGGGTGATGTCTTAAAGCCAAGAGAGGGAGGAGGAGGGTCCAAAGTATTCAGATGTCATGTAAGATGAAGACTGAGGTGGACACTGAAGTCTAGCTTTGGACCTTGAATATAATTTTAAATGTTATTAAAAAAGTTCACACAGACCATTGCGTGAATTGCTGCGCTATCTGAATTCAGTTCAAATTAAAAGGCTTTCCCTTCTTCTCATCAGAAAGTAATCTACAGAAAATTTCATGAGCAGTAACCATGTCTGGTTTGTGCACACTGTGGCCTTAGTGACTGACACAGAGGCTAACACACAAGATTTATTATGTGTCATGAATGAATGAATGCCAGCCGGGTTTGTTTAATTTGAGCCTTGTGAGCAAGATAGGTGTTTCAAGCATCAAAGAACATAGAACCTTTTATGAGAGGATGATCTATTTTAGCTTTTTATTATTTGATCATTCAGATATTTATAAACAAGTTTGTAACATTTTTATGGTTTCAAATATAACAATAAAATACCTTTTTTTCTGGATGTTAAAATATCATCTGTAATAAGAATTTAGATGGTGATATGAATTGTAGAACATATTTGAATATGTAAAAGATAAAGTATTTTTATAATATAATAAATGATATCCATGTATCTATGATAATAGCAAAGTAATTAAGAATAATTAGGAATAGGCTGCTCTGTGACCCATGATTGGTGCCCGCCTGGACCTCCCAAAGAGCTGCGCTGCAATCCGCGCCCGCCAGGCCTCCGCACGCCATGACCAGGAACTGTGGGAGCAGCACAACACTGTGTCCTCCCTCCTGTACCCTCCCTGCCTCTGCGCGGAGCCCTTCTCTTGGCCAGAGACTGCTGGAGCCATGGGCTCTCTGTGCCAAAGTCACTGGGCACCAGGCAGTCCCCAAACTGTGTGCACCCCCCCACACCCCCGCCCTGTTGCTAGATCTGGGTGTGTCACAGTCCGGAGCTGCTCCCACAATGAGAACTCCCTGGGTGGGGCAGGCCCAGAGGAGCTACACAGGGTCACTCCCTACAAAGATCCAGCAACAATAGAGTGATCCCGCTGGGGTCTAATCTTGGAGAGACACCTCCCCAACTCTGAGGCTGGCCAGAGGCAATGGTGAAAAACAATAATGAGGTGAAATCAACAGAAAAACTCTGGCAATATGAATAATCAGAGTAGATCAACTCCCCCAAGGATCAATGGGGCAGACACGGCACAAGATCCCATGCACAAACAAATAGCTGAGATGTCAGAAATCGAATTCAGAATCTGGATAGCAAATAAGATCGAATTAGAATTCCAAGCAGTAACTCAAAAGATATCCCAAGAATTCAACAAATTCAAAGACCAAATGACCAAAGATTTTGACACATTGAGACAAGAAGTTGCAGCCCTCAAGGATCTGAGAAACACAGTAGAATCCCTCAGTAACAGAATGGAGTAAGCAGAAGAAAGGATTTCTGACATCGAAGACAAAGCTTTTGAATGCTCCCAAACTCTCAAAGAGGAAGACAAATGGAGAGCAAAAACAGATCACTCTCTCAGAGAGCTCTGGGATAATTAGAAGAAAATCAATATTCGTCTTATAGGGATCCCTGAAAGTGACGAAGTGGCATCACAAGGCACAGAGTCTCTTCTGCATGAGATTATGAAAAACTCTGGCATATTGAGTATTTCCACACATGCCAAGAGATTCTGAAATTCAGATAGCAGACAGTTGCAGAACTCCAGCACAACTCAACCCAAATAAGACAACTCCCAGACACATCATAGTCAATTTCACTAAAGTTAATATGAAGGAGAAAATTCTGAAAGCAGCCAGACGAAAGAAAATCATCACCTACAAGGGGAAGAATATTAGAATAACTGCAGATCTCTCTGCTGAGAGAGAGATCTACCTTTTCAAGCTAGAAGAGGATGGTCATTGACTTTCAATCTCCTAAAACAAAATAACTTTCAACCCAGGATCCTGTACCCAGCTAAACTGAGTTTCATTTATGGTGGAGAAATTAAATACTTTAATAACATTCACATATTGAAAAAATTTGCCATAACTAAACCAGCTCTCCAGGATATTCTCAGACCTATCCTCCATAAAGATCAATGTAATCCTCCACCACAAAAGTAAACCCACCCAGAAAATTTTGATCAAATTCCAACTTCCACAGTTGCAAAAGGATTAAAAATGTCCACCAGACTCTCGAAAGGCTTATCAATATTCTCAGTCAATGTGAATGGTTTAAATTGTCCTCTAAAGAGGCACAGGTTGGCTGACTGGATACAAAAACTCAAGCCAGATATCTGCTGCATACAAGAATCGCATCTTACATTAAAAGACAAATATAGACTCAGGGTGAAGGGATGGTCATCTATATTTCAGGCAAATGGAAAGCAGAAAGAAGCAGGCATTGCAATCCTATTCGTGATGCAATAGGCTTTAAACCAACCCAAATAGGAAGGATAAGGATGGACACTTCATATTTGTTAAAGGTAATACTCAATATGATGAGATATCAATTATTAATATTTATGCACCCAGTCAGAATGCACCTCAATTTATAAGAGAAACTCTAACAGACATGAGCAACTTGAGTTCCATAGTAGTTGGAGATTTTAACACCCCCTTAGCAGTGCTGGATAGATCCTCCAAAAAGAAGCTAAGGAAAGAAATTTTAGATTTAAACTTAACCATTCAACATCTGGACTTAACAGACATCTACAGAACATTTCATCCCAACAAAACTGAATACACATTCTTCTCATCAGCCCACCAAACATACTCCAAAATTGACCACATCCTAGGCCACAAATCTAACCTCAACAAATTTTAAAAAATAGAAATTATTCCTTGCCTCTTCTCAGATCATCATGGAATAAAAGTTGAACTCAATAACAACAGGAATCTGCATACCCATACAAAAACCTGGAAGCTAAACAACCTTATGCTGAAGATGGGTTCAGATGGGTTATAGACGAGATTAAGAAGGAAATCACCAAATTTTTGGAACAAAACAACGGTGAAGACACGAATTATCACAACCTCTGGGATACTGCAAAGGCAGTCCTAAGAGGGAAATTTATAGTACTGCAAGCCTTCCTCAAGAAAACGGAAAGAGAGGAAGTTAAGAACTTAATGGGACATCTCAAGCAAATGGAGAAGGAAGAACATTCCAACCCCAAACCCAGCAGAAGAAAAGAAATAACCAAAATCAGAGCAGAATTAAATGAAATTGAAAACAAAAGAATTATACAACAGATTAGTAAATTCCAAAGTTGTTTTTTTGAAAAATCAATAAAATAGATAAACCTTTGGCCAACCTAACCAGGAAAAAAAGAGTAAAATCTCTAATTTCATCTATCAGAAATGGTAAAGATGAAATAACAACAGACCCCTCAGAAATTCAAAAAATCTTTAATGAATATTACAAGAAACTTTACTCTCAGAAATACGAAAATCTGAAAGAAATTGACCAATACTTGGAAGCACGCCACCTACCAAGACTTAGGCAGAACGAAGTGGAAATGTTGAATAGGCCTATATCAAGTTCTGAAATAGCATCAACTATACAAAATCTCCCTAAAAAGAAAAGCCCAGGACCAGATGGCTTTACATCAGAATTCTACCAAACCTTTAAAGAAGAACTAGTACTTATATTACTAAACCTCTTCCAAAATATAAAGAAGGAATACTACCCAACACATTCTACAAAGCAAACATCACCTTGATCCCTAAACCAGGGAAAGACTCAACAAGAAAAGAAAATTATAGACCAATATCACTAATGAATATTGATGCAAAAATACTCAATAAGATCCTAACAAATAGAATCCAACAACACATCAAAAAAATTATACACCATGACCAAGTGGGATTTATCCCAGGGTCTCAAGGCTGGTTCAATATACATAAATCTATAAATGTAATTCAGCACATAAACAAACTAAAATATAAGGACCAAATGATTCTTTCAAATGATGCAGAAAAAGCTTTTGATAATATCCCTTCATGATCAGAACACTTAAGAAAATTGGTATAGAAGGGACATTTCTTAAACTCATGGAGGCCATCTACAGCAAATCCACAGCCAATATCGTATTGAATGGAGTTAAATTGAAATCATTTCCACTTAGATCAGGAACCGGCAAGGTTGCCCATTGTCTCCATTGGTCTTTAACATTGTAATGGAAGTCTTAGCCATTACAATTAGGGAAGAAAAGGCGATCAAGGATATCCACATAGGGTCAGAAGAGATCAAATTTTCACTCTTTGCAGATGATATGATCGTATATCTGGAAAACACCAGGGATTCTACTATAAAACTTTTAGAAGTGATCAGGAATACAGCAATGTCTCAGGCTAAAATCAACACCCATAAATCTGTAGCCTTTATATATACCAACAATAACCAAGCCGAAAAAACAGTCAAGGACTCTATTCCTTTCACAGTAGTGCTAAAGAAGATGAAATATTTGGGAATATACCTAACAAAGAACGTGAAAGATCTCTATAAAGAGAACTACAAAACTTTAAGAAAAGAAGTAGCTGAAGATGTTAACAAATGGAAAAACATACCATGCTCATGGCTGGGAAGAATCAACATTGTTATATTGTCTCTACTACCCAAAGCAATATATAATTTTTAATGCAATTCCTATTAAAGCTCCATTGCCATATTTTAATGATCTTGAAAAAGTAATACTTCATTTTATATGGAATCAGAAGAAAACTTTGAATAGCCAAAACATTACTCAGCAATAAAAACAAAGCAGGAGGAATCACGCTACCAGACCTGAGACTGTACTATAAATCAATAGTGATCAAAACAGCATGGTAATGGCACAAAAACAGAGAAGTAGATGTCTGGAACAGAATACAGAACCAAGTAATGAATCCAGCTACTTACCATTATTTGATCTTTGACAAGCCAATTAAAAACATTCAGTGGGGAAAAGATTCCCTATTTAACAAATGGTGCTGGGTGAACTGGCTGGCGATCTGTAAAAGACTGAAACTGGACCCACACCTTTCACCATTAACTAAGATAGACTCTCACTGGATAAAAGCTTTAAACTTAAGACATGAAATTATATAAATACTTGAAGAAAATGCAGGGAAAACTCTTGAAGGAATCAGCCTGGTTGAATATTTTATGAGGAGAACTCCCCAGGCAATTGAAGCAGTATCAAAAATACATTACTGGGACCTGATCAAACTAAAAAGCTTCTGCACAGCCAAGAACATAGTAAGTAAAGCAAGCAGACAGCCCTCAGAATGGGAGAAAATATTTGCAGATTATACCTCCGATAAAGGTTTAATAACCAGAATGCACAGAGAACTCAAACGTATTAGCAAGAAAAGAACAAGTGATCCCATCTCAGAGTTGGCAAGGGACTTGAAGAGAAACTTCTCTAAAGAAGACAGACGCATGATCTACAAACACATGAAAAAAAGCTCATCATTAATCATCAGAGAAATGCAAATCAAAACTACTTTGAGATATCACCTAACCCCAGTAAGAGTAGCCCACATAACTAAATCCCAAAACCAGAGATGTTGGCATGGGTGTGGAGAAAAGGGCACACTTCTACACTGCTGGTGGGAATGCACACTAATATGTTCCTTCTGGAGGGATGTTTGGAGAATACTTAGAGATCTAAAAATAGACCTGCCATTCGATCCTATAATTCCTTTACTAGGTTTATGATCCAGAAGACCAAAAATCACAATATAACAAAGACATCTGTACCAGAATGTTTATTGCAGCCCAATTCATAATTGCTAGGTCATGGAAGAATCCCAAGTGCCCATTGACCCATGAGTGGACTAGCAAATTGTGGTACATGTATACCATGGAATATTATGCAGCCTTAAATGGAGACTTTACCTCTTTCATGTTTACATGGATGGAGCTGGAACATACTCTTCTTAGCAAAGTATCTCAGGAATGGAAGAAAAAGTATCCAATGTACTCAGCCCTACTATGAAGCTAATTTATAGCTTTTACATGAAGGCTATAACCCAACTATAGCACAAGAAATGGGGAAAGGGCCAAGGGAGGGGAGGGGTGGAGGTTAAGGTGAAGGGAGGTTAATGGGTGGGGCCACAGCTATGGTGCATCTTAGAATGGGTACAGGCGAAACTTATGAACTGCAGAATACAAATGTCTACATACAATAACTAAGAAAATGCCATGAAGGCTACATTGAACAGTTCAATGAGAATATTTCAGATTGTATATGGAACCAGCACATTGTACCCCTTGATTGCACTAATGTACACAGCTATGATTTAACAATAAAAAAGAATAATTAGGAATACATAAAATATTTTCCCCCATATACTTATAAAATTAACACTTTAAAAAGTAAGCGAAATGTCTTTGCAACAGGCACTGCAACGTTGCCCAGAGATACCGTGATCCATTTTAGTATAGTTTTAAGATAATAAAGCCTCCCCTAAAAGTGCTGAAGTTGTTACCAATTTTAGATTAAAAAAAGAATGTCTAAAATATGTTTCAATTCCTCTCTTTCCTTGCCCCAGCCCTCTTAAATAGAATATGTTGCACTCTGATTTCAGGCTTTCTATCAAAGATAGATACATGTATCAAGCTAGGATCCAAGTCTTGCATTTTCAGTTTAATTGATTTTCTGTTGACTGAAAAAAGTCAAAGAAGAGCAGAATTTGTCATTTTCCCTCAGTGTTCTTTTGAGTCTCAGGCATTGAGGATCTTGGGAGACTCAAGAATGAGTCACTTTGCCAACCGATGGAAGTGCCTCGCCCTGCACCTACCTACATCTCAACAAAGCTTTGCTATTGTCTACTTACCACTTCTGAGGTTTTTCAAGGATTAAACAATAAAACCTTTTCAGTGTATAAATGACCAGAGGTGAGAAAACACTAGCTGAAGTTGAATTTTAACTTAATTTGTGGTTTGAGAATAGGCTGTAGAGCAGTTGATTTTTTTATTGTAAAATATTCATAACATAAAAACTTACCATTTTAATCCATTTTTAAGTATATTGATCAATGACATTAAGTACCTTCAAAATTCTGTGCAACCATCACCACAGTCCAAGTCTTTCATCTTCCCAAACTGAATCTCCAGACCCATTAACAATAATTCCCATTCTTTCCTCCCCGAGCCCCCAGCAGCCACCATCCTGCTTTCTGGCTCTAGGAAACTGACTGTTCCAGATACTTCATATGAACAGAATGATACGATATTTGTGTTTTTGTGTCTTGTTTATTTCACTTAGCATAATATCTTCAAGGTTCATCTCTGTTGTAGCATGTGTCAGAATTTCACTTTTCAAAGATAATAATACTTCATTGTATGTGTATACCAGATTTTGTTTATCCATTCATCCATCAGTAGACATTTGAGTTGTTTCTGCCTTTTTGGCTATTGTAAACAATGCTACTGGGAACAGTGCATACAAATACCTGTCCCAGTCCCTGCTTAAATTCTTTTGGGTATATACCCCAGAGTGGAGCTACTGGATCAGATGGTAATTCTGTGTTTAAGTTTTTGAGGACTATAGTACTGTTTTTCTAGAGCAGGTGACTTGATAGACCTGTGATTCCAGAGAAGCCCTTACAAACATGTCCAGAGTTGAAGGTAGCCCGGAGTGTACCAATGTCACTGCAGAAATTTTTTAATACTTTGTCATTTCATAGTTCAGGAGGAGAGCTGGTGGGCAGGGGATTTTGAATAGTTGTATTTCACCCATGCAGTAGCTTTCCTGACTGGGTAATGTGTCCCTCCTGAGAATTCTGGCTGATAGGCCTGCCCAGGGCAGAAAATTTGAGAGCCACCTGTCTGAAGATAGTCAAGCATTCAACAATTTTTGAGTAAGCAGGGAGTTCAGAGCATAAAGTGTGACAGATAGAAATGTAATCAAATGTAATCCTTTTGAATCCAAGCTGGGTAGACAAACACTAATGCAAGGAGGGGAGAACTGTTGTACAGACACATGCGTAATCCATGGCATTAATCATGAACTGGGTTCGGATCCACAGCACAGGGACTGATCATAATTCATAAGGGAATAGCAAGGTTTTTGTATGGCCTGCGGGTCTAGGGTAAGTGAAATGGTTGTAGGAACAGAGAGCAAAAATCCAATGCTTATAATTAGGGGAAAGAGAGAGATAGGAAATGTGAGAGTAGAGGAAGAGACTCCATCCAGATATTAATGACTGTCTTCTTCAATTCTTTGCACAATTTTAAAAAAACTTGCCACTTGCCTTAATGAATACACCTAGTGTATAAACAGACGGCATTTGTAGAAGATTGCACTGTCACCACATACTGTGCCTTACAGCAGTAGGGTGCAAATCTTTTCATCTGTGGGCCTCCAGATTATGATTATGTCAAATTTATCCTGTTGTAGCAATTCCTGTCAGATAGATTGTGCTAGTGCTATATGTAAACGCAGGGTAGGGCGAGGGTATGATCTACTGCAAGTAAGAAGGGAAAGGCATCGCGCAATTCCAGCTGGGACTGCACATCACATCATCTATGTGAGAACTTCAGAAACACATGACAGCAAAGTTACAGAAGGCAAGAGTACTTCCGGTGACCCTGTACTAACACCCTGGCATGTTTTAGTAGATGTCGTCACCCTGTCCTATATTGCAGCAGTTACTGCTGGTGCTGGCGTTGTTTTAAATCTTTTTAATTCATTTCTTTGAATATGCCACAAATTTACCTATAAGTATCATGAACACAAAGGTTGAAATACATCCTTATGCAGTTTCTTTCTCTGGAGAATTGTAAAGTACTACATACGTATCACATAATTTTGTGAACCTGGAAATACTGGTTTAATTTTTAGATGTGTGATGTGTGCATGTTCTCTGGTCACATAGAGCTCAACATGTAGCTGCCAACCCTGGGAGGTAGTTTTAGAAAATTGTCAGTTTCCTTAGAGATGCAAAGAAAAAGCATTCACTTTTCTCCTAAATAAAAAAAAAAAAACAGTTAATACTTAATAGTGAAAGGTAGAATACTCTCAGTATTGTCCTTTGTGATAATTCTGATTAATACTACTGATAGTATTAATCTACTAATAATAAGAAACTTAACATAAAAAATAATACTACAAAAATTGTTTCTACCAGATGGTATATATTAATATTTTTATTATGAATGATGAAATAACCAAATGTGAGTGGGACTTTTGCATGCTACCAATAAATAAATACATACATACATACATATAAGAAAGATGAATTTCTTTGAGCAAGATAATCTTTAAGGACCTTCTCATTTTAAAATTTTGGTTCTGACTAATGAGGAGGATGTTTCAGGATATATATTATTCCTTAGTTGACCTTCCCTTGATGTTAGACACCCATCGTGGGAATCAAGTAGATTTTTGCTGAGGGTAAAGTGTCCACCAAAGACTCACAGGGTTCCTATGAGTCAGTCATGGCCTCTCTGATCATTTCTCAAGGAGGGCATCTGGGATTAGAAAGGAAGGAGTTGGAGTTGGAAAGATTCAGTGACCCTAGGAACTTGGGGTTGACTTGTAGCCCTGAGTAGAAAAGGAAAGAACCCTGTGACTCTATGAACAGGATGAGCAGGCGTGCCCCTGCCCTGAAATCTGTACAGTGTGCTACACTGGGAAGCTCTTCTATTTCAGTTTGAGACAGAGGGATTATGGGATTCTATTGAGTCAGCTTTGCAATGAGGACACACATCGCCCAGCAGGCGGGGGAAGGAATGTGGACAGTCCCTCGCCTGTGGTGCTGCAAGGGAGGCGTATTTAGATGTTGCAAACTCAGTAGGCTTTCTTTAACACAATGAGCTAGTTTTTGTAATATTATTGATACTATAATGCAGACACTTTTGATGGCTAATCTAGAGGCCTAATCACACAGAAAACAAATCTTTCGGACCATAACCTATTAAGTAAGAGGCTTCCTGCATCTTGGTTTATATTATTTCGCTTACTGTTTTGGTCTTTGACATTGCAGTGTGCCACTTGCCAGGAAAGGGTCTCTGATAATTTCTGGGCCATTTTCCATGGCTGTTTGATAATTCCTAGCATGTAATGTAGATCAGTGTAGTTCGTGAGATATAAAAGCTGAGGCAGAAGCTGGAGAAAAGCAGCACACCACCTGGGAAGTCCTGCTGCTCCCCAGGCCACCCAGCACCTGTATGCCCCATATGGAGATTCTGCCATGGGTCAGGCCTTGTCTGGGTGGCCTGGTGGGTACACGCCATGGGTGGGGGTTAGAAGAAAGGAACTCTGGGAGGGGTAGGGTAGAAAATGCAGTTTAAAAATTCACTGGTTGGGTGGCACCGTGGCTCAGTGAGTAGGGCACCGGCCCTGGCCAAACTGCAACAAAAAATAGCCGGGCATTGTGGTGGGAGCCTATGGTCCCAGCTACTCGGGAGGCTGAGGCAAGACAATCGCTTAAGCCCATGAGTTGGAGGTTGCTGTGAGCTGTGACATCACAGCACTCTACCAAGGGTGACACTCTGTCTCTAAAAAAAAAAAATAAAAAATTCACTGGTTTTATTTTTTTCTCATATTAATTTGCTCACATTGTAGTTCACTGCATTTTTTTTTTTGCTTATTCACACTTAAAAGCTCTCCTAGCAATTTATTCTTAACAACTTGGCATTTTACCTCTGGAAAATGTTAGTGTTGTAGAAGGTACGCCTTCACTGTGCACTTCTTCTCTTAGATTGCTGTTAGCTCTACACTCCAGGGAGCTCCTGCTTTTAACTTCCTCCTATGTAGTGATATATTTCTCCTCCGTATTCAACCAACAGCCCCTAAAATGTGCCCAGTGCTATTGTAGGTGCTTCTGCGTTCTGGTTTAGTTCTGAAAGCAGCCCAGCCAGGTAAACATTGAGAGAAAGTTCAGAGGAGCTAAGTAGCTAGGCCAAGATACCATCAAAGATGGCAGATAGCAAGGATACCTCAGCAAGGGTCATGGAAAAAGTCAATAAATACAAATAATGACAACTTGTGCAAAGTGCTAAAAAAAATTGCATTGTCAAAGTGGTTGCAGGGATTAAGTAGACAGCAAAGCTAAGGTTTAAACTGCAACCTGAAGGATGATAAAGAGTGAGCCAAGTGTGGAGTCAGGTAAAGAGCTTTTCAGACCCAGACAGAGACATTAAGATTTGGTGTGATTTAGAAACAGAAGCTCAGAGTGGCTGCAGCTTAGTGAACAAGGGGTTTGGTGACGAGAAGTGATCTTGGAGGAGAGATAAGAGGAGCCAGATCATGCTTGACACTGAGGCTAAGGACAGGAGATTGAACTTTATTGTAAATTCAGTGCAGAGCCTTGGAAGCATTTTTAGAGTTGACATCATTGATTTATCCTGTAAGAGAGATTATAGTTTTCTTATTACAAAATGTATTTTCAAGGACCTATGTGGAAATCGAATGAGGAGTGTACGTTGCCTGGCACGGTGTTTGTGGTGGGACTGTCACGAGTATTAGGACTGGCTTTTATGGTATCCAAGAAAGTACAAACTGGAAACTAAGCACTTAGGGTTTGAGTTTTATACCATTGACGCCTTGTCCTTAACCTTTGTTTCTATTCTGAAGCTGCTTATCTGTCCTTGACAAAACAATTTCTACTAATTTCCTGATCCATTGATATTTAGAATGACTTTTGCCCTAGTGTTTTATAAAAGTCATTTTTTTCAAAATACATTAAAATAGGATTTAAGATAATTTTATAGCCAGAGAAAGCTCCAAGATGAAGTGCAAATCTTTGTTTAAACAATACAATTAAAGCACAGCTCAGCTGAGTGTTGTGATCGAGGTCACGTATATATTGGGAGGACTGGACTGAAGTCAGGTGTCCTACAGCCCGGTTCACTGCCAGGGCTCTAGAGAGGGTACAAAATTAGCAGGTTTAAGAGGCAAGAAAGGCCGGAGTGGGAGAAGCATCACACCCCAGGGGGAAGTGGCTGAGAGGCAGGAGGGGAGGAAGGCGGGTACCAGAGCCATCAATAAAATAAATTAACTCAAAAAAAAAAAAGAATGCGAGGGGTGGGGAGGGGGCCTGAAGATTTTGCTTCTTGTGTCAGAAAGAAGGACCAGCATGTCAGTAACAGAACTCTCCTAGTTGCTCATCTGGAGCTCTACTGGTAGAGCATTTAGCCACCACAGATCAAGGAGCTTTCTTTTTACTGTAATAAACTTAATCAAATTGAAAAAAAAAAATTACAATGACATATGAGGATTGCAAAGGAAAAAAAAAGTTTGATAAAGACTTTTAAAATGTAAGTAGATATGTTGTAAAGAAAATAAATTTTAAAAATGTGTTAGGAAGAAAAGGATACAGTTGGAGTAAAACTGGAAATATTAATGTGAATAACATTTTTCCTACATCTATCATTAAGATGGTCTACCAGCAACATCAATTTTGATCTCTGGTATATTAAAAATAAACTAGACCTTTTTATTTTATTTTATTATTAAATCATAGCTGTGTACATTAATGCAATCGCAGAGTACAATGTGCAGGTTTTATATACAATTTGAAATATTTTCATCAAACTGGTTAACATAGCCTTCACAGCATTTTCTTAGTTATTGTGTTAAGACATTTATATTCTACACCTAGTAAATTTCACATGTACCCTTGGAAGATGCACCTTAGGTGTGGTCCCACCAATTAATCTCCCTCTACTCATCCTCCCCCTTCCCCTCTCCTCTCTATCCCCTTAACCCATATTCTTGGGCTATAATTGAGTTATAGCTTTCATATGAAAGCTGTAACTTGGTTTCATAGTAGGGCTGAGTACATTGGATACTTTTTCTTCCATTCTTGAGATACATTGCTAAGAAGAATACATTCCAGCTCCATCCATGTAAACATGAAAGAGGTAAAGTCTCCACCTTTTTTAAGGCTGCATAATATTCCATGGTGTACATATACCACAATTTATTAATCTATTTATGGATTGATGGGCACTTGGGCTTCTTCCATGACTTCCATTAGCAATTATGAATTGGGCTGCAATAAACATTCTGGTACAAATATCTTTGTTATAATGTGATTTTTGGTTTTCTGGATATATACCTAGCAGAGGAATTGTAGGATCGAATGGCAGGTCTTTTTAGAGAGCAGCTGAGAGGAGAAGAGTTTCTGCTTCAAGGAGATCCCCTTGGCCAATTTGTCAAAAGAATTCACGGTCATTGTGATGGAATATTTCTGAAAGAAGAGCATAATAAATTCTATTAGAGTAACTTGAGCACAGAGAATTAGCATAGGGAAGATGTTGGTGACCTCGACAAAGGTGATTACATTGTAATGTGGGGGAATTAGCCCAGTTGCAATTGGTTGAAGAAGAAAAAGAAAGGTAGGAGGCAGAGACAGTGACTGTGGATGATTATTAAAGTAAGTTTTCCTGTGAAAAAGACATATAGCGGAAAAATGGCACAGCAACTAGAGACTTAAAGATTTTGTTAGGAGATAGACCTATTTGTACTGTTACTATTATTTTTGACTTTATTTTTTGAATGTGAACTGCTTTTATTACTTCATTGAAAATGTTTTTATAACTAGATTCTGTTTTTCTTTTATTTGATATATATTTTTTATTTTTACATATACATATGTTTATTAGGTTTCCATTTTTTGCCTTCACAAAATTAAAGAGGCTTAAAATTTAATAACAATAACAATGTTTAAGATGAGGACTAGAAACAAAAATCTCGTAAAGAATGAAATACATTCAGAAAAGAAATCAGAGAATTGCAGCATTGAAATATTAAGCAATAATAATAATGCAAAGAAAGTAACATTCACATTGTCAGATAAGAGTATGTCTGTTATAGAATGCTTTGACTCTGAGATTCAGTATGGAGTCATCAGTTAACTTCTTATTTTTTTTAAGTCTCAAAAAATAGACAACTAATGTTTATAAATAAAAATAAAAGATAATTTCAAAATACAGATCATGCTGAATCTTGTAGATAATAGAAAAAGAAGAAATACTTCAAAATCATTCTACTTGATCTGGGTACACCTGTTATTAAAATTAGAGAGAATATATTATTCTAATATATTATTATAAAGAGGAAATTACAAACATTTCACTTATAAATGAGGATGCAATATCCCAAACAACATATTAACAAGTTGAATTAAAAATTAATGTTTAAGTAATGTACTTTGGTCAGAATTAAATCCAATTTATGTGAGAATTAGTCACTATTTTCTTGTGTTTTTTTTCTTCTTTTCCTTTCCTTCACCCACTCCTTCTTCTGTCTGGTCTCCCCTTCCCCCATGCCCCACTGTCATTATTTGTCATTAATTGTCCTCATATCAAAATTGAATACAGAGGATTCATATTTCTCCATTCCTGTGATGCTTCACAAGAATAATGTGTTCCACCTCCATTCAGGTTAGTACAAATGCTGCAAAATCTCCATTTTTTATGGCTGAATATATTCCATGGTATACATATACCACAGCTTGCCAATCCATTCCTGGGTTGAAGGACATTTAGGTTGTTTCCACATTTTAGCAATTGTGGCTGATAAACAGCCTAGTACAAGTGTCTTTATAATAAAAGTTTTTTTTGCCTGAATAGATGCCCAGTAATGGGATTGCAGGATCAAATGGGAGGTCTAGGTTGAGTTCTTTGAGGTTTCTCCATACTTCCTTCCAAAAAGGTTGTATTAATTTGCAGTCCCACCAGCAGTGTAAAAGTGTTCCTTCCTCTCCACATCCGCGCCAGCATCTGCAGTTTTGAGATTTTGTGATATAGGCCATTCTCGCTGGGGTTAGATGATATCTCAGGGTGGTTTTAATTTGCATTTCTCTAATAAGTAGGGATGATGAGCATTTTTTCATATGTTTGCTGGCCATTCATCTGTCGTCTTTAGAGAAGATTCTGAAGACAGGGTTGTTGGTTTTTTTCTTGTGGATTAATTGAAGTTCTGTATAGATCCTGGTTATTAAGCGTTTGTCTGATTCAAAATATGCACATATCTTTTCCCATTCAGTAGGTTGTCTATTTGCTTTTGTTGTTGTTTCCTTGGGTGTCCATAATCTTTTCTGTTTAATTAAATCCCATTTGTTTATTATTGCTGTTGTTGCTATTGGCATGGCAGTCTTCCTCATAAAGTCTTTCCCCAGGCCGATATCTTCCAGTGTTTTTCCTGTTCTTTCTTTGAGGGTTTTTATTGTTTCATGCCTTAAATTTAAGTCCTTTATCCATCTTGAATCAATTTTTGTAAGTGGAGAAAGATGTGGGTCCAGTTTCAGTCTTTTACATGTGAATACCCAGTTCACCCAGCACCATTTATTGAATAGGGAGTCTTTCCCTCAGTGGACACTCTTGTTTGATTTATCAGAGATTACCAATAAGTTGTTGGTTTCATTTTCTGGTTTTCTATTCGATTCCAAATGCCTGTGTCTCTATTTTTGTGCCAGTACCATGCTGTCTTGACCACCATGGCCTTGTAATACAACCCAAAATCTGGTATGGTGATACCCCCAGCATTGTTTTTATTACTGAGAACTGCCTTAGCTATGCGGGGTTTTTTCTGGTTCCATACAAAATGCAGAATCATTTTTTCCAAGACTTGAAAGTATGATGTTGGTATTTTAATAAGGATGGCATTGAATCTATAGATTGCTTTCAGAAGTATAGACATTTTAACAATGTTGATTCTTCTCAGCCATGAGCATGGTATGTTCTTCCATTTGTTAATATCCTCTGCTATTTCCTTTCTTAGGGTTTCATAATTTTCTTTATAGAGGTCCTTCACCTCTTTTGTTAGGTATATTCCTAGGTATTTCATTTTCTTTGAAACTATGGTGAAGGGAGTTGTGTCCTTAATTAGCTTCTCATCTTGACTGTTATTGGTGTATACAAAGGCTACTGACTTGTGGACATTGATTTTATATCCTGAAACATTACTGTATTTTTTGATGACTTCTAGGAGTCTTGTGGTTGAGTCTTTGGGGTTCTCTAAGTATAAGATCATGTCATCAGCAAAGAGGGAAAGTTTGACCTCCTCTCCTCCCATTTGGATTCCCTTTATTTCCTTGTCTTGCCTAATTGTATTGGCTAGAACTTCCAGCACTATGTTGAATAGTAAATGTGACAGAGGACAACCTTGTCTGGTTCCAGTTCTAAGAGGAAAAGCTTTCAGTTTTACTCCATTCACTAAAATATTAGCTGTGGGTTTGTCATAGATAGTTTCAATCAGTTTTAGAAATGTGCCACCTATGCCTATACTCTTCAGTGTTCTAATTAGAAAAGGATGCTGGATTTTATCGAATGCTTTTTCTGCATCTATTGAGAGGATCATATAGTCTTTGGTTTTGCTATTGTTGATATGGTGAATAACATTTATGGACTTGCATATATTAAATCAGCCTTGCATCCCTGGGATGAAACCTACTTGATCATGATGTATGACTTTTTTGATGATAAGCTGTAATCCATTGGCTAAGATTTTGTTTTTTGTAGATCCTGTTTTTTTTGGTTTTCCCTTCTAACTAAAATGGTCTCAAGCTCTAAGCTCGTTGAGCACAAAGCTGAAGTCTCATTTACCATTTTGTTCTCAAGAGTGTAAGCAAAATATAGTCAGTGAATGTTCCTGAATGAGTGTGTGAAAGATAGGCAGGAAAAATAGACCCTGGCTTTAAAGTTGTCCTTAAGATTCATTCGTTAGAACAAAGTCTATTTGGGCTTTTTTGGTATTCTTCCTCATCAGATTGCTTATATGTGGCTGGAATGTATCTGTGTCAGAATGAATCTGGAAATTGTATAGTGGTTTTATACCGTAAAGTTATTGTGCATAATCAACACAGGTAAATTAATTCCTCCAAAAGACAGTTTGAAGACAAGAAAAAGAAAATTTCAGATTAAGAGAAGAAATAAAAAGATCACAGCAATATACATTTGTATAAAAATACCTAAAAACCACAGTGTTCTAGAAACAATTATGTACTATTCTTTGCTAATTTAAGGGGAAGGAAGTGCATTTTTTGTCTATTATGAAGGTGTAGTTTAGTATCTGAAATTTTGGCTATTGGATGTGTTTATGAGTAGAAGTTTAACTGGATTTAAGTTACCATCAGTTTACTGGGCTGTTACATATCAATAGATAGGATTTTGGACAGCAAACATTTTATGGAATAATAATCACCAAAGCCAAAGTTTTAAAAATCAGTTGGTAAAATTATAGGATTGGAGTAATAATTTTTGAGACGATTCCCTGCTTCTAATCAAGGTTGAATTTAAATCGATCTGGACTAAATCAGTTCAAATACATTAAATGCACACATAAACATATACATCCTGTTGGTCCTATTTATCTGTAGAATACTAACTAATTAATACACAGCGGCTGGAAAACTTCTTTTATTGAGAGCCAGTTAGTAAGTAAATATTTAGGCTTTCAAGCTGAACTGTCCCCGTATCAACAACTCAATTCTACCATTGTAATACAAAAGTAGCCATCTAGGTGAATGAATGGGTACATGTTTCAATAAAATTTTATAAAAATAGGCATGGCCGTATTTTGACCAAGTTTACTGACACCTGGATTAAGTGATTGCTCAATAGTTTAAGCAAAAAAGATGGGGGAGACACCATGGAATATTATGCAGCCTTAAAAAAGGTGGAGACTTTACCTCTTTCATGTTTACATGGATGGAGCTGGAACATATTCTTCTTAGCACAGTATCTCAAGAATGGAAGAAAATGTATCCTATGTACTCAGCCCTACTATGAAACCAAGGTACAGCTTTCATATGAAAGCTATAACCCAAGTATAGCCCAAGAATATGGGAAAAGGGGATAGGGAGGGGAGAGGAAGGGGGAGGATGGGTGGAGGGAGGGTGATTGGTGGGACCACACCTACGGTGCATCTTACTAGGGTACATGTGAAATTTACTAAATATAGAATATAAATGTCTAAACACAGTAACTAAGAAAATGCCGTGAAGGCTATGTTAACCTTTATGATGAAAATATTTCAAATTGTATATAAAACCAGCACATTGTACCCCACGATTGCATTAATGTACACAGCTATGATTTAATAAAAAAAAAAAAAAAGATGGGGGAAAAGGTTTACAGTTTTAAAGATGTTTCATTCAAGCCAAGTGAGATCAAGGAATAATTTGTTATCCTTTTCTGTGTTATGGATTGTTATGTACAGTCTCACACTTTAAACCGTACCTGTTTTATTTTTACATGAGGACATCTTAAAGAATGATCACTGCTATCACAAAACAAACAAACAAACAAACAAAAAAACCTGTCATTGGCTTGGCGCCTGTAGCACAGTGATTATGGCACCAGCCACATACACTGAGGGTGGCAGATTGGAGCCTGGCCTGGGCCAGCTAAACAACAATAACAACTGCAAGAAAAAGTAGCCGGGTGTTGCGGGTGTTGGGAGTTGTGGTGGGCGCTTGTAGTCCCAGCTGCCTGGGAGGCTGAGGTAAGAGAATCGCCTTGAGCCCAAGAGTTTGAGGTTGCTGTGAGCTGTGATGCCACATTACTCTACCAAGGGCAACATAGACTATGTCTCAATAAAAACAAAAAACAAAAACTGTCCTTTATCAATTCTAAACTGAGGACTGACCAATTCAGCCTTTTTTCCACTCTCTTATAGGAATAATTAATGAGGGAGGAGGGGGCTGAGAAGGGTAGCCAGAAAATAGAACTGGCAACCCAAGCCACAAGCCTTGCAGTATGTATGACAGTTCCAGATTCCAAGATGTTAATTCCTCAAGGCCTTAATTTTGCTCTTGCCAAATACCAATATCCTTAACTTACCATTCCCACTTTCTCTCTTCCTATACACCATCAGAGCCAAGAAAGTGCTGCAATTCCTTTACCAAAATTAACCAGAGAAGAGTTAGAGGAGGCATTGGAAGGTTAGAAATCACCAAAGGAGAACATTATCATTGTATGAGATGGACCAGAAAGAAACACAGTAGAACCTCCATAGATGACCACTTCCCTACACTGGCTACCTCCTTACGTTGACCAAATTCATAGACCAGACACGAACCACATTACATATCAGTATAGTAGGCGTAGTTCCTTGTGTTGACCTCCTCTGTATGTTGCCCAGTTTGTGACAGTCCCTTAGGTAGTCTACTTACAGAGGTTCTACTAAAGCCTAATCCAAGATCAACTTGGCCAGGTAATTTTTTTAAATGAAAGTTAAAACCACAGCCCCCACTGTTGCTCTTGTGTGCATTTGGATGGTATGAATAGTGCTAGTACCATCTATCCCATGTACAAATAGTGAACATTTTAGTGTAATAACAGCAGTGTTCTCATTCCCAAGAGTAAATTGCATCTAACTTCTTTGCGGTGAATATAAGATTTAGGTCTTTAAAAATAAAAAAAGTAATTGTTTTTACCCATTAAATAGTGCCACATTCAAAAGAGATCTTTTCACTCTTAACAGAAGTTCTCACGAAGACTCAATACCACAGTTACACCTCATCGTTACTCTGGGTTAAGGTGGAAAACCACCTTTTTTTGTTTAAACTTGCTAAACAAGTTTCTGAAGTGGCACATTTAAAAAAAAAAAAAGACAATTTACGTATGATTGTCACTTAAATTATTTTTCACCTTTTATTTTCACATGTAAAGTCTATTTTCATTCAAAATTTTACATTTTTTTCCTTCAAAAGCCTGTACAAATATTACTTTTCTCTTGGTGATTTTTTTTCATTTTCAGCCTCCTTTCTAGTTACGCATCACAGTTAGTATTAGCAAAACTAAATGTGATGTCTTATACTTGTTTGTGCATCTGTGGGGCTGACCGTGTGTCAGGCACAAGGGCAACGTGTTCTCCTGTCCCCCCTCTTCATTCCCACACAGCCCTAGGGATGTGGCTCCTGTTCTCCCACTCCCTGGAGATGGGTGGCGTAAGCGCAGCGGCTCATGGAAGCTGCCCACTGGGGTTGAATTTTTGCCTTTGTCCAGGGCATTTGCTCTTTGGTATTATTACGCTTGGTAATAGTCTCATTTTAATTTTGACAAAGTGAACTATAAAAAAGTAAAATACTGAAAAAAAAAAATAAAGAAAAAAATGAAGTAAAATACTAAGGAAGAACAAAACTGGGGCTGGGACCCCTGTAAACTTACGGAAACTTTCTGTTTTCAAAGTTGCTTGAAGCCCCGTTGAAGTCAGTATCTCCCCCAATCTTTTCCTTTTTTTAAAAAAAATTTTTATAAAGATGGAGTCTCACTATGTTACCCAGACTGATCTTGAACACCTGACCTCAAGCAATCTTCCCACCTCTGCCTCCCAGAGTGCTAGGATTATAGGCATGAGAATGATTCATATTAGTTGTGTTTTCTTCTATTTGTCTAAATCACTCTTTCATTCCGTAAATATTTATGGGGCAGAAGCTCTAGGTCACTTATTGTGCTTTGATGAGGAGTTAATTTTAATTTGATCCAGCGGAGTTCAAAGTCCTAATTCTGTCATATATTTTAAAGTTGAATATAGAAGAATTTCTGGGATGGAATTAATTAATGTACTACTCATTGGAACTTCAAGTAAAGCTATTTGCTTTAATAAAAACTGAGTAAAGATCAATTTTCTTCTAATAAAATAGAAGTGATTATATTAATTTATCTCAATAGCTGGTTTAAAGAAAATCAGCAATTGAGATAAAGATGTGATATACAGCACTGGGAATTTCTTATGGTACAGTTGAAGAATAGGTATCCGCAAAATTTTTAAACAGACCAAACTGAAATTCTGTCTGCAAAGTACATTAAAAAATTAAATAATACCAGATTAAAACTCAAAATCACATTAAAACCCAATAGTTATTTTTGCAAGATCTGTCATAATTATGTTCTATTGATATTTAATTTTTATATGATGTAAGTCAAATTATATTTGGTTACTATATTTTTTATAAAAAGTCTATTTTCCATATATTATCTTTATATACGTGAATATTAGAAAGGTATTTGAGGCTAAATATCAACCTTTTCTTAAACAGCATTTAAGAACAAAAATATTTTCATTTGATAGCATTTTATTTTATGTTTTTTACACAATGTAAAGGAGACTTTGAACTTGACAACTGCCATGACACTGAAAATTATGAGGTGAATCACTGACATACTAATTAAGTATACATAGTTGAGAGAACATTCATTTCTAAGTATCCTAAAGTAAAAGCTAATTCTATATCCCGTATATCTATTAATTAAATTAATTTAAAAAATTAGATAGTGTTATAAGTGGTAAGTCATAAAATTTTGCTAGTCTTTATGAAAATCATTGAAAATGGTTATATACATTTGTAACATACGTAACAGATAAGGGATTGCTGTCCAGTAAAAGGCTCTTTATAGCTAAAGGACAAGTAGGCAAATCGAAAAATGACATTTCACTCAGAAGAGACAGGAAAAGCCAACCATATTTTAAAAATAATGCTAAATTTCACTAGTAATGAGGGAAATGAATACTAAAACAATGATTTTTATTTTGTTCTCTGAGGTTAATTCAAATTGAAAAGACTTATGTTTAGGAGAAATGATGTTTGTGGGTGTGTAATTCGAGATAGCCTTTTTTGACTTTTACATTTCATTCCGTAAATTGTATTGGAATTATTTACATTAAGCCTGTTCCCATATTTACGTGGAACTGTTTAAAAATAAATAGAGCATCTGTGGATTTTGAAGGACATTTAGGGAAAAACAAACTGTGAATGGCATACTAAATAGCTCTTAAAAAAGATACCTCTGAAAGTATATCCAGCTAATAGAGTTGGGTCAGAAAGATTATCAGCTCATGCTAATTGGACCTTTTAAACAAATGTCACTTTGTCGTGCAGTTCTCATTTCTGACAGCCAGAGTCACAGATCACCAACACATTTTCTTTTAAGCACCAGCACCTCTGGAAGGATCTTTGAGAGTCATTCATACAGACGTGCACAGGGAGTCAAATTGTTTTTCATTTCCTCCTCTGAAGGAGTGCAGGTTTTGAGTTGTTAGTTATGGAGCACTTTTGTAGAGCAGCAAGTCTGTGCCTAGAGAGAAGTGCATAGATGTGGTTGGTGGGTTTTGATAGAAAAAACCCAAATTGCCTCAGGTCTCTCCCATGACCTCAAGTTGACCACTTCAGGGATTCTGTGACAAAGTGAACTCTGACTAGCCTCTGATTTAAAAGCCAACTTGTAGAACAGGCCATTCCTAAGTCAAAGATCAAGTGTGCCTGCCTGCCCCCTTCTGGGTCTCAGAAATGTTAAAGGGAGGTGAGAAGGAGGAGACATGAAAGGTGCCTTATTGAGATCTGGGAATCATGTATTATTGGGGCTGAAAGGGAACGTTTGACAGGGACACAATGACTTTACATACACGAAGGTCTGTTGTTTAGATTTTCTGCTTATTGCTACAGATTGGAAGCCTGGATATCACAGGCAAAACCTCAACAAAGAGGCAGATTTCAGCACACTGTGAGGATGAATTCTCTCCTGTTTAGAGCAACCCAGTAATGGGATGGGCTGCTCTCCAGAGCTGTGGGCTCCCACTGGCTCTGGAAGGCCTGACTTGCATTCAGTAGCTCTCTGGGGAAGGAGCTGGTTGGATCTTAAACATCTCTCACATTACTCTGATTCCAGTGCTTCCTTAAGACAATGACATTTTATTCCAGAACCAAAGCCTGAAATCCCAAACCCCACTAGAAGCAATGCCTATGGTCCCAGCAACCCAGCCTGGGTGACATAGCATAAAACTGTCTCTACAAAAAAATTTAAAAATTAGCTGGGTATGGCGGCATGTGCCTAGCTAGGCAGGAGGAGGAGGCTGAGGCAGGAGGATCATTTGCACCCAGCAGTTCAAAGGTACAGTGAGCTATGATCCTGCTACTGTACTCCAGTGTGGGTGACAGAGCAAGACCTGGTCTCTTAAAAATAAAATCCTGTACCCCGTTAGAAAGCTGAATAAGGACACACACACAAAAACAAATAAACAACAACCAAAAAAACCATCCCTTATTGTACAAACATTCCCTTGGTACAACTCAGGCCAAAACTTCCAAAAGACTTCGGTATAAATAGTGGAAGACCAAACGGGACGCAAAGCAAATAGACAATCCAGAAAGATAGGACAACTGTCTCGATCACTAAACGCAGCTCAGTTGTGGTCCCAGCTTGTTTTAGCTCTTGTGGTCTCTAACCTACCTGCTACTTTGGAATATTTACAACAGCTCCTAAGGGATGGCAGCTTCCCAGCTCTGCTTGGGCCCCTCATTGTAATAGGGAGCAATTAGCGTCATTGGGCATAAGAATTTGCTTCCAGAAATCTGAAAGGGAGAGTACATGCTGCATGTTTTATTCTTTGTAGAACGCTAACCAGGTGGTTGCCAGTTTATAAAGAGCAATAAATGTGTCTGGAAATGTTACGACCTGGAGAGCGTCGCTTTTATCTGAACTCCGTAGTTGGTAGGAAAACCAATAAGCTGAGCAGTCCAGGAGTCAGCCGCACGGATGCACACGTGACGGGTCTTGTTTTGCTGTGTGGGAGCCAGGGCTAAAGTGCACAATAGAGTCATGGGTGACTGCAGCCACCAGCCTTCTCCTGGCCCTCTCTGCACAGTGCTCCCCTCTCCTCTCAATAAACTTGAGCAAATAATTAAAGAATGTTGGTTTAAAGGGAAGCCAAATTGCTAAGCTGTTTAAATGCCTCATGTTTCTGTCAGGCCCTATGTTTGCTGTAAGCTTCATATAACCTATTATTTACCTTTTTTTTTTTTCTGTTTACTTCTATAGTGTCCATGGAAAACATTGGCGAACAAGGTAAAATATATTATATTATTGTTCCAGATACAGAATTTTTAAATAGTTTCAAAAGCACATTGTACTTCTTTAGATTTGATTGGGATTAGTAAATTAGTCTTTGAGAATGTTGAGACAAGATAGGGTTAAAGATAATTCCTTTCCTTAAGTTCCCAGACTGAATACCGTCAGACACTTGGCAAAGAGCTCTACCCTGAAATGGTGGAAATTGTGCCAAAGAGTCTTCTGTCTTTGAGGCACAGGAATATCAACAATTTCCTGTCCCAACTCAGAGTATTATCCTATCACTGAGACACCTACATAATTTATAAAAACATCATTGGCTATAGTCATCTCAAGGCACTGATTTAAATGCCTTGTTGAATAATTCAAAATTTTAATGACCATCATTCTTTAAAAATATGAGTATCATCAAGCTTTAGAAAAATAAAAACTGCTGCTAAAATTTTAAAATACTAAACAGACTATATTTTAAATTAGCATATTTTATCCAACTGTATCTTACAGAATTGTTACATATTAACATATATCCAGAATGAATCATTATTAGTATATGCAAAATTAATATATTAAATTTGTATAGTACTTTTAAACACCACACACTATGTGTTTTAATACAGTATCTGAAAAAAAGTACTCAGAAATCTTTTTTTCACAGTGATCACACGTGATAAATAAGACACTTGAACTCCCCCTGGAGGAAGTCTTTGTCCAGATGTTCTCTGTTTAGACGTGTTGCCAGTACACCAGCTTTGACTGGAGCTGAGCAAATAAGCAAACGGCTTCTCAAATAGGAACTGCTGTTGTTGCTGTGTCAGTAAAGCACAGTTCTTAAAGTCTAAATGTTTTAACATTTGTTTAATGCTGTGTTTGCTCTTTAAAGTTGCAAGTATAATTACCTTATTTTTACAATTTAGGAAAGACCCTTGTTAGTTATTTTGCCCATAGATTGTTCTGTTTATGGAAGGGACCTTTCCATTCATGAGCATAGATCTAATTGTTCATTTAGGGAATTTCTAAAAAACTCTAGGCTTTAGCTATATATTCATTGGATTGTACATATTCTAGAATGAAGTAAAGGAACGTTTATAACTTATTATAATGAACGTTTGATGGTCTTAGAACAAGCAGACCTTGTGTGAATACCATGATACGAGCATGCATTTCCAGATGACAGTGATGATTATGTTTCTCTCATTTTAGTTGTATGCCTGCTGGCCTATCACCTACTTTTTGCAATGTTTGTCTGGTCGTACTGGAAAACTATCTTTACGTTACCAATGAATCCTTCAAAAGAAGTAAGTTTAAAATACTAGTAAAAGTATTCTAAAGATAGAAATCAGTTAATACTGATGGCTGAGGAATAAGTTTTATGTTTTTTTAATATCGCAAACTTACCGGATGTAGTGATTTTATGGGGTCTTTAAAAAATTAAAACAATAAATGAGAGATGATGGAGGCTTAGACCATTTCATTTTGTTATTTAATTTTATATATCATTCCCATGCTATAGCTCTCAGACGAATACATAAGCTTGGTCCTGTCTACTAAACTTCTGACTCCTTTACAGATACCCCTTTGACATCTAGGAATTTTAAATTCAACATAACTAAAAACAAACTTCTGATTTCTCACCCACTTTCCCAACTCTTTTTCCTAAAGTTGACCCATTTCCATGATGAGAGCTCCACCTTTCCCATTGTTCAGGCCCCAACCCGGGAGCCCTGCACAGCTGCTGTCTTTTCTCTCATACCCTGTTTCCCTTGGCCAGCAGATCCCTGGGCCCTGCCTTCAGGATACGCGCACTGTGGGAGCTCATGCCCCTCTGCCACTTCCACCCTCATCTGAGCCACCACCGTCTCTCAGTTTTAATTTGCAGTAGTCTGTTAACAGGTTTCCTTGCTTTTGTCCTTGCCTCCTTCTGTGTATTTTCAACACGGTAGTCAGACTGACCCTTCCAAAAGACTAGGGAGAGCCCTCACTTTCTTTGTGTCTCTGTGTAAATGGCGCCTTCTTCCCACCGAGGCCTTCTCAGACCTCTCTGTGTAAAGACAACAAACCTCTGCCTGGCATTCCTCATACCTTACCTTCTGTGTTTTTCTCCATAGCATTTACCATCTTATAACGTTCTATATTTATTAGATTATTACATTTTTATATATCATCACTAGAATACAAGTTCTACAAGAGTATGCAATTTATCTTCTTTGTTCACTGCTCCATCGCCAGCACCCCCAGCAATGTCTGACCTAACAAAAATGCTACCTTCTCAGTAAACATTTGGTGAACGACTGAAGGAAAGTGGGGAAGAAGCTGTGTGTACCAACGCGGGTTTGTGTTTATAGCTGTGGCATAGTTTTACCCATACTATTCTGGATTATTTCCTTAATATAAGTTATCAGATGTAGAATTACTAGATCAAGATAGTATAAATCCCTCACCAGATTGTTTCCCAAAGGATTGTAGCAGTTTACTATGTTACTAGTTTTGTCTGATCCTTGTCATTGCATGTTGTTGTTAAGAAACTCTTTGTTGCCAATTTAATATGTAATTTTTAGATATTAGTGAGATTTTGTGTAGTTTTGTCTTAAGTGAAAAATAGTAAAACAGAAAATATAGTTCTGTGAGTTTTCTGTGTCATTGAATCTGAGTGTTTTCTTGATTTGTATATTCTTTTAAAATTATACTCTCTTTTAATCCTAAAAGTCTACATGAGCTCAGATCTTGGTTCTTTAGTAAAAGTCTCTAGTATAAGGATGGCATGTTCCTTGGAGAAATGGCTGATTCTACAACTATGGTCAGAAATAGTCAAGATGAGTTTGGAGCATCTTGGATTGTCAGAAAGTGTAGACGTGCTAAAAAAAAAAAAAACAAAAACGGATGAGGATCTGTTAAAGGGACACAGGAGCCATAACTCCAGTCCATTCATGAAGGAAACATCAGACAAATCTCAATAGAGGGACACCCTGTAAAACACCTGCATGGTACTAAAAACTGTCAAAGTAAAAAACAAAAACAAAACACCAACCAACCAAATGAAAAACAGGGAAAATCTAAGGAACTGTCACAGCCGAGAGAAACCTGACAGACAAGTAAATGTACTGTGGTATCTCACATGGTATCTTAGAGTAGAAAAAAATATTCAGTAAAAACTAAGGAAATCTGAATAAACAGTGCACTTTAGTAATATATTGATATTGGTTCGTTAATGTATCAAATATACCATAGAAGGCAAAATGTCAGCAATGTGGGAAATTGTCTATAAATCTATGGTGTTCTTAAAAAAAATTAAACGAAAGCAAACAGTATGTATCAGCATGCCACAGAACTGTGGCCTCAGAACGGCCACATCTCAGGACTGTGGCAGGTCAAGTATGATACCTGTTCGACCCTGAGAGATGTTCCATTCCTTCAGATCCTACGGGTAGCATCTGTCTTCAGACCCGTACTGTGGCGTACCTTTGTACATAAGTGGAGGGAGGAATGGGGAACCATACCCAGTATGTGGTGGATTCCAAGGTAGAACTAGACTTTTTGACATTCGTATAAAGTGAGCAATAATTTCACCAACCTGTATTTGGATTCTGGGAGCACAGGGAGGGTGTTACACTTGTTACATTAAACATACTGGGGACTCTTCAAGTTCTAGCACACACTAGAACTTATAAGGTGAAGAGGACCCAGAACTCTGTAAGAAAAGGTAATAAATTGGTGATGATTTTAATCCATTTGACTATTACTCAGTCGTTTACTAAACTAATTTACAAGGCTAGGTTTTAAATCAATTTAGGAAGCAGGGGTTGGGAGGAATTTATCTGCCTGAGTAAAGGGAATCATCGTTCTCACTATGGAAAGTTGGAGACCAGCACATCAAATGACTTTTTAAATACACAGTGATTTAACCTGGGCCTACAATGTTTGCTCCTTTTCCATTACCGAGTTATAATGGAGCACTTAATGTGTGCCAGGGCATGAGTCTTGTCCTTGTGGAGTTAAATGCTGTGGAGAAGGGGACAAAGGACAAAGGACAAATGAGCAAACAAAATAATTTCACATTGCGGCATGTCACACAACAACAGCACTCATGGACCTGATACAGAGTATGACAGGGGAAGGGACAGAATTGTCAGGCCATCCTCAAATCAGGGAACTTGGGAAGTTCTTTGAGAAGATGACATTTAGGCAGAAACTTGGCAATATAAAGCAGCCGTCCATAGAAAGAGGAAGAGCCTTCTAGGAAGAGGAACCAGCCTGGGCACAGGTGACAGATGCTTTCTCTGGAATGTCCCTGCCACTTATTGGCTGTTAGGTCATGAAAACATCACTTGGTGTTAATGCCTTTTATACCAAGTATGTCCAAACAAGATACCCACTTCTGTGAAGATTTCTATCACGTGTTGTGCATTTACCACAGGAGGAATAGTCAGCCTAGAGAATCCTTTTTTAAATACCTTAGAAACTCATAAGGTAACTATAACACACTTACTAGTTCAATGCTAATAAATTTGATAGCTAATTTAGAAAAATTCGTATTATGTAAACTTTTTACTTAGAGAAAACTTCTTTTTATTTTCTTTCACCGTAATGGGTCTGAAGCTTTATGATCATATGAAACAAAAAGTCAGATACGCAGGATCAGTGTGGTAATAGAAACTTACTTACAATTGAGGGGCTCCCTTATAACTTTGACTTAAACTATGTAACTAAGACTTGTTTACCTCCATAATATTCTGAAATAAAAAAAAAAACTCAGTAGAAATATTCTTTGAGCAAAGATTTTAACATTTCATATTTTTGATGATGAGGATTTAGGCTCAAATATCATGATCTAATTTTTATCAAATTGTTTTTCCTTTTATCTCTCTTTAAAAATGTTTAAAAAATTATAAAATATTTTTTAAAAATTTTAAAATATTTTATGTATACAAAAAGTAAATATAGTATATAATTTAATAAATAATTAAATGAAAACCCCTAAGCAGTCACCCAGCCAGTATATCTATAACGTTCACATTTTCCATATCTCCTGTGAATTTCCCAGTTATATTTCTTTTTATTCCTCAACAAGTAATCCTATATTTTATGTTAATTATTTCTTTGTTTTCCTTTATAATTGTATCACATATATGTATCCCTCAACAATAACATATATGTTGTTTAGCTTGCTGGTTTTAAAATTTTATATGAATGGAATCATTCTGTATATGTTCTGTAAGTTGATTTATTGCTGCTGTTCAACAGTATATTGAAGTCTGTTCTTCGTTGTACACAGTTGTAGTTCATTAATTGTACGTGCCAGTAATGTTCCATTATTTCAATTATATCATATCCCAGTGTACCAATTATCTTTCTGATGAACACTTGGGTCATTTAGCTTTTTCTATTTCAAACAATGATGCTGTGATTATTCTTGTACATGTCTCCTGAAACACATTAATAGACGTTCATACAAACCTAACTATATGTGTGTGTGTGTGTGTTTTATTCAGTAGGAACACAAACAGATTTTCAGTTTTTCTCAAATACTTTCAATTAGATGAGCCAAATTGACAGTGTAAGAAGTGAAATTGTTACTTCTGTTGAGTACTGGAGGAGATTTCATGGAATTATTATCTCTAAGTTAAAATTTACTTAGACGAGAAACTATGCTTAATGGATTTGTTTCTCCTTTTGTTCTGAATAACATCCAAGTGAAAAATTTGTTCATTGAGATATTCATTGGGCCTTTTTATTTATTAATATATTAATAATTGCACAGATCTCGATACTCCATAAGCATTTTTCTGTACAGTATTCTGAGTTCTATAAACATCGGAGGAAGTAGGTATTACTGTATTATTACATAGTTCTCTTTGAAGCACATATTAAACCCTTTTTCTAGATGCATAAACTGTGAGGATAGCAGACTTGCCCAGATTTCACACTCTATCATCTCTCTGAATATGCTGTATACCATTAATACTTTATAAATGCCTTTTACTGGGTATGGTAGAGTGGACCAAGATGTTATAATATCTCTGAAAATGAATACTGATTGAAATCTAAATTTATTCTCCAGTTCCATCTCTCTTATGCAGAGAAGGAGTTGTTGGAGAGAGAGCCAAGAGGAGAAGCCCATCAGGAAATTCTTAGGCGGGCAGCCAAAGACCTTCCCATCTACACCAGGACCATGTCTGGGGGTAGGTGTCCACGATGAGCTTTGGAACAGTATCCAAACAGTATGTTACCATGACTGTTAGAAACCGTATTTATATGTCAAACGCTCATTTCAAAATACTGTGTTATTTCTTGGATTGCTATTAAATATTTCCTGTGCAATTCCATGAAACAGAATGGAGACATGAATAACAAACACTGTGTCAAAGGGATCTCAACTAAATTGGAACTGACACTCAGTGAAGCGTGAGAAGTGCACAAGTTTCCATTTGTAGTAGTATTGACATTTAAAGTTTCAATTATAAACTTTCCTATTTATATTTAATTTATAGCAAATATAAAATTAATACTTTTGTAGGATTTTTCATAACCTTAAAACAGTAGTTATATGAGTTATGTAAAACATCAATTAGGTAGGGCGGCGCCTGTGGCTCAGTGAGTAGGGCACTGGCTCCATATACCGAGTGTAGCGGGTTCAAGCCTGGCCCCATCCAAACTGCAACAACAAAAAATATAGCCAGGCATTGTGATGGGTGCCTATAATCCCTACTCGGGGGCTGAGGCAAGAGAATTGCCTAAGCCCAAGAGATGGAGGTTGATGTGAGCTGTGACGCTACAGCACTCTACTTAGGGCAACAAAGTGAGACTCTGTCTCTAAAAAAAAAAAAAAAAAAACCATCAATTAGGTAGGTATGATAACTATTTTTTTTTATCTAATTCTAAAATTTATACTGTTTTTTTTTTTTAACAAATGAACTAAATTAATAAATCTTTCTTAGCTCATATTTTTTAGGTAATTTAACAACTATTCACTTAAACAACTGACATACATGGACTTTTGATACTTGCTTACCAGGACTCACCCAGAAATTCTGTAACTTTATACCTGGGCTGTCAATAGGAAATTTAAGACCCCTAGAAATAAATTACTGCCTGAGTTTCCAAAGCTAGTTGTTGACAGTACAGTGTGCAAAAACAAAACAAAACAAAAACAAAAACAGGTGATCTCATGCTTAGTCCAACTTAAAAGGTTTTTGACACATAGTAAGGTACAGGAAATGGTTTAACTGAGCAAGACCTTCTGATTATTTTGATGGAAATGGACATGTTTGTACCCTTAGTAAGCCTCAATTGAGAATGGCTTAGGAAATTTTCGTCAGGAGAGTCTCTGCTCTTGGGAAACCTCTCTAGAGGAACTGTGGCTGTGGGCAAGGCAGTCCATTTTTGCATTTAAGGAGAGTCAAATATTCTATTTTTACCAAAATTCTGTGTGCTTTTAGGAATTTAAATGTGGAGAGATGATAAAAGCCATTTTGTTGTATATTCAATTCATGTTAAATGTAAGACTAAGAGGAGCTTTTTGTTCCTAGCAATCCGATACTGTGACAGATGCCAACTTATTAAACCCGATCGCTGCCATCACTGTTCCGTCTGTGATAAGTAAGGAAACCTTTCATTTCCAAAATATCTACATGCTGGTGGTCTTTCTATGCAATGTTTCTTTTCTCACTGTTGTCCGTATTGTGTCTTTCTTACTCACACTTCTCAGATTGTTATTTAGGAAATACAGTTAGTCTATTAATGCCAGCGTGGCGTAGGGCCACAGTCAACTTTCCCTCTTCCCCCAGATTCCCCACGTCCCAGTGCATGGGTTTTAGCAGTTCTGACTTGGCTGGTTCAATTCAGCAACACTTCTTCTATGAGTGTTTCCCATCTTTATACAGATAACCTAGTTGATTTCCTGACAGATGTTGTTAGGTACTTAATATACTACACAGACAGTATTGTGTGGCTTAAGAATTAATATTAAAGAAAAAGTTTTATCCAAACTTAAGGTAAATCTGTTTTGTGTTTTGTACTTTCTTTAGCATAAGATTGTTGTATATTATGTATTAACTTATGTTGTTTTTAGAAAATAAGTTAATTTACATCCTAAAACATGTATATTTTGAATTTAAAGTTCTATTATTGTATGTTAACTAGACTTTGCTATAGTGTTTATTTTAGATAAGAATTTTTGCAATTTTTCAATAAGCAAATCATTCTGCAGTATTTTACTTGCCACAACTCTGAAATAATCAGATTTTATTTTCTTTTTATAATTTAATGTGATTAAAATTTGTGGGATGTTGAGTTTTGTGTTTTGTTTTGTTTTCTAGATGTATTTTAAAGATGGATCATCATTGCCCATGGTAAGTATGACTCTATACTTAAATATGTTTCTGTTTCTTATAAATTTTAACGCATTGAATTATATCTATATACATTTTTTACAAATGAAATATTACCTTAGCTTACCTAGGAGGTAATTTCAGATTTAGTTTGTAATATTTGTTTAATTAGGAGAATTTCTAAGAAATAATTTAAAACCAGCTGGTTGACATTATAAAAGTTAATTTCACATGTTAGTTCAGAACAAAGAACTTTCTTTGTATCTGCATAAGCACAGAGATTCTATAATAGTTACAGAAATAATACAGAAAGATATACACATAAATTATATTAGATACGTCAGTGGAAAGTTCTAATAAAGAATTAAGCCATCTAAAATTTTAACAATTTATCTGGGCACAGTGGCTTATGCCTCTAATCCTAGCACTCTGAGAGGGCAAGGTGGGAGGATTGCTTGAGCTCATGAGTTCAAGACCAGCCTGAGCGAGAGCAGGACTTCATCTCCACTAAAAACAACAACAACAACAAACAACTAGCCTGGCATTGTGGCGGGAGCCTGTACTACCTACTCCAGAGGCAAGAGGATGGCTTGAGCCCAAAAGTTTAAGATTGCTGTGAGCTGTGACAACACGGCACTCAATCAGGGTAACAGAGTAAGACTCTGTCTCAAATTAAATAAATAAAGTTTTAACAATTTATTTTAAATAAAATAATAATAAGGAGTGTATCAGAAAAATATATATGTATGTTTAAACAAGACTTTTCCACTCCATAAATTTTATTAATTTTGTCTTATATTGTTAAGTTACAGAATTAGGTAATTTAGAGGATTATTTGAAAGATCTAATTGCTGAAGGTTGATTTTCTTGCCTTTTCCTGCATTTTTCATGTCAGTATGCACCATGCCAAGGTTTGCCAGCCAGATTGGATTTGGACATTAATCATATTTGTTCTACAAGCCTTATATATCATTTCAGGTACACATGCCCACAACTCCATACTAGGTCTGAGTTGAACCAAAAGCTGAATTTTATGCTGAACTTGAACAACATAAGTTGTAATTCTTATAATTCTAGACAGAAGAAGCTCAAACTCAGAAGAAGTCTTCTTCCTTCTCAAATTTAGTCTAGAGAGCAATAGGCAGTCAAAATGTCACACCAAAACCTGTCTTAAAGAGACTAAAGTATAAATCAGATGTTATAAAATCTAGGATCAAAATCATTTTCTTTCTATAAAAATGATCTTCATCATTTAATATAAAAACTGCTTCCTACATTCCTATAGGAAGAGGAACAGTCTGTCTTCTCCCTTCAAATTTTCTCCTTGTCCACAAGAGTCATTGTTACACCCACATTATCCAAAGTCTTACAGGACCCTAAGCTTTTGCCTTCTCATTCTTTTCTCTTTAAGTGACACAAGTAATCAAAGGAAATACAATGTATCCTTTTGAGACAGAAAACATTTAGAGTAGGCTAATTGTTTCCAATATGATTTCTTGTGTTATTTAATTCCAATGCTACAAAAGACAATCTCAGCAATTGGTTTGCATTCCCACTGAAACCTCTAATGTGCAAATATTTCTGTTTTCATACAGTGTGCACCCACAATTTTTGGCCTTTTTATGAATTCATTGCCCATATACAAGATCTTTAAGTTAAAAAAATATATATATATATTAAATCTGGGCGGCGCCTGTGGCTCAGTCGGTAAGGCGCCGGCCCCATATACCGAGGGTGGCAGGTTCAAACCCGGCCCCGGCTGAACTGCAACCAAAAAATAGCTGGGCGTTGTGGTGGGCGCCTGTAGTCCCAGCTACTCGGGAGGCTGAGGCAAGAGAATTGCTTAAGCCCAGGAGTTAGAGGTTGCTGTGAGTTGTGTGAGGCCACGGCACTCTACCGAGGGCCATAAAGTGAGACTCTGTCTCTACAAAAAAAAAAAAAAAAAAAATTAAATCTAATACTCTTCCATACCTTATAGGTTTTTAAGTAAAAAGGTAATTTTTATGTGAACATAATTTCATTTAAAAAATTTAGAAGGAAAAATATTTTATTAGCAAAGTCAGGAGAAAGTGAGTTTGTTTTACCAACCATAGAGTGAGAACAAGGACATTTGAGGAAAGAAAACAATGTGTGTGTGTTCCATGCAGTACATTCATCGTGCCGGTTACTCCACCAGTGAAGGCCGGGCCGTTCCACGCAGGTGTAGTATCACATTGACACGAGGTGGGGGAGCCGGTGATGTCCTTGCTTTTAAGATAAGGAGGGAAAAAACTTAGAAAGATGACTATAACTTGATTTGTATTTATATTAATATGATTATATTAATATGATTGTTTGAGGTTTAACTCTCCCCTACAATATAATGATTTTAGAATAAGAACTGCAAAGTTATAAATTTCCATATTTGGAATCAAAGAACATAAGACTAGCTTCCAGAGATGATCTCAGAATGCTTATTTTACAGATAAGGAAAATGAAATTCTGATAGACTATTTCACTCCATCGGGGCCACATAATTGATTGTCAAAGGGGCATTATGACCCTGACTGTCTGACTCCCGGTTCTATTTCTTCTCTTAAACCTCCAGTTTAATGTGTTTTGACAGTCTGGTTGCTTCAGTAATGGCATGCAAAGTGCATTTTGTGAAGATGTCTCATCTAATTTGGGAAAACTTCAAAGATTTTAACTTAATCACTGTTGGAAATCAAACCCAAAGACAATGTAGAGTGGTGGTTCTCAACCTTCCTAATGCTGCGACCCTTTAATACAGTTCCTGTGGGTTGCAACCCACAGATTGAGAACCACTCACAGAGAGGAAGGACTTAGCCTGACTTAAGTTTCTTATAAGCTCTATCCTTTTACGGGTATGTTTATTTGTATACCTGGATGTGAAAAATCATTGTTCGTGATTGATTAAAGCAAAATTAAGTATAATAATGTTTAGATGTAGACAGAAATCTCTTCATAGTGAAAAAGATTTTTTAATGTTTGTACAAAGAAATCTTATGAGTTATACATAAAGAAATGCTAATAAATTTAAAATGAGAAGAAACTAAACACTGTGTTTAGTTGAGCATACACATACCTAGATGGAAGATATGAAACTCACTGAAAATATTTTTGTTTTGTTGACAGGGTGAACAACTGTGTTGGATTTTCAAATTATAAATTCTTTCTCCTTTTCTTGGCTTATTCTCTGCTCTACTGCCTTTTTATTGCGGCTACAGATTTACAGTATTTTATCAAATTTTGGACAGTAAGTGATAACCTTGGTGATTCTTTTTTAGTATAAAAAATAAGTAACATAGATTTTTCAGTAAAGAACTATTTCCCACACTGACTTTATACTATAGGGCTATTTGGTATCAGTCAGTCATTATTCACAGATTCTGTTCTTTGGTAATTTTCCTCCTCCATTAAAATGTATTTGCAACCCCCAAGTCAATACCAATAGAGCTTTTGTGATCGTCTACAGACATTTACACAGTGGCAAAAATTTGAGCTGCCCTCCGTGCACACTCCCAGTTGAGGTTGAACAGGTGACACTCTGTCTTCTTGTTTCAGCTCCCATACTGTAAACAGGTGTGCTTTTCACAGTCAATGTAGTGCCATGTTTTTTTTTGCCTTTTTGTGCTTTTTATCGATTTTGCTGTTAAAATGTCTTCAAGTGTAGTGCTGAATTGTGGTCTAGTGTTTCTAAACAAGAGAAGATTGATGTGTCTTATGGAGAAAACACATGTGTTACAAATACATGAGCTTAATTCAGGCATGAGTTGAGGCACTCTTCAACATGAGCTTTATATTAATGAATCAGCAATATATATTAAACGATGTGCCTTCCAGCAGAAACACACATAAAACAAGGTTCTGTACTGATCAGCTGATGAAGATGTGACCAGAGAGTCCCATGGAAAACTAACCCCATGTGTTCCTGAGGAGGAATGGTTCAGCATTCACAAACTCAGCGTTTGCAGTGACTTTCTAAAACATAACCACTGCGAACAGTGAGAATTGACTACAGAAGTTTTTTTTCAACTTTGAAAATAGAAGTGTTTTCTTTATATGCAACAAGATTATTTTTAAACAATTATGTGTATAATATCCTGAATTTTTATGAGATATTGCTTGATTAGGCTTTAAGCAACCCATTTGTTTTCTGCTAAATATTTTAAATGTTGGCAAAACATAAATCTAAACTGAATATTATAAATACCCAGATATCCTCCTTGTGAACATCAAATGATGGTAAAAAGTCATTTATCTCTTTCTAGGATTGCTTTATTATTTTCATTAAATTATCCTTTATTATAGTCAAAATTTTTGAATGTCGACATCTTTTATGTGAGGTTTGAACCAAATTCAATGCCAAAGCATTATTGAATGCCTCTTGTGTGGCTGTTACCTTGCTAAGCATTCAAAGATACCAGCTTAAAGAATGATTCCCAGTGAATATCTGGGAGACTATTACCTCACTGCTGCTTATTCCTATGGATGGTCTTAGTTTCAAAACACAAATATATTTGGAAAGGAACCACCAAAGTTTTCACTGTGCAGACTCTGCTGTCAAAACCTATCAGTGATATGTGCATCAATCTGTCAGGTGGCCCAGGGAATTGAAACATCATGACCTTTTTCCAGAAGGGCCACCACTTAGCAGCTCCGGTGCTGTGTCCAGAGCCTCTCTCCCTCCACTCCAGAGCCAGTCTCTTTGGACCTACAAACAGTGAAAGTCCAACTGGCTTTGCTCTGAGATGGACGCATAGATGTTGTAAGGTGTATTTTACACAGGTGTTCTGTGCTAAGGTTGATCTTTTCTGTGATGCTGTTCTTCATAATAGCTTGAACCATCATGTATTGCTCTAGATATTCTTTTAGTTGACACTGTTGTTTGTAGTAATGTAAAACATCAATGAGAACAGTAGCTAAACTGTGCCAGTTAACCATCACTTTCTGGCATTGTAATAAAACTATTTAAACATCTGTGACTTTATAGCATTTTAACAAAACATTCTATCTTGCTTCCTGCTGTTATCATTTACACATACACTGCCATAATTTTCTATGGTTTGCTTATGCACAATAACATAAATATTCTAAATTTTAATATCATTTCCATATACAGGGCGGACATAAAGTTCAAGTGCAGTTTACTCTGTTAAACTATTTTAAATTGCACATGAACTTTATGTCTACCCTGTATATTCATATTTCAGCATTTATTTTAATCTGATGAGGTATATATTTTCCCCAAGGTTTTAATACAAAGCCACATATCTTTCTCCATATCTAAATTTAAGAAAATTCTTAAGTGCAAAAAAAAAAAAAAAAAAGTCTTACTGATTTACTTATAAAAGTAGGGGAATACATATCCCTTTGACAAAACATTTTATTCTCTTCCTTTCTTTATAGAATGGCCTACCTGATACTCAAGCCAAGTTCCATATTATGTTTTTATTCTTTGCTGCAGCTATGTTCTCTGTCAGCTTGTTTTCTCTGTTTGGCTATCATTGTTGGCTTGTCAGCAAAAATAAGTCTACATTAGGTGAGTATCCAGCTATTGTATAACAGTTGACAGAACTTTAAATACATAGATATTCATTGCCAGTTGTCACATGATTAAATGCCAAGTTGTCCTGAAGTGGTAAAATCATTCTTCTTTCCCAATTGTTTTGTGGAATATCACTTAGATACACTCAGGTTCACTCATTCTCACTATTGTCTGTAAAGCATTATATATTAACAGACACAGTGGTGAACACTCTAGTGAGGGGCACAAAAATGAACAACCAAACATAAAAGTAACTACAAAATGCAAAGTTCTTTGAAGGAAAGGAACAAGATGCTGAGGGGTGAATAAAGGAGTGAGGATGGTGGAAGGAAACTATTTAGAATAAGTGGTTAGGGAAGAGCTCATCCCAACAAAACAGGACTTAACCTAAGAAGTCAGCCATGGAAAGAGAAAATAGTATGTTAAAAGCCCTACAGATACGAGATGGCAACAAAAGCGGTGCTTAGAGGGAACCATATAGCTGTAAATACCTATATGTGAAAAGGAGAATTATCTCTATTAAAAACTTTACCCTTAAGGAGCTAGAAAAAGAAGAGCAAAATAAAACCAAAGCCTGCAGAAGGAAGGAAATAAAGATAGGAGAGCATGGAAATAAAGAATTTACTATTTTTAAAATAGTAAATCAATGAAATCAATAATTGGTTCTTTAACAATATCAACAAATTTAACAACCCTTGGCTAGCAAGAAAAAAAGAGAAGACTCATCACAAGAATCAGAAATGGAAGTGGGGATATTACTACTGATTTTATAAAAATAAAAAGGATTATAAGAAAATAACTATTTATACTTAAAAAAAACTATGGACACTAGATGAAATGGAAAGATTACTAGAAATATACAAACTACCAAACTGACTAAAGAAAAAATGGAAAATCAGAACAGACCTATAATAAGAGATTGCTTCAGTAATCAAAAGCTTACAATGAGGAAAAGCCCAGAACAGAATAACTTCACTGGTGAATTTTAGCAAACATATAAAGAAGAATTAACTCAAAATCTTCTCAAATTCGGCTAAACATTAGAAGAGAACAGAAAGAAACACTTCCTAACTCTGTCAGATCAGCATTGCCCTAGTACCAAAGCCAAGGACATCACAAGAAAACTATAGACCACTATCCCTCATGTATATGGATGCAGTGATCCTGGACAAATACTAGCATACCAAATCCAGCAGTATATTAAAATTACTATACACAAATCAAGAAGGATTTGTCCCAACAACGCAAGGGTGTTTCTATATGTAAAAATCAATTAGTGATAATATACCACATTAATAGAATGAAGGAAAAGACACACGATCATCCCAATTGATGCAGAAAAGTATGGGGCAAAAATCCAACATCCTGGGTCGGCACCTGTAGCTCAGTGGCTAGGGCGCCAGCCACATAAACTACACTGGAGTTGGCAGGTTCGAATCCAGGCCGGGCCTGCCGAACAGCAATGACAACTGCAACAAAAAATAGCCAGGTGTTGTGGTGGGCGCCTGTAGTCCCAGCTACTTGGGAAGCTGAGGCAAGAGAATTGCTTAAGCCCAAGAGTTTGAGGTTGCTGTGAGCTGTGACACCACAGCACTCTATCCAGGGCAACATAGTGAGACTGGGTCTTAAAAAACAAAATAAAAAAATCCAACATCCTTTCATTATTAGGAAAAAAGAATCACACTTACAAAACTAGGAAAAGAAGGGAATTTCTCAACCTGGTTAGGGGACAATGGGCATTTATAAGAAATAACATTATAATCAACAGTGAAAAACTGAAAGCTTTGCTCCTAAGATCAGGGACAAAACAAGGATGCCCTTTTTCACTATTGCTAGTGAAAGTTCTAGCCAGAGTAATTAGTTGAGAAAAAGGGAGAAAGTTACCCAAAAGAAATAAGTAACTCTAAACTTAGGACAGGTTCTTTTATATGGAAAACCCTAAAGAATTCACAATAAAAACTGTTAGCTAATAAACAACATCTGCAAAGTTGCACGGTTTAAGATCAATGTGGAGAAAAATCAATTGTATTTCCATGCACTAGCAATAAACCATCCAAAAAAGAAATTAAGAAAACAATCCCATTTTAAAAGCCCTCAGAAAATAAAACACTTAGGAATAAATCTACCAAGGAGGTGCAAAAGTAGCACACTGAAAACTATAAAACATTATGGAAAGAAATTCAAGAGAACTTCCCATGTGCATGGACTGGAGGGCCTAAGATTGTTAAGATGGTAATATTACACAAAGTCAGTTGCAGATTTAGTGCAATTTTTTTTTTTTTTTTTGACAGAGAATCTCACTCTGTTGCATGGGCTAAAGCAGGCATCCTCAAACTTTTTAAACAGGGGGCCAATTCACTGTCCCTCAGACCATTGGAGGGCCAGACTGTAGTTTAAAAAAAAAACTATGAACAAATTCCTATGCACACTGCACACATCTTATTTTGAAGTAAAAAAACAAAACGGGAACAAATACAATCACACCGCCTCATGTGCCCCGCGGGCCGCAGTTTGAGGACCTCTGGGCTAAAGTCAGTGGTGTCATTATAGCTCACTGCAACCTCAAACTCGTGGGCTCATGTGATTCTTCTGCCTTAGCCTGCTCAGTAGCTGGGACTAGAGGCACCTGCCCCAGCACCTAATTGTTTTATTGTTTGTAAAGATGAATTTTCACTTTGTTGCTCAGGCTGGTCTTGAACTCCTGGCTTCAAGCAGTCCTCCTGCTCCTGCTGTGGCCTCCCAAAGTTCTAGGATTGCAGGCATGAACCACTATGGCTGGCCTCAATGCAATTTTAGTGGTCCTTTTGCATAAATTCAAAAGTTGATCATCAAATTCATGTGGAGGATGAATGCAAGAGGCCCCAAATAGCCAAAATCATAATCAGAAGAAGAGCAAAGCTAGAAGACTCACATTCTTGATTTCAAAACTAAGCTACAAAGATACAGTCATTGAAACAGTATAGTCCTGGAATAAGGATAGACATGTAGATCATTATCATAGAATTGAGAGTCCAGAAGTAAACCCATACTTTTCTATCCAATTGATTTTTAACAAGAATCCCAAGACCATTCAATGAGAAAAGAAAACTCTCTTTGACAAATAGTGCTGCAGCTCATTATCCACATGGCAAAAAATAAAACTGAAACCCTACCTCACACCAAATACAAAAATGAACTACAAATGGACAAATGACTTAAGTGACAGAGCAAAAACCATAAAACTCTTAGAAGAAAATATATGGATAAATCTTTAGGACTTTGAATATGGCAGTGAACTCTTAGATATCAAAAGTGTGAGCAACAAAAGAAAAATAGGTAATTTAGACTATCATAATTAAAAACTGTATACATCAAAAGGCATCATTAAGAAAGTACTAAGACAGTCTGTAGAATGAGAATGACACTTGCAGTTCATATATCTGGTAAAGGCCTAGTATACTGGATATTCCAAGAAATATTGAGTCAACAATAAAACCACAAACAACCCAATTAAAAAATTAGCAAGGGATTTGAATAGATACTTAAAAATAAAGAAAAGATACAAATGATCCATAATCACAGAAAAATGTGTTCAGTGTCATTAGTCATTAGGGAAATACACATTAAAACCACAGTGAGGTACCTCTTCATACTCACTAGATAGTTACAACAAAGAAACAGAAACAAGGGTTGATGAGGATGCAGAGAAATTGGAGCCCTCGTACATTGCTGGTGGGAATATAAAATAAGGCACCCACTGTGAAAATCAGTTTGGCAGTTCTCTACCAAGTTAAACAGTATCCATGTGAGCCAGCAATTTTATGCCTATGTTTATACCCAAAAGAATTGAAATAAAGACTCAAACAGATACTTGTATCCCAGTGTTCATAGTACGACCATTCATGCTAGTCAAAGGGTAGAAATAACCCAAATGTCCATCAAAGAACGGAGGAAGTACGGCAGAACTGTGCAGTGGGGTATTAGCCACAAAAAGGAACAAAGCACTGAGATCAGCTATAACGTGTAGGAGCCTTGAAAACACGCTGAGTGAAAAAAGCCGATCACAGAAGATCTTTTATTATATGATTCCCAGTTACATAAAATACATAGAATAGGCAGATCCCTTGAAAAAAATCATATTAATAGTTGCCAGGGATGAGGAGAATGGGAAGTTGGGAGTGACAACTTACTAAGTTTCTTTGGGGGTGATGAAAATATTTATGAACTTGATATAGGTGGCAGCTGCACAAAATTGTGAATATATTAAGTGCCACTGAATGCTTTAGAAAGGCTAATTTCTATGAATTTCACCTCAGTTAAAAACAATAGTCCTGTAGGAAAAGAGGGAAACAATTAGGAATATTTGAGAAACTTTTTATGTTGTTAGAGCATAGAAAGCTAAAGATTAGGAAATATATTAGGAGGTTTGAAAAATAAGCAGGGACTCTGCTGTATCAAGTTTCCAGGCTAAGGTTAGGAGTTTGGGAATGCAGCCAGACTTACAATCCTTGTAATCACAAAGGGCCCTTCAAGCTGTGAGATTTGATGATTACAATATATAGTGAAGATTAGTAGGCAGTCAGTTAAGCTAATTTTTAGCATTCTGGTGAAATCTTACTACTACACATGCTATCAGGGTGAAAATATTGGTATAATAAAGTAATTACTAAGCAAAGTATCTCATTTCAAATTATGTGGTGGGCAATTAAATTATAATTCATCAAAAGTAAATGAATTATTTCTGGAAGCTTTTTATTTCTAGAAACTTCTAGATGTAATTTGTAGCGTGGAAGGAACTTATCTGGACAGTATGGTCCTATAGTTATAAAAATGTTTTGTAAAAAGCCATATATCCTAGGAAGACAGATACTAAGGATTTTGCAAATTGCCACATTTTTCCTAGTACCTGGCTCTGCTACTTAGATTTTTGTTTTTGAAATGGTGGACAAAAATCAGTACATTTCTATGTTCATATATTTCATCCAAAAATGAAATTTTAGATTTTGATTTCAACAGTATTCTAGATGAAAATGTAGCATTATAGAGAGAACACTGATGACCTGGCACAAGTCTCACCATGTCATTTATTTGATGTGTGACTTTAGGCAAGTCCCAGGGCCTCTCTGAACATCAGCTTTCTTGTGCAGAGTGAACTCCACCAGCTGCAGCCTCTGGCTCTGGATCGGATGCTGGTTTGGACAAAGTAGCTTTAAAGTATATTTTTTTGTGAGCAGGGCACTGGCCTGATATACCCATGGTGGTGGGTTCAAACCCAGCCCCGGCCAAACTGCAACAAAAAAAATAGCCGGGTGTTGTGGCAGGCGCCTGTAGTCCCAGCTACTCAGGAGGCTGAGTTAAGAGAATCGCCTAAACCCAGGAGTTGGAGGTTGCTGTGAGCTGTGATGTCATGGCACTCTACCAAAGGTGATAAAGTGAGACTCTGTCTCTAAAAAAAAAAATAAAGTACATTTTTTTAGTCAGCTGGAACAATTTTATGATTAGATGAGATAAAATGTCAGTGAAATTAGAAAATTGAGTTTATTGATTAAAAGCACAGGGTGTACACTATATATAAAATGTAGTCTCATTTTGGTTAAAAAATGTAGATTTTTATTTATCCCTATTCATCCATCCACCTATTTATCTATTAATCATAAGACCTATAAGATGTAAAGTTTTAATTTGCTACTTTGCATTTTCTAATTTTCCATAATAATAAAAAAATTGTTTAAAAATTAAAATAGATGTACTTATATCTTACGATATTTTAAAGCAGAACAGACAACTATATTTCAGAGTTGTTAATAAAGTACTTAAGCACCCACAGGTGGCTAGCCACTGCTTTTCAGAGTTTCCTCGCTTAATTCGATTATTGCTAAATATTAGGAATTACTGGTAAATATGTTCTTTACTCATGTGATTGTTTTACGATCTTTTTTTTAGAGGCATTTAGAAGTCCAGTGTTTCGACATGGAACAGATAAGAATGGATTCAGCTTGGGTTTCAGTAAAAACATGCGACAAGTTTTTGGTGATGAGAAGAAGTACTGGTTGCTACCCATTTTTTCGAGGTACTTTGTTGTGAAATTTTTCAGGCTTCAAACTAATGAAAATAATCCAACAAAATTTCAGGAAAAGCCTCTAGTTCCATAGCTCTGTAATTCTGCACAGGGACTCCTGCATTTTAAAGTATCATTTTATGATTCACTATTATATTAATGTAGAAATCAGTTAATTTATCATCTTCCTAAATATAAACAACTATATTGAAGCCAATATCTGATACACGTTTTGCCTGTAATAACAAGTGTTCTGCTTTCAAACTTCAGAATTTTAACAGGGTTTCACTCTGTTGTCTTTTTTATGCTTGAATTACAAGTTTTAATTTTAATTACAGTCTAGGTGATGGCTGCTCCTTTCCAACTTGCCTTGTTAATCAGGATCCTGAACAACCATCTACCCCTGCGGGACTGAATTCAGCAGCTAAAAAGTAATCTCATATTATATATGTATATATTTTCATTTTATTTTTAAATAATGCATTTTACTCTCTCGTATCTTTTGGTTATGTGTTCCTTAAAAAAGCTTTAAGAACATATAATAATTTACTATTAATACAATAGTTTCCTCTTGGAATGAGGAAGGGTACATGGGGAGGGTGTTTGAATTGTTTGTAATATTCTGTTATTAGTCTAGGTGGTAGGTAAAAGGTCTTAATTTGCAATATATGTTTTGATTGCCTGAAATATATGACTATTTTTTAAATGTCATGCTTAAAAGAAAGACACGTAAGTCAAAATTAGCTCCCATTGCTTGTGTAAGCAGGACAGATTTCCGCTCTGTCTCTCTATATCCTCTCCGTGATAACTAGTATAGAGGCCAGAAGAACTTCCGTGGATCAGGACTTTGAACATTAAATGGAACCCAGACATCAGCTTGACAATTCCATCAGCAACAGTGCTATTGAAAGACCTCTTACCACTATCTGAGCCATGTCTGTGGAGAGAGAGGGGAAGGGGGTCCTGGAAATTCATTGTCTGGAGACTTTTGATCCAGCCTCAAGTTTGTTCTGTTTTCATTCTATCAAGAATTTGATTCTGAATTTGCTACTAACTGGCAAAAGGAAGAACTACTTAAGCTTTTAAATTACTAGATATGAATTTTCAATGGTTTGAAACTCCAATTTTTGTGTCTTTATGTCAGATTTGTGTATGACTTCTGATCTTTCAGTGGAAGCCAGTAGCAAAAGCCTGACTATAATGTCATTCTTCCTTAAATTTTAGACATTTCCTGACTTGCTGCAATGCCACAGACAAGGACCCACACTGACATCCCTCCCAGTCAGTGAATATTTCTCATTGAACTCAGCACTTTTTCCTGTGGAACTTTGAGTAACCCCAAAATCCTTCTAGAGAGAGTGTTCCTGGCACCCATTACAAAATTATAAAAGAGATGAAACCTATTTGCTACCTCATCCCTAGAGTGAGCTGTGTACAGGCCAGACTGTCAGTTAGTGAAGGAGCCAGATGTATTTCACAGGGATATTCAAAGATAATCAGAAGTTTTGTTAAAACCATGTCATGTCCTGAGAGTTTGGCCTTGAAAAGTCTACAGGAGGGGTCCAAAAACTTTTTAAATAAGGGGCCAGTTCACTGTCCCTCAGACAGTTGGAGGGCTAGACTATAGTTTAAAAAAAAAACTATGAACAAATTCCTATGCACACTGCACATATCTTATTTTGAAGTGAAAAAACAAAACGAGAGCAAATATTTAAAATGAAGAACAAGTAAAGTTAAATCAAACTTACCAGTACTTCAATGGGAACTGTGAGGCTGCTTTTGGCTAATGAGATAGTGAATGTCCGGTTCCATATTTGTCACTGCTAGTTGTAACAAGTGATGCAAGTGTGCATCAGTTAGTCTAGATCTGGTTGGAGATTTCAGATGTTTCATTCTGGAAAAAGTCTGTTCACAGACATAAGTGCTGCCAAAGACGGTTGCCATTTTGAATGCATGGTTCCTGAGATTAGGATATATCTCAGAGGGGAGAAATGCATAGAAATTAGGAAGGCTGCTTGACTTGAATGTGTTTTTCAGAGAGTCACAAATGGGTTATGGAAAAGCTGTATGTCCTGTTCATGGAGCTGAAGCTCTTTAAATCTAAATTGGAATACCTTTTGCAATTTTTCCAATGAATCCACACATGTTTTATTTGGGAATGCAACCAATGGATTTTCCGCTAACAGATTTTGAGTTGTGGGGAGATGGCAGAAATTTTCCTCCTTCACTTGTTTGCTGAGGAGGCCTAATTTTACTTCAAATGCTTTCACATGTGATTGCATATCACAAATGAGCTTCCCCTTTCCTTGAAGTTGCACATTGAAACTGTTGAGTAGCTCTGTTACGTCTGTCAGAAAGTCAAGGTGCCATTTCCATTCTGCATCATTGAGCTCTGGTATTTCTTTGTTTTTTGAAAGCAGAAAAGCCGTAATTTATGGAAGTAAGTCATAGAAATGTTTCAAAACTCTCCCTTGACTCAGCCAGTGAACTTCTGTGTGATACAAAACATCTTCATAGGCAACATTTAGCTCAGACAGAAATTCCTAAACTTGTCTGTGGTTTAGTGCATTAGCTCTAATGAAGTTAACACAAGATACCACAGTTTTCATAATAGAGTCCCACTTCAGTGATTTACTACACAGCGCTTGTTGGTGGATGAGGCAGTGTATGGCTATTGGATGAGAATGGTTATGTTTGTCCATCTCTTGGTTAATGTGAGCAATTACTCCTTTCTTAGACCCCACCATGCTAGGAGCACCATCAGTTGTCACACTGGCTAGTTTTGCCCAGTCCAGCTCCAAACTATTCACAGTTTGGCAAACCTTTTCATAGATATCCTCTCCTGTAGTTGTTCCTTTGATGCTTTAAAGTGCAGCAAGCTCTTATGTGACTTCTAAATAGTCATTTGTCCCACGAATAAAAATTAGAAGTTGTGCAGAATCACAAACATCATTACTTTCGTCGAGTGCCAAGGAAAAATAGGAAAGTTTTTTTGCAGAGTTTTGCAAATGCTGATGCAAATTGTCTCCCATTTCTTCAATCCTTTGTGTAATTGAGGGTCCTGAAAGACTCAGTGTCCTAAATAAATCGGCCTTCTCTGGACACATCTCTTTGGCAACAGAAGGAAGGCATTCTTTAACAAATTCTCCCTCCACAAATGGTCTGCCAGTGCACGCTATTAGCTTGGCAACTTGAAAACTTGCTCGCAGTGATGAAGTATTTAGCTGTTTCTACTTCACAAAAGTATTTTGCTGAGTTGTCGATGTATATTTCAGTTTTAATATTTAATCTTTTCTCACTTCTCCAAACAATCATATTTATCTTTATGTTGAGTTTGATAGTGTCGATGCAAATTGTATTCTTTGAACACAGACACTATATTCTGGCATATTAAACACACAGCTCTTTCCTTGTACTGCACGAAAAAGTAATCAAAAATAATCACTGTTCTTTGAATATCCTACACTCCGAATCAATTTTTCTCTTTCTTGATATCATTGTTTCCTAGGGATTCCAAATTGCTATTAGTAAAATACCAATATATATCTACACCACTCCAAAAACAATATACCAGCAATAACTTTGCCCACACAGAGACATATAGACTGCACTGCCCATCAGTGCAGTCTGATCAGTGTCCATCATTTCAGCCTCGCCAGTGCTCATATAGTGGAACTCTGCTTTTATCTCAGTCTCACACTGTTGTGGTGCAGGAACAGGCATGAATACAGAGCCAGTTCCTCCACCACCTTTCCAGTTCACACTACCCTGTGCAAACTGCACTGCGATCTGTGAACTCACACAGGAACCTGATCGCTTGGGTGAGAAGACCCATGTGATCAGATTCCACTGCAGGAAAAAAGAAGACATGTATGCTTTTTTTCTTCCAAATCTAATGTGTGTTCAGCCATACAAGCATATGGCTGAACTCACATTGCTCAGAGATCGCAACAGTGTGAACCGGGGCTTACACAGCACACAACATACAACATCATACACAACTGAATAGCAATCAGAATATAAATGCACTTGCTGTCAATTAAATTGGGTTTCCTACTCCTGGGCTGTCTGCAGAGCTGGACTAAGTTCCCATGGGGCCCTAGGCAGATTACCAGTTTGGGGGCCCCCATGCGATAACACTGAGCACTGACCATTTGCATTAACACTGACTGCTGACCATTTGCGATAACACTGCTGACAATTTGCATTAATACTGAGCGCTAACAATTTGCATTAACACTGAGCACTTACAATTATCAATACCACTGAGCACTTATTTGCCTTACCTCTGAGCACTGACTATTTGCATTACCTCTGAGCACTGACAATTTGCATTAGCACTGAGTGCTGACTATTTGCGTTATCACTGTGATGCAACCCCCCTAGATACCACCCCCAACCAACAAACCAACTTAAAAAAACTCTCCTAACTTCAAAAAAAAGGCTCTTCTAACTTCAAAAAAGGCGCCCCCTATCTGCAAAAACAAAAAAGACCTCCTAACTTCAGAAAAAAAAAGGCCCCCCCTTAACTGCCAAAAAAAGGCCCTACTAACTGTAAAATTAAAAAAAAAAAAATAGACCTCCTAACTTCAAAAAAAAAAAAAATAAATCCTAACTTGTTCTTACCTCAGTCCTTAGGCAGCAGTAGGCTCTACACAGGCAACCTGGTGACTCCTCCAATTACACCAGAGACTGAGAGGAAGAGTCAAGAGACAGAGAGAAGGAGGGGAGTCGGAGAGTGTGGGGCACATTCCACACATGCGCACTGTGGGCCGGGATGAGTGGGCTGCTAAGCAGGAAGGCAAAAACACCCGGCGGGGAGAGAGAGAGAGAAGGAGCAGAGTTGGAGAGTTGGTGCACATTCCACACATGCACACTGTGGCCTGAGATGAATTGGCTGCTAAGCAGGACAGGCAGAGTGGCAAAAGCACCTGGTGGGCTGGGACAAGTTGGCTGCTAAGCAGGACAGGCAGCTGTGGCAAAAACACCTGGCGGGCCGGATAAATGTCCTTGGCGGGCCACATGTAGCCTGCGGACCCCTGCTCTACAGAGCTAAATGTTAATGGTTTCTCTTATACCTCATTGCAGAAAAATCTAGTTCTAATAAATTATTTAAAATGTCTTGAAGCTTTTATAAAATTTAATCATAGTTCACCGTATTTTTTTGCCCTTTTTAACTGGTTTTTGTAGTTTAAGAATATTTGGGTTTTAGAGATAATATTTCTCCTACTAAGGGTGCCATGGGGTTTGGGAGAAATCTTAGTTCTGGCATTGTTACCCAGTTGGATGATCTTGAAGAAGTCAAATAGCCACTATAGGCCTCTCTTCCTTTTCCTTAAAATGTTGAGATTTTGAAAGCCTCTCTTTTTTTTTTTTCTACAAAATTCTCTTGTTTAGCTCATAGAAAATTTCTGTGGCTAGTCCTACCCTCTGCTGTACTTTAGAGTTGTACATCTGACTGCTTCAGCACACACACTGGGACATCTGAAAGTCATCTCCCGCTGAACAGGTTCAAGGCAGAACTTTGAATGTGATTAGCATTTACATCCTCTCCAGAGCCTTAAACCCAGTTCTCCTCTGTCCTTCCATGTATCAGGTTTAGTGACCTCTTCCTCCCAGGTGTTCAGAACAGCAACTGAGTCATCCAAAAGACTTAAACACAAGTAAATACCTGGTGTTTACTGCATTTGCAAATCCTATCAGTGTCCCCCTGAAGATACATCTATAACATGAATACTTTCCTACCACCTTCATGGCCGCTTTCCTGGTCCAGGCTGTCATCCCTCCTCACGCAGATAATTTCTGTCATTCCCTAACTGACCTTGTCAGTTCAATCTTGCTGTCCTCCAGGCTACTCTCCACCAAGAATGTAAGTCAGATCGTCTCACTCTTCTGCTGAAAATTCTATTGGTTTCCCTTCTTACTCAGAATAAAAGCAAATGTATTCTTACCATCATTACGAGACCATCTGATTGGCCCCAGACAGCTCTCTGATGTCACTTCTTTACCACGTTTGCAGAACAGTATTATATAATAATTACTATTTCAGAGTATTCTCAAATGTCGCTTTTTTCCTGAGTGAAATATTTTATGTGTATTTTTTATACCATCCAGTATATTGATACATAACATTTCTACCTACACTTTAAAGGAATTTTTTCTTTCAAGACTCTGTGACCCCAAAATTGAAGATTGAGTGTGTAATACCTGATAATTTCAGATTTTTTAACAGTCCTGCAAGAGAGTCCTCAAATTTGGTTTTTCAGTTTTGTAGAGGAAGATAGAGAATTCTTTGTTTAAGACCATTTAGGCCACATCAGAAACTCTAGGCCAGTTCTTCTCATATTTGTCTTCCTACCGTTAGCTTCATATCTTTTTCCAAATCCACATATCATTTAACAAAATTTATATTTTTCTTTAACATATTTCTTTAAATTGGCACTTAAACTTATTTTAAACCAAACTTATACCACTGTCATAAATGAGAAATTGTAATTTGCAATAAATAGAATATGACTTTAAAATGTTCTAAGTTCTAAGTAGATTCCCTTTCTAAATTCTGAGGCTGAAGACGATTCTCCACCTTAAGATTGAAGATTTGCCAGAGTTAGGAGTTGTCATCTAGTTGTAGTAGGAGGAATGAAGAAACTGAGGCAAGACTTTTTTTTTTTTTGTAGAGACAGAGTCTCACTTTATGGCCCTCGGTAGAGTGCCGTGGCGTCACACAGCTCACAGCAACCTCTAACTCCTAGGTTGTTTTTTTTCTTTTTTTTTTTTATTGTTGGGGATTCATTGAGGGTACAATAAGCCAGTTACACTGATTACAATTGTTAGGTAAAGTCCCTCTTGCAATCATGTCCTGCTAACTCCTAGGTTTTAAGCGATTCTCTTGCCTCAGTCTCCCGAGTAGCTGGGACTACAGGCGCCCGCCACAACGCCCAGCTATTTTTTGGTTGCAGTTCAGCCGGGGCCGGGTTTGAACCCGCCACCCTCGGTATATGGGGCTGGCGCATTACCGACTGAGCCACAGGCGCTGCCCGGCAAGACTACTTTTTTCACTGTGAGCCAAATTGTCTTGAGTGCCTCCTACGGTCATGTTGTATCACAAATGTTTGGGTTCCATACTTTGAAAAACGCCTAACAATACTATCAAAAGTCAGGTTGTAATTATCATTATCTTTCAGTCCTGAAAACCATCAATTTCCTGCCAAGCCATTGAGAGAGTCCCAGAGTCACCTTCTTACTGATTCTCAGTCTTGGACAGAGAGCGGCACAAACCCTGGAAAATGCAAAGCCGGTGAGGGCGTGCTTGTGTTTGTCTGGCTATCTTTTGACAGAGTGGTGAACAAATTTCATTATGTTACCCACAGAATTTCTATTCCTTTTTTTTTTTTTTTACTTAAAAAATTTTTGAAGTATGAAGGGGGTACAGATGTTTTTGGTTACATAGATTGCTTTTGTAATGCTTGAGCCACGGCTGTACGTGTGCCCATCACCCAAATAGTGTTCACTGTACTCATTAGGTTGGGTTATGCTTATCCCCTCCACCTGCTTTCCACTGAGTTTTACTTTGCTGTGTGCACATGTGTGCTCATTGATTAGTTCAACTTAATGGTGAATACATGTGGTATTTGTTTTTCCCTTCTTGTTACACTCCACTTAGGAGAATGGTCTCCAGTTCCATACAGATTGTTGCAAAAGGCATTATCTCATCCTTTTTATGGCTGAGTAGTACTCCATGGTATACATGAACCACTCCATGAATTAATGGACCCTTGGGCTGATTCCACATCTTTGTGATTGTGAATTGTGCTGTAATAAACATTCAAGTGCATGTGTCTTTTTGATAAAATGATTCCCCCCCCCTTTGGGTAAATACCCAATAGTGGGATTGCTTGATCAAATGGTAGGTCTACTTTTAGTTTTTTGAGGTGGTCACCATACTGGTTTCCAAAGATGTACTAACTTGCAGTCCCACCAACAATGTATAAGCATTCCTGTCTCTCTGCATCCACACCAGCATTTATTGTTTTAGACCTTTTAATAAAAGCCATTCTAACGGGGTAAGGTGATATCACTGATGATCAGTGACATTGAGCATTTCTTCACATGTTCATGGCCATTTGTCTGTCTTCTGTTGAAAAGCTTCTGTTCATGTCTGTTGCCCACTGTGTAATGGGGTTCTTTCTTGAGCTATACATCTGACAAAGGGCTAATAACCAGAATCTACAAAGAACTCAACAAATTTTTTATTACTTTAGAGTCAGACTCCTATTGTAAATTTAGAATTATTTCCAAAGAACTTGCTTGTAAGGTACAAAGATAAAGATTATCTGTTAGCAGTAGAAGATCATTTTGTGAAAGATGGATCTACATTACTTTTTCCCAGTTTAAAGAACTAAATTTTTATCACTGTACATTAAATGACAGAAATAAATTCAAAATATAAAGCATAAAAAAATGGGAAAATGCAATCACTTCAGACAATAGGTTGAAAAATATGTATAGAAAGGGATTTTAAATTATGCACTTCTGCTTTTTACTCTAACATTCCATTCAGTTCCAAAATACCTAAGTGGTGTGATGCATAATTATCCTAACTTCAGCTGCTCATGACTTCTACATATCCCACTCACATTTCTCTTATTATTGTGGTTGATTTCATGTTTTGATAACTCAAGTCAATATAGTTTACTAGCAAAGAATAAACAAGGCTTGGAAGTTAAACCTGATTTCAAATCCCACCTGTTGGTGTGTGGTATTTTTAGTGACCTAAGTTCTTTTAGACTTAGCTTCCTCATCTTTAAAATAATAGCTGTTTCTTAGGGTTGATGAGGATTAAACAAAGTGGAGTGATCAGACATCCATGTATGTGTGTTGTGTCCATATAAATGAGTTAAAAAACCATAGATCCATTATTAAGGCACTATTTTTCAGAAAATTTCCAGATTAAAAAATTTATCCCACCTTTTTTCCTTCATTTCCAAGTTGTTTCTTCAAACTTTCAAGCTGTCTGATTTTGGTCCATTGCATTTTAAAGTGTTTACTGGTTTGTTTCAAATCTCCAGGATTTAGTGTTAGTGAAAAACAGATGATCCTGAGTAAAAAATTTAGTTGTTATTTAATGTCAAATCACTCACATTCTCCTAAAATACAAGCTTTCTGTAAAGAGTCTTGTTTTTAATGAATATATATGCCCTCCAGAGATCCCCATGATTTGAACGTTCATAATTTGAATTTGGGTGGGTATCGTCTAAGCCACAATCGATGACACCAATTTGCCATGTTAACCCGTCAGTCTCCTTAGAGATGGAGGAGCGATATATGTGTGAGGGTCAACTGTCAGGGGTGGAAAATGAAAGACTTCATTTTCTTCTAGAAGGGATTCTTGTTTCATCATATACAGTCCACATTTACACAGAAGTGGTTTCTTTTACTGTTCTTTTTGTTGTTGTCGTTGTTGTTGACATGAGCTCTCACCATGTTGCTCCAAGTCAAACTCCTGGTCTGAACCAATCCTCCTGCCTCAGCTTCCTGGGTAGCTGGGATTACAGCCATTAGTCACAGCACCTGGCTACAAGTGGTTTCTTTCTTTCTTTTTTTAATTTTGAGACTGAGTTGCCCTCTGTCACCCTTGGTAGAGTGATGTGGCGTCATAGCTCACAGCAATCTCAAACTCCTGGGCTGAAGCAATTCTTTTGTCTCAGCCTCCTGAGTAGCCGGGACTACAGGTGCCCGCCACAACGCCTGGCTGTTTTTAGAGAAAGGCTCTTGCTCTTGCTTAGGCTGGTTTCAAACTCCTGAGCTCAAGCACTCTACCTGCCTTGACCTCCCAAGTGTTGGGATTATAGGTGTGAGCTACCTAGAAGTGGTTTCTTGATTTTTATGTGCTGTTATTTGGTATGTTACATTAATTTATCTATTAATTTGATGGATGAAATGAGAAACTTCTAAAGCTTAAAGGATGATATGAAAAGAGAGAAATGAGGCGAGGTGAAAAAGGGCTCAAAGATTGGTCTGACTAGAACGAGGCATAGATAACTTAGGAAACACTGATCTAAGGTGTAGCCAGATTCAATGTATGTCATTATTTTGTTCCTCTACTTTCTCAGGTATATCTCCGTGTGTGTGTGTGTGTGTGTGTGAATTACTGGTTGTGGCTACTACTGTATGGGGTGTGTGTGTGTGTATTTTGTATAATCATCTTATAAGCACTCATGCTATAAGGCATCTTTGAAAACATACTGGAGAAGGGATATTGCGGGGCGGGAGGGATTGATTCACAGATGAATAAACAAATCTTTGCCTATTTGTTCAAAAGTAACCAAAAATCTAATTATGTACTTCCATTTAGGTATGAGCAATCCTGCATTAATCATGGAGAATGAGACTTAGCTCTTCAAGCAAAACAAATTCATACTTTATAAAAGTAAGATGAAATTTCCCTTTATTGTTATGTTTTATATTTTTAATAGTTTACAATGTTCTTAGTGCAAATAGTTTCCAAAACTGTGCAAGAGAGTAATTTAAACTAGCAAATGTCTTATCTCACTTGTGGAATTGCCCACATCATGCTGGGCCCTCTGGACATGGAGCTAGCTTCATTCAGTATTAGATAGAATTTAGGTTGACTTGATAAATTATAAAAATAACTTGATAAAAAAAAGGTCATTTTTATAGTAATATTTTAAGTGACAGGGATCAATCCCAAAATATTGAGCTTTACATGAAAATTATTTTGTATTTCATGGGTCAATAGAATTATTTTTAGGGCCTTAAAGAAAATTAGTATTATCCATATATAATATGCATCCTTATTTTTCCCTTAAAAATTTTGGCAAGGGTGGGTAGAGGGAGGGGAATCGGTGGGATCACACCTGTGGTGCATATTATAGGGGTATTTGCGAAACTTGGTAAATGTAGAATGTAAATGTTTTGGCACAGTAACTGAGATAACGCCGGAAAGGCTATGTTAACCACTGTGATAAAAATGTGTCAAATGGTTTATGAAGTGAGTGTATGATGCCCCATAATCATATCATTGTATACAGTTATGATTTAATAAAAAAAATTAAAAAAAAAATTTTAGCAAAAAGGTGCCTGTTATATACAGCAGAATGTAGTAATAATAGCAAAATATTGATCTAGTATTTTGCCCGTCTACTGGTGTTTTGCCTTTGGGAGTGACCAGGATCAACTCTGAATACACGATGGTACAGTACATCAGACTGATCTAACTATGGGTAGGATAGTAAAAATCTAATTTTTTTGGTTAGATAGCCAAGAGACATTATTGAATTTCTGAAAATAATTCTGAGAATGTAACTATGTGTGTACAAATATCAATCACCAGCCAATACAACAAATAGTACTTTCCAGAACATATACAATTTCACAGGGTTTTTTTCAGTATTTCAAATCATTAGTTATGATTACCGTTGTTTGTGAGGTCAGTGTTAATACAACTTTTTCTGTGTTTGACATTTTACATATTTATACAGGAACTTTGTAAATAAGTCATCCAGATTTCCCAGTATTTTAACACAGACTGGTGACATGTTTGTCCATCACTATCCCCAACACCTTGCACAGTACCAGACATACAGAAGGTTCTCAATAAATGTTTGATAGATGTGACCAAAAAAAATGAAATTAAAAGCCCCAGGAACCTGATTTTATTACATTTGACTGTTTGACATTAGTAGTCATAACTAGCATGGATCAGCTGTGTAGACCTAAAAACACCAAGTGGTTTTCTGATGTTATAATTTCCATTCTGTGGACATAACCAGTGGTAGTAAAATGTTTTTCTTTTTTAATTAAACATTTCCTAAGGTAGCTAATCAATACCAGATTTTTATAAAATAGTTTTTCCTGCTTTACACCTCAGATTTGCAATTCACTCCGTTTACATTTATATTGAAGTCTGATATTCATGTACCGAATTTAATTATATTATTAAACGATATCTTGATAATTCTTCTGTTTTTGAACTGTGTTATTAAACAATATGTTCCCTTTCCATAAAACGTGCTGTAGCTCAGCAGTTTCCAGGTAGTTATGATGTGCCTAAGTTAATAGAAGTACTAAAATGTAGGTTAAATTCAGCTTACCTAACCTCCCTCTCACACAATGTAAGTAAAAAAAAAAAAATATTCTTTTGTGCACATGAAATTCAAAAGCATTTTGCTCAATTTCCTTTCCAATTCAGTTGCCAGTCATAAACTCCAGTTGGGCCCTGTCACTCCCATTGTGGTCCCACTCCAGAAACCCTGGCATCACCTGGAAACTTGACAGAAATGCAGAATCTTGGGCCTTACGCTGAACCAGACATTTTTTTGCATTTTAATATGACCCTTTCTTTTTTTTTTGTAGAGACAGAGTCTCACTGTACCGCCCTCGAGTAGAGTGCCGTGGTGTCACACGGTTCACAGCAACTTCCAGCTCTTGGGCTTACGCGATTCTCTTGCCTCAGCCTCCCAAGCAGCTGGGACTACAGGCGCCCGCCACAACACCCGGCTATTTTTTTGTTGCAGTTTGGCCGGGGCTGGGTTTGAACCCGCCACCCTCAGCATATGGGGCCGGCGCCCTACTCACTGAGCCACAGGCACCGCCCAACCCTTTCTTTTTATTAAAGTTTGATAAGCATCGATCTACAGGTCTGTATTTAAGAACATGTGTACCGAGCCTAATAGCATAGAAAAGGTAAAAATAAGGGATGTTATCGCAACCAGGAATGAAATGACTCAGCTAGTTGTAGATGTTTTCCACGGTTAACACAGTATTTTCATGTTTTCTGTTTCACTTCAAGGTATCACTGCTGTTAGATGGACGGAAGTGGCTTCCCTAGGAAGGTGCCATTGGTCAGTTGTTCTATATTCCTTTGGCTGGATGTGCAGAATATGAATCAATTAGTTCTCTCGAAGCTTTGCTTAATATGTAACACATTTTTGGATACAAAATACAGATTGTAACAACACAAATCCCTATTTAATATTAAAAGTAATTCTAGTTAATCAACAGGAAAAATACCTTCTATCAAAAACTTAGAATAAATTGATGGGCCAGTTTTCACACAAAATGTTTGAGTAGCACAGTTTATCATATAAAAGCCCCATTACTCATCGAATTCTGTCAGAAAATTAAGACGATTAAGATACCTGAAAGATTTCAAGTCACATTATAATGATAAGCTTTATTCATAAAATGTGTGTTACCTTTAAGAAGGTGGAGGTAAAAAGTCAATCTTATTTCTTATTCCTCTGGTGTGAATCCAGCCTCAGACTGAGTGGCCTGCTCTAACTGTGAATTCATTACAGAATCCAAGTGGCCTACAGTTGAAGATCACCATCCATTTCTCTAGACTAATCTAATTCTAACCTTTGTTCCCTGCTAGAAGATAAATGTGAACATTGAAGCTTGAGCTCACTGCTACATCAACTGGCTAAAAATATTTTGTCAAAACTAACACAGTATATTTTTATTCTATTAGAAACATACTGTCATTTCTTCTAATCTTATTATATTGGGGGAAATTCACAATAACAATTACAAAGATTGTTTCATGGTATTCTTTGGCCTGTTTGACTTTTTAGGTTATTTTTTCTATTAAATATAGTAAAAATATTGAATTTCTGTTCAGGAGATTTCCCGATAGGTCAATAGATGAATCCTCCAGTGATATCTGTTATTTGTGTCCTCATCAAAACTATGGAGTTAAACTATATTTTTCTTCAAATACCTATTAAGATTAAATTATGCAAATCATTAAACAAAAAATCATGTGCTTTTGGAAATTTAGTTCAATATGAACTAAATGGCATGCTGTTTGGAAATGCAGTTTAAGGTGAACTGAAGTGGTGTGTCTGTTGATGCCAAAATGTTCAGCTTCAGTATTTAAACTAAGAAGCTCTTGTGCCTTGTACGCACTATTTAAAAAAAAAAAGTTTTTATTTATTTTTATTTGAATGGAATATACATTTTGTAAAAGTTGACAATTAGAATTAGCTGTATACTTTTTTGGTACTGATTTTTCAAGTAGATTACCTTTTAAAACTATACAGCTCAGTAATTGGTATTTAATCAAAGAGAAAATGGGAGTACATTTTTCAAAATCTTTGTTAGACAAAAATTTCAACACAAAACAAACTAGAAGACCAGAGGTTAATGGAGTCAAAGATCCTTGCAATTCCTCATCCTTGCTAAGACTATAAATGGTTTTGTATTAAATGTGCTTGTGGATGAACCAACTTCAGCCACATCGTTTTATGGTTCAGTTCAAGTGCAATTCTTTGAACACAGGGTGGCAGTCTCTTTCAGATTTTTTTTTAAAGTGTTTGAGCTGACAATCTATTTCAAGAAATCTCAGATGATACATTTTTACTTTTAACTTAAAGCAATTTTTGGTCATTTTTTATTACCAGAAGTTCCAGACTAGAACTTATATTTATTGCTAAAAGTTTTAAGAGTAACAGCAGCACACAATGTATTAAGAATTTTATGCAGCCAGATTTTTTTTTTAAAGCACATTACTATAGCTGTTTTCCTGGGCAGAATTCTGTTAAGTATTCCCTCTTGTCAAACTGAAAGCTAGAAAATAAAGATGGAATGTTTATTCTTTATTCTGCTACAATACTGTTAATTCACACCCCCCTTAGGTCTTTTATGTAATTATTTAAATACATAAATCAATACAGATTAGAAGCAGATTTGAAAATGTTTAAAAATGATTTTAAATGGTTCCCTTTTCTGTTTTCATACAGTGACTAACCTTTAAAGGCTTTGTTCCGTTTTGCTTTTAATTGAAAGGGGTTGTAATTTTTGGATGTGACTGTATGCTCATTTGATATGCAGTATAAATTTATCTGAATGAACAAAGCACCAAATAAATAGACTTACACTTTGTACATATTTATAAACTTTACCTTAAATTTACCTTCAAGGGTTTTTACTTTTAAAAATTTAACAGCTTAATTCAAACTTGAAGAAACATTTCAGCTGTTCTGATTGTCCACTGCACTTATAATTTGGATTTTTCTTGTTTTTAGAGATTTTACCATACAAGAATCAAGTTTGAGACATTTTTCATTTTAAGACATTGTACAAATGCCTCATATACCTTAGTCAACTATTTGCTGTTGCGTAGTGGAGGAGGACTGTTATTTCAAAAATAAAGAACATTTGCATCTGTCTACAATGACAGTGCATTCGAGGAAGTGCATATCCATGAATTCTTCCTTCACGTACCAAGTAAAGTGGTTGGTCACCATCGTCAGCTGTCCGTGTGCAACTGCCTTTGCATTCACAAGATAAATTGTCAAATCATGCATTAAATGCATATCTTTGTATTGAAGATACACTTTCTTGTCTAACAGAGCTATTACTGGCAAAATTCATGTCTACAACATGGACACAATACAGGTTTTGGGGGGAGGGTGGTGGGAAGATGTAGTTAATGATTCTAACAAGAGAGGAGACTATAAAACTCAACTACTGTAATCACTCGACACTATTGGAAATGTGGAACTGTCTTAACCAGGGAAATCAGAGGTATAAATCATGTGATGCCTGCTTTAAGAAAACGACACATGAAAAACCTGTTATTATTCCATCATCAACTAGCAAATCTTTGCTATTTTGAAATACAAGGTCTGTCAGTAAAGTTTGTTAATTTGTCCTAGAGAAAGTGCCACATACCTCATTGCTGAGTACCACCGCAGTCACCTTTGAAGCACTCCCCTTGGGAAGCTATGCACTCTTCAAAGCAATTCTGGAACTCTTTTAGTACAATGGGCATCAGAGCTATCATATGGGGTCTGACAATTAAGTTCGCAACCTCATCCTAGTAAAAGTGCTTTGAAGGGTGGATTATGTGCTGGTATTGGTACAAAGCTTCCCAAGGGGGGTACTTTGAAGGTGACCATAATGATATTCAGCAGTGAGGTTACAGAGCACTTTCTAGGATGAATTTGTCAGACCTTGTACATGGGCTTTGCAGTGATACAAGAAACCAGCTAACAATTAGCAATGTTAATTCCCGTTTAGAAAAAACAACCAAAAGTATGTGGCACCACGAGTGAACTGGGTCCCCATCAAAACCATTTAAGGCCTATGACATGGCTGAGATGTAAAATATTAAGTCTTCCAGGGTTCTTCAAACTGGAACTTCCTAAGTGATACTCAGTCTGAAGCTAAAGGAACTCCAATTTCTTGGTGTGCTACTGGATAAAGGTTTTTGTGTTTGGGGGAGGAAAAAGCCAAAAGAGAAGTGTATCAAACCAGTTAATTTCCCCTTGTAGGACAATAAACAAAAAGGAAGATTGTATTCCTACTTGCCAAGAAGGAGAGTACTGACCAAGTCACTTTCACAAAGAAAATGAACCGTAATTTTGAAGAAAGGCAGCTTGATTCATTCAGCTAAAGGCTAAGGCAATGAAATGGACAAATTGCTCATTTGCTTTTTATACTACACCTTAAATATGAGTGATTATGCTGTAGAAAACTAATCAAGTCAGAACAACTGGAAATTGTCTAGTGAGAATGTACGTGTAATTCAGTTTTCTGTTAATTTTCAGTGCTTTTTCTTTTTAGTTTTTAAAACATGAAATGATAGAAACTGCAGGGCTTGGATGATTTGAATATAGTCCTAAATTTCTACAGTGTCTTAGTGGAAAAACAAAGACATAAAAAATAAATATAAAACACATAAAACACATTCTCGTATAAATTGCACCCCAACATAGCAAATGGCACATCTAAATAGGCCTTAATTCACTATACTCCACCTATACTCAGAGGTAATAATCAATCAATGTTTTTCTTACCTTTTTCAACTTAAGAAATTATAATTCTAACACATTAATTTTGCAGAAGTAAGGTTACACCTGAAATAGTCATAATTTGATTTAATTTCAGGTTGTTTACCCAAAGGAGTCACTGCACTTGGCACTGCAGGTCAAAGGGCAACCAGGACAGACGTGGACCCTTCAGTTTTCTTTAGTAGAGGGATGGGCAGACGTTTTCTTTAGAATTCTAGATAATAATTATTTAAGGCTTTGCAAGCTAAAAGACAAAAATCAAGGACATTATTTAGGCATTTATGTGAGAAAACAATTTTCACTAAAAAAATTCAAATTGAATTTATAACTGAATGTATAACTGAACACATTTTTTAAATATGGATCTACTAATGGACAAAAAATAGAATTTGGGGGGTAGGAATTAACATTTTGGTCAATTTAAGCTCAAAGTTAGTGTTCCCTAGTATCAGAATCAGAAATGTTCATCTGTTATTTCTGATCTGTAATGAGATTTCACAAGTTTGTCTTTACACAAGTCAAAGTACTGCCAAATACCACTTGTGAGCGTATGATTTTACTTAAGCATATTAATCACTTGTGAGGCATTTATAAGCTTGTATCTGTCTTTTCTTGGTATTCGCCTTTAAGCATGTCATTCGCTCCAGTCTTCATTTCCAACAGATGAGGAAGCTCTTCGATTGCAGTCAAATGGATTTTGAAATTCATGTATGTTTTGTTTGCACTTGCATCAAGATCCAAGAAAACAGTAAAGAAACTGCAGGAAAATATATCCCCTAAAAATGTATGTGTAAATAGAGTTCTCATTTTCTGTTTTGACCTTTGACAGCACAGATGTGTATAAAGCAGCCTGGCATTCTTGTAATTTAAATATTAGTTTTTGTTGAAATTATTTTATTATTAGTACAGTGTTTTTTATAATTTTAAGTCAAATTCTTGAAGAAATATTGTCAAGTCTGTAACTCCCAAAGCTACTCAGTGTTCAAAAGTAGGGGTTAAGGACAGTTCTCATTCAGGAAAAATTTAAATGTCTCCCTGTTTTGAGCTCAAAACAAAACATTACCACTGCTAAGTCATATGGTAGGTCAAATCAGGATATTCAGCTTGTTTTTTTCCTTTTTCTTTGAGACACAGTCTCTGTTGCCCTGGGTGGAGTGCCGTGGCATCACTGCTCACAACCTCAAACTCTTGAGCTTTAGCAATCCTCTTGCCTCAACCTCCTGAGTAGCTAAGGCTAATTTTTCTATTTTTTTAGTATGGATGGGGTCTCGCCTTTGCTCAGGCTGTCTCTTAACTCCTGGGCTCATGCAATCCACGCACTTTGGCTTCCCACAGTGGTAGGATTACAGGTGTGAGCCTCCATGCATTGCCTCAGCTTCTAGCAAAAATTCACGGAACTGACTATGGTTAAGTCCACAAGAGTAAATGAAGTTCACTGTTGATGCCACCAGTTCAGTAATACCAATATTTCCTGCTGAGTATCTGCTGATGAATAATAAAATGAACAGCTTTTGGCTTTAAACACGTAACATTTTCACAACTAAACCTTTTTCTGCTCCGTGCATGTTTTTGCCATCATCCACTCTATCACATCTTAGATCACATTTCAGGTTGTACTGACAATGGTTTAAAAATATTCCCACCTATAGTTCCATGCAGTCTATTAATAGAGACTAATTCTTCAGTCACTTCAAACTCAGCATTGATTTCCTAAGTAAAGAATAAGGCTGGGCAGTATTGGTATTATCTGACCCAAAAGCCAAAAAAATACACTCAAAATCATTTGATGTTGCTTCCAGTGCTCTCGGTCTTCAAACAGCTGTTCTCATCAAAAGGCTAATAGTCTTCAGTTTATTTTCTCTGGACACATTTATTTGGGTTACTACCTTCTCACATGATGTAATTCATTACATCTGGCTTTCTCTGCATGCCTAACAAATTTGCCACTTGTAAATATACTTTGCATGGAGCCTTCTTTTCATTTTTTTCTTTTTGAGACTGATTCTCACTTTGTTGCCCTTGGTAGAGTGCTGTGGCGTCACTGCTCACAGCAACCCCAAACTCCTGGGCTTAAGTGATTCTCTTGCCTCAGCCTTCCAAGTAGCTGGGACTACAGGCACCTGCCCCAATGCCTGGCTATTTTTATTTATTTATTTTTTGCAGTTTTGGCCTGGGCCGGGTTTGAACCCGCCACCTATGGGGCCAGCACCCTATTCCCTTGAGCCATAGGTGCTGCCCAATGCCCAGCTATTTTTTGTTGTAGTTGTCATTGTTTTTAGCAGGCCCGGGCCTGGTTCAGACCCGCCAGCCTCTGTGTATGTGGCTGACACCCTAACTGCTGAGTTATAGGCGCTGAGCCTCATTTTTTATTTTTGTGAATAAGTTGTACTGTGATGCAAGATCCATTTAAATTTTCTAATTCTTCTGATTATTGCTTTCACTGGAAATACTGAGATGAGTGTTTAGTTTGGCAATGTCCACAATAGTATACTTTTTGCACAGTTATATAGTGTTGATGCATCGTAAGTACAAGGCATTACTATATAATTTGGTAAATCCTCACTCCAATGTGCCTTAAAAGCACAACATTCAAAGTGCACTTTTCTTATTGACATAATGGGCATGAACTGGTAACAGAAAACATACTAAATAATATAGCAATACGATGGCTCAAGTTACATCTGCACCACTGTGATCCTGTCGCAGTAGGATTGCCAAACAGCAACGTAAAACAAGGAGACCACCATACACAGGTTCTGCATGAAAAAGTAGCCATATATAATGTGATACGTAAATGATGAATGTGGCTACGTTCTAACAAATTCATAGACACTGAAATTTGAACTCCATATAGCTTTCACATGTCAGAAAATATTCTTTTGATTTTTTTTTTTTTGTCCTTAACCATTTAAAACTAAGACATTCTCAGCTCACATGTCATACAAAAACAGGCAGCAGGCTGATTTTGGCTGGTAAGTTACAGTTTGCTGACCTTTGCTCTAGTAGGTTTAACAGTATATGTGAAGACCATAATGGCTCAGGAACACTAAAAAAATTATCAAATATCGTATATCCAAAAGCTGGATTGAGTAAAAGTCATAAAGTTTCTCTACGGAAGTCATAAAATACTACACAAATAATTCTCAACATATGAGGGGGTTATGTTCCTCCAAACTCTGTCAGAAGTCAAAAATACCATTTAATGCTATCAATGCAGCAGATGGTCCCTAAAAGTTGAACTTAAGATGGTTCGACTTACAATTTTTCAACTTTGTTATGATGCAAAAGCCATATTCATTTAGTAAAAAACTGTACCCCCTTTGTGAGTTCGAAGGAGCTGCTGGACTTATGATGGGGCTACCTCCAGATAAGCCCACTGTAAAATCGAAAAGTCATTAAGTCAAGCCATCGTAAGTCAGGGACTGTTTGTACTTTCCAAGCCAGTAACCAAAGTTGTTACACATTATGAAATTCAGCAACTATGTGGCTACGAAAAAGGCAATCTTTCTAATTCCTATTTTTTAAGTAGGCAGAGAACAAAATGAAAAGAAACCAACTAGAAACTAGCCTGTGTTAGCTTTAAAAAGCCACAATATGTTATACCAAACATATTTACTTTATATATCCTTCAGAATAAATGGATTCCTAGAAGGCAGAAATAAAAATCAATTCTGAATTACCTAGTTGAGGTACTCAAGGAAGAACGGTAAGCCTACAGAGTTGGCTTGAAGAAGGCTCAGACTGATTCTGCAGTTAAGGGACTGAAAGTCACCTGTGGTTAAGGGAGGATGTTACTGAATTCTGTTCAGTTGCCCCAATATCCCCCAAACAAATATTTCTAAATCTAAAAATCACCAGTCATCAACATATATAAGAAAACATTTCTGAAGCCTTTATTTACAAAAGCTTTAAAAACAAATAATACCCTCTGTTTTGCAAATAATGTTTTGTTTAAAAAGGACCACCCAGTTACAGCATTATATGATGAACAAAGAATGTACAAGGGAAACAAACCAATATGCCTAACATTTGGAGAGTTGCTAATATTACTGATTGAAGTGTAGGTAACACACATTACAACCTGCAGTCCATCATTTCGGGGCAGAGTTAATAATTACCAAAAAGTCGTCCTACACATGCTCTGGTCTGGTCACATATTCTGCCTGGCTAAATATTTCACAGTCTCTTTTGTCAATATATATAAAATAGATTGCAAAGATATACACAAAAAAATAAACAAGCATTACACTCCTCAGGTAATTTTAATAAGATATATATATGAATATAGATTTTGTATTTTGTTGTTTTGCACCAAATCTTTCCATTATTTATCTATGTAGCAACTATGAAAGCACAATTTTTTGTCTTCTAATTTAATTTGGTACAAAATATACCTAACGACTGGTTTTCTTTGGATTTTAATAAAATTGATTTGTATAATCAACAAATCAAGAGCTTCATAAGTATGGCTATAAAATAAAAAGCAAGAGTAAACAGTGATGGAATAAAAAGAAGCAGTTAAGGGGAAGTGTGCTATCATAAAATAACTGTGGCTTCAACATCTTGAGTACCAGTTTCCTGGCAGATAACATCCAATCACAAGGGATTTTTCCTGAAGGGTGTAAAGCTGGTTTGAAAGTTCTTCAGTCACAGAGCAGCCTACACATGCCAGTTAGGAACCAACAGACACTGGATGTGCTTGGGAAGATTAGACACCAGGTACAGAAACAGCAGTTACTAAGCTCCTCAGTAGTTTCTTGTCTTTGTGTTAGTCTTGCTGAGTGTGCACAATGAATGTGCTATATTCTGTGGGTCAAAAACAAGTATACTGTATAAAGTTGGCAGATGGTCATTTCTCCAGCTAAGAGCAAGGAAAACCAAACTTTCTGATAAAACAGAGGATTTGAGTCAGAATCTCTCTCTAAAGTGCAAAATTGATGGTCCACAATCTCAAATAGCTAAAACTCCTGGAGAATGGAAGGGAGAGACATGAAACAGGGAAATAAATTACAGTCAGTGCGAGTTAATTTAGGAAAAGGGAAAAAATAAACCAAGCTCAAGTAGGTAAAGTTTATCAAAATACTCAGTATGATAGAGCTTTCCCCACTCTGTGTTACACACGCTTGCTAACAAGTATATTAAATTAAGGCCAAATTTAACCTGAATACATTTCTACTTATTAAGATCTGAGTTAGGAACGGTCATACTTAGTACTGAAAGGCAGAAAATAAAATGGGCTATAAAAACAAAAAAAGAAAGGTGCTGTCTACTGTTCAAGGATTCAACCAGAGATAAAACCTATACACGAGCATATGTGTAGCTCAAATAAAATAAAAACAAAAGGACTATTTCATGTCATGACTGCTTGTTGGCTTCCTCTTCATATGCATTCCCTGTGCCATTCTGTACATAGGATGAACCAGAACCAAGGCCATACAAATGACCACAATATTTGGCATCATCAATATGATCTTCAAAGAACATCTAAAAAGGAATTTTGAAAAAAAAAAAAAAAAAAAAGATAATTTTAACCAGAAGGTACCACTTGTAACTCACATCTCAGCAATGTCAGTACTCACTGTTCATTAACTATAAGGACAGCTGTTTTCTATGGTGTTCCTTTGAGTCCACATATTTAATGAACAAGATTAATGTCCAGAAGAAGTACAGAGTACAGAGCTCAAAAGAAACCAGAGACTTAAAAAAAATTATATAAGTGCACGTGTTTTCCATTAACATTTAGAGTACTTTTACAAATTACTGATTACAAATGAGAATTTGTAATCATGGAAAAATGACAGACATTTTAACAATACTAAACAGCAATAATGAATGAAAATAGCCAATAGTGGCAGGGGGAAAAGTTTAGGTTTATGAGTTGCTTTGACTCTATGAACAAGGCTGGGCTGGCTACAAATAATAAAACCTTAAATATGTTATGGACAGTAAAGTCTGAACACTCACACTAGGTTACTGTCCTTGAAGAAGCCAAGAAAAATAAAGAGAAATTAGTACCAGAAATCTACCATTAATAAAATCATTTAGACACTTTAAGTGCAAAGCTGAAAAATCCAAAAGGTGGTTTTAATTTAATTTTAATTAATCACTAGGAAGCAGTATAAAACAAAATATTTACACAGCATAAAAAGACAGTCCAGATCACATCTGAATCAATACTCCTTGGCAAAACAGTTTTCATGCTTTCTATTATTACTACACTTCTACAAAAGTTTTAAATTCCTACCTCTGTCAATTCTTTAATGTCTTAAGAGGATTCAAAAAGAATTCCAAACCACGTACTTCACAAAAGGAAATTTTTCTTGTAAGTAAAAAAGCTGCACAGTTTTCTTTTGTGTTTTACCTGTAGTAAGGTGTATTTCTGCATTGCATTTAATCTGACAACCTAAGAGCAGACTTGGGTTCATTACATTTCATTCTTCCATACCTAACTTTTATATTTCAAGACTGATCTCTCTGCCTTTTGCCACTTAAGGAGGGTCTCTTCCTAATACAGGTTTTGACTGAACTATTACTTCAGATTTATTTAGAATTCAAAAATTCTTTAAGACTCAATCCAGTAAAAAGCATGAACTCTGAATAATCTTCAAAGAATGAAGGATGACATGAACAAATACTATTTTTACTACAGTTTAAAGCCTACAAAAGGCCACACTAGAGAAAACCTAACATATCAGATCCTTGACTGGGCAGAAGAAGCACTGATGTGGGCTGTGGAAAGAACTCTGAAGTTCCCCCACTAGTAACACGTTTGACTTTGGATAAAAGTTACTAGCTTGTCTTCTCACCTGAGAAATAAGATGGTGGACCTACATGATTTCTAAGGTAGTTTAAATTTTTGATTCTATGAAGAACTTGTTATCCTGCTAACTACATTTCAAGATGACTTATTTTAAAATACTTTCAAGTGCAGTGGATATAACTTATATGGTACCTCTTATTATCCTTTACTTAGTAAGTACTAGTCATAAGATTGTTAACGTTCTCAACCTAACAACCAACTGAAAAAAGGCACTGATGTCTTCATACTTCTCTCATTTTGAAAAAGGCCATTCCTGTGAGCAATGAATCAGATCCTGCCTGATGTTGTGGTCCTATCCGTTCCAGCTCTAACTGTTCAGCAACTTCTTGTAATCCACCCTAGAAAAGACAAAAATTGTTCACCAAGGAGAAACACTGCAATGCCTGAATTCACAAATTACAAACTTAAGACACTGGCCAAAATATAAACAAACCTAAGTACATAAAGACAAGCCTTAATAAGATTGGCGGGGAGAAAAACAATAAAGAAAGTGAATTACTATTGCATTTGTTGAATGTGGGAGTTTATGATTTCACAGAAAATGAGATCCTAATTGGGAATATTTATCTTCATCCTGTGTTTTAAGGAATGTGACAAATAACTTCCCTGAATACGTGGGAGAAGCAGATCACACACAGGGTAACATTTATCAACTACACTATCAATTTAGTAATAATTAGAAAACTGAATAGCTGGTATAAACAATTTTCTTCAAATTTTCTCTTTCGAATTTTCTTGAGCTTGCACCAATCCATCTCTAAGTGGTTTTCATCTAAATAATTTTTATAAAACAAAGCATTATGAATAATCAAATCCTTAAGAATTCACTAAATGCTTAACCATGGTTTTGTTAGAAATAATACAACTCCTCAGAAGGCCTGCTACAAATCTGCCTAGGCTAATACCAATAAAATTTAAAAAGAAAGGTAATTAAGAGTGAAAGGAAGAGAATAAAAGAGAGAAGCAAAGAAAGAAGAGAGAAAGGGAAAGAGAAAAAAGGTGGGAGGAAAACCAAAAATAAATTCCTCTCCTAATTATTAAGGTCTCTTACTAGCTAACTAGTCCTCTGCAGCGTGGCTTGAAACACTGCTTGCACAGCAGTTGCTTCTGTGCTAAAAATACCATGAGGATTAGGTATCACTGGCAGCTGCTTAGAACAGAATAGAATTGAATAGAACAGTGTGGTTGACTATCAGTCAAAAAGCACCTTTTTATTAACTTGAATTTTAACAAAGCAGCTCACTCAAGATACGTTCTCTAGAATATCTGTACTTAGAAATTTCCCCAAAGCACACACATAATGAGCAATAATTTAGCATTCTGTTCCTGACAACTGTCATTGTACAGGCATGTCAATTTTAAAAACATTTACCAAGCCAGATTAAATGTAGGCCTTTTCACTAGGTGGGTTGAATTTCTATAGGAAGGATACCCTACTGCAAGTTCGCTTCCTCGAAATCCTCTCAAATTACACACAATTCTGCTACTACAAACATAAAATAATCTTTATTAATTTCCCTAGTTATAGTCTAACTATATTCTATTACTAGAGACAAATAAGCTTTGGCCAAAAGACTGCTTCTCTTAGAATTTTCAATTTATCTGTTAGAAGCCAAGTTTCTTTATTCAATTTCTACACTGCTTCTATCTGCTTAAAACAAAGCTCTCCCAGTCTTTACCATCTCCTAAAAGTGTAATGTTACTTGCCATTCTAAATTATGGTGAGGAGAAAACCTGATCAACATTGGTTTCACTGAAGAAGCAACAATGTAGATTCTATAATGCAATCAACATCCCCTCACAAAGTTTTTGTTTCTTTTTTCATTTACAGTGTAAAAAATACACCACAAAAAGTAAGACCACTATATTCCCATAGGGAATGTGTGTTCAAAATGAAGGAGCACTTTTCTTTATCAAGAAACTTTCCTTTTGAAAGAATTAATATTTAGAATAAAAAGTTTTTATATACACACTAAGCAGTATCAGGACATTAGCTACAGTCTAAACAGAACCTACATATTTATACAGCACTTACCCATAATATATAACCTTTTAGCTACGTAATTTAATTCTAAGAACATTTATCCCATGATGAGAACCCATAAAGTAACCTTTAGCCAAGATAAGCCAAAGGGAAAAACTTTTTTTTGCCATACTCCTGAACACACCTGCACATCACTGACCACCTGACTCTCTTACAGGGACAGGTTACGTGTGTGGAGGGAGAGTGAGAACCTGCACTGCTGTGCCCAGCGGCCTCCCCAGTCATCACATTTCTGTTCTGGTTCATCATCTTCCATCTGGCAAGCAATGGTGAAAATCTGAACCTTAGCTTGAATTTTGTTGAAAACTTATCCTACCAAGATATACTGAGGCTTTGAAAAAGAATTTCCTATAAAATGTAATTTAGGCAAGAAAAAGTATCACATGACCAGATTTTATATTTATATATATATATATATATATATATAAAAAATAGCTGAAATATAGCTGAATAGCTGGTATAAACAGTCTCTTACAAATTTTACATATATTTACATATATATATATAAAAAAAATTGCCTTCAATATAAAACTTAAAAATATGGCTTAAAGCAATTAAAGTAATATCTAAGGATAGGATCTTATGTCAGTCCCTTAGTGTAATGAATAGTGTGCTAACTGCAGGTAATGCCACCAGGAGCCTTACTTTAAGATTTTTGCAGCTCTTCATGAGGTACTTCACATCATAAATGACAGGAAAAAATAATCGAAGGATCTCAAAGAAGTCAAGTTCTTCTTCAGGCAAGTTAGAGTTGGTCAGGATTTTGATTAAATAGCCAAAGTCATAACCACTACAAAAGGGTTAAAAGAATACAGAAGGACACATAAATACCACAGAGATTAAAAACAAAAATGTTTTCCTGATACACATTTTCAGTGAGTCACATCAGAGGCAAAAAGGAAATCCATCAAAAAAGTGCATATAGAGAATGGAGAAAACAAACATATTAACAACTCTAACGGGAAAATGCCATCACCATATACACAGTGCTAAGAACTTGTCACTCTATCAGGGCTATCTATCAACCTATAGATCTACGTTACCCACCCAAGACTGCAACCACGAAAACACTATTTTGCTGATGCTTGAGAACACTAAGAATATCAAACTGCCCACAGAAGTCTCAAAAACAAATAAATGACGGAAATGGAGAAATAAAAATGGAAACTTGACCAAAAATGTCAAAAATAAGAGATCTAGTACTCAGAAGGCTAAAGTAATGCAAACCTTCCCTTCTTTTATATAAGGTGGCTACATACTTCAAAAGTCCAAGGAAGACGTCTCTACCACAGGATTTTCACTTCCCTTAAGTGACTTTATTAAGGGAAGTGAACAATTTTCTTCCCTCACAATTCTGTTCCTATCTCAGTATGATTCCCCAAGAGATATTTATTAACAGGAACACTGCATAAGACAGACATACTAAAGAATGAGAACTATCCTGCATAATAAAATACAAATTCCTACACTCTCAAATCAAGATCCCCATGCCAATGTTCTGGCCTTTTCCATAGCCATCTCCCTACACTCCCCGGCCACAGTCACATACTCCTTTTACCCCTTTCCCTCACTACCTTTCCTTCAAGGACCTCTGACAGGAAGCCTCCCCTGAAGGGCCTCCTAGAGCACAAGGTGTTCTCTTGTGCTACCCTTCAAAGTACATGGATTAGGCTGGTGCGGGCCCAGTGGCTCACACCTCTAATCCTAACACTTTGGGAGGCCCAGGCAGCTGGATTGCCTGAGCTCAAGCATTTGAGACCACCCTGAGCAAGACCAAGATCCCATCTCTAAAAATAGCAGAGCATTGTGGTAGGCGCCTGAAGTCCCAGGTAATCAGGAGGCTGAAGCAAGAGGATCATTTTAGCCCAAGAGTTTGAGGTTGCTGTGAGCTATGACACCACAGCACTCTACCAAGGGCAACAAACTAAGACTCTGTCTCAAAATAAATAACTAAAGTAGATGGACTGTTTCTTCCACTGGTTTAAAGGGCAGGAATCACATTTTGAATATATCTTTCATTCCTTGTGCATAACTGGAATTCAATAAATATTTGATGCAAGATGCTACCAACCCATCTTTTGGGAGAGATACAAAATAAAATTTCCATTTAATGTTCAGAATTTGACTTATAAAAGAAAAAACAAGCTTTATCCCTGTGGATAATTAAGGAATATCAATATATAAGCATAAAAGCAGAAACTTTTAATGATATTTAGTGGAATAAGATCTCATATGTTGATAAATATTAAAATATACCAGAGTCTAATTTAGATTCTAAATTCCAAGAAGATGTGCACAATATCCATCTCTGTTTATCTTCATACCCCAGTACCTAGCATTTAGTATTTGTGTTCAGAGTATTTTTCAAATGAAAGAACCCGTCATATAGGGAAAGGATTAATACTTTCCAGTTCTTTGTATTCACATGTCTAGGAAAGTAAAAAGAACAACAACAACAAAAAATGCTGCTTATATTAACAGTCTTAAGTCATAGTCCCTGAGGTGGTTCAAGTGGAGAAGAGAGGAAAGATGAGAGATAAAAAGTGAGAAAGAGCACAATCAGTACCTTCAACCCAAAAATGACTAAATGCTACAGCAAAGTTGACTGTATGAACAGTCCTCCACTCTGACTGTTCCACAGGTCAGAGGGGGAAACTCTAACGCAGGGGTGTCTGCCCTCTTGCCTGGTCTGGCTGCCAGCAGGCAGACTTCAGGAGGACTTTTTCGGTTTATCTGTGCTGCCTTTCTTTTTCCTAATCAGCTATCACTAGTGTTTGTGTAATTAATGTATCACCTAAGACAACTCTTACTCTTCCAATGTGCAGAGAAAAAAGAAAAAAAGGTGGGACACCCCTGTTCTAAGGTTTAAAAATAAACGTGTGACATGGATCCAGTGTAAGAGAACGAACACCTGTGCCACACAAAGCTTTTTAAAAACAGAACCAAAGACCAAATAAAATAATGTCCAATGTCACTTTTAGTCTCTGGACTGTCAGTTTAGTTTACTTAGATAGGAAAACTCTTCCTCATACCTGAAGTCTATTTTTTACAAAATGGAACTAGTTTCTGTTTAGAAATTCTCTTAAATTATCCAGTTTTATATAATAAAAAGCTAAAAACTATCACTTTATACTTTGTATAAAGCACTTTACTAGAAGCTTTGAAGACGTTTTTACTGACCATTAAAACAACTCTGCAAGATATTTCTTCTAAGGGATGACTTCCCCATTACCCCATTAAAAAAAAAATTAAATTCTACCCACATACCCAACCCTAGGATTTTCTTTACTGTTTCTTCGTCTTCTTTTTTTAAATCATTTTATTTTATTTATTTATTTATTTATTTTTGCAGTTTTTGGCCGGGGCTAGGTTTGAACCCACCACTTCCCGTATATGGGGCCAGTGCCCCACTTCCTTGAGTCACAGGTGCCACCCTGTTTTTTCTTTTTCATAGCACTTACCACTGTTTAACAAATCACAATATACAGGGTGGCCGTAAAGTTCATGTGCAATTTAAATAGCCATTTAAAATAGCTGACTATTTAAATTGCACATGAACTTTATGGCCACCCTGTACATTTTATCATTTTAAAAATCTGCCTATCACCACAAGAATGTAAATTCTCTGAGTGCAAGGATTTTAGTCTGTTCTATTCATACTTTAATTCCTAGAATCTTACACAGTGTCTGACATATAGTAGATAGTAAATGTATTTTTTAATGAATGGTTTGCCACAGATTAAAAAACTAAGGTCTTAGAAATGTTAAATAATTCTAGCTACACTGACTCTAAATGACACCGCTGAATTTAAATCAAGTTCTATTTTTCCAGCCTATTTTCTTTACACTGTGCAACACTGCCTCACAGGCTAAAATGGATCCATATTATTAAATTAACTCTTACGTAGACCAACATTAGCCTCCACAGGGTTAGGAGACAGCTATATGGCAGTCGATTCTTTCTAAAACTAAGCCTGAGCTTGCTGATACCTGACCCAAGCAAGGATGAAGCAAGTATGAAACGGAAACACAAATGGCATTTTCAATGCAATCTTTTTACCTATGAAATGACAACCATTTGACTCCTTCGCAGAGGACCACTCCTGAAGTCATAAGAAGTTCTGCAAAGTACTGGGTCTCAATTCCTTCCTCCTCATGTTTCTTAAACTGGATACCAGATGTTGTTAGGAGTTCTATAGAGTCCTGGGCATACATGTCCTCCCTGGCAGGAGAAAGAGAAAGACAATATTCAATATTAACGACTGTGGATCTCTCAGGTAATCAATGATAAGGTGATTATGCTAATATGAATTAGGACTGTAGGGTACTAGTAAGGGACAGGAGTGCAAGTGAAAGACGAATGTGCACTGCCTTCTCTCCCACTTACGTCTTACAGAGCCAGAAACCAGAGAGAGGACTGTCTTGCCAAGCGTTCCAATATCCAATATATGCTTTACATACGCACAAGGAAAATACAATTTAAATATAAGCGTCATTCCTTCAGAAAAGTGTCCCAACAGCAAACAATCAAAGAGTCCAAAGGTAAGATTTTATTCTCTACTATCAACTCCATTGCATTACCTTTCATATGCTAAATAAATTTGGGTTTGAAAAAAGGGTCTTCTACTCACCAGGGCCACCCCCACAAAATGACAGACAAGTTCTTTTCAGTCTCAGCAGCCACCATGATGCTGCCAGAAAGCTCTGTGGCCACAGCTGTTAGGGGCAAGGCCATCTCCAACTCTCCCAGCGCACCAGAAGGAGATCAAGCGGAAAGATCTCCTATGGCTGAGTGACACTACCTTCTATCTTAAAAAGGAGATTCCTCCTCTCACAAATGATGAGCTTTTCAAACAGCCCCCCAAAGCAACAAACTGTTTAAAAGGACTCCACTGTAACTAAAATCAAGCCAGGTAATCTAAATAAAAACCTTCAAGATTTCACTAAAACCAAAAAGAAAGCCATCTCTAATTTCCAAGCACAGATACATGAGTATCCAAGATAGATGTGTTTTTGAGAACAAAGTATTTTGTGACATGTGCAATTTTTTATACACTTTTAAAAATTGTAAGAACACTGGTTTCCAGACTTAGCAAAAGAAATTTCTAACAGACATTATAACAAAACTGAGACCATAAGGAATGTTTCTCTTGAGCCAAAACATGTCCTTATAATTTACGATCTAGAAGTCAATTTACTTCTAAATGTCTGAAAAATAACAAAGGTAACAACTCACATTTTTAAAAATAGAGGGGAATCATAAGTCGATATTTTCCCCCAGAAAATCCCTTAGTAAGGATATGTGAAGAAACTCAGTACGAGTTTTTGGTATTTTTTCTCCCAGTTAACCATACACATGATTAGCTTTACTATGCTAAATACATGCACCTTAAAAAATCAGAGTCCCGTTCAGAAGGTCCCAGGGCTCACACTAAGGCACGATGAAGCAACTACAGCTGACCAAAAGCATTGGAGATTCTTCTCCAGGCCTCTGATATTCTTAGCCATATATTCAATTTATTGTTACTTTAGTTTGCTATCTCCCTCCCAGTCGGAATGTAAGCTTCAACAGGCCAATGATTTGTTTTGTTCAATGTTTTATCACCAAATCAAACAACATATGGATGAAGAGGAACAGTGAACATTTCACTATTTGAATCAGTATTTCCCAAACTTGCCTAAATGAGATTAACCCCCAGAGCTTTACCAAAACTGTGGATTCCTGGGTCCTACTGAAGTCTTAGACTTACTGAATCATAATCCCCAGGTGGGAGGCCTGGATGAGTATCTCAGGTATTATAATTAATTTGGTATACAAAGATATGTATATAAATTATTTTCCTTTTCTCAGGTAAGTTCATATTCCAAAATCTAAATTTCATGGGACTGAATATTTGATCATTTGGGACAAATCTCATGCTTTTGTAATACCAAAATCATAAGAAAAAAGTTAGAAACTCCATGCAGTATGCTAAATCTGCAGACAGGATTAAGAAAATTTCCTATAGGTAAGGGAAGTTAATTGTTATGACTCATTTCTCCAAATTGATAGACTGTGCCTTTCCAAAGGTATCCATTTCAAAGTTTCTAAACCTCTCTATTCTACCTTTCCAACCTGCAACATGTCCTGGGCAATGCAGGGAGATATTAAAATTCGCTAACCTCCAAAAGGAATTAACGTATTACTTAGTCGAAATATAAGAAATGCTACAGGGGTGGCGCCTGTGGCTCAAAGGAGTAGGGCACCGGCCCCAAATGCCGGAGGTAGCGGGTTCAAACCCAAACCTGGCCAAAAACTGCAAAAAAAAAAAAGAAGTCCTACAAATGTTGGTGTTAATTTATTGATTATAAGAACAGTTTATTTAGGACAGTAATAAACAAATAATATGACCTCTCCCAAAGACAGCAAAATATCCAGTTAAAATAACTGTATGCACAAGTCTCTATAAAAAGGTTTTCCAAAAAGTGAGAGATGCATGGAGATCTTCAGATAATATCCTAAAGATGTTAACTAACTAGATAAAGTGAAGTCAGTAAATGTATCGAAATTACTTCTTTCTACAAACACTAACTCACATTTCTAAATACAAAGGTGAAAGACTTTACAATTTGGAAACACCCTCCAATCTCAAATCACTCTGGGCTTAACACACAAGACACTCACCTAAGGGTTTATAAAGTACTTTTCCAATAAGCTGCTCACTCTAATAAGTACCTCTCTTTATAAATAAGTTTTCTTAAAAACTGAACTCCAATATATTTAAATTTATGCTAAAAACCATAAGGAGGCAAATAATTACTAGAATACAGATCGTCACAAATATGCAGATTACTAAATATAATATTTAATGAACTCAAACTGGTAAGAACACAGATTCCCCCAAATCTCCAAAGGCTATGAAAAACAGTAAGACAAAACAAAAATAATTTGCAAATTTGAAAAAAATGATCACCTTCATTGGTCATTAAGGAGACCAAATAAAAGTAAAATATTCTCACAAGTCAAAATGGCAAACTTTTAAAAAATGCTAATATTTATATTTGGATGGGTGAAATAGGACAGCAATTTTCATCAACCTGTAAAACTGAAAGCTAAAAGTTATAAGCATAACTTTCTAGAGAACAATCCCAGCTCCATCCCCCTCTTTTTCAATTTGCGTGAGTAAATACAAAACATATCAAGAAGTTTAAAAGTACCCACATCCTTTGAATAAATGAAGCCTAAAAGTATTCTGATCTTTGGATTTAGATTTCTACTTCTAATAAAATAACTTACACAGAGGACAAAGATGTATATCAAGACAGGCTCATTATTTTAAGAGCAAAGGTTGGACCTAAATGTCCAACCACAGTGAATGGTTAAGTCTGTAGTGGTCTATCAGGAAGGACAATGGACAGATTACAAAGAACTGTTACTAACGTGCTCACAATACGACACACAAATGGGATGTTCTTAAGGTAAAGAAAAGATACGCTTAAAAGCTATGACAGTAATCGTTTTTTACTTTTCGGTATTTTCTATATTTTCCACAAGAAGCATGCTATTTTTATAAACATAAAAAATAAAACAAGCTACAAACATTCTGTGAATGTATTTTGTATTCTCAGGCTATATGGTCTTATTCTCTTATCTCGTCATGTACAAAATCCACAGGCCTTGATGTTAATGTCTAATCATTACTTTGAGAAACCTGAATTGGCCAACTCACCAGTGTTTAACTCAACAATAATCCTTAATACTCAAATGAGTAATAAGTTAGAGGAAAAAAACAGAATGATACTAGAATTACTACTAGCATTCTTTAGCCCACGTGTCACAGTGGCCATCACACTTCAATTTACTTCAGACCACTGAAGTACATTCATTCCTTATTTGAACCTCTACTAGTATAATCACAGTGGGAAGAAACCAAGCTTTTCTTAGTTTTAAAATAAAACATTAAAAAGTTATGCTTGCTTCCAAGCCCACAACTAATACAGTATTAAAGTGATATAAATGTCAAGAAAAGGGAAAAGAAATAAAAGAAATAAAACTATTTCCATGTAGACAACTTATCTGCTCATAAATCTGTTTCCTTATAACTGGGCCAGTATTGATTTAGAATCACACCCAAGACTTGCAGAATATTAAATTTATCATTTATAACTAAATCATTAAATTGAAACTAATGTCATTTTGATCTCGAAGTTTTGAATTTGCATGCTGTTTTAAAATATCTATTCAAAGCCCAATGATACACACACAACATCGTAACAGCAAATACCTTTCCCTGGCTCTTAAGTCTTTACATCTGATGATAAGCATCTGCACACATTTTCTCATTGCTGATGTGAAATTTAGAAGAAAACTGGCATAATTTAAATACACACAACTGTCCCCATTTATCCTTGGGAAATACATTCCAAGACCTCCAGTGGAGGCCTGGAACTGTAGACAGCACCAAACCCTACACAGACGATGTTTTCCCTGTATACACTGTATATACCCATGACAAAATTTAATTTATAAATTAGGTACAGTAAGGGATTAACAATAAAATAGAACAATTATAATATACTGTAATGAAAGTTATGTGAATGTAGATTCTCTCTGAAAATGTTACTACTCACCTATTTTCAGACCGCACTTGACCACAGATAACTCAAACAGCAGAAAGTAAAACCATGGAAAAGGGGGGAGGGACTACTGTACTGAATTCCTGGAGCAACCCAGCAACTTGGACCAGTGTGAAAATACAAAGTTCATACATAGAGATGGTACAGGTGGCTTACCACCTTGAGGATTTTAGAAAAAAGAAAATAAAATTTAAAAGGACTTCAAAGCACTTACTATAGTATCTGACATGTATTATATAAAACTCAAATGATTATACAAACACATCTCCATCACTGTTATCACTAAACATCACAAAGAGCTATAAAACAAGAATTGTCCCCTTAACTATGGAGAATGAACTACTTCAATCATTTCATATCAAAGGAATATACCACAAAATAACCTTGTGTAATTAAAAAATACCCAATTTATACATAGCACATTAGAAACAGGAAGTTTCAAGGTGAATAAAAAGGATGGGTATGACGGAGTATGTGAATTTAAAGGCTCTTAAAAAGAGGAGAAAAATAATTTTTGTTCAGTTATACACAAAAGAATTTATTAGTGATTTAAAACACTATTGTGGGGCAGCGCCTGTGGTTCAGTGGGTAGGGCACCGGCTCATATACCAGGGGTGGCAGGTTCAAACAGGGCCCCGGCCAAACTGCAACAACAACAACAAAAACACTATTGTGTATGGCTGAGCAATGGGGTATTCACTTTACATATTTAGATTTGTTAGGATATGTCTCCAAAAAAATGGCTTACCAATGCTCACAACTAAAACATAATAAAAAAGCTACACCTTATAAACACAATACATTTTAAAATCTGTCCTTTATATTCATAAAATAATCAATTTTTTGCTTTTCCTTTAAAAAACCAATTTGTGAATTATTAAAATGAACACTACCGAAAAGGAGTTTTGGAGTACTGGTAAAATTCTATTCCTTGATCTGACTGCTAGCTATAGGGTGTTAAGTTTGTGAAAAACCAGGGAGTGAAATATCTATGATATATATGCTTTTCCAAATGCATATTGTACCTTGACAAAGTCAGAATAAAAGAAAAAGCAAAACAACTTTAGTCATTTCACTGTAAAATACTGAAGATGTAAAAGGTGTCCAAGACTAGGTTCTATCTTTGCAGATTGCCCCTACTCATCTACCACAATAGGATTGTAAAATTACAACCCTAATTACATTACAACTCTAATCCAATTTTTTCCTTTCTTAAAAGGTGTATGTATTTTTTTTAGCATCCTCTGTGTTTAAAATTTCTCATGAAACTATATTACTCTTATGTAATGAGAAAAATAATATACACAAATACTTGAAGACATTTCCTTGATAATAAGTTTTATAACAGATGAGGCCTAAAGAACTTACTAAAAAAAAAAAAATTGGTATATTACCCACACACTAGCTCAAGCTACCTTGACTCTTTAGCTACTACTACAAAGGGTTATATCAGTGATTTTCAATTGGTGTGTCTGAGAGGATCTTTGGTGTGCTGCAAAAATTTTTAAAGATTAAATTATTTTTGAAAGATGTTCAAAGCACAGTAAGACTATATTCTTTTCTTTACTCTTGTTTGTAATCAACATAATTCAAGTTTGCCATGGAAGTATGACTATAGGTTCAAGTGTGCATTAGCTAAAAAGAGTTGAAAAGCACTGAGTTATGTGTACCCAAAAATTATTTTAGGCTTTGTCTGCCATGCACCAAGTTATTTTTATACTAAAAGCATCAAATCATTTTCAAAGTTTTTAAGTCCACTAAGTAAGCTATTTTCCTACTGGGCGTTGTCCTACACTTGATAAGCCAGACAACTAAAAAGTGCAGAAGTCAGAATTCTGTTCCAACACAGTATTCAAAATATTTGTCTTTCTCTTCATAAAATTAACTGTTCCACAGGCTATAAAATTTCACCTCATTGGTACACATCTATTACCTTCCATCTCCTCCCCTACACATTTTATATTCTTTTATCTTTCCCTGAAGCGTTTCTGACATTTTTCAGTTCTCAATTCTCTTATAATTAATTCTCTTATAATTTGAAGTTCCAAGCCATTTGTCTATAATCATCTACTGCCTATCCCTCAGATCTCAAATTTTAAACTTTTAAAACTTTTCTCTGTACACAATTTTAAAACTTTTCTCTGTACGGTTACAATCTTCTTCAACTTCATTTTCACACCTAAGAAAGTATCTTACCCTTCATTACTTCATACTGATTTTCAACAGCTGGCACCAAAATGAGCAAATGATCACTTCCTGATGGCTGTCAACACAATGAATAAATGACAAGACATCTTGCCAAATCTAAGACTTCTAACTTTTCTTCTGACACCAAAAATTCTTTAACACTCACCCTTGGGTCTATTACATTTAATCCATTCTTGTTTTAATCAATCCAGCCTTTCTCTTCCCCTATCACCCTTTGTCACTTTAGAGTTCTACACACCAATCTAACACTCCTGGAATACCAAAAGCTTCCTTTAACTTATTGTCAACTGTCACTTCAATTCTTTTCTGTTCTTTCTCTCTTCTATAATCTCTGTACTTGCTCTTAAACATAGCTGGAGAAACTTACATTAAAATAGCAAAGACCTGGCTAATTAAAAACTCACAGGGTCATGTACAACCTAGCCTGGCCTTCAGAATTGGTTTGGCATATCTTTTTTTACACTTACCCTTACTGACTCCTTTGCACAAAATGGAAAGTTCAGACCTCAGTCTGTAAGTTTCCTTTGGGCCTTGTTCTGTAAGCTTCCACTAACGCCCTACCTGTTTACCTCAACATATGGCTTCACCCCACCACTTGTTTTAGGAACATCAACATTCCTATCTTTACTTCTAGCCATCTGTCTAAAGATCTTTTGCCTTCAGACCCCACAATAGCTTACCTGATCACCAAAGGTAATTACTACTGATGCTATTTGAGCCATTTCTCAAAGAACTTATCAAGTGTATATCCCCATGCTGAACAGCCTGCAACTCTTTATTAACCCCTCAACCTTCAAATGTGTGCATTATCTGTTAAAAAATAACCACCCTTCTTTCATTCTACTCTCCCTTCTACTGATTGTACAATTTCCTTTTCACTGCCATTTAAGTTAAATGATATATCAACATTCTTTCTGTTACCACTGGATCCATAAAACCCTGTAACTTCTACAATCTAGTAAGATGATTCTCTCAAATATCAAGAACTACTGCAATCACCAAAAGTAATGAGTATGGTTAAAAAATTTGTTTTCATCCTCTTTGACTTTGTCTATGAAATTCCATCCCCGGACTGCTTTTCTTCTCCACAGCTCATCAATATTCTACTTCAATGTTCATGTACTTATCAAAGTCAGATTCAATTTGCAGAGAATTCCCATGCTGATTAGTAGTTAACAATTCTAACTCTTGATCTCTGACAACAAAGAACAGACAAAAGATTTATGGGAACACTAACTTAAATAATAACTATTACCAACATTCCTAAACATTGTATCCCTTGTGTCAAGCATACTAGCTGACACATTCATTCTAGGCACTCAACAAAAAAGTCAACTTTCATCTTTCTTCAAAACTTCTAAGATTCTGTTCACTGTGTTCTCTCTTCATATTAGACACGATTGGTTTTAGCTTTTAATTGACCTCCTCTACTTCGTATTTTTCACTATATCCTTCCCCTTAAAACATCACTTAACGTTAGTGTAAATGGCAGCAAAACTTGGTAGTAAACTATAGTAGCCCTTTTCTGTGTAAAAAAAAAAAAAAAAAGTCACACAAATGCTACACTAAGAAAGAGTTATTACCAGAACAAAGATGTCTGTAGAAAAGAAAAATTAGTTTTACCAGAACCGAGACACTGATGTATCACCTCCTGTACCGAGATCACAACAGCGTCTAACTTAAAAACAGTGTTCTAATGATTACCTTGAAAAAAAGCCAAAGGAAATGGTAAAGAATTAACTTTTTTAAAGGGTTATCATTTGGCGAAAGAATAGAAGGAAATTTTTACAGCATTTCAAAGGTGTAGTTCCCATAAAAGATTATCAGCTTAAGTGGACATGAGTACTTTTATTCCTTACAAGGTTCTGGAGAGTATATTATTAATCTCAATAGAATGAAATAGAGTCAGACTAAACATAGTGCAATTATAAGCCATACTAGTGTCCCACTGACTCTAAAATCAGCCCTATTTCTCATTAGATCACATGTTAAATAAATAGCACATTATTTAAGAAGAGAATAGAAACAAAGAATTCTTACGCTGATATTACCATTAATTTTCCTACTTCTGCTTTTACTATTTTTCAAATCAGATGTTAGATCATTAAATTATACAAATAATAGGCTACCAAACAGAAGGACACTGCAATATTTCAACATGCAGTAAGTAATCACTTAACATCATTATATCAAAACCAATTTTGCCATAGGCTAATTTATATAAACAGAGTTAAGTTCCTACAACATATTTCTAGTCACAAAAACTTCACCGAACTTCTAATTAGAGACCAAAACACTTGTAATATTAAACACTGAAATAAATGTGAGCTATACATATATTCAAGATAGATTAACAGAAACAAGATAATGATTTACCTATTATTCTAGTTGAGGGTGAAGGGTAGCCAGAGCCTATTTTAGCAGCTCAGGGCCCATGGCAGGGGACAGGACCCACCCGGGACAGGACACTTTTCCACTGCAGGGCACACTCATACACACCCCCACACTCAGTCAGATTGGGACAACTGAGACATGCCAATTCACCTCATGTGCAAAGCTTTGGGATGTGGGAGGAAACCAGAGTACCTGGAAAAAACCCACACAGACATGGGGAGAAGGTGCAAACTCCAAACAGACAGTAGTTCCAGCCAGGAATCCATTTTTTTTCTTATTAACATTATAAGGAAATGATACTAAACAAAACAAAGAGTATTCAAGGACCTGCTATGCTTAGAATATGTTAAACATTTTATTTCTCCAACATATAGTTTGCAAGTAATCTGCCTTTGCCCTAAACACTCTAAAACGTCTCTCAATTATCAAGACCACTTCTACCATTCATACAGAAGTATTATGACTAACCCAGTTAATGAAACTGGGTTTAGACCCAGAGCTTGAGTAAGACTACAAACTCTGACATATTAGGATAGTGGTACTAAACCTTTCTAATGCCGGGGCCCTTTAATATAGTTCCTGTGGGTCACAACCACTGTATTAGGAACACCGGGTTCAAGGATAATATTAATACTTGTGTATTTGAGTTAAGAGAGGTTTTTGTAGACTGACCTGGGAACATAACCATTATATAACCATTGATTTGAAAGGAAAATACACCCAAGTTCCCAAGAAATGTCTTACTGCATTTGATATGTAATTTACTAATTAACTGGCATGACTGAAATAGTAATTCCTTCACAAAAAGGATATATAACAAGAAAGTCTATATTTAAAATTGCCCACAAAAAGTTTTTTGTAAAACTAACATGGTAAGATTACTTTTTCTATCAAGAAGTATTTTCAATACTCAAACTTTACCAAATTCCAAAAAAGTGGCAGGCATATTTTTAACATAGCATCTATAAAAATCAAGTGTTTGAATTTTCATTACCCTATTTTTTTGTCCCATAAAAATCTCAAGCAAAATTTTACATTTTATGTATTTCTAGAATAATTATACCAGATTCACTCAGAATTTCACCACATTTGTTGAAAATCAATTCCTAAAATTAAACTAAATAAAATTTGGGTTACATATGTATTTCCCACTTACGTCAAATTAAATTTAAAATTAAATTGCCAAGTTGAAGTTCCTGGAGGGTATTCTCCTTGCTCATTCATAAATGTCAGTCCTAGCTGAATTATCTTTAACAAGTCTACATTACATCGCAATAGTTGGTACTGATAGTCAGCATTGCTCCTGAATTCTCCAATGGGTCTTGCAACCACACCTGGAAACTCGGTGTCCTGTAAAACAGTTTTAAGATTCATTATTTACTAAACAGTCACAATATACTCCACAAATTCTTAGCATAATTAAATTTTGATGCGAGTCAAAGAATCCTGATATTCTACATGTTCATATTCAAAAAGGTACAAAGTACCTTTTAAATAGAAAGAACATTTCTTTTAGAACCAAAGAACTAAACTTAATAACCTTTCCTTACTTTAAATATGATATAAAAATTACTATATATAACATACACATGGTAAATGCAACCAATTACTTACTCTATACCAGCGGTTCTCAATCTGTGGGTTGTGACCCCTTTTTAACAATGAAAATACACTGTAGCATTAGGAAGGCTGAGAACCACTGCTCTATACCCAACAAAGAGGAAAAACATCATAAATTCGTATCTCCCGAATGCAACCAGTTTCTTAAAAAACTAGTTAAATGGAATAGAGAATGTACTGTACTTTTCAATTGCTTCTCTAAGATGAGGTTTATCTCAAACTCCTCCCAAAAAGCCTCATTTGCCTCCAAATTTCTTTTGACTAAGGCAGTATTCTCTCTATAGTTCACAAAAAGCAAGTTGTCAAGAATTGCATGCCATCCACTCATTCCCATAGGATGTTACCACTTGTCTACTACTGCCACTCCTCATCATCTAAGATATAAATGATCACTATAAATTTTTAACTGGACAGAAAAAAATCAAGTCTAATGATGGGAAAGTATACCTTTATTAAATACACAGAATGTGGGCGGTGCCTGTGGCTCAGTGAGCAGGGCGCCAGCCCCATATACCGAGGGTGGTGGGTTCAAACCCAGCCTCGGCCAAACTGCAACAAAAAATAGCCGGGCGTCGTGGCGGGCGCCTGTAGTCCCAGCTACTCGGGAGACTGAGGCAAGAGAATCGCCCAAACCCAGGAGTTGGAGGTTGCTGTGAGCTGTGACACCAGAGTACTCTACCAAGGGCGATAAAGTGAGACTCTGTCTCTAAAAAAAAATAAAATAAATAAATACACAAAGTGTTACCCATGTACACAGATTTGTATTTTAACCAATTTATCTGCCCCCCTGAAGTATATTTATTTTTATTAAAAATGCTGTGGAAATAATATATGTGAGGTTTTAGCATTAGAATTCAAACTAGGGCTAATGAAGACTAAAAACAAAATACCAAGTCAGTATGAAACAGTAAAGAAATTAATTCTTTCTCTAAATTGAACCTAATTCAACAACCACTTTATTGGATACTCCACGTTATGCTAAGCATGGGGGCAGAAAAGATGATTAAGACACCAACTCCTTTATGAGCAGATCTAGAAAACAGAGTAGCTACAACAGACATACAAGGTACAACAGTAAAGAAGAAAAAATATTTAACCATGTAGACAATACAGACAGACTGAATAGTCTGTGTAGAACAGCGGTTCTCAACCTGTGGGTCACGACAGGAACTATAGTAAAGGGTCCCTAAAAATCAACTAGAAGGGTTGACTTCAAGACTTAAAAAGTTCCTCTTCTTCCTTTATAAGCAGCATTTTAAAGATTTGATCATGGGCATACCATAGCAACGTAATTATATTTTCGAATAACTTGACGAATTTTCTTCATCTCTTCATCCAGGTTGCAAGCCCAAACTTCACAAATTCTTTGGCTATGATCTACAGTTGCTGCTGGCATAGTGAGGGCACAAGGGAGCCTAGATGCCAAGCATCAAAATGTTATACTTGATTGAAGATTTTTTTCATAAAATACTTTGTCTTTTATTTATGTACCTGTCAAAACAAAAAACCAAATATATCAGAAATCTGAATCACAGAATAATCAATTTGGTTGAAACCTAAGAGGTTATTTATTCAAAGTTTTGAGTCAAAAGAAAATCAAGGTTTAGGAAGTGACTTGTCTCAGGTCACACAGATAATCTGTTGGAAATAAAGAACAGATTTCTATAGTCTGATTGCACTGTCATTAAAAATAGTGTTTTATATGCATGCATACTAATCAGATTTTTAAAACTTTCTATTGATTAAAGACTGCTCTGAGTTCAACTCACCCTCTCCATAAAACTTCATGAAGTCGATCATTTTCAGATAAAATAGAAAAACTACTTATACATGTGGTAAGATCAGATATTACCACAGCAAAGATAAACGTTTGCTTTTACACTCCTCCTTGACAAAACATTCAAATTTTGATAACAAAATCTACTGGAGTTTATTCAGAGTGGAGACAAAAGTAAAGCAATTTTGTTAAAACTCTAACAAGAAGTAACAGCCACAGAAACGGTTTGAATGTAACTGCAGGAGGGAGAAAGAAAGAAAGCAACAGAATGTCTGCATGTAAAACTGTTTCTCATTTCCTAAAACTCGGAGCTATCCCTGGTTACCAAGGACAGAGCTCTGGTCCATAAACACAGGGTTCATTCATCCTATACAATAACAATACAGACCGACACTGATTCTCAGGCAGAGAAATTCCAAATGCCCCTTCACTCGCCACATAAATTTGAAAAAAATCTTAACAGTAAAAGAGGGTCTTATGACTGCCTTCCAAATTCTGAAGGGTCATAAAAGTAACCTCGAATGCTCTAAGAAATCACTCCTTCATAACTCTCCACCCGGATAACCACATAAGCAAGCGCGCGCGCGCACACACACACACACGTTAAAGATCCTGTGGCTTAACACTGCTTTCCTCTACTCTCTCTTTACTGCAGTTGCAGAAGCCCCGAAGAGGTAGCACAGGCCTTCTCAGGACTGAAGGAAGCACCTCCATACTGCATGCTCCCAGAGAAACGACAGGACAGCAGCGGCATCCAAGTCATAGACAACTCTCTTCCCTGGCAAAGAGCCAGTGCGAAGGCACTGATAACATTTATTAGAGTCACCCCGACTCCCAAGCACTGCAGTGTGTAACGATACGAGATGACCATCTAGGCCGCCGCCCTCCACTCACAATTTCCGTCCCACATCGAAGCCCCAGGTACAAAGCCCCCGCGTCATCACTCCGCGCCAACCCCTTGACATACCCCCCAGCCCCAGCTACCCTCCCCCTACCCGCCACCAAGCTCTTTCCTGCGCCAGCCGCACTCCAGCCGGCGCCATCGCGCATCCTCTCAGGTTCACCGTTCCCGCCCCCTTTCTACTTCCCCCCCGCGACCCTCCCCCGTTCAAGGCTGCGGCAGAAGCAAGATCTACTTGTGTCGTTGAGCTCGTGCTTCTCCTCCTCCTCCTCGCCATAGAGAAAGCACTCGGCGGCGGTGGCGGTGGCGGTAGCGGTGGCGGAAGCGGGTGCCCCATAGACACCTCTCACCCAGCGAAGGGGAAAGGGGAGCAGGAGCTACGCCGCACTGTGCTGCGCCGTCGCTTTTCGCACGTCCTGGTGGGGGCGCTAGATGATGACGCAGCACGCCGAGGGGCGGGGCGGGCGGGAGAGGGCGGAGCACGCAGGTGACGGAGGCTTGGGTGGTGAAACGCTGGGCGGTCGGGCCGCTTGAGTGCTTGTCCTGGGCGCCGAGCCGTCGCTTCTCCAGCTACCTGCGGTTGTGGCATGTGTCCCAGAACCCGGGCAGCGTGAGCTAGGTTTGGCTAGAGAAGACGCGGCCCCCCAGCCTTTGAGCCACGGGCGTCCAAGTCCTCTCCCCTGTGAGTGGAGAACGGCCGGCCTCAGCAGCTGAGAGAAGCAGGCCACAGCCTTCCAGGGCCTCGGGCCCGGGGACCGGAGGAGGATGAGCTGGCTCTTTCCCCTGACCAAGAGTGCCTCCTCCTCCGCAGCTGGGTCCCCCGGTGGCCTCACCAGCCTCCAGCAGCAGAAGCAGCGCCTAATCGAGTCCCTGCGGAACTCACACTCCAGGTGACCGGTTGCTGCCTCTTCCGACTGAAGGAAGAAATAGGGCGGGAGGGCGGGCTGGTCTCAACCACGCTCACAGCTCCGCAGGTCAGCTCCCCGCCAGCTGCCTCGTACACCTCCCTCGTTCTGGGTCACACGCTTGCCCTCCCACTCTGCCTCGTGTTTGTTATTTTCCTACGGACCCTCCCTGACTCCGGCCCCACCACTTCTCAGCTCTTCTGATTCGGATTTGCTCATTCCTCCTGACAGTCTGCAATCTCTCTCATAGTCTAACCATATCCTTTGCTTTCCCCGGCTTCCTCACTATTCTTTCCCTTTACCCACCCGGTGGCCTCGTTCGCAGAATTGTTAAAATACTAGGCGATAGAGAATCGCGAAGAGTAATCGAGTTTCGCAAAGAATGGAAAATACAACTCTTGCAACGTCAAAGGAAAGGGAAACAAAAGTTTCCATCAGTGGATTCTTCTCGCCTGAGAGCGACATAGTTATTAATCTTGAGTCTCTAAGGTTTACTCTGTTCCGACAACCTTCCCACCTCTTGGCAACTGTCAGTATCTGTACATTTCACACTTCTTTAATATTCTTGCCTCACACTCAGGAGGATAATTGTCTTATTTCATCTTGATTCTGTTGTCTTACTGAGTTTTTCACTTACCATGGTCAGATTAGAAATAGTTTGAAATTCAAATTATTGCACTTGTTTTTACTGTAAACTGGTTTGCTGCAGCCTTTTATATTGCAAATGTCTGTGGTCTGGAATGGTTTTCAAAATGTAGAATTGCTTTTTGATGTTATATGAATTCTGGACGTATATTTACTTTTATTTTCACGATATTTTATGCAAGACTTCAACACTGTTAAGCCCTAACCCTTTTTAAAATACTCTTTTGATACATTTAAAGATGATATATTCTGAGATAATAAATGGAACAGTTCCTATTGATCCAACTACTAGGGGCCATTTTATTTGTTACACTTTGATATTTATTTCCAAGCAAGTAAGTTATAATCTAAAATAGTTTTAAATAAAACATATTGTTAAAAGAAAAATACACCGTATTGTCAGTTCGGGTAAAATGAGGTCTGTTACTGACTGAACTTCAAGTGTTTCTATGTTCTTTGTCTCAACTGTTTGTTAAGACCTTTAAAAAGTTGAAAATTTATGACGTGTAGGGCGGCGCCTGTGGCTCAGTGAGTAGGGCCCCAGCCCCATATACCGAGGGTGGCCGGTTTGAACCTGGCCTCAGCCAAAGTACAACAAAAAAATAGCCAGACTTGTGGCGGGCGCCTGTAGTCCCAGCTACTCAGGAGGCTGAGGCAAGAGAATCGCCTAAGCCCAAAGGTGGAGGTTGCTGTGAGCTGTGACGCTACAGCACTTAACTGAGGGCGACAAAGTGAGACTCTGTCTCTAAAAAAAAAAGAAAGAAAGAAAATTTATAACGTGTAATCGAAAAGCATGGCAAGCTAGTAATGGTGGCGTTCATTTTGGAAAATTAAGTTCATAAAGTTCTTACAAATCTTATTTAAATCATACTCTGTACTGACCTGTTACGAGCTATTTTCACAAAATAAACTTACAAAATAAGGTGACTCACTTTTAACATAACATGTTTGTCCACTTAGAAGTTGTCATCATGAAGACTACCTACTGTACTAGATCTGTTGCAGAAATACTTTCGGAATTGTTTTTAAAAGTATACAGTATTATGTTAAATATTCTCAGTGTGGAAAATTTCTTCTTTGAAGGTGGAGTTAAATTGTTTAATATTCCAAAGTTCCTTGCTGCTAAGGCTAGTAAATAAGGGAAGTGAACTGAAATTTATATTTTTGGTTTCCCAAATCAAGTGAGATTCTAAAGCAGGAATTGTTAATGTGAGGAATTCTGGATTAGGTTAAAAGGGTTAGTAAATACCCTAAATTGAATACAAAAGTTATCCATTCTATGTATTATTTTTTTGAACCAGAAATTAAGGACATGTGACACTATATATAGTACTTTGTAGTGTTATGAATATATAACTTTATCCTTTTGAGTTCTTTTATAAAAACATTTACAGTTTTATCTAATTGAAGTACATGTACTTCAAATTTAGAAATTATACTGGAGAAATTTAAGTATGTCATGTGCTTCCAGTTTTCAAAGAATGACACAATCCTGGAAAAAAATACCATCTACCTAGTGTTAAATCTACCTTTTCAAATAATGACATTACTTTTCTAAGCTAATAGTAAAAATGATCTATCTGTCCGGTATCTGATGCAGAGGCGGAAAAAATGTATGATACCTTTTCTCACTCACCATAAGTGGCATGTGGCCAACTCTCCTGTAACAAAAGACAGGTTAACAAGAGAAAGGCATAACAATTTTATTTAATCAAAGTTCTATGAGGCATAGGAGCCTTCAGAACTGCAGATCCAAAGGTCTTCACTTTATGCTTAGGGTCAATGAAGAATATGTAGAAATGTGATTAGACAAAAGGGTATGACCAGATGGAGATGGGGAAACCTAGCTAGATTCTTCTTGATCTCTCTGAGTGGCATTCTTTCCTCCAGGTGACAGGGCAGGACCTCTCTGGAATGAGGGTATTCGAAGGAGAAAGGAGAGAGTGACTTTTGTAGGTTTTATGTTATCTTTGGGAAAGAGGAGTTCTAGTTTCTATGACCCACCTTAGGGAAGAGGAATTCTGGTTTCTATGACTTGCTCCTGGGGAGAAAGAGGTGGAAGACAGGAGAGCTGAAGAAGTCCTGAAAGAGACTGTTTCTGAGGCCTTTCAGGCTCATTTAGTTCATGTTCATAGTTTGGAGTATTGTTATATAGTACAATTCATCCTTAACCATTTTTGTGCAGACAGACACCAAGATTGGTCATTCTGAAGGTGTGCTCTTAAAAAGAATGTTCAAATGATTTTTTATTAATAATATAAAACCATGCTAAATTATGAATGTTAATATCTTGTTGCATGCTGCCCACCTCCCTTGAGTTTCAATACTCTCTTTTCCAAACAAGGTCACTAGGTCTGGCAATGAAAATACCTGACTTTTTTTTTTTTTTCTTCTCCCTCAAGTAACCTTTCCCCATTTCCATTCTTTCCCCTCCCTTCCAACTTTTTTTACTCCTTATAACTCTGAAAATTCCACTTCAACAGAGTATCTTTAAATCCTTTTAATGGCTATAAACTCCTTTTTAGTTACCTTAAATTTTTACCTCTGCATCTTCCTCGGGCCTTCCCAAAGATTAGGTGAATTTTATGCATATTTCCTAGTCTAGCACTCACTGGTATGTTACCAAAAGTTTGAAAGTTTAGTACTTGTTCCCAAGGCCAAATCAGAATTAATTTGCGGGCAAATGGGAGAGCGGTGGACTAATGTCTCGAAGACTGCTGTCCTGTCTTTAAGGAGAAGTACAGGATTCTTAAAGGGGGAGTTTGAGCTAGGCGTTGTGGCAGGTGTCTGTAGCCCCAGCTACTTGGGAGGCTGAGGCAAGAGGATGGCTTGAGCCCAAGAGTTTGAGGTTGCTGTGAGCTGTGATGCACTCTACCCATGGCAACAGAGCAACTCTGTCTCAAATAAATAGAGGGCGTGAGGGGTTGGGCTTAGGTCTACGTGACCAATGTCACATGTGGCTTCAGGCTATTGTTGTTTAACTGGGAATAATTGACAGTTTCATTTGGTCAGTGGCAATGATCTCATGACCCTTGTCTGTACACTTCTGTTGAGCCATCTACTGTGGTTTAAGATTCTAGAAAAAAACAGCAAAGAACATTTTTCTGTCTCTTTGATTATTGGCTTCAGGGAAGGAAGCAGGTTTTAATTCCCAAAAAGAAGGTCTTGAATTTTAGGAGACAACTCATAAAACATTTCCTTGCCCTTTTCAGACCTTTACTTTGTTATAGGTATGCAGGGCAAATGGGAAACGGTCATAGATGACCTCAAGAAGCATTTAAAGCACAATAACATTTTTGAGTCTGCTATGAAAATAGAATCTAGAAGTTAGATAGACTAGGTTCAAGTAATATATTCTATCTTCTGGGTGATAATTACCACAGTAGTCAATCCACAAGTAAAATTCCTGACTTTAGGTGCAGGAGTGTAATTAATTCTGCTGTTCATATACTTCCTGAAAAAGCTCACTTTATGGGACACTATTGGTTTCCCACCCAAATCCATTTCCCCTGACTCCTTCTAAATTTGTTTTCCTCTCTGGATGGCCACATACCTAGTGGAGGCTGGGATCTTTCAACCTCAGGAGGTGAATAATGGTTGTTTGCACCAATGATGATGGTCTCATCCAGCCTCTCCCCCAAGTTATTTGGAAACAAGACTCTGGGTCAATGGGAATTGGAGGGAAAGTCTATTGGGGAGCTGCTCAAAATGCTTTCTGAATAATAAAAAGAGATGTCTGGGAGGAAGAACTATTTCTCTTATGTTTTGCATATTGTTACATGGGACATCTGGAAGTGCATAACATCCTGTTGTCATAACAAAGCTAAGGCTGATACTGAATGTGATAGAATAGAAAGATATAATAACCCTGATAATGTTTTGCTGCTAAGTTAACCAACTCTGGAACCTTCTGTATTATTTGTTGTTTAAGATAATAACTCATCACTGTTTAAAGCCAACTTCACCCTAGTGGCAGTTGAAAATATTGCAAGTGATACATTCACTGATCCTAATATCAAAAGCTCATTAAAGCACAATAACATTTTTGAGTCTGCTATGAAAATAGAATCTAGAAGTTAGATAGAATCTAGAAGTTAGATAGACTTCAGAAGTGAGCTAAGCATTTCCTTGCATTGCCTCTGTAATTAGAAAAAAGTAAAAACTGATGGTCTTAACAGTGAACAGTGACTATCCTATCTAGGTTTCTCTTTGTTCACAATATCTAAAGTTAATTAGCTTCTTTATTATTTTATTTGTTCAAAAACAACAACCTGAAGGCATATTGTGCATGGTAATTATTATTTGTAATTAACTATGTAAATTCAAACTTATACAAATAGTCTGCATTCATTTTAATAGTATATTACACAATAATTATAGTGCTATTTTAGCTTTATATTCAATAAGAACATCTAATATGTGAGTTATTATATTATGTTTACCAGAATTGCTTTTTCTTTTTCACTCCAGTACTAGCAATAGAGTCATAATGAGAGAAGCCCTGAGCTAGGAGTTGAGAGATAAAGATGTGTCCTTAACAGGCAATGCAGCCTTGGAATGGTGTACAACCTTTAGAGGCCTTACGACCCCTGAAAATGAGAGGATGGCTTTCCTGTTGTCCTTTCCAACTGTGAAGGTCTGTTGATTTCCTCAGGCTTCTCAAGGTAATCAGACTCTTAGAGATAGAACTGAGCATCATATCGGAAAGCAGCGGCTGATTCAAAAGTAGTGAGTTTTCTCACTTGATTGTTCAGTTACAGGCGGAACTCCTTGTTCTGCTCTTTCCCCCTTCTCACTACTGCACTTGACTATTAAAAAAAAAGTGGAAGCTGAGAAATCAGTATGACTTAGGGAAATAAAAGCTTTATAACAAAACTATCTGGATTCCAGTTTTAGCTGTGACACCTACAAGCTATATGATTTCTTGGCAGGTTACCCAACTTCTCTGATTCTGCAGTTCCCAACTGTAAAGTCAGGAATGATGAAGAGGTTGTCCTTTCCCCGGTGTTTACTCTTGGCTTCTTTGTCAAAGATGAGTTGGCTGTAAATTTGTGGATTTATTTCTGGGTTCTCTGTTCTTTTAGTCTGTGTGTCTATTTAGTTGCCAGTATCATGTGGTTTTTGTTAGTACATCTTTGTAGTAAATTTTGAAGTAAAGTGGGGTGATGACTCCAGCTTTGTCCTCAGGATTGCTTTGGTTATTCAGAGTTTTTTATTCCATATAAATTTTATGTTTTTTCTATTTCTGGGAAGAATGTTATTAGTATTTTCATAAGAATTGCATTGAATTTGCAGATTGCTTTGGGTAATATTATCATTTTAACAATAATCTTCCAACACGTGAATATAGAATATTGTGCCATTTTTGGTGTCCCCTTCACTGTCTCTCACCAGTGTTCTATAGTTTTCCTTGCATAAATTTTTCACCTCTTTGGTTAAATTGTTTCTTGGGTATTTTATCCTCTTTCTAGCTATTATAAATTGGATTGCTTTCTTAATTTCCTTTTCAGTTGTTCGTTGTCAACACATTTAAATGCTACTGATTTGTATATGTTGATTCCTGCAATTTTACTGAATTTGTTTATCAATTCTATCAGTTTTTTGGCAGGGTCTTTAGGTTTTCCAAATATAAGATCCTGTCATCAGCAAACATGGCTAATTTGACCCTGTTCCTTTACTAATTTGAATGCACTTTCTTTCTCTCACCTAAAGGCTCTGTCCAGGACTTCAAATATTATATTGAGTGAAAATGGTAGAAGTGGGCATTCTTGCCTTAATCCAGACCTTAGAGGAAAGGCTTTCAGTAGTGTTTGCTGTGGAGTTGTCATATGTGATCTTTTTTGTTTTGAGGTATATTCCTTCTATACCTAGTTTTTTAAATGATTTTTTTAAAATTTCAGAATATTAGAGGGTACACATGTTTTGGTTACATAATTTGTTTTTGTACTTAGTCAGAGTTACACATGCATCCTTCACCCAGATAGTGTGCAGGTACCCATTAGGTACATTGTACCAATTATCCATCCTCTCCTCCCTCCTCCCACTGACTTTGACTGCCATATGTCCATGTGTAAGTGTTGATTGATTAGTTCCAGTTTCATACCGAGTACATGTGTTTATTTTTCCCTTGTAATACTTCACTTAGAAAAATTGTCTCCAGTTTTCTATCCAGCATATCACAGAAGATACTAGATCATCATTTTTTTCTATACCCAGTTTCATGATGGTTTTTTGTCATAAAGGAATATTGAATATTGTCAAGTGCTCTTTTACCATCTATTGAAATAATCACACAGTTTTTGTTCGTGATTCTATTAACGTGTGTATCATGTTTATTGATTTACGTATGTTGAGCCATCCTTGCATCCTTGAGATGAATCTCATTTAATCATGGTGCATGAACTTTTTAATGTGTTGTTGAATTCAGTTTGCTAGTATTTTGTGGAGGATTTTTCAGTCTACTTATTATTTCATCAGTGATAATTGGCCTGTAGTTTTTTTTGTTGTATCCTTGTCTGGTTTTGGTATCAGGATTATGCTGGTCTTGTAGAGTGAATTTGAGAGTCTTCCCTCTTTAATTTTTATTGAATAGTTTGAATAAGATTCATATTCATCCTTAAATGTTTGGTACAGTTTATCAGTGCAACCATTAGATCCTAGATTTTTCACTGATGGGAGAATTATTATCTTTTCAATCTTGTTACTTGAGGTTTTCTATTCATGGCTCAAACTTGGTATATGTCCAGGAATTTATCCCTTTTTCAAGGTTTTCTGACTTGTTGGCATACCTAGAGTTGTTTATAATAGTCTCTGATGATTCTTTATATTTCTTTCTTTCTTCTTCTTATTATTATTTTGAGACAGAGTCTCACTATGTCACCTTCAGTAAAGTGCCATGGCATCATAATTCACAGCAACCTCAAACTAAAATCGCTTAAGCCTCCCAGTAGGGAGACATCATCCAGCTATTTTTTTTTTGTTGCAGTTGGCCCCAGCCAGGTTCAAACACTCCACACTCAGTGTAGATAGCTGGGGCTGTAATCACTGTGCTCTGGGCGCCAAGCCTGATTCTTTATATTTCTGTGGTCTCAATAGTTACATTGTCTTTTTTTGTTTCCGATTTTATTTACTTAAATCTTCTCTCTCTCTTTTTTTTTTTTTTAGTCTGGTTAAAGTAGAGTGTCTGTCCTACAGCCTGCAGACCACATGGTGATTTTGCTGTCAGATTACACAAAAAGTATGCAAAGACATTTTTCGGCTAATCAGCTTTTGTCAGTTTTTGTGTATTTAATGTGTGGCCCAAGACAACCGTATTGTTTCAGCATGTACCAGAAAAAAAGAAAAGGTTGGATACCCCTGAGCTTAAGGGTTGTTCATTTTGACATCTTTTTAAAAATATCGCTTTTCCTTTTTTTTGATCTTTATTTTTTTAGTCTTGATTTCATTTACTTCTTCTCTGATCTTTATTATTTCTTTATACAACTTTTGAGTTTGTTCTTGCCTTTCTCATTCATTGAGGTGCATAATTGAATTCATTCTTCTTTTTTGATATACTGGTTTATTGTTATAAATCTCCCTTTTGGTGATTTTGGTCTATTTTATTTGCATTTTCATTTGTTTCAAGAAATTTTTTAGTTTCCCTCTTAATTTCTTTATTTACCTATTGGTTGTTCATGGGCGTGCTGTTTAATTTCCATGTGACTGTGTGGTGTTCAAAGTTCCTCTTGTTATTGCTTTCTAGTTTTATTCCATTCTGGTCAGAAGAGATACCTGGTATGATTTCCACTTTTTAAAATATTATCAGACATGTTTTGTGGCCTTAGATATGGTCTTTTCTGAAGAATGTTCCGTGTACTGATGAAAAGAATGTGTATACTGTAGGCACTGGGCGAAATGTTCAGTGTCAGTAAGGCCTATGAGATCCGGTATATAGTTTAAGGGTGCTGTTTCTTTGTTGATTTTCTGTCTAAATGATCTGTTCGTTACTGACAGTGGGGTGTTTAAGTCCCCTACTATTATTTTATTGTATCTCACCGTTTAGATTTATTAATATTTGCTTTATATACTTGGGAGTTCTGGTGTTGGATGCATAGATATTTATAATTGTTATATCTCCTTGCCGAATTGACCCTTTTATCATTATTTAGTGGCCTTCTTTGTTTCTCTTTATGTTTTTTGATTTGCAGTCTATTTTATCTAAACACAACTCCTCCTCCTCCTGGTTTCCTATTGCATGGAATATGTTTTTCTCCACCCTTTCACTTTCGTTCTGTTTGTGTCTTTGTAGGTGAAATGGGTTTCTTTTCTTTTCTTTCTTTCTTTTTTTTGAGACAGAGTCTCACTTTGTTGCCCTCTGTAGAGTGCTTTGGCATCATACCTCACAGCAACCACAAACTTGGGCTCAAGCATTTTTCTTGCCTCGGCCTCCCAATTAGCTGGGACTACATACGCCTGCTACAATGCCTGGCTATTTTTAGAGACTGTCTCGGGTTGTCTCAGGGTGGTCTTGAGCCTGCTAGTTCAGGCAGTCCACCTGCCTTGGCCTCCCAGGGTGCTAGGATTACAGGCGTGAGCCACTGCACCTGGCCTGAAATGGGTTTCTTATAGGCAGCATAGGGGTGGGTTAGTTTCTTTATCCATTCCACCATTCTGCACCTTTTCATGGTGGAATTGAGTCCATTTACATCGTGTGTTATTCATAAGTAAGAACACACCACTGCCATTTTGTTGCTTGTGTTCTAGTTATTTGGATAGTCCTGTCTTCCTTTCCTTCTTTCTTGCTGTGGTTAACTCACTTTCTGGTGTTGTTTTAATTTGTCGCTTTTTGTTTTTAGTGAATCTATTGAAAGTTTTTGCATTGCAGTTACCGTAAACCTTACAAAAAACATTTTATAACAAGTTATTTTAAAGAAATAACAATTTATCTTAGATCATAAAGAAAATAATAGAAACCAAAATAAATTTACACTTGAATTGCACACTCCCGCCATTTTCACTTTTATTTGTCTGAATTTGCAGATTTTTATATTACCTATCTCTTCACAGGTTGCTGTAGCTATTATTTTTTATTTGTATGGTGGGCTTTATACTGGAGTTATAATGGATTGCACACTGTAATTACAGTATTTATCTTTTCAAAGAACCAACTTTTCATAAATCCTTTGTATTATGTGTTTTTTGATTTCCATTTTGTTTCGTTATGCTCTGAGCTCTGTTGTTTCTTTTCTGCTGCTGGTTTTAGCTTTGGCTTTGGTTTGCTCTCCCTTTTCTAGTTCCTTGAGATGTGAGGTTAAGTTGTTGATTTGTGATCTTTTAGTCTTCTTGATGTAGGCATTTAGGGGTGTGAATTTTCCTTTTAGGACTGCTTTTGATGACAGGTTGTTTAATTTCTGTGACCTTGTGTAGATTCTATGTTTCTCTTGGAGTTGATTTCTAGTTTTATTCCACTGTGGTCTGAGAAGGTACATGGCATGATTTCTGTTTTCTTGAATTTGTTGAGACATGTTTTCTGGCCTAAGATAGGTTCAATCTTGGAGAATATCCCATGTGCTGATAAGAGGACTGAATATTCAGTAGTTTTGTGGTAGAATGTTCTATAAATATCTGTTACTACCATTTGTTCTAGAATCCCATTTAAGTCTAATGTTTGTTTATTTTTGGCTTTGGTGATGTGTCCCAGCTCTGCCAGTGGGGTGTTGCAGTCTCCAGCAGTTACAGTGCTACTGTTTATGTCATTGGTTAGATCTGGTAGAATCGGCTTCATGAATCTGGGAGCTCCTGTGTTAGGCACACGTATGTTTAGCATTGTTATAGCTTCTTGTCACTTTGCTCCCTTTACCATTATAAAACAATCATCCTCATTTTTCTTTACCATTGTAGATTTAATGTCAATTTCATCTGGTATGAGAGTAGCTGTGCCTGCTCCCTTTTAGTTTCATTTGTATGGAATTTTTTTTCCATTTCTTCACCTTGAGTCTGTGTGAGTCCTTGTAGGTAGATGTGTTTCCTAGAGATAACAGATACTTGGGTTGCGTTTTTTTCCATCCATTCAGCTGGTCTGTGTTTATGTTGAAGTGTAGTGTTGATATGGGGGGTGCTGTTGTGTTCATCATGTTGGGTAGTACCTTATTGCTTTATTTTCCTTCTTGTGCGTTTATTTTATATCATCTGTGAGCTTTAGCTTTTGGGTCACTTTACACTGGTGGGTGGGTATCTGTATAATGATCCATGTATAATGCTGTTAGAAGTATTTCCAGGTCTTGTTGTGACAAATACCCTCAGTTTGCTTGTCTGGAAAGGTCTTTATTTCTCTGTCAATTATGAAAATCAGTTTTGCAAACAGAGAAGTCTGGATTTTCCTTTGTAGATTAGTTGTTGCTTTTCTCTTGCCGCTGGTAGAATTTTCTCCTTCATTTTGACTTTGGCCAGGTTGATGATGAAAGTGTGTCTTGGAGATGTTGTATTCACTATGAATCTTCAGAGATGTCTGAATCTCTGGCAATACCAGGGAAGTTTTCCTTAATAATGCTCTCAATTTTTACTCTTTATCTTTCTCCCTGCATTGGCTCACTTTGCATGACCCTGTACTTCTCGGAGTGATTGTTCAGTCCTCTTATTCTCTTCTCTGCCTTTTCAAATGACTGGGTTAGGTCCAGAGCCTTGGCCTCAAGGTTTGGTCTGTTCTTGGAATTTTCTGCTGTATTTTGATATTCCCTAAATGTTTCTTTCCTTTCTTTAAGTTCTATTATATCATTTCTTATCTAGCTCTTTAGTGGCTTTTTCCTTTTTTTCATTGATTTCCTGAAATACTGTGCCTTCTTTTTGTTGGTTTTCAACTTTCTCTTGCATTCCATTCATCTTATTTGACATCCATAATCTGAACTCCATTTCTGACATTTTGACCATCTCCCTTTATTTGTGGGCCACTGCTGTGGGTCTCTGTGATCCCTGGGGGTGTGGAACTGCTTTGTATTTCTTGTTGTCAGAGTTCTCCAGCTTTTTCTTCTCGTGTAAATCCTCTTCTGGGCTAAGAGGTACAGAGCGACTGCTCTTCTTTGTTGGGAACTGCGCTTGCTGCCTGGAGGTGCTTTTGTGTCTTACTCTGGAACACTGACCCTGCAGCAGAAGGGCAGGCATTGGAGATCCTTGTAGTGCAGTTCCTTGTATCTCTTTACCCAGTGATTGTCACAGTTCAGGCTGGTGCCAGATGATCTTGCGGGGAAGTGGGTTGTTCCAAGATCATTGTTGGAAGCTTGAGTTGGGGGCTGGGTGAGACTTTGTAGAGGTTGTGGATTGCTGTGCCTGGGGTTTCCCTACAGAAGTGGCAGTGTTAGCTGGTTGAGGCTTTCTGGACAGTGGTGGTGGATGTCTGGCCTGTAGGCATTGGTTCAAACTAGTGCAGGTGTTGTGTCAGTTAGAGTTTGTGGATTCCCTGGTGGAGTATTGTACCTGAGGATGGTTCTGTGGTCTCAAGGGCAGGATGGAAGCCTGAGGGGTGGAGCCTCAGGCTAGGGCATAGCCGGAGCCTCCGAGCCAGTACAGTGGCCTGGGGACAGGACAAGAGCTGCACAGGCATAGCTGTGGGGTCAGACTGCAGCATGGGAATGGCAGAGCTTGAGCCAGTAGCCAGGCCCCTCTGAGCATAGAATCATGGAGGTGGAGCCTCATGGTATGGACAGCAGCAAGGCTGGGCTGCAGGGCTTGGACCTCTGGGCAGCCTGGGTTCACTCTTGTTCTGCTGAGACAGTCCCACAGGGCTTCTCAGGTGGCACTGTGTTGCCTGAGGCATCCCTTTTGCTCAGATACCACATGGAGATGAAGGGGTGCTCAGCACCCAGTGATGGGGCGTAGCCCAGGGAAGCAGCGGCTCTGCTTGCTCCCTCTCTGGCAGGGGCTAGGAGGTGTCTATGTGAAGGCTGCTGCTGCAAAGCCAAGCCCAGTGCAGACCTGTGTCCTGTACCTGAGAGCTTATAGTGGTGTTAGTTGCAGAAACCCTGGATGGATAGCCACAAAATCCCTGCTGTGCCTGCTCTCCAGTGCAACGTCTCTGCACAGACCCACAGCAGTTCCTCAACAAGTCCAGAGGTCTGCAGTGGTGGTGGTGCTCGGGTGCAGTGCCTGTGGGGTAATCGTGGGGCCCCAGGGCTCTCTTCTCACCTTCCCTGTGTGTGGATGCCTTGCCTTACCACCTTCTCCTTCACTCTTGCTGTCCCTATTGCTTCTTTAGGAGAGTCATCTGTAGTTAGGCATCTGCCTGCAACTTTTGATCCTGTCTATGGAGCAGCACGTATGGGCTGCTTCTAGTCTGCCATCTTCCAGGAAGCTCCCCTAAATACTTGTTTAATAATGGTTAGAATATTTGGGGCAGTCATTATACTGATACTATGCTGAGAGGTTTACTTGCATTATCTTACTTAATGTAACAACTCTTTTAAGTAGATAGATGCTTTTAACATGTCCTTTTCCCACGTGAGAGAAAAGGCGTAGGTTGAGGAACCTACCCATGATCACAAAGCAGGATTTGAACCCAGGAAGCCTGACTTATGAGGCAATGCTTTTAATCACTAAGATGCTCTTCTTCATTTCGAGGTGATGGATGCTTGTATGACCAAGTTTCCTTGAGCAGTGACATCTTAGGATCCTGTGATAATGTAGGGGAATAAAACACTTAGGCCATTTTATTGATTATGTGGTGTTCATCCTGTGAAGGAGGCTCAGTCCAAACCTAATTCACAAAGAGAAACTTTCATAAAAATTGTGTAAGTCTTGGCGGCATCTGTAGCTCAGTGGGTAGAGTGTCGGCCACATATACCAGGCTGGTGGGTTCGAACCCAGCCCTGGCCAGCTAAAATCAACAATGACAACTGCAACGACAACAACAACAAAAATAGCTGAGTGTTGTGGTGGGCGCCATGGCACTCTACCGAGGGTGATAAAGTGAGACTCTGTCTCTACAAAAAAAAAAAAAACATAGGAAAAGTTGCAGGGCAGAATTCTAGGAAAGCATCTTAAAAGGGAGTAAGAGAATAGATAACTGAAGTCAGGCACAATGGTTGACACCTGTAATCCTGTCACTTTGGGAAGCTGAGATAGGAGGATCACCTGAGGCCAGGAGTTTGCGACCAGCCTGGGCAATATAGCAAGACCCTGTCTCCAAAAAAAAAAAAAGCCAGGCATGGTGGCACACACCTGTGATCCCAGCTACTCAGAAGGCTGAGACAGGAGGATCACTTGAGCCTGACAGTTGCAGGTTACAGTGAAATATGATCATGCTATGGCACTTCAGCCTGGATGACAGAGTGAGACCTTGTCTCTCAAAATAATAACAATAATTCTCAATTTGTATGTATTTTTTATACTTTAACATTTGATACTCAGAATTTTGTTTTATTGTAGACATAATTATAAATACAATCTATCAAACAAGGCTATCGGGGGCTCACTTGAAATTCTAGCCAACAGTCATATTTCCAAAGCGGAAAATGCTGAGTGGTATTAATGAGTTAAGGTTGCAAAGGGAGTTTAACATTCAACTGCACCTGAAACTTCTTCAAGCATGAATCCCCTTCAAAGGCCTAGCAAATGCACAGCAATTTACCTTTCCTTCTATTGGAGGCTTCAGCTAACAGCTTTATAAAGCTTATTTTCCTCATTCTCTTTTTTTTTTTTTTTTACTATTGTATATTTTGGCTTTTTGACAAAAACTTAGCCTCTAGAATATAAAAATCTTAGGTGGCTTAAAACAATCATAAGTGTTAGCATGGAGTTATGGTAAAATTGTAGATGCAGACAAGCTTTCCCTTCTGATACCCTTTGGAAGGAGCATTAATAAGAAACAGCTAAGAAGAGATTCAAGCAGACACTTGATATTAGGACTTACACAAATTTTTTTTTTTTTTTTGAGACAAAGTCTCACTATGTCGCCATTGGTAGAGTGCCGCGGTGTCACAGCTCACAGCAACCTCAAACTCCTGGGCTTAAGCTATTCTCTTGCCTCAGCCTCCCAAGTAGCTGGGACTACAGGCGCCCGCCACAACGCCCAGCTATTTTTTGGTGAGCAGTTCAGCTGGGGCCGGGTTTGAACCCGCCACCCTCAGTATATGGGGCCGGCGCCCTACCGACTGAGCCACAGGCACCGCCCAACTTTTCCTATGTTTTATTAGCTGTGACTTAAGTCTATACCAGTGGTTCTCAACCTTCCCATGATGTATTTACATTGTTACAAACGGGTTGCGACCCACAGGTTGAGAACCCCTGGTCTATACCAACAATTAGTTGCAAAAAGACTAGACTATTCCTACCCATGATAAAATCAGGCTCCTCTTAGGAAGAAGTGGAATATTTGTTTTTGGAAAGCAGCCAGCAGCCTCTGTCATAGACTACAGAAGACACTTCATCCAGACTTTTAAGTTTAACTGTTTAGACCCAGACTGCCCCACCTGAGTATGTAGCTGGATAGTGGCAGAGTTGTAATTAGAATCCAAATTCCAGAGGTTCTCAATTGCTTTTACTAATGATAAATTGGATAAAGTGATAATCAATATAGCATTAATAAAAGAGTTTTTCTTGCCTCTTTACCTAAACATTCCCCTCCCCCGGATTATTTCAGAACATTCCTACCTGCATATTTGATAAGCCTTTCTAACTATGATCATTTTTCCTTCAAGATACAAGTTATACTGGCTGTCCAGATTCTGTGCTTAAAATTAAAAGCACTTTTGTGGGGCCTTGGTGTGTGTCACACTTTATGGGGGAAAGACATGATTGCAAGAGGGACTTTACCTAACAATTGCAATCAGTGTAACCTGGCTTATTGTACCCTCAATGAATCCCCAACAATAAAAAAAATATATATATACTAAAAAAAAAAACAAATAAACCCCCCCCCCAAAAATTAAAAGCACTTTTAGTAGACTGTAGCACTTAACATTTATTTTTAACAACAATGGTTCTATGACTTTGGGTCAATTATTATATTAATTTGCTCTTACAGTATAGCTGAAATACAGAAAGATGTGGAATACAGATTGCCATTCACCATAAACAACCTGACAATTAACATTAATATGTAAGTAGAATTATATCCTGTTTTTTCATGTATTAGGCCTTAAAAATGTTTTGTTTTCTGTTTCTTAATTATTATGAGAAAGTGAATTTACTTTAAATAATTAGAATTTAGAAAATAGTACAAAATTTGTTTCAAATTATTTTTGAAAGATACCATTCTAATATATATCGCTATAAAAAAGCAAAATTTATTTCAAATTATTTTTGAAAGATACCACTCTAATATATATTGCTATAAAAAAGCAACTATAAAAGAAGAAATGCAAAAGATACAGTAATAATCCCTAGACTGCAATTGTTTTTATTGGTGGGGACTAAAATCTTAGCTGGAGATAGCTGAAAATGATAATGAGAAACAAAGGGATCATGTATGGAAAAACCATTAGAAATAGATTCACCTTTACATCAGAAACAAGACTTAATATTCCTGATTTCAGCAACAATAAGTTCAAGGCTGGATTTGATCTGCCAATCATTTTTAAGGAAAAAAAAATTAATAGTTAAAAATGTAATCATGAGGCTTTCACTTCAGTTACGAGGGAAAAATTTGAACAACTTTAATTTCGGAAAGCAGCCCACAGCCTCTGTCATAAGATTATAGGAGACACTTCATCCAGACTTTTAAGTTTAACTGTTTTGACACAACAGCACAGGTTCTGCTGAAGAAACTTTAACTTTCATGTGAATTTTGAGTCTGTGGGGTGAAAGAATTAAGTGATGACTTCAGATTGCATTAGGTGGCTACTGCTAGGGCAAGTGTTTGGACCAGTGAAGAAGGTCCGTAACTTGCAGAAAAGAACTATGTCTTACCTTCATGTTCTCATTGTGTGGCAGAGCATCCCAGCGCAACGCAGGAGGCCTTATTAAAGTACTTACTAAAGAAGTTGAATAAATGACTAAAGCATGAATATATAACTGTGCCAGTATTATGCTATGTTAACTTGATATATATGAGCTTTTGGAATACTCACAGCAGCCCTGCAAATTAGGGCAGATTATTCAACTTTGTAAATGAAGAGGGTTTATCTGTCATCAAATGCCCAGGTAGAGTTAAGTAAGAGAGGTTAACAGGAAGCCAGTTTTCTTTTTGGCAGTGTTGCCAACAAATAGTTTTCTGAGCCAGCAGGGGAACAGAAAGGCAACTCCCTGGAAATAAAGTCTTCTAAGTTTTAGAAGTTTTGTAGAACAGTGTTCCATATCCAGTAAACTGCCATTATTAAGTCTTCTCTTGTTAATCTTAGTTTTGTAGTAGTTCAAAAAAGATTAAAATTTTTGTATTGAGAATTTATTGTTCTTTACATGAAACTATCTGATTGGCCCCCGAGTTGGGAGGAATGTATTAATTGGGACATTTAGAAGGCAATCACATGGAGCCAAGGCACGATGACTGCTTTTCAATCCTTGTGTTTATCATTTTATCCACTTACTCTTTAGAAAGACAATAAATAGTGAAATAATTCTTTGAAGCATTTTATTTAATTTTCTTTTATTTCCTTTTTTAAAATCAGGTTAGTCCTGAACTCTCGCCTGCCAGGTAGCTGTGATTACAAGCATGTGTATCACTGTGCCCAGCGTTGGCATTTTAAAAGTAGAAAAACACAGGAAATTATATAGCCAGACCTGGTAAATAGCCGGTATGGTTCATCTGATACCAAGTGCCTAATCTAATTTTTACCTTGATATATTGGTATGTTATCTAACTGGCACGATGCAAAGAATATTCTATAACTCAGCTTATCCATATTCCACATTGGGAGGTCTTACCTGTGGAATGACTACATTGTCTGGTTGCCAATGTAGCCTTTTATATACTCTCTTCAACTCAATAGCCACACTACAGCATTTCTTACTAGTAATTAATCCATATCAAAGTGGGAAAATTTAATTTGCTTTTACTAACTTTGTTTTAGGATTTTGATTATATTATGTACCAATTGTTATCTTTGTTTTTATTTTTCATCTGTTCTGTTCTGCCTTTACCAGATTGCTTCCTCCACAATTTCCTCAGGAAAAACCAGTGATTAGTGTTTATCCACCAATACGACATCACTTAATGGATAAACAAGGAATATACGTTACCTCTCCATTAGTAAACAATGTATGTATGTGGTATAATTTATAGTAACATAATAGGTGTATTACTTTTCTACTAAATATCTTAGAAGTCTGAAATGCATTTGAAATTTTATGTTATTTTTTTAATTTTAATTTTTTTTTTTTTTTTTTTTTTATTTTGGCCGGGGCTAGGTTTGAATCCGCCACCTCTGGCATATGGGACCGGCACCCTACTCCTTGAGCCACAGGCACCGCCCTAAAATTTTATGTTATTAATAACTTAAAAAATGTTTTTGTGTACTAGGATATGATATGATTGATTAATGCGAAGGACTATAATTTACACGTACTCTAGTATTTACCTTTGAACCCTCAAATTATTACATATAGTGAAATGTGGAAATATTTGAGCACCATTATTGATTAAGTGAACTTTTAACCTTGTTTATTAATTACCAAATATTTATGGTATTTTGTAAGAAAATGTTATAAGTTACAGATTGCTGTTATGTTTGGTTGACATAATATCCTTTGTTTTTCATTTAATTCTTGACCTACAAAAAAGGGTTAAGATTTAGTGATGTTATCCTAATAAGATTTTATAATCTTCTTTTTCTGAAAGAGATTTTAAACATCATGTATTAATGGTTATTTTCAGTTTACAATGCACTCAGATCTTGGAAAAATTGTGCAGAGTCTGTTGGATGAGTTTTGGAAGAATCCTCCAGTGTTAGCTCCTACTTCAGCAGCATTTCCTTAGTAAGTATGTCTGTAGCAAATAAAATTCTTTACATATATTTTAATTTATTAAAGTAGTGAAAATATAGCTTAAAAATTCAAATGGTGTTAAAGGGTAGTCATCTGATTTCCACATCCCCACCTTCACATAAATACATCCAGACTTTTCAGAGGCAACTATTATCTTCTTTTAGCTATTTCTTCTAATATTCACCTTTAGCTTTCTGAATAATGTGAACATATTGCTCTCTATCTCTTGATTCTGTCACTTTAAATATTATGTGTTGACCTCCTATTATGATCAATGAGGATTTTAGCTGTCACAAAACTTCCCTCATTCTCCTTCTCACAGTGATATTATCATTGAGCATCATTTCTGCCACATTTTGTTTATAAAATTGGTCACAAAGTCCCACCCAAATTGAAAAGAGAGGATCGACTCCACCTCTCAAGAGGATGGCAAAGTTCAAGAAGAGCATGTGGGGATTAGAAATCTGGCTGTGGCCATTTTGGAAAATACACAGTTCTCTGTCTAGTCACAAGAATTCACCTCTTTCCTATATGCAAAAATGCACTCTTCCCCTCCCCCAAGAACTTCCAAAGTTCATTCTGTTACAGAATCAGACTTGATTCAAGGTCCAGTGTTTCATCATATAAATCAACTTCACATGCAGAAGAGGTTTCTCAGCTATGTTCCTCAAGAATAATTCCTCTCGATGTGAACACAGGGAATTAAAGAGACAAAGTAGCTGCCCCTCATATATTCATCATAAAATAGTAGAACAAACCTTGGGTAACCAGAAAGTGGCAGCATTGGTAAACTGTCCACTAATACAAAGTTCCACTTCTCATGACCATTGACTCAGAGGCCCATCAGGCTCCTGCTAACAGTTTCTTCAGTCTTTTATACTCTTCTGAGAGTTCTTACCACCTTCACCTCTGTTCCCAAAGCTACTACTATAGTCCTGTGTTTAAGATTTTATTATTTATTCTGTAATTCTTTTTTTTTTTTTTGCAGTTTTTGGCCAGGGCTGGGTTTGAACCCACCACTTCCACTATATGGGGCTGGTGCCCTACTCCTTTGAGCCACAGGCACTGCCCAAAATTTTATTATTTATTCTTTACATATTTATTTATCTTTGATCATAGCAGTCTTCCAAGTACCAAAATCTATTCTTGTTACTAAGGCTGCATGACAAATTACCCACAAAATTATGGCTTAAAACAGTGAACACATTTATTTTGCTCACTAATCTGCAGTTTAGGCAGAGTTCATCAGAAAGAGTTTATGTATGCTCTGCTAATCATCGACTAGCACCAGTAGTGTTTCTCAATGTGCTAGGTATCTGATGGGCTTTTTAAACCTAGAGATTCATGTCTTCATTTTTAGTAAATTCTGATTTTGTTGTAATTTCTAACTTGCCTTTTTTTCGTCATTCTCTATGAAATTCTTCTAACACCGGAGCTCTTAAGGTTTTTCTTATTGCCCATGTTTATATTTGTATTTCCTTTACTCAGGATATTTCTTGGTTTTATTTCCTAGTCCCTCTACTTAATTTCCAAGAACTTTTTCTTGTTCAAATGTCAGATGGTATCTTCAACCCTGTCTAGGAATCTCCTTAACGAGCTGTGCAGTTCAGTAGGTACTTCAGACCCCTCCTCCCTCAACCCTGTCTAGGGATCTCCTTAACGAGCTGTGCAGTTCAGTAGGTACTTCAGACCCCTCCTCCCTCAACCCTGTCTAGGAATCTCCTTAACGAGCTGTGCAGTTCAGTAGGTACTTCAGACGCCTCTTCCCATCTTTGCCTTCTTGTTAGCTGTGTCCTAGAGTCCTGTGTCCCTATTTTTGGATAAAGAATTTGGATATTCTTTATGCAAAAACTATATTTCCTAATTTCTGTAGGGATAGAGTTGGATATAAAGTCACCTTTTTTGAAAATACAAGCCAGCAATTTTTTTAATATAATTCCGTTGTAAGAAAGTAAAGTTTTAGGATAAATATCCTTTGAAATGAACAAGCTTGTTAGAAAACTTTTAATGTTTTGAATGGGTCTTCTATTCACTTGGTTCAAATTCAAAAAGTATATAAAGGAATATAGAATGAAAAACTACTGTGCCACTTCTTTTTCCCTTGTAACTTAGTTTTTCTGCTCACTGGCATCCAGATATGTTTGGGTGTGCGTTTGTATAATTCTTGAGATACTCTATGCATATACAAGAAAATATATGTAGTATTTTATTCCTCTCTTTTTTCCATGAATAGTAATCTACTATTTCCTTGCTTTTTACTTTCACTAAATGGTATGGTTTGGAAAGTTTCCCTTCACAGTACCTAAGGCACTTCCTCCTTTATCCATAAATGGATACTTTATGGCCACAAAGTATCCGTTTCATAAAAGTACATAGCTTACTTAGCAAGACTCCTATTGATGGGTATTTCCATTGTTTCTAATCTTTCCTAAAAGGCCCACCCTTCCTCATTACCCTCATTGCTACAGTAAATAATCTTAAAAAAAATAATCTTACCCAAATGTGAGCATATTTGTTGGATAAATTTTATAAGGAGTATGCACCTTTGTAATTTTGGCAAATACTGCAAAATTACCCTCTGGAGTAGTGGTACTGGTTCCTACATCTGCACCACAATGCCTTTCTCCCCATAGTACGTTACCAGGATGGACCTTTGTCAATTGTTAGGCAGAAAATAAAACGTTATTAAAATGTAAATTGTATTTATCTTACTTACAGTGAAATTGGGCATTTTTCCCTGTGCTTTAGAGATTTTTTTTCCCTTCTCTGTTCTGTGTATAATATCCTAGTCTCCATTTTGCTATTGAGTTATTAATATTTTTATCAATTTGTAGGAATTCTTTATATATTAGAGAAATTAACCCTTTCTGTATGAAAAGGTTTCAAGTGTTTCCCCTAGATTTGTTATTTGTCTTAAAAGGGGCTTTGCACTATAGAATTTTTTAAATGTTGTGGAATTTTTCATTATTTTCTCTCGTAATTTCAGAATTAGGGATCACAGGAAGTCTTTTCCCACCCCACAGTTATAATTTCCCAGTGTTCTTTTAGGATTTTTTTTAAACAATTAAATCGTTGACCATTAGGTTTGTATACAATTGGAAATATGAATTCTAGCTCAAATTTAGTTTTTTCCACATATCTCAACACTACTTACTGACTATTCTATCTTTTCACTTGCTTGAGATTATACTTTTTTTTTGCAGTTTTTGGTAGGGCTGGGTTTGAATCCACCACCTCTGGCATATGGGGCTGGCGCCCTACTCCTTTGAGCCACAGGGGCTGCCCAAGATTATACTTGCATTATATGCTAAATTCCGTGTGTGTTTGGACTTGCCTATCTATTAACCTTCCTGTGCATTGATTTTTGATTAATTATTAAAGTTCTATGGGTTTTTTGCTACATGGCAAGGCTAGTGTCTCTTTACCCTCCTTTCCCAGACTTTTTTCTTCTACCTTTGCTTGTTTATTTTTCCATATAAACTTTAGTGTCATTAGTTTACATTTCAAAGTCTATAACCAGTGTTTTCTTCCAACAAAATAATAGTAAAATAATAGTACTCCCATAAAAAATTGTTTAAGCTTTATATATTTTGGAACACGTTTTGAAACAAAGTAAAATCTCCTAATGGTTGGTATTACATTTAAAAACAACCATAAATCCTCTAATTCTTTTCTCCCTGAATATTTCTTTCTTTCATTTTTTTCAAGACAAGGTCTCTCTATATTGCCTAGGCTGGCCTTGAACTCCTGGCTTCACTGGAGGGATTACAGGTGCAAGCCACCATGCCTGGCCTCTCTAAACTTTTCTAAGGAGGAAAGATAATAAATGTAAACTATTTTTTTATCTTATAAAAATAAATATTGGCTACATTATTCTCTGATTAAATCCCAAGTACATTATGCTGTGCTACTCTTTCTTTATCAGTACCACGTGCGCTAACCAATTGTGCCACTGGAGCACTTACTCTTTCTAATATATGTGTACGTTTATATATGTATCTGTTTTTAATTTTTTAACATTCTTAGCAGCTCATCTGTATGTTTAATTTTCCTTTAAAATTTTCTAGAAAAAGTATTGACTTCTGGTCAGATTTCCCCCAATGTAGAGAAAGCTACTAGACAGCCTACACGTGGATAAATCTCCTGGATTAAATATTGTTCTGTCTTCCTTCTGGAGAGTTATTCGCTGATACCAGAACTGGAAAATGGCCTTTCTATTCACTTCTACTCTAAGCAGTTGAAGTGCATGCTTTCTAAAACATTCATCTTCGTTTTCATAGAAACCATAATTCTTTTTTGGGGGGTTCATATTTTATCAAATTGTAATATTCAATTCAGTATATAATTATATTGAATATATAACCGAATTACATATTTATTCAATGTATAATTCATTACAATTATAATAAGTATCACCTGCTATAAAGTGAGTCCATCTATTATGCATGATTGTTGTTATGTAGAACAATTTAGGAATAATTTTATATATTTCAACCCTAAAATCTCATTGATGATTCTTCTCTTTTTTCTCTTTAGCCTGTACAGTAACCCGGGTGGAACGCCCCCTTATGCTGCCTCTCAGGGTTTTCCATTTCTTCCTCCATTTCCCCCAAAAGAAGCTAATAGGAATATCACTTCTCTATCTGCTGCTGACACCATTTCTTCTTCAACAACAAGTCTGACCCCAGCCAAGCCGGCCGCCCCTTCATTTGGTATTCTTTCAAATCTGCCGCTACCTGTTCCCACCACAGATGCTTCAGCACCGGTTGGTGTCTTCAGTTAACCTGTGTTTCGTACCATTGAAACATTCTCCCCGTCAAAAAGCATGTATTACGTGTGTGTGCCTTATTGTGCCAGCCACTGAGGCACAAAATATCAAAAGATAAATAAAAATTTTCAACTTAACAAACACAGAGAGGTAACCAACAAATAGTCAAATAATTGCAAATAACTTCTAGTAGTGTAGAAGAGAGAGACAGTCTGTATAGTTTTGTGGAGGCATTGTTAAAGGAATGGTTGGTGCTCCCAGGGGCCAAGGTGGAACTAGCAGGATGCCTTTACAAAAAAGGTGATTTTTTTCACCACTTTACCTTAGTGCCTCAAACCATGCCTGATACATATAACAGGTGCTGAGTAAAAGGCAGGTAAGTGAGTGAATGCCTTTATGCTTGAAGCCAGATTTTGAAATATGGTTATGAATTTGCCAAGGTAACCCGGTGATACATGAGGATTCTATAAGCGGCAGTAACATTGACAGAGGCATCGAGATATAAACCAGATGTCATTTTTGTGAAGCTGCCTCTCATAGATCTTTCTGGCTGCCCCATAGGATGTAGGCAAAGGCACAAGAAGCTATCATGTAGAAGCAGGTGTCAGATTGTGGGGCTCTGTTAAAGCAGCTAAAGGCTCGAAGTATCACGTTGTCTGTTCTTAAGCCAGTACTGTTGTCAACGTGGGATGTTACTAAGGGGGAGACTAGCACATGAAACATTTGTGCATAAAACATTTAAAGGTATTTTAAAACTTTCCATTTTAACTCTCTATCACTCATACTGGTACCCAAATATTACAGAACTTTATTATATTCAACATTACTAATTTCAGAGTTTGTAATCATTTAGAATCTGTAGACTCAAGTGGACTTTGTTTTTCCAAAACCTTTCTTTTTATTGTGCTAGTGAATGTTATGAACTGTAATTAGTAGTATAAACAAAATTGCAAGTGAACTTTCCAAGGGTCCTGAAGTAGAGACTGTCATATGCTATATTCAAAACAGTGGATACTTTCTTCCTTATCTGCCACACTGCCTCATCTAACTTGAATGTGTAACTATTTAGACTGTTGCCAAATTTTTAAGTTTTTCTGTATTTAATGCCTCTCACTTGAGAATAATATATTCATATATATCAATGAAACCTACAGATGATTCACCCCTTCTGTCACAGATATACTTAAGAGATTTATTTTGCAACCATATACTTTCCCAAGAAAGAGAACTAACACAGAAGTACTTAGGTACCCTCACCAAAAAGAAGAAAGAAGTAAACCTTATATGACAGATTTACACTAAAAAAAATAGACTGAAGGAAGAACGGGAGAGTGAGGGGAGAGTGAAGAAGACGTGGGATATGGTGCATTGAAAGTACTTTTATAAGTAAATGGGAGAGTCAAAAGGATGACTTAAATCTAATTAAAACTCTAATTTAAATCTCTTCTTTAGACAAGTCAAAATGGATTTGGTTACAAGATGCCAGATGTCCCTGATACATTTCCAGAACTCTCAGAACTAAGGTAAAAAGTTTGTGGTGTTGTCTATTTTATTTTTAAGTACTCAACTGATGATTTTACATTCACGTGAAATTAAAAGATTTTATTTTTGAATAATATCATCACTTTTCCTATACAATGTTGTTTTAATAGTGGGAAATTTTATAAATCAGGCTCGGTGCCCATAGTACAGTGGTTAGGGCGCCAGCCACATACACCGACAGTGGTGGGTTCAAACCTGGCCCAGGTCAGCTAACCAACAATGACAACTGCAACAAAAAATAGCCAGGCATTGTGGTGGGCACCTATAGTCCCAGCTACTTGGGAGGCTGAGGCAAGAGAATCACTTGAGCCCTGGGTTTGAGGTTGCTGTGAGCTGTGATGCCAAAGCACTCTACTGAGGGTGACATAGTGAGACTCTATCTCAAAAAAAAAAAAAAAAAAAAGAAAAAAAAATTTATAAATCGATTTTCGGTCTTAAAGGCTGTATTTATTGAGTGACTGGTGTATACCCAGGAATTTTTTTTTTTTTTTTTTTTTTTAATGCTAGAAATCAGGTGTCGACCTAGTCTAAAACTAACTCGATAGAACAATCTCCCATATAAGTTTTTCACAAGCCAACATATTACAGCAACTACTGTGGCCTTTTTACAGTTCTGCTTCCCTCCCATCAACACATACAATAAAAGGAATAAAAACAGCATCTTCTAATGCTAGTTTGTCTGTGGACTTTTACTCCTTTGAATTCACAGTTTTACTATATGTTCAACATTATGCTTGGAAGAAATAAATGGTTTAAATTTCACAAATCAGTAAGGCTAGTTCCTATCAGGGACATTCAAGAAGTAAGTCATATTTTAAATCAAAAGCAAGTAATAAAATTTAGAACATGAAAAAAATATATTACAGCTCCTATTTTAAGGAGCCTTAGCTGAATAAGGGTTTCATGCATTTTTCTTTACTTAGGTAGCTCTCATTGTGTATTTCAGGTCACTGTATAATTGTGAATACTTCCCCATAGATGTGATTTTAAAGAGAAGTTACATATGTCAATATATCCACTGGACAAGAATTCACTCCTACAGATTCTGTCATGAATATATTGCAGACTACTTTATGTTCCACTGTGGTTGATGTTTTATATGCTTTTAAGATTATAATTGGCTTTCTTGTGTGTATATATGAACATTATTTAGGACCCTACTAACTAAATAAAGCCAGAAATTGTGAATATTTATCATCACAGAGAATAATCTGGTTACTTATATTTAACAACATTTTCTTTCTTTTGTGTCTCTAGTGTTTCACAACTCACAGATATGAATGAACAAGAGGATGTGTTACTAGACCAGTTTCTGAATTTGTCTCAACTAAAGCAAATTATTACTGACAAGGATGACTTAGTAAAAAGTATTGAGGAACTAGCAAGTATGTCTTCCCTCACTTCCGCTCAAATTGTGTGAGAAAAATGTGATCTTTACCCAGAAGTAAATCAGAAATTTATCTTACAGGAAAAAATCTCCTTTTGGAGCCTAGTTTAGAAGCCAAAAGGCAAACTGTTTTAGATAAGGTGAGTTAGGGATTATTTTAAAGAAATTTGTGCAATGTAAAAACAGAACAAAGTGACGTCTTAATTTTCTCTCTTAGTATGAATTGCTTACACAAATGAAGTCTGCTTTCGAAAAGAAGATGCAAAGGCAGCATGAACTGAGCGAGGTACAATCGTTTCGTTCTTTTCCTTTCCCCTAAAATTTTTAATCTTATATGTATTAGTCACATTCTTATTTTCATTATCAACAGAAACCATGTATTAGGTGTCTGACTTTACAAGGCATGAAACCTTTAAATGTAGATAAATGGCTTTCAGTTACAAAGCATTATAGATCTACACTCCAAAGAGCATGGCTCCAAAACATAGAAACGTGAAAAGTCCCCACAAATAACTTTCCTGGGTCAGTTACGAAACCCTTGTAACCTTTGTATAAAACCTTTCAGGAAAAGTCTTTAACTCTTTACTCACTTTTAAGTTTAGGTACAAATAGACAGTTAGCCAATTGAAAAGTATAAAGTATAGCTCACGACAAATAATAGGTTTTATGCTAGAAATCTAGTAATATGACAATAAAAGCATCCTATAAAATTCAGCCTATATTTCTTTTAAAAATAAATCTTTAAAACTAAAAAGGGAATGGATAGCATATCTTTATATCTCATACCCATAACCAACATCATAGTTAACCACATTCTATTTCTTTTGAAATCAGGAGTTTTTTTAACATAAAGCAAATGTAACAAAACATGAAAGAGAAATAAAACAAGAGCAAAAGAAGATGGTGAAAGAAGTGAGACTCAGTCTCTACAAAAAAAAAAAAAAAAAAAGAAGAAGATGGTGAAAGAGACCATAAATTTATAATGAATTTCAGATAATATGATTGCCTTTTAGAATAAAAGAAATAAGAATAGCTAACATTGAACAATTAGTGTGTGTCTTGCACCGCACAAAGTTATTCACACATACACAGTGGCCCGTTTGTTATTACACCAGATCCTCTCAGTTAGGTATTATTATCTTTTGTTTACATATTACAGATAAGGAAACTGAAGTACAGAGAGAGAAAATAACTTCCTTGAGGTCATATAAATTGAAAACATTAAAGTTAGGAATTAAACCTAAGCAATCCTTCACAGAAAGTCTGGGAAAATCAACAACTCAAATGCCCTTAAATGTACATTTGAGCTTAGCAAGTAATGAATAAACTAGAAATAGAAAGTTTCTTCTTTGATAAAGAGTATTAGAAACCAACAATAAACATTTCCAGATCCCATTAATTTTAGGAATAAGAGAGTAACCCCACATTGTCACTGCTGTTTAACATTGCTTGGGAGATTCTGAACTGGCAAAGTTTTTCTCCTACAGTCTATCAATTACTACTGAAAAATGGAATAGAAAAAAAATCATTTTTAATAGCAATAAACTGTAAAACACTTATAAGTGAACCCAGGGAAGTAAATTAAAAAACTTTACTAAATAAAAGAAGACTTGAGTTTCCTATATTCTAAGACTATTTAGAGCAACATAGAAGGTTTCATGGAATGAAAGGTAACAGTATTATAAAGATTTTATTCTTCTCAAATAACTTATAAATTTAATATAATTCCAATCAAAATCCCAAGAGCTTTTTTGTTGTAGTTGTTGTTGTTGAGATAGACTCCCACCCTATTCCCTGAGCAGAGTGCAATGGCATCATAGCTCACTGCAACCTCAGCCTCCAGCTGTGGGCATCCTGCTGCCTGAGCCTCTGAAGCCACTGGGATTACAGGTGCTCACTATGGCGCCCAACTATATTTTTCCATTTTTTTAGGAGACGAGAGTCTCACTCTCACTCAGGCAAGTTGTGAACTCCTGAGCTCAAGCAATTCTCTCTCCTCAGCCTCCCACAGTATTGGGATTACAGGTGTGAGCCACTGCACTGGGCCCAAGAGCTTTTTTATTAAAATCTTTTTTTTTTTTTTAATTTTTTTTAATTTTTTAGATAGAGTCTTACTTTGTTGCCCTTAGTAGCGTGCTGTGGCATCATACCTGACAGCAACCTGAAACTCTTGGGTTCAAGAGATCCTCTTGCCTCAGCTTCCTGCGTAGCCAGGCTTACAGCCCCCCACCACAACACCCAGCTATTTTTCAGAGACCATGTCTTGCTCTGGCTCAGGGTAGTCTTGAACTCATGAGCTCAAGCAACCACCTGCCTTGGCCTCCCAGAGTGCTGGGATGACAGGTGTGAGCCACTGCAACCGACCATAAAATCTTAACATGTTTATTCTAAAGTTTATCTGAAAGATTAAATGGGTAAAGGTAGTAAAGAAGAGGCTGAACAAAAAGAAATAATGGAAAGAACTTTCTTTCCTGTTATCTAAATAACACCATAAGACTTCGTCTTTTAAAATGATACAGTAGTTGGGCGGCGCCTGTGGCTCAAGGAGTAGGGTGCCGGTCCCATATGCCGGAGGTGGCGGGTTCAAAGCCAGCCCCAGCCAAAAGCCACAAAAAAAAAAAAAATGATACAGTAGCTGGGGCGGCGCCTGTGGCTCAGTGAGTAGGGCGCCGGCCCCATATGCCAAGGGTGGTGGGTTCAAACCCAGCCCCGGCCAAACTGCAACAAAAAAATAGCCAGACGTTGTGGCGGGCGCCTGTAGTCCCAGCTGCTCGGGAGGCTGAGGCAAGAGAATCGCGTAAGCCCAAGAGTTAGAGGTTGCTGTGAGCCGTGTGACACCACGGCACTCTACCCCAGGGCGGTACAGTGAGACTCGGTCTCTACAAAAAAAAAAAAAATGATACAGTAGCTTTGTAAGAAGAGAAAGCAAATACAATTCCATGGATCAGATTATGCAGTTCAGAAATAGACTTGTATGTGTGACTATTTGGGAAAAAAGGATTCAATAAATTATATAATTGACTATTTAGTATCCATTTAGGAATAGGGTAAATTGGTGCATCATACAGTACACAGATATTACAGTTAAACTATTTAGTGGAAACCACAAAAATTCAACTGTGTTAGGATTTTTTGTTTTGAGAAACCTTTCTAAACATAATAAAAGAGGCAGAAACATGAAAAAAATGAGATATTTAGCTATATCCATACAAACTTAAAACTTGTGGGCGGCGCCTGTGGCTCAACAGAGTAGGACACCAGCCCCATATGCTGGAGATGGTGGGTTCAAACCCAGCCCTGGCCAAAAACTGCAAAAAAAAAAAAAAAAAAAAAAAAACTTGTATATATTAAAAATCATAATATCTGAAATGAAGTAAAAACTAGGGAACAAATGTTTGTAGTGTACCTGACAAATGTGAATGCCAATGGCCTGTAAACAGCAGAGGAAAAAACGGGAAACTCACAGAAGGAGAAATACGAGTGTCCAATAAAGCTCCCAATCATATTTATACATGGGCATTATGAAATTTTTGAGATTTAAAAAAATCAAGAAATGTAAAGTCTGCACGGAGGGAAACCAAGGAAGCCCTCCCAGCAACACTGATAAGCCGAGCAAATTGAAACTTATACGGGTGAATCAGAAAGGACGCTGTTGAGTATGTTTCTTGGAAGTGAAATAATGGACAATAACACAGTCTTTCTCAAAACTTTCATAGTGACTTGAGGTGATCTTTGAAAGACTTGAAATTTAAAAACAAGAAAAACACACCTTGATTCCTGTGCTCCTTTCTAGAGGTACTTACTCAAGATTATCTGTGGATGTTGAATCTTCTGCACTATGTGAAACTATTCCAATAGACTTCTGGTTCCATGAGTGCATGAACCTTAGATATGCAAGGAGTGAATTTCTCCTTGCATATCCAACAGTTGGGCCAGTGCTTAGCACACAATAGGTACTCAATAAATACTTAATGAATAAGTACGTGGAAAACATTTGAAAATATGCTCAACTTTACTAGAATTTTTTTTTTTTTTTTTTTTTTTGAGGTAGAGTGTCACTATGTCGCCCTTGGTAGAGTGCTGTGGGATCACAGGTCACAGCAACCACCAACTCTTGGGCTTAAGCGATTCTCTTGCCTCAGCCTCCTGAGTAGCTGGAACTACAGGTGCCTGCCACAATTCCTGGCTATTTTTTTTTTTTTTTGTAGAGACAGAGTCTCACTTTATGGCCCTCAGTACAGTGCCGTGGCCTCACACAGCTCACAGCAACCTCCAACTCCTGGGCTTAAGCGATTCTCTTGCCTCAGCCTCCCGAGTAGCTGGGACTTCAGGCGCCCGCCACAACGCCCAGCTACTTTTTGGTTGCAGTTCAGCCAGGGGCGGGTTTGAACCCGCCACCCTCGGTATATGGGGCCGGCGCCTTACCGACTGAGCCACAGGCGCCGCCCCTCCTGGCTATTTTTTTATTGTTGCAGTTGCCACTGCTGTTTTAGCAGGCCGGGTTTAAACCTGCCACCCTCGGTATATGGGGCTGGCACCCTACTATAATTTTTAAAAAAGCGAAATAAAATATCCATGTGAGCCAAAGATAGATAGCCACTTTTGGCAATGGGTGATAAGAAAATGTTGCATTACTGTACATTCCTATGTGTGATGTATCACAATGAGCCACCACCCCACAGCCAATAGGATGTTCATTAAGAATAGTTTTCCTACTTTTAGGGCTTTGATACATTTTGAGTTAACTTTTGTATTTAGGGAAGGGAAGGATCCAACTTTCTATTTTGCATGTGGATACCCAGTTTTCCAGCACCATTTGTTGAAAAGACTCTCTTTTTCCCATTGAAAGGACGTGGTACCCTTTTCAAAAAATCATTTGACTATATTTGTGAGGTGTTTTTCTGGGTTCTCTATTCCATTGGTATAGACTAGATATTCTTAGGACAGTAACACACACTTTTGATTACTGTATCTTTTAGGAAGTTTTGAAATCAGAAAATAGTTCTCCAACTTTGTTCTTTTTCAAGGTAAGTCTGGCTATTCTTGAGATTCTGCGTCAATTTTAAGATGGGTTTTCTTTCTCTGCAAGAGATGCCATTGAGATTTTGATAGTGAATCTGTAGATTGGTTTGGCTAGTAGTCATCTTAACAGTCTTAAATCTTCCAGCCCACAAACACAGGATGTCTTTCTACATGTTAATGTCTTTAATTTCTTTCAGCATTTTTTTCTAGTTCTCATCATGCAAGTCTTTCACTTCTTTGGCTAAATTTTGCCGTATTCTATTCATTTGAAAGTGAGGCCCAGCCTCCTCTTAAGAGAAAGAAGCGGGGATAGAAGGGCAGGGGCCGGAGTGTGAGCTCATTAGTGAGCCACTAACCATTCTTACCACTGCCTAGCACAGTTAATTCCAAAAGCCCCAGGGGAGGACAATGATTTTCCAAGTTTCTCTCATTTAATAGTTTACAGCCAGTGTATTGGTTTCTCTTGTGTTAGGTAATTACTTCTGTCCAAAGGCCAAGGACCTATGTGTGGCAGTATAAGGTAATTTCCTCAAAAAGAGGCTTTGTAAGGCATGTAACGGATTTGCTTCTCCATACCTCTGCCTCATTTCCTCTCCCTCTAAGGAGTTTGTCTGAGTGTTATCAACTAATATGGTGCTCAATTTTCTTTTTCAGAGCTGTAGTGCCAGTGCCCTACAGGCAAGATTGAAAGTAGCTGCACATGAAGCTGAGGAAGAATCTGATAATATTGCTGAAGATTTCTTAGAGGGGAAAACTGAAATAGATGATTTTCTCAGTAGCTTCATGGAAAAGAGAACAGTATGTAATACTTTCCAGTCGAGGATAAGTAATAGTGTAGTCTCAAATTACTTAAGTAATTTACTTATGAGTAAAAAAAATCAACACATTACTGAACTTGGGTTTTGAGTGCTATGAGAAATTTGAAAAGCCCTGCATTGAGAATGATAGCAGCATCCTCCTGTCACTTTAAGCCTGCTCGTCCTGCATACACAGCAGGTCAATCCATGTACTACCAATTTAGTGTCTGAATCGTTTTGTGATAAAGCTGGTCAACTTGACTCCAGTCTTCACAGCTGTAACATACCCCTTAATAATGTGGCTTACAAGTTTTTTTAAGAGAGAATCTATAAAGATTATAAAATAAAAATTTAAAACATTATTGAGAACATTCTAGAATAGTTTATGTTCCGAACTCTCCATTGTATTTAAAGAAAAACCCAAAAAGTCTGCTTAATAGTTTCTTGCCTTTTGAGTCCAAAATATTTACCTAATTTCTCTGAAACATCACATTTAAAAAAATAATCTGTTAGTAAACTTTGTAAAAATAATCTGTTAGTAAACTTTTTAACTTTCCTCCCACTCTCTCTTCCTTCCTTGCGCTCTTCCCCTCCCCTTCTCTCTAAACAAAATCTCTTATTAAGGCAGGTGGGGCAGATTTTATCATCCTCATTTTTTATGAGACAAAATTGAGGTCCAGAGATATTAGTTACTTACCTATAGTTATAGCATTAGTAAGGCATTGATTTCTGGTCCATTATTCTTTAATACTGTATAATTGTGCCTTGAAGTTTGTATTTGTTAATGTCTCTCGTTAACACCAGAATTTATTTCCAAATTTTGAAACACAGGTATTTGAAATTATATAATCAGAAAACTGATATAAAGGATCAGCTACATTATTCTACATTCTGGAATTTGCAGCAAAAGGCTATCTTTTAAACAAAATTAAATGTTTTTTTGCATTCTTAAATTCTGAGTAATTATAAGCTACCTTGAACATTCAAAACTTGATACAATGTCAATAGGTTAAAAGATTCTTAATTCTGTTATAATGTATAAAGTAGTAGGCACACCTTTGGGAAAGTGACTGGTATTTTAAACAATTTATTTTCTAGATTTGCCACTGTAGAAGAGCCAAGGAAGAGAAACTTCAGCAGGCAATAACAATGCACAGCCAATTTCATGCTCCACTATAGGTAAATTGTGTTTCAAGTTTGAGTCTCAATACTTATTGCATAAGCATTCTTTAATTGAAATGTTCTAAACAGTGCTTGTTATCTAGCCTTAAGCATAATTCTGTCATAGCTACTGTGCTGTGTAACATATCAGATGCTTCATATTATATGTTAAGCATAATATATAAGTAAGCATATAATAGTAGGAATTTTTTGGATATTTTCTCACTCTGACTTTGGCTTGAATGAACTGTCTTTACCATCAGATAGCTCCTTTGTAGAATCATAACTTACTGTTCCTTTGTCTTAGCTGGCTTGCAGCGTGGACCCTATCACTTGATTGATCTATCTCTGCATGGCCTCCTTTGTTGTTTCATCTTTTAAAATGAACTTCCCAGTCTGTTTCTTTTCCATCTCACATCAGGATTACTCCAATAATTTTCTGGCCAGTTCTCTTGATTCAAGAGTTCTCTTTCTCCATGGCACTGACAGAATGATCTTAAAAATACCACTTTTAGGGCGGCGCCTGTGGCTCAAAATACCACTCATAGGGCGCTGGCCCCATATGCCGGAGGTGGTGGGTTCAAACCCAGCCCCAGCCAAAACTGCAAAAAAAAAAAACCACTTTTCCCAGCTACTAGGGAGGCTAAGGCAAGAGAATCGCTTAAGCCCAGGAGTTGGAGGTTGCTGTGAGCTGTGATGCCAGAGCACTTTACTGAGGGCCATAAACTGAGACTCTGTCTCTACAAAAAAAAAAAAAACCACTTTTATGATAGAATTTTCTCTGCTCCAGAACCTATATGAGCACCTAGCAATGACCGTATCAATACCAAATTTCTCTCTGGTTTTATCATTTCTGCAATTTGCCGTATGTTTCAGATGATCCATTTTAATTTTCTGTTCTCCCCTCGTGTTGTCTTCTGTGGCATGTTCTTCCTTCTACCACTGTCTTTGTTCATGCCCTTACCAGGTATCAAGAAGCCATTCATTCCCCTCTCCATGTGTTCTGTTTTAGGAATGATTTGGTTCTAAGAACTAGTTCCTGCTCCAACAGGCTTAAGTAAAAGCTTATGTGACTGGATAATTCAGGGATTCATCATAGAGCCAAAATAAAGGAAAATACAGTCACCTGAGTGGGAAAACACGTCCGCAGTACCCAGAGCAGCTCCCCTTTTTCACACCTTTTCTGAGCCTGCTTATTCAATCATTTTGCCATCTGTTCTTTCTTTTCTTTTTTCCTGTCCCACTCACTCAGTCTTGAACCATTGCCACCCACAAGCCTGATGATATGTATCATCTGACAGTTCAAGTAGCCACTGGAGCCTAAGGAGAGTCTCTGGAGTTCCAACACAAGTCCCTGGAAGAGGTGCTGCCCCAGACGGGGGGATACTCGTCCTGGCCCCGTCAGTTAAGCCTGGAGATGGGTGTCAGGCGGTCCTCTACCCAGTCGACTAGCCTGAAGGAGGAGACTCTTAAGAAGGGAGCACAAGAAGTTCCCTAAAACAGGGAGTGGGATATGGGAAAGGAAACGGCAGGCATTTCTCATCTCAGCTCAAATTCTTCCGCTCCGTGTCCTTCACGTTAGTGTGGACATTGAACTGTTTTATGTTATTTTCTAAATCATACTATTAATATAATAAATTCCATGAGGATTGGGGCTGATTTTTGATACCTAGTTTGCATTTCCCACAGCTTGAAAAGGTGGACACTGAAAAATTGTTTACTTATATTAATGTAAACATGCTATAATCCTTTCCTTACCCCTGTTGCGTAATAGACACATTTTCTTCTTATAGATAAGTCTTAATTAGAAGAGAATGTAAAGGGATGAAAATGTGTGCTCTTAAATTAAATCGTAGTTTGGTTTTTCTTTCCAGATTTTCCTGGAAACATGAACTGCCAAGAGAGGAATAGGACACAAAACTAAGCACATTGTTTTATATTTATGATTTGCATATTCGCACTTCATCACAGTGGCTCAAATCACAGATACACCATATAGATTGTATACAGAACTGAGACTGGCTTTTTACAGATTAGAACGATTGCTGTGATCTTTGCTTTAAGAAAATCTTCTGCACTATTTGCACTAAAAATGTTTATTTATTGTCGATAAATCCTATCCTATTTAAGTTCCAGTGCTGTTCCTCTTATTATTGATAAAATGACCATGCATGTAATTTTAGCTAGTTTTCAATATTTTATAAAACTTCATTTAAATTTGTATTTTTAATTTGAACTGCCTCCTTTCTTTATCTAGAATGGTATGTACTTTAGATTTCTTTCCTCTCAGTCATTTTTGAAAAACTATTTTCAACAGTGGAAAGATCTTTATTTTTCTGTCTTCTGAATGATAAAACTTTCAAAAGCAATTTGTTTTTAAATACTGAAGATACCAGGAAACACCAAACCTGCCAATATTCCATCTCAAGAAAATAACTTTTAATACCTACAATAAATCACAAAAAAACCCAGCTGCTCTTATATATTGTTTTTTTAAAACTAAAAATGCATTTAAGCAATAAAAGCAAGTAAATATTTTACCTAATAGAAAAAAAAAAACTACCTTTCATTTAAACCAGTCTGACATAAACTTTCATGCTAGTTTTAGAAAAATATGTATTGATAGGTTTGTGGTTGGACAGGATAAGCTTTCTAAACTCCTGATAAAGTTAAAAACAATGTTTTTGTTAATAAATAGTAAATCTAGACACAAAAAAGTCAACACATTTTTCTGTCCCTTACTGTGAGTTAGCTTTTCCTAAGAGCAAAGCTATATTAGTAAGTAAAATTAATATTTAATTTTTGGACAATCCTAGTTTTTAATGAATTTGAATTTTCTCTTTAATCTGTACTGTGTTTAACAATTTGTTTCTATATCATGTCATAGAATGAACACATTTCATGAGAAACCCTATGTGAACTATATATGTCAAGCTTGGTAAGGTAGTATCTAAATTACAAAACAAAATAATGCATATTTTCATTTAAATGTCTTCCCAATGTGACTGTCATTCTAACACCAGCATACAGTATAGATTGTCCTTTCTTCTTTTTGTTCTTTCAGGAAAAGCAAAATTATTTTCTTAGAATTGAAAAATGCTTAATAGTTTAGTCTGTTTGTAGAAAGCAAGTATTCACATAGACTATAAAGATACATCGTCAGATACAGAAAATAACTTACTGTCTTCCTGACACTGTGCTAAGGGTATGCTGTTTAATCATTAAAATGACCAGATGAGGAAGATATAATTATTATTCCTAATTCATAGAAGAGAAAACTGAGGTAAAATTAGTATTTCAAATTTGTAAACAGAATTTTAGGCATTCAGAAACTTTCTCTCAATGCACTAGCCATCAGAGCTAAATTTTCCCAGTAGTCACCGAAGTCAAAGATGTAATAATCCCAATCTTTTGCAAATGATCAGGTAGCTTTCTTAAACATTCAGGTATATCCTAGAACAAGAGACTGGCACACTGCCGCTCTCTAAAAAAACATTAGTTCATTTATCCACCAATTTTATTAAGCAATTATTAAGAGAAAGACGTTGTAGAGATACTATACAGAGATAACTCAAATGTTGTTTAGGTGCTTATCTGCCTTCCTCTGTCTTCTACAAAATCATGAGCAATTTATCTCAGTGTTTTTTATTCCTTGAACTTGAATTATCCCATTTATCCTTCAAATGGGTTATCCTTCATAATTAGTTTATTAGATAACCTCCTTATGACACAGTCATTAAATAAAAGAATTATCTGCACTTAACAAAGAGACACATTGGTTCAGATATAGGTTATATACGTCACCCACGATGGAAGGAACGTGCATTTGAATATGTCTCTGTGAATTTGGGCTCTGTTTTTAGAATAGAAATTAAGTGACTGGCTTTTCAAATTTATGGCTATATTTTTTCTTCATAAAAATTGGCCGTTTTGGAGAGGCAATGCCATAGGAAAAAAGAAATGCACGTCAAAGCAGTATCCTGACTGCCATGCATAGTAGAAGACTAGATGGAAGTCGTATCATACTGGAGAGCTTAAGAGTTATCAGACTATTCAGGGTAAGGATTTGTCGTGGACAGTGATTTAGAGGCTAATATTTCAAAATAGAAAGTTCTAAGCCCATGAGATATATATTAAAGATTTCTACTTCAAAGTTGGAAGAACTTTCTAGGAATAAGTTGAGACTAGAGAATTTATATCAGAAGAGAAGTTGTTTAAAAAATAGGTGTGATCACAATTAATAGGTGCTTAAAATTGAAGGACAGCTCAGATTAATTTTTAGAAGAAAGTAAACTAATTCTTTTAAAAGTTCAATTATTGATTTGCTGAATTAGGATAAAAATTCTTACCTATTTTATATAAAATTTATCTTGAGCTCTAAATATTAATAATTGGGAAGTAACAGTCCTGACTCGATTTAACAGTGGTTTATTCCCTGTGCTGTAGTATAAACCACTACCCTAAGTAAAACACCTCCTGATTGATGTTTGATTTAAAAGGAAAAGGTACTGTTAGAGATTTTAGTCTTGTTGTTAGATTGGCCATGTTCTTTCAAGACTCTGAAACCTCAGTAAAGTTTTGATAAGCAATAAATATAACCTTTTATATAAATTTCAGTGTTACATTAATTTATAGAAGTAGACTAAATGAACATGTACTTAAATTATAATGTCTTATTAAAGGTTGAAGGGACTGGAAAGTTTATGGTTCTGATATAGAAGACATCACATTGAAAAATTAAATTTTAGGTTATCAAATATTTATACTATTTGCTTTTCAAAATAAATGCATAGTCCTGTGTGGCATAGATCCTTTGTCATTATTTAAAAAATATTATTTTTGTAGACATACACTAGCAAATGGAAAAAATTAAAGTCGCATCATCAGTATCAAGCAACAAAGTTTCTGAGAGTGAATAAGTATAAGAATGGCTTGTAGTGACTCATGTTATAAAATGAGAAAGCCATTACCACTCTACCCTAAGTGTTTACCATTAGCAAGGTATTTCTTGTTACATACAGTGTATTTTAGAGAACGAATAAACATTCCTGTACTACTTACTTTGGGAACTGTTCAACAGAGAATGCTTAAAATTTATACTCTAAAAGAATTACACTTGCTTTGTCTTTTACATTAACAGAGTACTTTTATATTACAGGTTTCTTATATATTATAGCTATTCTATTTTTAAATATGATAACATACACTATATTATTTCATTTATCTATATTGCGACACTCCCTTCAAATCTTTTATACTAGAGATTTTAGCAGTGTCACTTTCTTGCCCTTTTTCTTGTTCTCATTTCAGCAAAATTTAGTACATTCTCCTTGAAAATTTTCACATATTCAAAATATTGATGCAAACTATAAAAATTAAGTTTAAATTAATCCCTTTAAACTAGGGTGTACTAATATTTAAAAACCAAACACTATGACTGTTATTTATCTCTGCCCAGACATGGCAATGCATCTTAACAAAAACTCTTTTCAAAACTAACTTTCAGCAGTCAGTGGTCATCAGGGTAACTAACGTTCATTAAATCACATTAACCAGTTACATAATTTCTAAAACGATAGGTGACAAAACTTACTCCCCTCATTAAATAGACATGACAGTCAAATTTTTGAGCTCTTAACTGGGGTTTCCCCTCACTGATGTTTTACCCTACTAACTTTACAGGGTTACACTTTCAGGATCCAGCTGGTGGGGGGCTCATACTGTTGAAGTCTCTCAACAGTAATAAAGGAGTTGTTATTAAGAAAGCTATAATGATTTGAATTCATATGTAAAACTCAGAGAATGAATGTTGCTTCTGTTTCGTTAGGTATTAGACCAATGTTAGAAAAAAATGTGAATTTTAGTATTTTTTAAACGAGGGGGAAAAAGGCAGCAATATTATTATTATTAAAAATATATTATCTAAGGAAAAGTGAATATTATTCCTGTGAGATAAGCAATTACAAAGCTTCTCAAAGCTCCTTAGGAATCTATTAACCCCCTCAAAATGCATCTCAATAATGTGCCCTGTTTCTAGAAATACTGATAAGAGAGTCAGAAAGAAAGGTAATGTCAAATGTTTTAGAAAACACAAAATATGATTGTGGAAGTGAAATAAAAGGACAGATTGAAAATAATAACAGGTGTGAGGGAGAGGGCTAGGAGCTCTTTGAGGTGACACCTGCTCTGACAAGGAGGGTTTACACTGAGAACTTCAGGTAATGACAGAAGGGACCACTCTGCAGTAACAAGTTTCATAGTCTAGAGTGAGTTTCAAAATGGTGGATAATTTTCTTTATATTTGATAAAAGAAAGGGCTACATCCTCGTCTTCCACATCTAAAGAAAGTATGACTTTTTTCCCCCTTTTTATAGTTGCATTTTATAATTCTCAGATGTACCATTTCTTGAGGTTTGTTGTTTTTTTTCTTTAATTGCACTGTTCCCTTAGTTTTGGAAGTGTTTCTTGTGTGTCCTTTTCTTTGGAACTCCAAAGGAAAACGCTAAGCAGTGAGGAACACAGCCTCGTCGGAATCCCGGTCCCTGCTGCTGTCCTCACTCGGAGCGCGCTCACCACCACTTGCAGACCGACAGCTCAAATCCTCCACCCCGGACTCTTGGTCACTGTTGGCTGACAGATCTGGGTCTGAGCTTTTCAAATTGTCTTGGGTTAGAATCAGAGCCGAATCCTCATCGCCTTGAGAAGGGCTCCTGGATGGAAATGATTTCATGTTCCCGCTGTAATCCTGGGGAGTGTTCGCTGTGCTATTGTCGGAGGTAGAAAACCCTGAAGGTCTGCTGGGTTCACTTTGCTTACTCTTCACTGGAGTGTGATCTAACTGGACTTTCTGAATTTTTTCCAGCCTCTATGAAAGAAATAACAATTTTAAATGAAATTCATAAATAATTTATCTCTTTATATACATAAATATGCATGCCTCTATTACACAGTATTAATCACCTCCCAGCTGGGTATAATGTCAGGAACATGGGACTCAGATGTGGGTTCAAACCTAGACTTTATGACTTTAGACAAAATCTGTGAGGCTTGCTCTCTTTGTCTTTAAGATGATGTTACCTGCCTTGACAGAGCTTTTCTATAAATGTAAATTATATAACACAGGTGAAGGATCTGGCAATTGCTAGGCTCCCTCCTTTGTGTACCTATATCATTTATATAATGATTCTTCTCCCAGGTACTCAACATTTTTTAAAAATCAAGAATGAGATATTTATTATCTAACTTTTAAGGTGAGATGTAATTCATTTACCATAAATTTTAAAGTATACAATTCAGTTGTTTTTAGTATATTCACAAGGATGTGCAAACATCACTACAAATTCTAAAACATTTTCACTTCCCCCTCTCCCCCAGTAACCTCCTCATACTTATTGGGGGCAATCGTTCCTCATTCTGACCTCTCCACAGTCTCTGGCAAGCACTATTCAACTTCCTCTCTCTCTGGATTTGCCTAGTCCAGACATTTCACATCAGTGCAGTCACACAACACGGGGCTTTTTGTGCCTGTCTGCCGCCTTCCTTCACGTAGCTTATGCCCCCAGGTCCATCTGTGCTTCAGCAGGTATCAGCACTTCATTCCTTTTCCTGCCTGACTAGTGTTCCATTATGAGCATATCATAGTTTATTTCTCCATTCATCAGGTCATAGACATTTGAATTGTTGAAAATGTATTTTATAAGAATTCATCCTTTAATATCAGCAGAAGAGATGTTTCAAGATCAGAAAGTATGTATTCATTCAAAAAGCATTATATAATATACATGCAGAAGCACTGTGCTGGGTAATGAGAGCAATTGAGATAAGTACAGATCCAGCCATGAACTACTTGGAGTGTTATAGCAAAGAAAGGCAGAGTTCATATACTGCAGGAATTTGGAAGAGTTAAAAGTTATTTAAGAGGTATAGGGTGGAATGGCTAGAAGAAAAAGAGCAGAGGAAGAAAGGAACATTTTTAACAGGAGTGTGCAAAACTTTACCATTCTGGGGAGGGTTCAAAGGCATTTCTGGCTGGGGGAGACGGTGAGAGGAAAAAACACAAAGGTAGGAAGGTGTAAATTGTGTCCAGGAAGCAAAAGTACTTAAATGTTAGCAAGGGGAATAGTGGAGAACAAAGTTAAAAGATGTAGTAGTGGGTGGTGCCTGTGGCTCAAAAAGTGGGGCACCGGCCCCATATGCCAGAGGTGGCGGGTTCAAGCCCATCTGCAGCCAAAGCTGCAAAAAAAAGATGTAGTAGATTAGCTTATGGATAAATTTAAAATGCTAGGCTAAGGAATTCTGTCTTTGTTATAAGGAATGAAAGCCAAAGTTTTTTCATTAAGGTACTTTCAGAACTTTTTTTTTTTAATTTATTATTTTAGCAAAAAGAATGCGAGAATAGACTAAAAGGATCCTAAGATTTTCATGAAGTTTGGATGTCTTTAGGAAGAATAAATAAAAATGGTCCAATAATGACATGAGGGGACTTTGGCAAAAGGTCAGGCAGCATCTACCTACCATGGCTCCAGAATTGTAAAAAACTAATTTGTGACTTATTCCAGTTCTCTGTGTGTATTCTTTAATTCAAGGTGGCATCTGTGGCATTCTAAAAATTCTCCAACAGAATCTCTAAGCTTAGAGAGCCTCGGTGCTCGGATTTCTTGTAAGGTGGTGATTTTGATGCACAAACAGGGTTAGTACACAAATTATGTAAAATATGTAAAACAGAGCTGTCCATATAGGTCTAAAGATATTTTGTTTGAACGTGGCAGATTTATTATTGGAGTAAGGTTTACCCCTAGGTTCAGAAGTTCTCAAAACCAGTAGTTTAAGTTTGTGAATCTTGTTTCATCTGTTTGGTCTCAGTATGTGATTGAGTTTGCAACTCTGCACGTAAGATCTTCTTTGAAAGGTGCTGGTTAGTAGAATATTAAGGGAGAAAGAGAAGCGTCCGCCTCACCAGCTGCCTCTAACTGATTCTCTCTATCCTGAAGGACCTTCAACCCTAATGCACCGTCTCCCCCTAGCTGTCATTTTCAGTGGTGACCTGCAGGTAACCCTCCCCTGTATAATTCCATAAAGGAACGGACTTAGAATTCAACTGGTGATACTTTGCCAATCTTCATTTAGACATTCGCCAAAGTTTTATCCTGTAGTCACATCACTGCTTTGTGATGTATAATGAAGTACCTTACTTAGCTGCTGACAGTTTCCCAGCTTCAATTCTAAGACATTTTTCCTACACTGCATATGATCTTTTTTTTGTTTAAAAAAAAAAAAAAACTCATTTATTTAAAACATTGATTCTCAATTCAGAATTCAGGCCCCAGATAATAGGAATTTAGGCCAGTTCTTCAGCCCCTGAAGGACATGATGATGGTAGGAGGTTTTAAGATGACAAAGCATCCAAGGTTTAGTGGTCAACTGACCTAGCGTGGTATCACTGGAAACAAAGTTACCCACTTAGGAAAAACCTTTAAGTATCACCTCCCTGTCCATCTATTAGTTACCATTTATAGATTAATATTGTTAATTAAGTATAATTAATATTATACTTCTTAAAAGTGAAGAAATAGATTTTTTACTACAAGTACATGCATCTGATGTTATTCTTTCACTGTTCTTCACACTTTTCCAGAAAGAATTTCCTTACTTTCAAATAACAGTAACTGAAAACACTGACCTACTTGGAGCATTGAACTAGTAGGAACAGCCAACTAATTCAGCAAACTGAGAAGCAAGCCGTAAGCCACACGCCTGAAATGGATTAAATGTCTAGGCTTTGGGCTTCCGTGATCTGGGTGCTCACCTTGATGGGCTGTGGTTTAAAAACACAATGTGGCTATATTGCCACACCTATCTACCAAGTCTTGAGAGGCTTTGATGGAGCACCACTCTTAAAGAAATAAGTACAGAAAGGAGATTAACATGGGAAGAACGGCTTACTTCTTCCAAGGCCTCTAGCTCCTCCTCCAGCTGCTGTGTCTCCTCCTTCACTGCCACAAGGTAATCTGTGACCGACTGTCGGGGCTGCATGCCCTTTTCAAAGCGGTTATACATTCCACTCCAGAACCTGGAAGGCAGGATGGAGCGTTAAGCTACCACCATAATACAATCTGAAAATTCACACCCTCAAATCTTCTCAGTTTTTTTTTAAATAGCACAGTCTTTTAAACTTAGAGTTTTTAGCTTTTATCACAAATGACCAAAAACTAACATTTGCATTTACAGTAAATCCTATGCAATAAAGCACATTGGAATACAAATGAGAAGAAGTGGTGCTGTTATAAACTTACCTTAAACCCACTCTCTATTCTAGGCAAGTACTCTGAGGGCACCGTCTTGGGTCCTGCCTTGTTTTATCCACAGTGATGGTGCCTGATCCTCAATAAAATATTTGTTGACTGACTATTAATGAATTATTATTTTTTATGCATTAATGCATTTATTGGGTACAATGTGCTGATTTCATATACAATTTGGAATGCTTACATTACACTAGTTAATATATCCCTCACCTCATTACTTAATTATTGAGTAAATTATTTTCAATACAATTGATTTGTGTCTCACCAGCTCTTAAAACTGTTTGGTGTTTTACACAAACCATAGTCGCATTTTTTTTTTTTTAGTATGACAGAATTAGTATTCTGCTATAAAGTTCTAGGGAAATAATTAGATTGAAACAATTAAGAACAAAAACATGTTGGGGAATGAAATCTGTGGAGGAAGAAAAGAGATTAAGTGCGTGTTGGGAGTGAGGAGGAGGAGGTGGAATGTGGTTTCTAGTTTATTCTGTGTTTGTCTTTTTGTTGACCACGGAGTTATTTTTCATATCATACAAGACTAAGAGGAAGCCAAAGGATAAAATATACATACCGAGTTCACACCTGGCACACTGCTCTCCCCATCTCAATTTATTCAATCTTAAAATAAGTTATTTTCATAAGGGAACCATTCCCTCCAGGACTTGATGCAGCAGAGACAAAAAGGTAAGCTATGTCTCGCTCATTATTGAAACCTGTGACTACACATTTGACTTATAAGGCATTTGGTATATTTTCTTTCATTTGCTTTTAAAAAATAAATTAGAACTTGTATTTTTGAGATATCATTCTTATAAATCAATTCTTCTGCAAAGAATTCCACATTTGGGGGAATGAAGAGGGAGGAGAGACACAGGCACAAATACCACCCCAGACACACAAGCGTCCTCTTCCAGTGGTGCAGAAGCCTCTTCTCAAACATCTGTGTTGCGTACACTTTTGCCACAGAATGTTAAACAGTACCAGAATCCAAGTTCATACCGTAGCTAGAGCATTCTCAGAAGTTTACATACTTGTACATGAAGTTGCATGGTGTTGTGTGGAGAAGAAGGCTTCCCTGGATCTGGCTGTGATCAGCTCTAAACAGAGGATTCAAGTAGTCGGCCCGATTCTTCCACAGGTGAGCCCATAATGAGTATGTTCTTCCTTGAATTCTGTTTTATTAAGAACATGAATCTGAAAATGTCCCATTTTGGTTCTAACAAATAGTAGATATGTAATATTAAAGCCATAACATTAAATAATTATAATATTAAATAATAATAAAGCTGTAATATTAAAGGAATTAATAATTATCTGCATACGAAGTGTCCCTGTTCTGTAGCAGAGGAATTTATCTTTGTAGTTTCATGAAGATTTTTGTAATAATCTCAACTCCTCTACTATCTGTACCTGCCTTAACGAAAAGTATAATTCCTCTGAGTGGAAAAGAAAAAAGTACTCTGTAATTGTGGGGGGGGGGGGCTCCCCAAATAGTCACTGAACATTTTCCAGGCACTAAATGTTTTACATGTTTTCTCATTTAATATTCACTGAAAAAAAAATAATAATCTTCACTGAATTCCTACTAGATATGTCCATTTTACAGATGAGGAAACTGAGGAAAAGAGAGATTAAGTAATTTCCCAAAGTCCTATAGTTAATAAGTGGAAAAACCAGGATTCATACCTATGCAGGTGAGCCTATTTAAATCTCCATTTATCAGGAATTGCACTTGAAGTTCCTTCGAGAAAACAAACTAGTATTCTCTAGAAAAACTAATATTCTTTCTGTTTAACTCACACAGTATAAAACTACTAGAGTCTATTTTGTTTGAACTGATCAGTCCCAGAATTAAATCTGATGTTGTATATACCACAGTTACAATCATTTTTATTCTATGAAAATTTCAACTGTGTTATCTTATTTGTACTTGCTAAATCACTTTAAGTTTTTTACTATAATTCATTATAAAGCCCACATTTTATCCACTTTTACCCTTGGATAAAATCAATACATTTTAATCTGAATAAACAGCTTGAGTTTCAAATTTGCTTTCCCAGTTATATTTGCAATCCTTACCAAAAGTTTCTAACATTTTCCTTTTAAATGCAAAAACTATTTTCTTTAGAAAGTTTAAAAAAAAAAAATAGTGTGTCTATCAACCTTCTATGTATATCAGGCAGAAATGAGGGGGAGTAAACCAGGACATATCTTTGTCAATCGGTGACATTTAAATCATTTAATCTGTCAGCATAAATATGTGACTAAATGAAAGTCTTCAAAGTAATAAAGACTAAATTCTCAATCGCCAAAATCTTTTGATAAAAATTAAACCCTAAACACTTACTTGAGTTCTCGTCTCTCCTTTTGACTATTACATAGGAAGTTTCCAAACTGGCAGGAATAAATGTGATGTTGAATATGAATCAAAAACCTCTCATTGAACTCAAAGGCACAGGGAAATTGTTCCATTAACTGCCAGATACACTCAATGAACTGGTCAATAATTGGAGAGATTTCTTTTGGATCACCATCTAGATTGCCATATCTGTAAAAATATTAGAGATTTTTGAAGGCAAATTTTTTTAATATTATAAAGCCATAAATGCAAAAGTAATCATGAAAGCTACCCTAGTACCTAAATAAATTTTATCTTAAAAACTTGGAATGAAGAAGTTGAAAACTAACTTTTGAAATACAAAATTTCCAGAGAAAATTTGTACTGAAGGTCTAGACAGAAGGGATGTGTTCATGTAGTGACAAAAGGAAGTGGTAGTTCTAGAGATAAAATTCAAGGAAACTTTACATGGAAAGGGATATTCTTTAATTCAAACTTTAAAGGTACATCAGAACTTTTGAAATTGTCTACTTTAAGGACAAATAAGAGGGTAAGAAGACATATCTAAACAACTTTAGAGTTTTTCAGGTTTGCATTGTTTATTGGGAAGGGATGAGGAAGACAGACCACTTGGAAAAGAAACACTGCTTTCCCAAGTTTCTAGGGATGTTCCAATTTCGAAAGGAGACTCAAAACTTGTCACATAATTTTATTACCACATGACCACAGATTCCACATATCCCTTTTTATTTCCCATATCTTTATTTTTCAAGAGTATTTCTCCTTCACTCTGCCTTGATTTTTAAATGAAGACTGCCTATTGCTATTATGTGATTTTTAGAAAGAATCCAAAAGTGTGCTCTGGTGCCATCAAAGACAAATTAACGATTAAGAACCTGATCTTATTAATGGATAGTCAACTTGAAGAAGAGAAATGGGCAATGATTACTTTAAGAGTTTCTCAAAAGTGGAAACATTAGAAGATTTTTGGAAATCTCTCAATGAGAAGTGTTGACTCCACTCACCTTTGGTAGCTTTATTTTATTTTAATTATTCATTTATTTATTTTTTGAGATAGTCTCACTTTGTCACCCAGGGTACAGTGCTGTTGTGTCAAGGCTCACAGCAACCTCAAACTCTTGGGCTCAAGCGATTCTCTTGCCTCAGCCTCCTAAGTAGCTGGGACTACAGGCGCCCGCTACAATACCCAGCTATTTTTAGAGATAAGGTCTCGCTCTTGGCTCAGGCTGGTCTTGAATTCCTGAGGTCAGGCAATCCACCCTCCTCGGCCTCCTAAAGTGCTGGGATTACAGGAGCCAGCCACCGCACCCAGCCCCTTCATCTTATTTTTTTCTCATCAAAGTATTGTCCAGTTGACTGTCAGTCATTTCCTTATTCTGTCTGTTGTCTGTTGTTTCAGAGATCCTAACTGCCTCACAAATAATAGAACTCCCAAACTGAAAATGTGATTTTAAAGAACAATTAAGACTTAATTGTTTGTGGGCTTAAATTTTCTCATTTGTAAAATGTAATTATCATTTTCCCAGAAAAATAAAAATAGAATTCCAGAAAACTATACAGTTAGTGATCAATTAATGCTAAATACAAAACATTTTTGGAGAGCTGCATGAAATTAAATTTATTTTAGGAAAACATTGAAACATTTAAAAATATACACCAAGGCTGGGCATGGTAGCTCATACCTGTAATCCCATCACTTAGAAGGCAGAGGCAGGTGGATAGCCTGAACTCACAGGTTTGAGAACAGCCTGAGCCAGAGTGAGACCACTCCTCTAAAAATAGTTGTAGCGGGCGCCTGTAATCCCAGCTACTTGGGAGGCTGAGGCAATAGAATTGCTTGAGCCAAGAGTTAGAGGTTGCTGTGAGCTATGATGCCACAGCACTCTACCAAGGGCGACAGAGGGAGACTCTGTCTCAAAAATAAATAAATACACCAAACAATCTAATGAAATTATTATTAACATGCTGCTCCAATTTAAATTTTAGCACCAAAGACTAGAGTATACAGCAATAACATTTAAGATTCAGAGATTAGAGAACACCACAGCACAGGACAGATATTAACATTCTCAAAAGGGGGCTGTTAGTCCCCAAAACAACAATTTGTGGTTACTGAGAGCCTTCTATATGGGCCAGTTATGGAGCCGGACTAGTTATACTTCTTAAAAATCCTTGCTACAACCCTGTGGAAGGAGGGCGTCCCCATTCCACAGGTGAGAGATCCAAAGACAGACAGTAAATACCACAGCCTGGATTTGGAGCTGGGTATGTCTGGTTCCAAAGCCTGACCCACCATCCTGGTTGACCTCTCCAGAGACAGGCGTGCGGGACACAAGTGCTTTAGGACCAGCCCAACTTGATCCCACTGTGAAATGTCAAAGGAAAACTGTTCACAGGCATTTTACAGTTTGCAGCCTAAAGTGAATATTTGTACTTCTAAAATGGAATAATTTAAATAAATCAAAGGTATTAGGGAAGAAGGAAGTCTGATCCCTTCTAGGTCAATTAATAAGCATACTCAGTCTCTTCTGGAACAATTTAACAGTTCTATCCAACTATTACCAGAAGTAATCAGTTAAAACTTCCCTTACCTGTCTACAACTCACACCACAAAACTTGGACTTTCGGAATAAGGTACACAAAGTAAGAAGCCTTTCAAAAACAAGACTATTTCCCTAGGATATTCAGTTAAAAACTTCAGAAAATAGTGGCTTTCATTCTAAACATTCAAATCAACAGATTTTAAAATATCATTTACCTGTGATTAAACTTATGACCGAAGGAAATCCAATCTTTTTCAATTAATACCTGTTCAAGAAAGAACAAACGTCGTGAAGAGAAGCAAACAAAACATAAAAGACCACACCAATAATGTCGAAGAATTTGGAGGTACTCAGAGGTACTTGCTGCAGAGGTCTCTATCTCCGGGTAATCAGCAAATGCATTATCCACAACAAGACAGGTGCAAATAGAAAGGGCAGAGGTGAAGAAAAGAGGAAAAATAAATGGGAACGGACGTGTAAGAACACAGTGCAGTGAGAACGTAACCCTGCCCACCGAGTGTGTCCTGTGCAGCAGGCACTATTCATCTTGTTTTCTGTATGATCCCAAGTAATAATGGGATGGGTACTATCATTCTTTTATAGAAGAGGAGACTGAACACGGAGAAGTTAAGTGTTTGCCCAACATCACGCTACTCAGAAGCAGTGGATGCCACTTGATAGCCCAGCAATCTGCTCCAAATCCCACCTCTTAGCCGCTATGCAATGCTGCCTCTCAATAACATGTACAATGCCAACCTTTTTACAAATATAATCAGGAATGTTTCCTAGAGATCTTACTACACATTAAAAGAATTCTAAACTTAAAAAATAAAAAGTTCCAAAATGATGGGGTGTAGGAATGTTTTAGTTTTGCCCCTGCTCTGGAATAGGGATTAACATGAATCTATAGTGTGAAACAGTCTAGATTTTTAAAAAATACAGGTATTTATGTAATCAAATAATGTGGAATAGTCCCATCAATATTACCAATGTTCTAAAGTGGCCAGAGTATTCCCCTTTAAACAACAAAAAAAGAACTGATTGGATTCTTTCCTTGACAACTCTAAAGACATTTTCTTTGGGTTGTAAGTTTAATGGTTTTAATGGGGCATAGTTAGACTGAGTCACTGGCAGAAAAGGGTGTGTAGGAGAGAGGCCTCAAGGCAGCAGAGAACTGCTCCCCAAATGTAAATGAGGGAATCCTAGCCCTCCCTACCTCAGACCACGAGGGGTCTGAAGTAGGAGTGAAGTCTCAGTGCTATCACAGATAGTTGGAAGTTCCTAGACACTTTCAAAAAAGGAAGATACTGCCCAAGAGGAAGGCTGCCTCCTTTTTTTAATCTGCAGCGTGTCAGCCAACGTTATTGGATAAGGCGGTCTAGCAGTACAGGTGTTCAGCACCTATTCCTAGCGTGGAGTCCAGAGTCAATGAAGCAAATCTGCTATCAAATCTGGTGAAGAGGTTAATTCATTTTAAAGAAATTATACCAGCTTAGCCTAAATTCACCATCCCAGGCATCTAAGCAAGTATTCTGTAATTGGAAGCTACATGGCACATTTTGACACCGAAAAGGTTCAAATTCTAGAAGAGAATGTACTCATGAATTTCAGCAAAACTAGGAAATTTTCAGAATTCTGATTCAGAGTTGTGAAGGATGACTTAAAAAGTAGAACCTGGAAGTGAAAACAGTTTTTCCTCCCAAGGACTTTATGCACATGTAATATAGAAAATTTTTTCTCCAAATACTTTTCTGAAAAGTGTTTTCTGTTATATATTCATGTTACCCCAAAATTGAAATACCAGAAAATGATGTATAAAACTCACTGTTTTACAAACGACTGAATATACTTCATATTCAACAGCAAATCCACATTCAACAGCATTAATTTGAAATGATTTCAGTATCCCAGAAATTCACCTCTTTACCACAAGCCTGTTTGACTTTTTCCCCTTTGTTTAACCTTGCTGAGCAACTAAAAGAAAAATAAATAATGACAAGAAAAACAATTGCCCAAAGCTGGGAAAACAAGTCTACTGCAGTCCAGGCGCTGCCACTGGGAGTGACCCGTTGGCTACACTCACCATGAAGCCCCTCAGGGTGCGGTAGTGCGGATCCAGCAGGAGGCTGGCCACCGAGCACACCTGTGCCGTCCGGTCCCAGCCATCAGAGCAGTGGACAAGCACACTTGCCCCTTCCTCGGAAACTGCCTACAAAACACACATCAGCAAAGGTTCACAGAGAATGTCTATGAAAGAGAATTGTCTCGTCAGAACTGGGTTTGGTTATATACTTACAGAAAGAAACAGGCAAAACACAAACACCTGTTCATTTACTTTGTGCCTGTGTCCCACCTAGTTAGGGCACAGCCACAGAGTGGCTGAGTGGTAGTAGCTAAAGCTTTCTGCCCTGCCCATTCTATCCCCAAGCCACTGCTCAAATCACCTCCACTGTATTAAACAAGAGTGAGCTTCCTACAGAAATGCATCCTCACGGCCTATCCCCAGCCCACCATCAACCCTCTTTTCTTCTTTCAGGGCTTCCAGATGAAGCCTTACTGAAATTCTGCAGTGGCTACCAGCCTTAGCCATTTCCAAAAAGGAAAAGGCACCAAAATTATAAATTGTAAAACAGTGAAGTTACAGTTACAGAAGTAATGGACCCAGGGATGGCAGAGGGAGGAGAAAACAAAGGTAAAAATTGTACCAGAAAAGTCTCTGCTAAGAAAAGAATTTCTATTTACTGCTAGAGACGCACAGTTTTTAGTGGAATATCTTGGCAGGAAACATGGCAGAGATTTCAGCACAGCATCTATCAGTACCTGAAGTTCTATTTTTATTACTTTATTAATTTTCTGTCTCCCACGCTGGAATGTAAGTTCTGTGAGGAAAAAGATTTGATTTGGCTTATTCAGCATTGCACCCCCAGCATCTAGAACAGTGCCAGACACTACATAAATATTTGTTGAATGAATAATTATCTAATGGCAGAGGACATACCATGTCATCAGAAAAGATATGGTCTGTTTAGGTATAAATCTGAGAGGAAATTCATTTTTTAAAAAATTGAACACAATAGACAATGGATTCAAAACCAGCATGTGTGAAAGTTGCCGCAAGTTTTGTCCTATGGCAGAATGGATTCTACCCACCAGCCGTGCTGACTTTCGTATATGCCATGACTAAAAAGGAAGATGATTGGATGTAAGCCTCAAGCCCTGTCACTGAACTAACTCACACTCGGCTGTACTCTCCTACAGAAAATCCTCTCATCTGGTGATGAGAGACTATTCTGAACTACTTTAGCATTTGACCGCTGTGCTGACACGCTATCAACTAAGCACAGTACTTTCACAAAATCACATCTTCAGAAGGCAAACTAAAGAGAGGTCTGCAAAGCCGGCTACCCATTCAGTGAAGCATGGCTTAGTACGGGGTGGAGGCAATGGCGAGGGAAGGAGAGCCCAATCTGAAGTCAGAGTGGCTTGCTGGTCTGCCCCACAATTAATTTTCTCTGCAACTGCATACCTTTGCAATGAAGATTCCTGCATCCATGATGGCCTTGATGTGCTTTAACCAGCCAGAGTTCTCCAGACCCCACAGGAAATCACTCATGGAGGGAGACTTCAGTTCACATACTGCAAGATAAACCACATTATAAAAGTGAAATTAAGGCACTCTCTCATTTTACATGTGATAATATTTTACATTTAGTTTGTTAAGGATTTCTTTGTTATAGCAGATATTTTCTAGAAGAATTAAGTCAAATACCCAAGTTTTCTAAACATGATTCTATTGACTCATTTTAAGTAAGGCTTTTCTAGTTTCCTTGGTCACAGGGGACACTACATCTTTTGACAAGTACTGCATCTGTAAAGTATAAGTCCTAATATTAATGAAAATCATTGAATGTTACTAGAGTAAAGGTCTGGCAGAAAATATCTATTTGCCTTTCCAGTAAAGATATTAAATCGGGCCACTAAGGAGCAGTTAGTAAAGAGTGCTATGGAAGAAAAATCATATAATGAATCCCAGCACTCACCGAGAGCTCTCTATCACCCACCCACTTCAGATCAGGACTGCTGTAAAACCACAAGACAGAACTACCCTAGAATTCTTAACAAAAATGATCAACCTCTTGCCAATAACCCCTACCCAGTGGGGAGAAAGCTTATAAACTTAAAAATAAGATATCTACCTCTGTTCCAATTCTAGAGCATCAGTTGAGAGATTCTCTTTTGTCAAAAGAAAACCTAGGATCCCAATGATATGTATATTTATACAACTAAGCCCAGGTGTGTAGACACTTCCATAATATTATCACTCAGTAACCTTATATCCCAAGAGCTTATTTTTATTTAACATAAAGCATGAAAAAGCTTTACAGTTAGTGCTGACTACATATCACAAATATTATATTCTAGAGTTTATAGGTTTTATATATAAAACCCTAATGGGGAGTCCTATGAGTCAACCAATGAAAATTAATGATATATCGATTTTTTTTTTTCCAGTTTAGGTGTATTTTATTGTGCTCTGAAGCAGGGAGCAGAGAGCTCTCTTTTCTCCTCCCGGCCCCGTCAGTAACTAGCAGGGTAATCTTATGCCTGGTGTTCAACTCTTTAGGCCTCAGCTTCTTCAATTTTATAAGAGACACGGGTGCTATATTATAATGCATAGGTAACCTTCCAACTCTACACTACTAAATTCAACTCTGTTAACTCTTCAGAAGCATTGTACATTTAGAATACATGGCAACCATCAACAAAAACATTTAATTTCTCAGATGACCTGCCCCCAAATATGCCAGATAATAGAATCTACCCTGATTTTCAGCAACGTAAGAGCCACACAATAAAGCACAAGTAGTGTTAATTCTGAGTCACAGGTGACAGCAGTGATGACGGTAATAACTCTGAGATTCCCAGCAAAAGCCCTACTAAGGAAATCATATTATGAATATGTTTAGGCAGGATTCCAAAATCTTGCATCCCGAAGCCTGCTCTGAGCTGGAGGCACAGCACTGAGCTGAGGTCCCTCTGGCCTGGCCTTGGCTCAGCTCACTCTCCTTATGTCTGGGGTCATCATACTGCCCGCACCCCACCCCAGGCCCAACATAGCAGGCAGGACCACGCAATCTCAGTCTGGTAAAGTCCATGCAAAACAGCAAAGGCAAGGGTGCATAGCTGAAGCCCAGGGAAAAACACCCGGACTGATTCATAGAATCCATAGCTCTAATTAGTCAGCCCTGTGGCCCTGGGTAACTCAGCAGGGGGCTGAGTGTTTACAAGATTATAGTTCTAGTCATTAAAAGTTATGAAATATTTAAACATACGAAGATTAAAAAATCATGTAACACATCCAGACAATGAAATATTATCCAACAATAAAAGGAAATGAGCCACCAAGCTGTAAAAATATAAGCAGGAATGTTAAATACATATTGCAACCTGAAAGAAGCCAATCTTTGACTGAAAAGGCTACATACCATATAATTCCACCTCTATGACCTTCTGGAAAAGGCAAAACTATAGAGGGAGTAAAATAAGATCTGTGGTTGCCAGGGTTGGGGAAAGGAAGGGATGAACAGGCAGGGCACAGTGTTTAGGGCAGTAAAACTACTCTGTGGTACTATGAGTCATTAAATGTTTGTCAAAACCTATAGACTGCAATGCCAAGGAGTGAACCCTAATGTAAACTATGGACTCTGGGTGAAAATGATGTGTCGCTGAAGCCTCACTGATGGCAACAGTGTACAGCTCTGTGGGGATGTTGGCAATGGGGGGAGACTGCCTGTGTGGCACAGGAGTACACGGGAACTGTACCTACTTACTGTTCAATTCTGCTCGGAACCCAAAACTGCTCTAAAAAAATGAAGTTTTTTTTTTTTTTAATAATGTAATAGACTCCCAGATTGGCCTCAATTGCTTCAGATATCTAAAATAAACAGGAAAAAGAAAAAGAAAATTTTAACAAAGTCCCATGTTCCAGGCCTTCCTGCTTCTTCCCTTTGCAATTTGTTAATATTCCCAAACACATTTTTGTCTTTTCACTACTTCCACATTAGCAAACTACTGTGAGTTTGGCCAAGTTACTTAGCCTCTCTGTGCCTCAGTTTTGTTAGCTATAAATGGGCATCAAAGGGTGGTTATATATGTTTTCCCTTATGACTACTGTTATTTTCAAGTAATATCTATTTTTATAGGTATTAAAATTTACAGATAGCCCTTTGTAACTTGAATTTTCATTCAACATTTTATTTTTTGAGACATCCATACTACGTAAGAAGATTAATTTCATTTTCAAAGCTTTGTAATATTCTATTCTATGAATATAGTTCATATTATTTATCCATTCCCCTGCTGTTGAAAACTGTTTCTTATTTTGGGCAGCACCTGTGGCTCAAAGGAGTAGGGCGCCGGCCCCATATACCGGAGTTGGTGGATTCAAAACCAGCACCAGCCCAAAACTGCGAAAAACAAACAAAAAAACAAAAAAAACTGTTTCTTATTTTTCAATATTTAAAGATAGTGCTGTAAGAGCAGTTCCCCACAATCTCCTTGTGGAAAATCTCCCTGTACCTTTATTTTTATAAGTGAAATAGGGTGAGTCATGGAGTTTCTGCATCTTCAACTCTGCCATGTACACCTGGCCTTCCATATCCTCAGATTCAACTGAATTTGGATCAAAAATATTTTTAGCAAAAAAAAAAATAAATAAATAATAGGAATAAACAATACAGTGTAATAGCTATTTACATGGCATTTACATTGTAGTTGGTATTATGAGTAATCTAGAGATGATGGGGCAGGATGTGAGTAAGTTACATGCAAATAGTACATTATGTTATGTAAGGGACTTGGGCACCCACAGACTTGGGTATCTGGAGTCGGGGTGGCGTGTCCTGGAACCAACGCCCCTTATAGACCCAGGATGACTGTATTGCCAAATTGCTCTTGAAAGGGGTCGCCCTGGTTTACATTCTCACCAGCAGGGTGAGACAGCTCCTAACACTTGGTATCACTGATCCTGTGTTTTGTCAATCTTATTTCTCTAAGGCAGTGGTTCTCAACCTCCGGAGAAGGATATTAGTGCCATTTTTTTGTTTTCTTTTCCTTTACTCTCTGGATTGAATCAGGTTTTGGGTTTTTTTTTTCCTAGATTCTTTTTATTTGCGTACTGACTTGCTTGTGTGTGTGTCTGTCCTTCGTGCTGAGCTCTCCTCAATGTTCTGGTAATCTCTGGCTATCCCTTCACTGGGAAGAGATAGAAAGGCTGGTGGGACGGGCTGAGCGTGTGGGCAGGCTGTCTCTGTTGCAGTGCTTTGCTATGGAGGATTGGGCCAGTCTGACTCCCATATGTCAGGATCTGTGAGTCCTTGTTTTTGGAATGTTTGGGGGACCCAGGAAGGGATGTTCCAAACAGCTAAGGGAATCGGTAAGACTGGATGCCAGTGTCCCAAGAGCAGAGTTGGGGCTGAGAGCCCTGGGTCTCATTCTTCCACATTTACAACTTTTACTTATTAACCCCTCCTTTTGGGGTCTAGAATTCTCTCCTCCCACTCTTCGAGCTAGGCCTGGTGCTCCTGATCCCTGAGTCCCTCCCGTCTGCCTTTCCAGAAATTTCATCCCCATCTCCGGTAGAACAGGCTTTGTGCTTCCACAGGGAGGGGAAGAGGCTGGGATCTAATGAGCTGCTTTTTATGTAAACATCCAGACAGTCCTCTTGTTTCAGAGCACCTGACAGCCCTAATTCCAGAGCCTTTGCAGTGATTTGCACTCCACTTCATTTTAGCTCACATGTCCACCACAAATTTCAGCTGTTTTCTAGTCTGTTGAGTTAGTTATCACTCATCCATTTTGCAGATTTTATATTTTCATTGCTGTCATCTCTTTTTTCTACTCTCTTCTCTTTTGTATATTTGTCTTTTTCCCCAGTTATTATGATACTAGTGGGGAGTCAGAGGAAGTAGGTAAATACACGTTGTGTATAACTGAAACAGAAACGAGAGATCAGTTTGGGCCTGTGGGAGTTGGAACCAAAATTCCCAACATCAAACTGAACTATTAAAAAAAAAAATCAGCGAGGCTTAGCAGCTCACACCTGTAACCCAGTTTGGGAGCTCAGGGGGAGGACTGCTTAAAGCCAGGAGTTTGAGACCACTGTGACCGACACAGTGAGAACCCATCAGCCGGGTGTGGTAGTGCAGCCTGGACTCCCAGCTAGTCAGGAGACTGAGGTGGGAGGATCACTCAAGCCCAGGAGTTTGAGGCCGGTGTGAGCTATAATGGTGCCACTGCATTCCAGCCTGGGCAACAGAGTGAGATCCTGTCCAAAAAAAAAAGGGGGTTGATGCTCAGGAAGCCAGTCTCTGCCTTGGACTCTGCATAAAGAAAATAAAAATTTCTCCTGAGATGCTACAACCCCAGGCCTGGTCTCATACATGTCTGGGATCCAAACGTACCCTTTCCTTGTTCACAGAAGCCCCCCACTGAGAAGTTCTCATATTTGAACTGCACCTGCTAGATGCAAACCAAAACCTGCTCAGGAGCAACTTCCACAATTCTCAGGAGCCCCCCAGGGACTGCTGCACTGAAGATATGTTCACAACACACCAGGGAGCAGTGTTCATAACAAGGGCAAGTGGCCAGAGGAGACGAGACACAGGTTAGCACCCCAGGAGCCCAGCACACTGAGAACAGTGGCCCACAACAGGCTTTAAGACACTTGAATGGGAAAGGAGGAAGGAAGGCTCCAACAAAACACAATACGGATGGGGTTCCTGACGTGTCTGGATTCATACTTCTGATAGTCTGGGGAGGAACTGGTGTTTGTCGCCCAGTCATCTCAGCTAATACAGCCAGGCTGCCCATGACTGCCCTGTCTGGACGGTGATAGGTTAGCAAAGGTATTCACACAACACGTGGAAGGTGGATGTGAAGTGGCAGCGTTTACACTCTGCAGGGCCCCAGCCCAGCACTGCTGAAGTCGCCTTCCCACTCCAATCTGTCCCCACTGCCTTGCCTCAAGCCTGGCTTTTCTTCCCGAGTGCTGCCTGTGCCCTCCAGGGACCGCAGACCTCCTCCCACACGGAGCAGCCACCTTCCTCAGACATCACCAGCTCCCTCTGCCGTCCTTCACTGGTGACTGTCCTCTGCTCCTCTGGCCACCTGCTCTGCACCCGCACGTCCCCTGAAAACAAAGCCCCTTTCCCAGACCACTGCTAGTCAGCAAATGAATAAAATAATACTTATAAGCATTATGCTGGCATAATGATTCCCCAAGGTGGTAGGCATAATACACATTTTATTATTTGGTCATCCAGCACAGGGTCCTGGGAGAAAGAGGGTGTTTGACTCCTGTAAAAGTGAAATCTGAGGAGCAATTAAATTAAAACACAAAGTGATAGACAGCAGATCTCAGATACAGGTCTTCTGACAAATCTAGCGTTTTGGCCACCACACACCATGGCTACCTTGGTGCTAGTGGGGTTTTATTTTTAAAGACAAGGTTTTGCTCTGTTGCCCAGGCTGGAGTGCAGGGGCCTGATCATAGCCCACTGCAGCCTCCAACTCCTGGGCTCAAGCGATCCTCACCGTGGTGGGTTTCACTAGAAATAATAATAATAGTAAAACTTAAATACCAAATGCCAGACATTCTTCTAAGTGCTTTATATATTAGCTTTTAGCTTTTTTATTACTCTAAACATCATTATCAGGAAGGCACTATGACTATTCCCATTTTGCAATACAGGGTGAGGCTGAATAGCTGGTCCAAAGTCTCCCAGCTGGCACGTGGTGAGGCTGTGCTCTTAATCTACGCTCTCAATTTCAGGTATGTTTCCTTTTCATAATTCAAATAATACCAGTCTAAGTACTTCCTGGCTCCCAAATACTATCAGCTTACAGATTATGCTTTCTGTCCCTTCAAACATTGCTGTCCTGTGAGAGCCACTAGTCACCTGCAAGCACTTGGAGTATGTCCAGTCTGAACTGAGATGTGCTATAAGTGGGGCATATGAATTAAAGTTTTAAGACTTAGTTCAGAAATAGCATAAAAACTGCCTCATTAGCAGCTTGTTATATTGATTATATGTTGAAATGGTACGATTTTACAAATATTGGGTCAAATAAAAAGTATAAGGGCTGAGCAGAAAGTACCCAGCCATTGTTAATATCGTATTTCACAGGACATGGCTGGATACTTTCCAGACAGCTTTCATAGTATTAAAATTAATACTCCTACTTCTTTTTGCTTTTTTGAGCATAGCCACCAGAAAAATCTAAATTAATAAATGTTGTCTGCACAAGTCTGTGGCTCATGTTATATTTCCATGGACAGTGCTGATTAGATTGCTGATCAGAAGCATTAATCTGATCAGAAGACGTCCAATGTTTTTGCACTTGTAGCTCTAAAGTAAAATTTAAAACTATGTACCCTCTGACACACCCTGTAATAATGTATCATCATCATAAGATTGCGGGTGTGGCAAAGGGTGTGTTTTTCTTTTGTAAGGTAGAAAAAGGGAAATTAGGAAAGGAAGGGAGCTGGCTTAAAGCCTGGCCAGAGGGGCATCCTAAGGCTGGTCATGTAACTGTAGAAAGGAGGACATAAACACATGATCTAGAAGCCTGTTCCCATGAAACAACGTACCCAGGGAGCACCTCAGAAAGTTCTCCCGTGAGCTCAGGGGCACGTGGACCCAGGCTGAAGACAGACAGATGTGTCTGGTACAAAGACCTAATGCCAGGCCCTAGTGGAAACAGCACTCCCTGCCTTTCTGACCCAGCCTGGAGATGTGTCCCCTGGTGACAGAGTCCAGCAGTACTGGGCAGGCCCTGTAAGTGGCAGGCTCACACCTGCCTGTGCACAGGCCCTGAGACAGCCCAGCAGGAAGGGTGGCAAATTCCAGCACCCCGGCGCGCTCACCACTCCCTGGTGCCTGCTGTTCTTTCTGTCCAACCCCAGGCCCTGACCCAAAGCGTTCACTTTATCCTAAAACACACACATTCCACTGCTTGAAGTTCCAGGACTCAACCAATTCAAACCTCCACAGTTAATATTCTCCTGCGTTTTTTTTTTTCACCAAATACATCAAACTTTCAGGTTGTTATTGTAGATTGTAGGGCTAGTTAGTATTCTCGTTTATTTCCAAAAGTCCAGGCAGCCCGAGGAATATCTTGGCACCCAAACTCTGAAGCTCAGCCCAAGAACAAATGACCCTTTTCACATTCTCTTCCCACAGGGCATGGAAGTGACAGCGAGTTTAAAAATAAAGACACCAGGCTTTCCAGCTAACCTGGATACAGAGAGGAATGGACAGCTCACAGAACAAGGTCCTAAACCCTCCAGCCAGGGAGAACGTCCCAGGCTTCCTCTCTGGTGTAGCTCGCACAGCAAGAGCATGGGCCTCCCTGGCTGTAAGCTCCTTCCCACACTAAGAAGGGCTCCTTGTTTAAAAGTCCTGTTTACGAGAACATTAAAATTGCATATGCTGAGTAAAGTGACCCCAGCAGACTTTCAAGCACAGTTAACATCTGAGACGGTGCTTTTCCCCTTCATGCTGAGCAGCAGGGTTGAACGCACAGAGCTCCCTGGATGATTAATACGCAGGGACAGATGGGGGTACGCTTGAGACTGAAACAATTAGCACCTGGATTTTTAAATATAAAACTGTTGGGTCTGTTTGGATAAACTCAGGATAAGGTAGAAACACTGATTTGTTCACTCTTGTTGCCAAACCCAAACCAATATTTACAAACCATTTTGCTGAACAAAGTCCGTTTCAGCTGACATCAGAGGCATATGCCACAAATTGCAGAGAACTGTACTCACGAACCAGGAGTTGAATACCTAGCTCTACCGATATTTGTTTTATATAATAGGACAACTGTATCCCATAAACATACGTAAGCCACAATTTTAAAAAAAGAAGATAAATAATTTTAGAACCTGAGGAAATGTGGAATTTACTTAGAAAAAAATAAACCTCACGTGACCTTCCTTTGGTATTTCCTATGCCAATCTTATTTTGTGTCTCAGTGAAAGTACAAAGAAAGACTCCATTCGTACCCTGTTGAATTGGGGTTTCTGGCACCCTAAGACTTAAAGTTGAAATATGCATGGCCCTCTCTTAATCACCAGCAGCCACACACAGGAGAAGACAAGACCAATGAAATAGGCTTCAAAGAACTGGCAAAATGATAAATTTTCCTTCACTGAATATCCCAGAAGACTAAACCATTTGAAGAGGATTTAATTATGGCCTGTAAAATGGAACTGTTTCCTTAAGCCTGCATGAGTCCACCATGGTGACGTGAAATAAACTTCTGAGCTTGGCTGAGAATTGCATTCAACTTCTTCATGGTAGGGGTACTCCCCTTCCTGCCTTCCCACCTTCCCTCCCCAACTAACACAGCCCTTCTTCTTCTTCTTTTTTTTTTTTTTTTGTTTTGAGACAGAGTCTCACTATGTCACCCTTGGTAGAGTGCTGTAGCATCATAGCTCGCAGCAACCTCAAACTCCTGGACTTAAGTGATTCTCTTGCCTCAGCCTCCCAAGTAGCTGAGACTATAGGTGCCCACCACAATGCCTGGCTATTTTTCTGTTGCAGTTGTTGAGCTGGCCCAGGCCGGGTTCAGACCTGTCACCCTCGGTGTATATGGATGGCGCCGTAACCACTGTGCTATGGGCGCCACGCCCACAGGCCTTCTGTCTAGAGAACTCCCCATTAACTGGAAAAATTCACTCTTTAGCTTCAGATTAACTACTTTCCAAGGGGTAGCTTCTCTACATGACATCACAGGACTGAAGATTATTCTTTAAAACATTTCCAACTCTGTTCCTGATGACACTTTCTGGAATTTCTACACAGTTCATAACCCTGTTTTCTTTTAAAGAACTTGATGCTCATATAAAACAGTAAGGTTCAGTCAAGTCTAACTTCTATATACCTGTTATTGGTGCTTGAGTTAGCAGCATAGAAAATGTGTGTGTGTATGTGTGTGTATCCAGGTGCTAATAAACACGTAGGAGTGTATGTAAATGTATATGCACAGACATACCAACATGCTCCAGAACACTAATTACCATTGGCCTAAAGAAAACCCAGCAGCAGCTTTACATGAGAATGTCCCATCAGTGTTTATGAAGGTGAATTTTTTGCCCACAGATTCATAGTGTAAGGGGTAACCTGTGCTGTCTTAGGTTTAACATGTGGTAAGGACGTAAGACATGAATATTAACTGCTGGACAGCGTCTCAGGTTACAAAATCAACATTCATAAATCAGTAGCCTTTATATATACCAACAGTAGTCAAGCAGAAAAAACAGTTAAGGGCTCTATTCCATTCACAGTAGTGCCAAAGAAGATGAAATATTTGGGAGTTTATGTAACAAAGGACGTGAAAGATATCTATAAAGAGAACTATGAAACTCTAAGAAAAGAAATAGCTGAAAATGTTAACAAATGGAAAAACATACCACACTCATGGCTGGGAAGAATCAATGTTGTTAAAATGTCCATACTACCCAAAGCAATATACAATTTTAATGCAATCCCTATTAAAGCTCCACTGTCATACTTAAAGATCTTGAAAAAAATAATACTTCTTTTTATATGGAATCAGAAAAAAACCTCAAATAGCCAAGACATTACTCAGAAATAAAAACAAAGCAGGAGGAATCACGCTACCAGACCTCAGACTATACTATAAATCAATAGTGATCAAAACAGCATGGTACTTGCACAAAAACAGAGAAATAGATGTCTGGAACAGAATAGAGAACCAAGACATGAATCCAGCTACTTACCATTATTTGATCTTTGACAAGCCAATTAAAAACATTCAGTGGGGAAAAGATTCCCTATTTAACAAATGGTGCTGGGTGAACTGGCTGGCGACCTGTAGAAGACTGAAACTGGACCCACACCTTTCACCATTAACTAAGATACACTCTCACTGGATTAAAGATTTAAACTTAAGACATGAAACTATAAAAATACTAGGAGAGAGTGCAGGGAAAACCCTTGAAGAAATTGGTCTGGGCGAGTATTTTATGAAGAGGACCCCCTGGGCAATTGAAGCAGCCTCAAAAATACACTACTGGGACCTGATCAAACTAAAAAGCTTCTGCACAGCGAAGAACACAGTAAGTAAAGCAAGAAGACAGCCCTCAGAATGGGAGAAGATATTTGCAGGTTATGTCTCCGACAAAGGTTTAATAACCACAATCCACAGAGAACTCAAACGTATAAGCAAGAAAAGAACAAGTGATCCCATCGCAGGCTAGGCAAGGGACTTGAAGAGAAACTTCTCTGAAGAAGACAGGTGCACGGTCTATAGACATATGAAAAAATGCTCATCATCTTTAATCATCAGAGAAATGCAAATCAAAACTACTTTGAGATGTCATCTAACTCCAGTAAGATTAGCCCATATCACAGAATCCCAAGACCAGAGATGTTGGCGTGGATGCGGAGAAAAGGGAACACTTCTATACTGCTGGTGGGAATGCAAATTAATACATTCCTTTTGGAAAGATGTTTGGAGAACACTTAGAGATCTAAAAATAGATCTGCCATTCAATCTTATAATTCCTCTACTAGGTATATACCCAGAAGACCAAAAATCACATCATAACAAAGATATTTGTACCAGAATGTTTATTGCAGCCCAATTCATAATTGCTAAGTCATGGAAAAAGCCCAAGTGCCCATCAATCCACGAATGGATTAATAAATTGTGGTATATGTACACCATGGAATATTATGCAGCCTTAAAGAAAGATGGAGACTTTACCTCTTTCATGTTTACATGGATGGAGCTGGAACATATTCTTCTTAGTAAAGTATCTCAAGAATGGAAGAAAAAGTATCCAATGTACTCGGCCCTACTATGAAAACTAATTTATGGCTTTCACATGAAAGCTATAACCCAGTTACAACCTAAGAATATGGGGAAAGGGAAAAGGGGGGCGGAGGGAGGGTGATTGGTGGGATTACACCTGCAGTGCATCTTACAAGGGTACATGTGAAACTTAGTAAATGTAGAATGTAAATGTCTTAACACAGTAACTAAGAAAATGCCAGAAAGGCTATGTTAACCAGTGTGATGAAAATGTGTCAAATGATCTATAAAACCAGTGTATGGTGCCCCATGATCACATTAATGTACACAGCTATGATTTAATAATAATAAAAAAAGGAAATTTGATGTCAATTAAAATCACATTACTTTTTGATGCTTAAAAAAATATTAACTGCTGGAGTGTGTAAAGCTTTACAGCAAATAAAAATGTGTGACAATTATTATACATTCCATCTACCACATGAGAGTACTGGGCTTGATGTTTTCCTAGTACTGAATCCTCCCAACCTCCATATCTACAGAGAATCATCTCCGTTGACAGAGGAGGAAAGGGCTCAGAGGCTAGTGGCACAGCAGGTACACTGGGGTAGGAGCTGAGGTCCCTTGACTCCTTTTCCATTATTATTCACTACAAATAGAGAATAATTAAAAGCCAAACAGAGCCAGGATGAACAGGAACTGAACTGAAGGTAGGGTTTAAGGGGTGATAAAGTCTGAATAGGAAACTCAAAGCCAGTGGGAATAGACTGGAGCCAGGGGGTTGAGGATGTAAGGTAGAAGGCCTGCAGGAAGGCCAGGGATCGCGTTAGACTGAGATGCTGGCAGCCAGCTACTGAAGAGCCGACAGGAGCAGCACAGGCCGCAGGGGACGCAGGGGTGTGAAGCATTCCACACTCCTCACCAGCGGAGAGAGCTTCCAGGACCAGCACGCGTATCAATTTGAGACCATATTGTCACTGGCAAGCAAATACTGGATTACCAAACCCCAACAATAGCCTTGTGGAAAAACAGCCGGTCTTGTCACTAAAATTAGCCGTATCTATCTTTAGTTTCATGGGATATGCTTTCTTTTACAAGTACTCTTTTCATAAATGTCCTAGTTATCCAAAAACATACCACCGTGGTTTATAAAATATAAGACAATAATTCCGAGGGTGAAATTTTTCATCTTTGAATCATCTCAATGAATTGCAAAATCAGTTATAAGCAGGAGAAAAAAAGCCATTATCCTCTCACTAACTCACTGTTTTCTCTCGTCCTTTTCTTTGGTAATGACAAATAGTTTTTGGCTTTGACATGCAGTTAAAACCTCCTGGACTTGCCCAGGGATAGCCCTCTGTGAGAGCACTGGTAAGCAAGCAGCTTCTCTTCTCTCTGCTGGGGAAATGGGTTCCTGTTTCAAAGTTGATTACTTCTGCTTGTAGGAAGGAAGGAAGCGCTTTCCTGCCCAATGCCTCGCATGTAGATCACCCTCAACGACTGCTGGATGGACGTTTGAAGGTCAGAGATCACTGTATGAAGTGCTTCCCATAAGCAGGTATTGTGCCCAAAGCCCTCTATACGTTATCTACCACGCAGGGTATCCTAACAGTGCATTACTAGGCCATCCATAGTTGCACATCCAGTAAATAATCAGGCTGGGATCCATTCCACAGACATGTCCAGGAGGGCCAAGCTCTTCCCTGTGGGTTGTTGCTTAGAACTGACTGTCTAGGGAAACCTCATGCAACACCACTTGTTTCTGATAACAAGAAAAGCCCGATAAGCAGAACGTTCACTGCAAAGCCTCAAGACTACTCTTCCTGAGTGATGCTCTCTACTCCCACTTTAATGAGACAGGTTTTTTTAGGTGGAAGCCTATCCCATGGTGCCAAATTTTGAGGGAAAAGGACCAGACCTTAAGGCCATTCTTGTTTGTTCCATCCAGTTTCGGGAAATTAATCATGGTAAAAACTCAGAATATAAAGAACTGAAAAAGGATTAACCTTTATAGCCTTTTATTAGCTCATCATATCTGGTAGACCTTCATTACATAAATTTGTAGGGAATGTGATAGGAAATGCTTTCAAATGAAAAATTTATATGTGAACTATCTATAAATGGTTGAAGTTGTCTATTTATTCCGGGTTGAATTAGCCATTATCCCATGAAGACATGAGGTAGGGAAGAATGTATCAAATAAAAAGGCCATTTGAACTATTAGCCCCAACCTCTCCTCTCTGAGCAGAGATGAGTATTTTGTAGACACTTTGGAGATGGATGTGTTAAGGACTATCCACCCCACCGCAGACTGTGCCCAAGGCAACTTGCCTCCAAAATGGTGCCATCCACAACATACCCCAAGTTCTCTGCTTTTAACCATCCTTTCTACACCTATTGAAGACTCAGGCCTCATGACCTTCACACAGAACATAGAAGATACAATCTCTAGAGCCACCTGACTTTGCCACAAAACATTCTTCACAGTCAATGCCTACGATTTCAGAGGACATAACAAAAAAAAGTGATTCAACCTGTTAAATAGATCCCAATCTCTTAAAGTGAGTTTTCTCACTTCCTTTCGCTCAGCACTGCACAAGGTCACTGCCCAAACTGCTGAACTGACACAAGCCTGTGCTCCAAGTCCTCTGGACCCACGTCCATCTGATCTGCTCATGGCCAGCCTGAGGTTTATGTCTCTGTAGAACAACTTGCTGAGAAAACGCCCACAAGGCCTGACATGTTTATTAAATCATTTTTGATGAGCTTATGCTGAGTAGACTCACACTGTATCCTGAGGCAAGCATTGACACAACTCTGAAAACTGCGCTCTTCTTCCATCCATGTCTTTTGAATGAAGAAAAAAAGAAAATTCTTCCTGAGAAAGCATGGGGCCTGTCAAATACCCACCTGGCTAACTGGATCCGTCTACAGCCAATCAACTTATCCTTTTTATCCAGGACTCCTTTTGCTCCCCAAGAGAAAGCAAGTGTAACTTACATTAGAAAGCACTTTGTAGTTTTAAGATACCTTTTTAATAAGTCATGAAGTAAACAAGGAAGATATATTATTTACCTTGTTTTACCAACACAGAGAATGAGATTTGTTCACGTTTACTCTGGGACTAAAGCGAGAACCCAAATACAGGTCTTCACTCACTTAGGACAGGGCACCTTTTACCCTAGTCCACCACCTAGCAAGGCAGTGAAGCCTGGTGGCCAAGAAGGTGGCACCTGCACTCACACTAATTAGGTAAAAATGTGGGTTCCACCACTTGCCGCTGTGAGTTTGCACAAGTTTCTCAGCCACTGTGCCTGAATTTCCTCACCTGTAAAATGTGGGTAAGAGGAGCTACAACATGATCGCAGAGAGGATTACTTGAGTAAATACATCCTGAACATTTTGAAATGTCCATACATTGTAATCCTTCCACTATTATTGTGAAAATCAAATGCATTTGTTTAAGTGAAAATATAGAAGAAGTTCCGTAAGATGACTACCCATGGGACTTGATAAACTGGTCGACATACAGAGGTGGTCAACATAAGGAACTAGGCCTATTGTACATTGAACATAGGTGATGCCTGTCCAGTCTATGCAAATTGGGTAAAAAGTAGTTAGACAGAACCACACAATGTCCATCAATATTAGTCTAATATTCATGTGGAATCTAGGTATGAAAGTAGTCATGGAGAGAAACTGAAATTTTCTAGGCAACATGGAAAAGAGGGCCCAATGATTGAAAAAGGAGGATGTCCCTGCCATGTCTTTCCCATAAGCACCTGCCAACCTCGAAAGTGGATTCATTCATTCGTATTCAAGCCTAAGAGGCATCACAGAGCAGCATCTCAACAAGAGGTGACAGTGATTCCATCACCCCTCTACCTTCCTCTCACTGGCTTCCCTACTGAACACCAGGGATGCCTCAGATGCAAAGGTTCCACCTAAGCCGATGACAATTTCCTTAGCCTTGGAGAGTACAAATTGTTTCAATAGAAAAGAAAATACAGAGTCTCCTTGTAGCATACTTGAGGGAAAGTCCACTATCTATATGATCAAAAGGAAAGCTACTATGAAAAACACTCCATAAACTGCAAAGTTGCCATGTAACTGAAAGGTACCATTTTATCTCCTTGGGAGGTACAAATAGCACAAAAACACAGGTACTCTGGTTTGGAATTTATAAATCAAAGTTAAAATTAAATAAGCTCTACTGAAGGACCTACACAGGATATGAACTTGGTCCTAGATTTCAGTTTATGATGAAATATCCTGCAGCTCTTGCTCACGGACAGAGCTGCTTGGAGCCAGAATACAAACAATTTCACTTCTCTGTTATGCAGAATCTATTGTTATAACATCCACGACCATGAGAAGAACACATTGAGGAAACTAATAATCATGAATGAAGAGTGGTATTCTTCTGCCTACCAAGTGACTAGCAGTACAAACCTTCAAATCTCTTTGATGCCAAGGGCAGCTGTTTGAAGGATAAAAAGCCTCAGAAGGTTGGTCTGATTGCAACATCTCATCACCAGCTGCGCCTCCACAATGGTTTATAATTTACTTGGTAAAAACAGATAGTCAAACATTGGTCACGTCCCCTGAAAGGCATCCAGAAAGCTGTCCTTGCTTATTGCACTACATAGCTGGGAAAGTTATGTAGAAGTACTGTGATCCCTTATGAAATAGCTGCCCTCCAGAACTGCCAGGGTGTCCTTGAGAAAAAACAGCGAGTCAGAACATAAGCGTAAGGGAAGGAGAAGAAGTTCCTGATGAAAAACCAAACAGATGCCAATTTAAAAATGAAACCCAAATGTACATGTTGTAAGTGCTCTCAGGAACAACTTTCCTTACAGAAGAAAAATTCATTCTCAAAGTCATCTTATGAAATTACTAACTGAGAAATATAAAGCATATCAACCTCAGTGTTTTCTAATGATTCTGATAATGTTGAACATTCATCATATTGAAGTTAGACTTCCTTTTCAATCACAATTTTCTGACACGTGAAAAGCACAGATTATAGCAGGATTAGCCAAATTGCCCATAATAATCTCCACAAGTTCAGGAGCTTCAAACAGTCATAGCCAGGGTATTGTCACTGTGACCCAAGATACCACAATTATGTGTAGAAATAATATGGAGATAGCTCTGGGGCTCTGATATTTTTCAGATGCAGGAAGAAGTTTCTTCGCCATTTAATGCTCAATTTTAAAGTGCTTGCAACTGGTGGGCAAGACGGCCATAGCTAGAAGGAACCACAGAAATTGTTACTTTTATACCAGGTAACAGAGACCCAAAGAAGTGAACCGATACGTTCAAACTTTCATAATGACTGAGGTGAACCAGGAAGTTCAGGAAAGAGAACGGAAATGAGGCCTGTGACACTCAAGTTTCCCAGCCCCAACATTAGGTTGATCTGATCATATGGAGAAAAACAAAAGCAAACATGGATTCCTGGAAAAAGTAATTTTCCTTTGTCCCTCTTCATTCCAGACCCCACCTTTCCTATAAAGACAGCCTGTTTCCCTCAACTCAGCTCCATCCCAGCAGGGTTCTCCCCGGAAGTGCACACACAGCGTTCACAGCCAAGGCACAAAGCTGTGGCTTCTGCGGCCTCTGCTTTCTCTCCTCCGTTCCCTCTAGACACCAACTCTTCCTTAGTCTTTTATGATCATGACTATAAACAGTATAAAGATAAAGCTGGTTTTGCTTGAAATGCAGAATTTCTGCTCATTGGCTTATCACTGGTTAGGCCGTAGGAATAATTCCCCTATGCTCCGTAATCTGTCTTTTAAATTTCCTTCCCACGTGAGTGTCAGACTTGCCATCTTGCGGTGCTCACCGCTGAGTGTGCGAGTGTGTGTGGGGGGTGGTGGTGGGGTCACATGTGCGTGTATTGCAGCATTTGTTGCTGTTCATAAATGAGGGTCGGGATCTCCCACACCCTCCCTTCCAATGGCGATTCAGCAACTTAAGGATATAGTTTACAAACCTGAGCTTCATACAAGGACAGCTGGTTATTTCTTCAAACCTAAGACTGCTTGATCTCCAAATGGCTTTGAATGTGGTTCAAACTAACATCATGAGCAAGAAAGAAAATTATCCCTCTGCGCTTTGACCTTACGTGGTTAAGTAGAGAGTCCATGACTGCAAACCACCAACTGGGAAAACTACTTCCTAACAACACAAATGAAGTAAGAAAAGGGCTGTTTAATGTTTAAAGAGTCACTACAGTATGACATTCTTCCCAACTTATCACACCTATGTAAACAGCATTGGAGGGGAAAAAACAATTTTAAAATCTAAACACTATCTTATTCCATTTTGGCATCAAAATATTTAAACACTTTCATTGAATGCTGTGCATAAGGAAATGGTTTACCTTCCAGCATTTTCTGCAGACTGTTCCTCATCACATGGATGTTCTCTATCCCGATAAATTGAAACTTGATATTGGAATAATTGTCTTCATTCTCATAGCCTTTCCCTGCAGCACGATTTGCCATTGCATTAAGCTGCAGTGGTCAGGAAAACAGAACAATCATCAATTATATTCAGGACATGAAACAACCAAAACACTTCATGGACACCCACAGAACCGTTCAAAATGATGTGCAGAAACATACCATCCCTTCAGTCGGGGAACACTGTACCGACTTGAGTAGGTTCCAGCACTCGTGCTGAGCTTATCCTCAGCAGCGTGAATTTGTTGGTGTGGCTGGCATCTTCCTAGCTCAGAGGCATTCCATAGATAAACCCCTCTGGAGATGCCTCTTGCAAGTCCCTGTCAGAGGTGCCACCCTGGATGTGGAGGTCCATGACAGAGCCATGTTGCCCCAATTTAATACCACATATTGCAACCTGCAGATTTGCAGAAGAGTATCACAGGAACATCTGTCAACAGGAGGCCCTACAAGTCACATTTTTGTACCTTCAGTAGGATATTGCCAATAAAGGTGTTATCAGATAGGGATGGATGTGTCATTCTAATTTGTCCACAAGGGTTTCTCCCCCACTTACCCAAATAAACCATGGGCAGGAACTGCTGAAGGAAACGCAGATGCTCTATCTCCTACAGCCGCCTTATTTAAATCTAGAGACCTACTAAGTGAGCTTTGGACTGTTTTCGTTTTCATAATTTTGCATACAAAAAGTTGGCATCTCCTAGTGCAAACTGAGTTAAATGATAATGGACTTGAAGAAATTTATTAAACTCAAATTCTGCCCTTGCCCTGTGTAGCTAAAATCAAGCAGGGGACGAGTCCTGCTTTAGCTGGGAAGTGCCTAGGTTTCTAGCATGAATAAATCACTGCTGATACTCCATTCTTGCTGTTTTTACTAAGTAACTATCACATCCTAGAAAACAGTATCCACTGACCATTCTCTTCTGCCCACAAAGGTCAGCAGAGATCTCCCAGGCAGAGAACCTATGCCAGGACTCACCACCAGAAAAAATATCTGCTTTTAAGAGCACAATACAAAGCAGTACTTTTCAAAAAGCTAAATTAAAATAGCTGGTTAAGTTAAAAACACACATTTTCTTTGTCCCAGATTTTCTTACTTCTGAGCATCTGACAAAGTTAAAAGTACCAGCACATAAAAACAGATGTTTGAGAATATTTATTACAATAGTTTTGCAAAACCCATGAATATCTCAATAGGGCAATGGCAGGATAAATTACAGTTTATTCATGCCCTGGACTACTACCAGACAGCACAGAGAAGGGCAAAGACCCTTCAGGATGTATACCTGGGCTCCCCGACTTACAGTGGGGTCGTTTCCCAACAGACCCATCATAAATCGAAAACAACGTAAGTTGAAAGCGCATGGCTGACTGGGAGCTGTGCTGGCTGCCGCTGCCCAGCATGGCAAGAGAGGTGCAGTTTCTACCAAATGTGTCTCTTTCATGCCTTTATAAAGTCAAAAAAACTGTAAGTAGGGGACTCTCTGTATACAGACTTGGAATTGGCCCAATGCATTAAGTGAAAAGACCAAGTTGGGCAATTTTTGTAAAAGCCGTCCATTTTTTGTAAAATAAACAGACTTACAGAAATGCATTTGTGTTTATACTTGCTTACCAGAATCAAATGCGTGGAAGAAGACAGTAATTTGGCAGCAGTTACAGCAGAAAGACAGAGGGTGGCAAGTGGCACAGGAACACCCACCCATACCCTACATCCCTTCACTATTAGAAGTGAAAGTTTACAAAGTTTTTAATTTGAATAATAGGAATAAAATGTATTAGAAGGGAAAAATAAAATGGCAGAGGGCAAGATGTTGCCACAGGGGCTCAGGCGGGCAGCCACCTCACTCTTCTGTAGCCGTCCTGCTCCACAACTTAACTCATGTGACGTCAGAGAATAATTGTCTTACCACAACAAGTAAGTAAACGAGGTGATGGATGTGTTCATCAGTTCAATTTAAGCATCTCCCATTGTATATCAAATCAGTACACGGAACCTCATAAATGCAACAGTGTTCACAGTTATGGTTTAATAAAAAAACAAAATAAAAAAGCAACACATCTTCTCAAAATCAGCGTGTACTTCACATAGTGAGCAGAAGGTGGCAATATTTAATCTACCATCCAAAGTGTGGTTTCTCACGATTTCCACCTACTTTACAGAATCTAGCATGATAATGTGAAAAAAGCTGAACCCTAAAAGCAGGAAATGTGGTCTTACAATTAACGAAAATTCAAGATGTTATTTTGGACATTAGATAGATAGATAAAAAGATATAGCATCCCTTACATAAATAATTCACTCTTAGTAAATCAAATTTGGTCCTCTGCCCTTTTGGTTGAGAACTCCATGTCACTTTAGCTCCTAAAAATTCTCAAAGAGATAAAGCTCTACAGGTAAGTGCATTCCAGTTTCAATTTATGTTTCAGAAATACAACAGACATGTGAAAAGCAGGGCTGCAAGATCACTTTGTTGTTTGATCATCTAGCCATCTTTGGGTGCAGATCAAGTTCATAAGTGAAACAAGAAGAACTCTGGAATTTCCCAATAAACACTCAGTGGTCATCCACTGCATACCAAGCAATGAACAGAAGAAAAGGATGACTGGGAAGCTGTTCTTGTTGTCTTCAGCTTATAATTGAGTGTGGGAGGGAAAGCGTGTGGTGCCAGGTAGGAGCTGAGTAAACAGTGGAGATGGTGGCCGTGGCAGGAGCTGGATTCTAGATTAGACCATCTGGCTGGGGATCAGGCGTAACATCCTGAGAGAGAGTGGAAACTTGAACTGGACCTTAACACAGTCTGCAAGGATGCAGGCATTCTAGATGAAGCAGAGGGGAGGTACAAGATCAAAGGTGCCGGCTGGTACCCATGAGCCTTCTGAGTTCAGTGGAAGGTTCAGATGTGGTTGCAATAGCAAGAGAAGAGGCCAGAAGGCACTTAAAGTCTTCTACAAACAAGCTTAATTAAGACATTTAAGGGGCGGCCCCATATGCCGAGGGCGGCGGGTTCAAACCCAGCCCCGGCCAAACTGCAACAAAAAAATAGCCGGGCGTTGTGGCGGGTGCCTGTAGTCCCAGCTGCTCGGGAGTCTGAGGCAAGAGAATCGCGTAAGCCCAAAAGTTAGAGGTTGCTGTGAGCCATGTGACGCCACGGCACTCTACCCGAGGGCGGTACAGTGAGACTCTCTGTACAAAAAAAAAAAAAAAAAAAGACATTTAAGCCAGGCACGGTGGCTCACACCTGTAATCCTAGCACTCTGAGAGGCTGAGACAGGTGGACTGCTTGACCTCAGGAGTTGGAGACCAGCTCAAACAAGAGCGAGACCCCATCTCTACTAAAAATAGAAAAACTAACCAGGTGTCGTGGCGGGTGCCTGTAGTCCCAGCTAATCAAGAGGCTGAGGCAAGAGGATCACTTGAGCCCAAGAGTTTGAGGATGCTGTGAGCTATGACACCATGGCCCTCTACCCAGGATGACAGAGTGAAACTCTTCAGGAAAGAAAGAAGGAAGGAAGGAAGGAGGGAGGGAGGGAAGGAAGGACAGAGCAGAGGATTTTAAGCAGGTTCACCTGAAAAACTCAAAGCTGACTTCGTGTCCACAACAGAGATCCTTGGGAATGGGGACAGTGGAGACACGCAGACTTTTAAAAACTCAGCGCTAAATGAGAGGAGGGGCAAAGAGCACAAGCTCCATGAGGGGCCGTGTGGGTCTCACTAAGGGCCACGGCCAGCTGGCACGGAACAGGTGCTCCATGAAGACTGACTGGCTGAGCCACCACACAGACGTCGGAAGAGGCGACCAAGTAAGAGACGACCAGGCCAGGGCTGTGAGGAAATAGCTTCAGATTCTACCCGAACCCTAAATCAGCCACCCCTATGAAAACTCTGCCAGTGCTCATTCTGGAATCAAGTTAAAGGTCAGCCAAGTCACTTCCTTCATCTTGGAGTCTCACATTTTAGCAGCTACATTTTATGCCTGATCTGACATGGTTAAGAAATGACAGTCATCCTCAGAAAGGAAATAGCAGAGGATATTAACAAATGGAAGAACATACCATGCTCATGGATGGGAAGAATCAACATTGTTAAAATGTCTATACTTCCCAAAGCAATCTACCTATTCAATGCCATTCCTATCAAAGTACCTACATCGTACTTTCAAGATTTGGAAAAAATGATTCTGCGTTTTGTATGGAACCGGAAAAAACCCCGTATAGCTAAGGCAGTTCTTAGTAACAAAAATAAAGCTGGGGGCATCAGCATACCAGATTTTAGTCTGTACTACAAAGCCATAGTGCTCAAGACAGCATGGTACTGGCACAAAAACAGAGACATAGACACTTGGAATCGAATTGAACACCAAGAAATGAAACTAACATCTTACAACCACCTAATCTTTGATAAACCAAACAAGAACTTACCTTGGGGGAAAGACTCCCTATTCAATAAATGGTGTTGGGAGAACTGGATGTCTACATGTAAAAGACTGAAACTGGACCCACACCTTTCCCCACTCACAAAAATTGATTCAAGATGGATAAAGGACTTAAATTTAAGGCATGAAACAATAAAAATCCTCCAAGAAAGCATAGGAAAAACACTGGAAGATATTGGCCTGGGGGAAGACTTCATGAAGAAGACTGCCATGACAATGGCAACAACAACAAAAATAAACAAATGGGACTTCATTAAACTGAAAAGCTTCTGTACAGCTAAGGAGACAATAACCAAAGCAAAGAGACAACCTATACAATGGGAAAGGATATTTGCATATTTTCAATCAGACAAAAGCTTGATAACCAGGATCTATAGAGAACTCAAATTAATCCACATGAAAAAAGCCAACAATCCCTTATATCAATGGGCAAGAGACATGAATAGAACTTTCTCTAAAGACGACAGACGAATGGCTAACAAACACATGAAAAAATGTTCATCATCTCTATATATTAGAGAAATGCAAATCAAAACAACCCTGAGATATCATCTAACCCCAGTGAGAATGGCCCACATCACAAAATCTCAAAACTGCAGATGCTGGCGTGGATGTGGAGAGAAGGGAACACTTTTACACTGCTGGTGGGACTGCAAACTAGTACAAACTTTCTGGAAGGAAGTATGGAGAAACCTCAAAGCACTCAACCTAGACCTCCCATTCGATCCTGCAATCCCATTACTGGGCATCTACCCAGAAGGAAAAAAATCCTTTTATCATAAGGACACTTGTACTAGACTGTTTATTGCAGCTCAATTTACCATTGCCAAAATGTGGAAACAGCCTAAATGCCCACCAACCCAGGAATGGATTAACAAGCTGTGGTATATGTATACCATGGAATACTATTCAGCCATTAAAAAAAATGGAGACTTTACATCCTTCGTATTAACCTGGATGGAAGTGGAAGACATTATTCTTAGTAAAGCATCACAAAAATGGAGAAGCATGAATCCTATGTACTCAATCTTGATATGAGGACAATTAATGACAATTAAGGTTATGGGGGGGGAAGCAGAAAGAAGGATGGAGGGAGGAGGGTGGGGCCTTAGTGTGTGTCACATTTTATGGGGGCAAGACATGATTGCAAGAGGGACTTTACCTAACAATTGCAATCAGTGTAACTGGCTTATTGTACCCTCAATGAATCCCCAACAATAAAAAAAAAAAAAAAAAAAAAAGTTATATACACTGGCAACTAGGAGAAAAAAAAAAAAAAAAGAAATGACAGTCGACGTTGATTCTGGCAGGAAGACTGGACCATATCCTTTCGATGAGAGCACAAGGGTCCTTTTCTCTCCCACCATGTATAATGGCTTAAATGCAGACCCTTAGTTTGGGGCACAAATAAGCAACTATGAGATGATTTGATTCCCTGCCACAACTTTCTACAACTATGCTAGTCAAAACCCTCCTTTCCCATGCCCTAAGGACATCTTGGCAGATTTAGTAGTCTTAGAATTACATTCAGATAGAAAATCTCCATCCAGCCTGATTTAAAATTCTAATCCCAGGAGTGATATGAAATTATCTCTTTCCCCCACTACCGGCCACTCAGATTGGCGTGGGGTTTGCACTGCTCTCTCCCTCCCTGGTTTCTTCTAGACCCATCTGTGTACTGTGGGAGGGACAGAGAAAGGACAAGAGAAGAGGTCCAGACAAAGCTGCCATTCTATCTTCGTTGGTTGTTGCCACCTTTCTGGTTGATACCAATAGACCATCACTTCCCTGTGCATCATAAACGCCCAGACGGTGCGTCTCCCGAGGCCTGTGTGTGGGTTCTTAGAGATGGAGAGCACACATCTCACTGGCATGGGAGCTCCACTTGCCTTGAGAGTATTCCAAGCCCCTAGGCTTTCCCTGCCACACACCTGACAGTCACATGCAGCTGGGGATCAACTTCCTTCCTCACGACCACTTGACCCACAGGCAATTTCTCCATCCTTGTCCTGTCAATGCCAACTGTTCCACGGCCACCAAACTCTGCCGTCTCTCTCCCCTCTGCTTATTGCATGGCCACAGCCACATCTGTGCACATCCAGCCAGAGGTCCTAGCTTCCCCTCTTTGAAGCATTCCAAATCTTCACAAGTGAGTTTCTCAGATGCCCCCTTCATGGGACCCTGCCAGTAGAAGCCACCTAATCCCCAAGCTCAGAGAAATGGGAAAACACTCCACATGACATCCTGTTACACAACCAAAAACTCACTGAGGTGGGGAAATCAGAGGGCAGAACCAGAGCAGTCTCTGGAGAAGGAGCAAGGACAAAGGGCTGAGCGTCACCGAGGCAGGGGCCCGTCTCCACCTCTCCCCTTGTCTTCATGGCTCAACAACTCCTCCAAAGCTGCTGGTGTCCACAGCACAACTGGGAGCTCTTCTTGCTCCTCTGGCCCTGGCCTGACTTCTCATGAGCTCGTGTTGGGCTCTCCAGTTTTACTGGGGTTGTGTTCAGAGGTGTCAACCTTCCTGGGCCTCAGTGGCTCCACTAGAGAATTTTTGTTCACAGGGGGAAAAAAAACATCATGGTGAAGCAGAAAGAGCCTGGGCTTGGGAGTCTGATAAGCCTGGATTTGACCCTGGGCTCTGCCCTGTGCTGTGTGACCTTGGGTGAATTACTTAGCCTCTTTAAATTTAATCCCTTACCCATGAAAAGAAACAAAAAACCCCTCCTAATTTTCAGGATTCTTATAGGAATTAAATGAGAAGGTGACTGGCATTTTTATAAGCTAAGCAAAGTCCCAGAACAAAGGAATGATAAAGTCATGGACAAGCGTGCAATGAAATGAGGTATCCATCATTTTGTAATGCAACAGACACTGCATCAGCACCTTTTCATATTTTCCCAATGCACCAAAATCCAGCAGGGATATATAACCTCAAGGGCATTTTTTGGAGTGGATTTTCAATACATGCTTGAGGACCTCCCAATCATTTCATGTCAACAGAGATCCAGAAAGCTTTCATCTGAACAGGTGGCTCAGGAGGCTCTTATGTGGATCTAGTGTCGCTCAACAGACAACTTCCCTTTTTCTTTAAACTAACCCTTTTTCTTTAAAATTAAACCTTGGAGCAAACCTGAGAAGTGCCCAGTCACCACCATCCACACGTTCTCTGGCAAACATCAACTCCGTCTCCTGGCTACTACCAGGGAGAACTATCACGCTCCAGAACAAAATAATCTTTAAAAGAATGAAAGCTCTAAGCAAACAGTTTAAAACCCATGTGAAGTGCATGCGTGTGGATAAATATGGGAAGAGGCCATGGGGTGTACGAGACCTCAATTTTCTTTAATGGATCAGCATCAAACTTCTTATCTCTGAGAGTAAACACGCTTAGTGCTAAATATACCCTTCACATCAAATCCCCTGGATTAATTTATTTTAAATCTGGAATATGCCTGGCTCTACAGCTGGTGCATTTCCTAGAAGGTTTACATAACATGGTACAAACTTGGATCATTGGCCCTTAAATTAGTAGACCAATCTGTCTGCCTTTATCTACACTGGGAAAAAACAGGATAGGAAAGAGCTCCCCGGTCTCCACTCAGTAAATCCCTTGCCTTTTCTTTCTTTTCTTTCCCTGCCATGTTTTCAGTGCATCTGTCTAAGAAGCAGGCATTCATTCAATCACATATAACTGTCAGGAAATTCAAAACAGCTCCACCTTACAGAGATACGAAAAAGATGAAGACAGGCGGTCAGTGTCAGAGGAAAGAGGTTAAAGCCTGGCCAGCCAGAGGAAAAGCACAAATTAAGAGAGAACAGTATAAGTCAGAGATTTTCTGGCATCTTTCAAGTGAAAAATCTTCAAGCAGAGAAGCTAATTTTTCTCCCAATTTGAACCTTTTACTTGAGTGTTGTGCTTTGAAAATGTACTTACAAGGAAGGGACCCTTTACATCTAATCCACTCGAACATGAACGTGACCTGATTGTAATACACGTATCTATGACATCCTCAGTCTCCATAACTGATCTGCATACTCAGATGTGAAGTAGAGGGGACTGTTCTGAGGTCAAGGGTATGAGGGGGCCACTGATCTCACACCAGGAGAACATCACAGTCAGTGATCCAGGGCATGAATCACCATATTTGGTGACATGAAGCTCAGCAAAAATTACCAGGGTGTACCTATCCCAAGGATAGTATCTAATTCTCATTTCTCCTATCACCAATGAATACAGACTGTGTCCATGATGACCCAGTCTTAAGCGACTTGAGCTACTAGTACTATTCTCTTCTTCCTATTGTAATGTTTATTCCTTACATCCTTTTTTAAATAACTTCACTTACCTACCGTTCATGTCATATAATTTGCTCACTTACATGTACACGTCACTAGTGTTTCGTATATTCACAGAGTTGTGTGACCATTTTAGAGAATACTTCCATCACCCAAAGAGAAATCATCTACTAATTAGCAGTCATTTCACCATTTCTTCCCAGCCCCTCAGCCCTAGGAACCATCAGTCTACTTTCTGTTGCTGTGAATTTCCCTATTCTGGACATTTCATATAAATGTCATCATATAACATGGGTTCCTTTGTGACAGACTTCTTCCACTTAACATTCATAAGGTTCATTTACGGTGTAGTATGTATCAATATTTCATCCCTTTTTATATTCCATTGAATGGACATACCGCATTTTTGTAGAGTCATCTTCAGCTGATGAACATCTGGATATTTGCACTTTTGAGATATTATTAATAACAAACATATATGCAACTTTTTATGTGGACGTTTTCATTTTTCTTACTTACACTTGTGTGCCTAGGAATGGAACTTCTGGGTGATACCGTAACTCTGTGTTTCACATTTAAGGTCCTTATGCTCTTTTAACCTTTTTGTGATGGAAACAATTTCAAATTGTAATTTAGAATATAAAAAAGTTTCTGCAAATCAACCTCTCACCCACCAGAAAAGCCATGTGAACAGTTTGGTGTACATCCCCCCAATCCCCAATTTTTTTGGGTGTGATTACAACATACGTAGTTTCTGCAGCCCGCTCTTGCTGCTCTGGCCTCCTTTCCATTTCTATACCACATGGACGCACAGAGCTGTGTGTGCGTCCTTCTCATTAGTCACAGGTTCAGGGACATTTTCATGATTGGCTAGAAATTACAATGGCAAATATGTGGAATAAAGGGCATTTCACTCTGTCCTGTGCAGTCTAGGTACGTGGGGGTGATTGTTTCCATGTATTCACCATTACATTCCTCTGGGAGCTCCATTTGTTGACTTGTTTTGAAAGAATTAGGTCTAAGGAGCTGAACCGGGAATTTTATTGGACCTAACAATGATTTTCCTTTAAAAAAAAATGTAGGCTCAGTGCCTATGGCTCAAGCGGCTAAAGCGCCAGCCACATACACCAGAGCTGACAGGTTCGAATCCATCCCGGGCCTGCCAAAAACAATGACAACTACAACCAAAAAAGAGCTGGGTGTTGTGGTGGGCTCCTGGAATCCCAGCTACTTGGGAGACTGAGGCAAGAGAATCGCTTAAGCCCAGCAGGAGGTTGCTGTGAGCAGCGACGCCACAGCACTCTACCCAGGGTGATAGCTTGAGGCTCTATCTCAAAAAAAAAAAAAATGTAAAGCAGAATGGGAGATAAGTGTAAAATCAACTTGGCATACCCCTCTATGACTAAATCTGTTACCTCCTATTGGTTGTTTTATTAAATTAGAAAATTAATACATTAATACATGTGTAATTATAAAATAATGTATTTTTTTTAGAATTCTTTATTGCTCTTGGTAGAGTGCTGTTATGCCACAGCTCACAGCAACCTCCAACTCCTGGTCTTAGGCGATTCTCTTGCCTCAGCCTCCCGAGGGGCTAGGACTACAGGTGCCTGCCACAACGCCGGCTATTTTTTTGTTGTTGTTGCAATTTGGCTGGGACCTGGTTTTAACCCGCCACCCTTGGTATATCGGGCTGGCACCCTACCCACTGAGCCACAGGCACTGCCCCTAAAATAATATTTTTCTAATGATAGATATGTAGAAAGTTCTCCACCTCCCTAAATCCTACCCTTTCCTTTCTCCATGGAATCTTACTTAGTGTTTATCCCTGCATACCTTTTCTATATATTTTTACATACATAGAGTTTTTTGGACACAAATACTATCCACTTTTTTTGTAATGTTTTTTGATTTAGTGTTATAGTTCATAAATCTTTCTAAGTTGTAGATAGATCAGCACAAGCTGAATTTGAAAAAGTACCTCCTAAGCATTGAACTAGTAAACTTCAAATTATCAGAGCAGCAAGGGCTGCTTTAGAAACAAATTAAATAATAATTTTGTGTGATTAGGAGAGCAACCTCCAAAGTTAAACCGCACTCATTTATTGTGCACCACTCTGCACCCAGCACAGTGCCAGGAGCAGGGGAAATAGAAAATGTACCTGAGAGAGTCAGAGGCTTCGGGAGGAGCTTGGCCGTCCAGGAACCAGCATGGTAGGAGCTCGATGCTGGCTGTGCCCAGAGGGGCAGCCCCTTTGCAGAGGAAACAACCAGAGCAAGCCATGGTGTCTGTTAGGCTTCATGACTTGGAGCTGCAAAGTCAAGCACTGAAATGTCGACACTTACTTTAGGCCGAGTGTCTACGACGTAAATGAAGTCGCTTCCTGGATTGGCCTTCCTGATGGCCTGCAGCATCTGCTCGTCTTCCAGGCACCGGGCGCTGAAACCGGACAGGGGCTGGCTGCTCCGGCAGATGGAAGCCTGGGGGGGAGGGTCACATCAACACAGCACCATGGCCCATCACCCAGCCCTAGAAACAGGCTCTGTGTACCTCACAACACTGGTGCATTTACGCCTCACACCAGCTTATGAAAATATGATAACGCTTCCTGGAAATCAAGATTTTTTTAATTTTTACCTTGGGTCAAAGACACCACCAGTGGACAAGGAGTTTAAAAAGTCTCCGTGCAAGACACTAGGAATGTATGAGGATGTGTAGATAGGATCTAAATCATGAAATTTAAAACCATTTAAATAATCTGCTTTCCTCCTCACCTGGGTACTGTATCATTTTCCTGCTGAAAGTGGAAATGCAAAATAAATAACTGTTCTCCTAAAACTTAACACCATACGATCAATAACAAGACTGGTAAAAAATATACATATATATATATATTTTAATGCTTCTCTTTTTTTTTTTACTAGCTCATTTAAAGACCCAAAACCAATTTTAATGCTAAATGGGAAGTTTTTGCTGTGATGAAGGCCCAGGTTGCCATTAGGATTGATTCATAAGGACAGCAGAGGCACCCCTCTGCTGACCCGGGTGTGCTCAGAAGCAAAGGGCTTCTTGGGAACCGACCTGCGCTCTACCCTGCCAGACCCGGAGCCTGCAATTCTCACAGGGCGCACTGCACTGTCAGGCAACAGGCAGAACAGCAGAAATACTTCCCTGAGCTCCGAACAGGTGAGTAGAGATTCAGCCTTGCAGCTATAAAACCAATGCTTTTGTGGCAAAGTACTTTTTATAGATTGAGGCTTTATTTTAACATTTAAATTAAACACAAATAACCCAGTAACATTCATGAAGAACTCAAAGCATCTACACCAGCTTCGTTTGATCTTTTTTATCCCACAGCACACTTGAATCTATACACTTCCACGGTTGATCCAAAAAAGTAAAAAAAAAAAAAGAATATATTTTCCTGTGCTTTGAACTTCTTTCAACAATAATTTGATTAATGATCTGTAAAAATGTTGGTGGCAGACAGGTTGAAAATCTGTGGCTCAGTCGGTAAGGCGCCGGCCCCATATACCGAGGGTGGCGGGTTCAAACCCGGCCCCGGCCAAACTGCAACCAAAAAATAGCCGGGTGTTGTGGCAGGCGCCTGTAGTCCCAGCTACTTGGGAGGCTGAGGCAAGAGAATCGCTTTAAAAATGTTGGTGGCAGACAGGTTGAAAATCCCAGCTACTTGGGAGGCTGAGGCAAGAGAATCGCTTTAAAAATGTTGGTGGCAGACAGGTTGAAAATCTGTGGCTCAGTCGGTAAGGCGCCGGCCCCATATACCGAGGGTGGCAGGTTCAAATCCGCCCCTAGCCAAACTGCAACCAAAAAATAGCCAGGTGCTGTGGCGGGCGCCTGTAATCCCAGCTACTTGGGAGGCTGAGGCAAGAGAATCACTTAAGCCCAGGAGTTGGAGGTTGCTGTGAGCTGTGTGAGGCCACAGCACTCTACTGAGGGCCATAAAGTGAGACTCTGTCTCTACAAAAAAAAAAAAAAAAAAAAAAATCACTGATCTACACTGACACTGCAGCTCCACGGGGCAGGAGAACAAAGGCCACTACAGTCAGTAAAGAAGGGAACCCTTCGGCGGTGCCTGTGGCTCAAAGGAGTAGGGTGCTGGCCCCATATGCCAGAGGTGGTGGGTTCAAACCCAGCCCTGGCCAAAAACTGCAAAAAAAAAAAAAAAAAAAAAAGAAGGGAACCCTCTGGGTGAGCTGGGGAGGGGAAACTGTGGCTAGAAATCCTGCGGGCTTCTATCCAGAGAGAGTACCCCAGCTCTGCATCCAATCCCAGCCTAGCTGTGTTGAAAGTCTCACCCAGGACAACACAGCAACTCTGTGGATTTCCCCAACAAGCTCTGGTGCTCCTCACTGGAGAAGCCAGGGCTGGTTCTCAGCTCTAAAGACTGAGAGATGGAGACTGGCAGACATACAGCCAGGCACAGCCGGGCAGCTGCAGGAGGTTCCCAGACCATCTGCAGTGGGGACGGGCAGTTACCGAAGGGGTTTAAGGAAATCTGGGGCCTGCAGCCAGGTTCAGGACAAAGAAGACCAGGGCATGGGCCTGGGAAGCAGAGTTACTCCAGAGTCATTTTATTCTTCAGCAACGAGGAGGAGAGAAAGACCAGAGAGAATGAACACAGAGGGGGATGGCAAATGAGGGTAAGGTCCAGGAGCAAGGCAGAGAGATGGCAAGGAGCAAAACAGGGTCCAGGAGTGAGAGGCGAGCTGCATCCAGGGGAGGGGAAGCGAAGGCCACAGATGGCTTCCCCGGGGCTCCCGTTTCCTCTAATCTCTAAAGGGTGAAAGTCTGCCACCCCGCTCTGAAGGAATTCTGCCTCCAGAGAGAACAATTCCGATGGCTTTATATGGTACTTTATCTGGGTTTTAAAAGATTAGTGAAGGACAGCTGCCACCAGGGAATCTGTCAGGTTCCATCAGAAGGGTGAGACTGGGAAGAGACGGAGTTCCAGGGCGCTAAGGCGTCTGAGAATGCACAGACCTCAACTCACCCGGCAAGGGAGGCTGCAATGACGGGACAAGCAAGTTAGGGACGACAGCTACTTCCAATTACCTTTGGTTTGGAGCAGCTAGTTTTAAATAAGCGATTATGTCAGAACAGAATTATACTAGGAAACGTGATCAGACACATGAAACAGACTATGCCTTGGTACTTTGCAGTTACTTTTTTTTTTTTTGTAGAGACAGAGTCTCACTTTATGGCCCTCGGTAGAGTGCCGTGGCATCACACAGCTCACAGCAACCTCCAACTCCTGGGCTTACGTGATTCTCTTGCCTCAGCCTCCCAAGTAGCTGGGACTACAGGCGCCCGCCACAAGGCCCAGCTATTTTTTGGTTGCAGTTTGGCCGGGGCCAGGTTTGAACCCGCCATCCTCGGTATATGGGGTCGGCGCCTTACCGACTGAGCCACAGGCGCCGCCCACACTTACTTTTTCTTAATAGTCTATGGATGTTATTTCCAAACAAAATTCTCCATTGCCTCAGTGACTGGAGCATATGGTTTTCAATTTTGTACAGAACAGTAGCAAGTCCCTGAGTGTTTCTGCACACCCTAGGCATGGCCTGGACAGTCAGATGTTGAGTGTTACTGTTACCTGGCAGCATTTCTTACTGATGTCAGCAGCCTGACAGCAGAGATTACTACGTATAAACTCCTCAGTGATAAACTGGGAGGGCCTCTCATTTGCACTGTTACCAATAATTAAAATAGCCAGCATATTCTGATGGCTTACTACATCTTTGAATGTTTATGTGGTAGGCTCTATTATGAGAGCTCTGTATGCTTTTATTTAATCTTCTCAATTATCATATATAGTAAGATCTATAATTCCTTCCACTTTATAGATGGTGACCAAGGCACAGAGAGGTTAAGTAACTTGCTCAGGGTCACACAGCTAGTAATTAAGGAAGCTAGAATTTGAATCCAGACAGAATTATCTCCTGATCCTATACTGGTTATCATGAAATTCCATATCCCTATTCCTGCCATCTTTCTTTTTTCTCTCTCTTTTTTTTTAAAGGATATACTGATCTTCTTTCACCTTTACCCACTACCCAGTTCTGTGTAAGCTGAAATACATTTGGAGTTAAGTAATATAGGACAGTAATAAAATACTTTCTTTCTCTAGACCCCAATTCAGGGCTAGGAAGAAACTAGTGGTATAACTAAAAATGAGATATAAATTATCCTTCCAATTAGCAGAACTTCTACCTCTAAATGAATAGCTCCCTTCAGGGCAGGCAACACAGAGGCTATGTGCTGACTCTGGTGAAGCTGGCATTGCTCCAAATGTTTTTGGAATCCTCCTTCAGAATCTGACTCAGATTCTGCTCTGTCCCCTGTCCATAGGTGAAGGCATGCACACACACACACCATTTATAATGGTTGGCTCTCTCAACCATGTATAGCTTCACTTGGCTTTGAATACAAAACAATTATATCATCTAGTTTGAAGACCAAACTGCCTCACCTGACAGGAGCCAAATAACTTCTACAGTGGGTCACAAAGACCAGCCTTACTCCTGCTGCACATTTGTCCTCCACTGAAATGGAACTCCGATTCTTAGTCGTTTACCTGGCTGTCCAGAGACTGTCCTTCTCTCCTGGGCTGTGCAGTTCTGCTGAATGAGACGTGAGCAGAACTGGTATGTGGCAGTTATTGGAAGCCTTCCTCAAAAGAGCGTGGAGCACACCGCCCTCATCTGCTGGCTGGAGTGTGGTGGTGGTGACGGGGACCAAGACATCCCTTACACCAGGCAGACAGGGCCAAACCCAAGGTCGGGCAGAGCACAGAGGTGACTGGAGCTTGTGTCCCTAAGGGCTGAGGGGTGTGGGGCCAAGAAATCAGGCCTTAACTGCCCGCCTTTGGAGTTTCATGTGAGAGAAAACAAGAGTCTGTCCCATCAGAGCCAGTGTTACTTGGAGGTTTCAGCTACAGACAAACTTAATTCTACCTTTTACAAAGAATATTTAAAAAATAAATCCTACTCTCTCCATAAACTAATCTTACACTGAGAGTACTCAATAGAATATGCTATTAAGAAAAAAAAACACAGAAAAAAATGAAGTGCATTCCACTGTCTTTGGGGGCTTTGCTAAAATAGGCACGCCAAAGGTCTCCAGTGCTGTTGGAGGAAACAGTCTTGCAAGATAACCTCTTAGAAGAGGACAGCATTCTTTTGGGCCAGTGGTTCTCAACCTTCCTAATGCCACGACCCTTTAATACAGTTCCTCATGTTGTGGTGACCCCAACCATAAAATTATTTTTGTTGCTACTTCATAACTGTAATTTTGCTACTGTTATGAATCGTAATGTAAATATCTGATATGCAGGAGACCCCCAAAGGGGTTGCGACCCACAGGTTGAGAACCGCAGGCTTGGATCCTTAAGTTTAGGGATTTTCTAAATCTATCCCATTACTTTATTATCAAATAAATACGGAAAGACAACTTCTACACAAGGATTTAAGCACAGCTGTATTGTGTCATACCTTACACAGGAATCTCCACCCACCTGTAAGAAGAATTCACACACAGAACAGAAGGCAGCAGAGAAAATGCCTGTTCATGATGAAACAAGAAAAGCTAAGCATAAAACAAAAGCATGTCTTGAGACTTACGTGATTCTCTTTATAGTAGTAAGAAAGGGCCGGAAATCGCCGTCTGCTCCGGAACTTGGAACTCCCCACTATGATATGAGCAGTGGCCGATTTGGGAACATACAGTTCAGTGGGATAAGAGTCACAGACCTGTCACCAAAAAATACGGAGGGAATTTTTAGGTAATCTAGTAACGCTTTGTGAACCGTCACCAGAAATTCCACTGTCCATACTTATAGGTCGCACTTTTAAAGTTTCCTTAACCACATGACAGAAGGTTATTTTAAGGCAAGCAAAAGACCCATCAGCATCCTGTCCTTGGGCACTGTCCTCTCTCTTCAATGGATCTTTGTGGGAGGCAAAACAGTGACAATTTCATCAAAAAGACACTAATTGCAATTCTGCATCCTAGCAGCTGAGAAAACTTTAGCTGCCTGCATTTGAAAGACAGCCTGACCCTCGGGGACAATTTTCCTGAAATAGAAGCACAGCAGTTAAGTTGTCAGGGTGTGCGGTCCTACCGCTGAGCCATCAGACAAACTGATGCCCTCCCACATACTCTCGCCCTCCACCTTCCCAAATCTCTTCCATTCTTCAGGGGCCAACCCAAGTTCACTCATTCAGGAAGCCTCCTCCCTGACCTACTACAGCTCAGGCAGACTTCTAGATCAGATTTCCTAATGTGGCACACATCACCACACAATATAACACCTTTATTTTTGTTTCTTATGTGTTGATTTCATAAGTGGTAAGAAACAATTTACTTGGCTTGGCACTTGTAGCTCAGCGGCTAGGGCACCTGCCACATACACCAGAGCTAACGTGTTCGAATGCAGCCCAGGCCCGTCAAACAACAATGGCAACTACAACCAAAACATAGCCGAGCATTGTGGTGGGCGCCTGTGGTCCCAGCTACTTGGAAGGCTGAGGCAAGAGAATCATTTAAGCCCAAGAGTTGGAGGTTGCTGTGAGCTGTGACGCCATGGGTGATAGCTTGAGACTCTGTCTCAAAAAAAAAAAAAAGAAAGAAAGAAAGAAACCATTTACTCCTTTTGTGCACCCCTAGGAGTGATCCACAGTGGGAACTCTAGTGCCTTGGAAGAATCTTGCAGTCTAGAATCAAAAATCAACAGTTTGGAACATGACTGTGATTTAGCAACTCGATGAGAAACCAAATTACAATGAGCACTTTGGTTTTCTAATCTCTAAAATGGATTCTAGAGCAATACTATCTCATGGGGTTGATGGATCAAATCCAGTAACACCTATGACAATGCGCTTTATAAACCATTAGATCCAAAAGGAGTTTTAGGGGTGGCAACAGCTATAGTAGTTAGTGCTGTTGTTCTGTTTTGCTCAATGTACATTTTGCCTCGGTGTCAATCAATCAATCCTTTTGCAAATGAAGACTGTTCAGATAGCAGCTTCCTCAAGTGACTGTTTATTTCCCGGAAGGGAAGCATCTTCCTAGGCAGAACAAGAGAATCCTCCAGAAGATGGAACAAATAGGGGAAATACTCTGTCCATCTGCACCCAGTGTGCCCACTCTGGAAGAGGCTGAAGGGACTGAAAACCCAGCGTAACTGAGATCTAATCCTCTGACCGGATTTTCTGTCATGATGCCCTCCCTTCCCTGCCTCCACGGTCTCTCACAGACCAGTGAACAACACAAAGCAGGAGATGAAAGGGCCACAAAAGGGATGTTATAAGCCCAAAGTGTAATTTCAGGATCCTACCAAACTCATGTTAGGAGAGAAGATTGCCAAAGAGTTTAACATGGGCTCTGGCACTGACCCTCCACAGGAAAATCCCATGCCAAGAACAGAAGACCCAACAAACTTGGACCCAGAAAGCTTCTACTGGAATGAATGACTGACATAAGGCCCTGCACCTCCTCCCCCACGCCAACCCGGGGTCTGAACCTCCCTGAAGTCAGCCAGCTGGAACATTCCCACACGGACCACACCTGCTTGTCTGGTGTTCAAGAGACATGCAGTCATTGAACCAGCCTGACAACATTTTCCTAAAATAACAGTTTTGAAAAGGAAATAAGTAGGCTTTCACTAAGTTGGGGATTACCTACATTCTTCCCTACACCACCACTGAGAATGGTTTTACGATTAAATGAAAGAAGAGTAACAGGCAAGATTTCACAGGGTGCTTATTTCACTCAGCCTCTGATCAGCAAGAGGTGAGCTGGGAACTCTGGACCCTGGGTCAGGCCCTGTCATGGTCTGACCTGACCCAGCTTGGCTCAGGTTACAGCCCTATGGGACCAAAGAGAGAAAACACGTCCCCAGAGCCCACCCTCCTTGACCCAACTCAGAGGTATTATGGATATCTATCCATACACAGCCGTATCTGTTCACACAAGGAGCCAGAAAGACAGCCTCCTGCCTTCTAGGAGTACCAGAGCTCTCACTCATCAGAGCAGAAACAGGTAGGGCCGTCCAATCTTTTTCTATTTTTCTGCTGCACGTGGGAAGAGTAATAGTTGTCTTGGATCACACATTAAATACACAAGCACTAATGAAAGTTGATTAGCAAAAAAAGGTCTGTGCATACTTTTTGTGATATCTGACACCACAGATTAAAAAAAAAAATAGTCCTTACAAAATCAGCATGCGGCCCACGGGCAGCAGGTTGGACATCCCTATATGGCTTGGCATGTGCCAGGGCCAAGAACTCAGAAACCTAACCACAGTCAGCAGTGGCCAGGTTTACACCAACCGTCATGACCTTCCCTCTAGGAACATAACACCAGTTACGAGGATTCCCGCCTGCCCAGAGCACTGGGTCAAGGGGAAAAAAACCCTGTGGGTCAGAGCTTGAGGACAGGGCTTTCTGAGGCACACTTGCATGAGGAGCTCTAAGAAGCTAAAACACCTGTGGGAAAAAAATCAGACTCACAGTGATAGTTAACTTGGGTTTCAAGATACAACTTGTGGCCGGCTAGAGGCATGTAAATTCACCCTCTTTCATCCAAGTAGACAAAATAACAATCCTACATTGAAAACCACAAAACATGGCTGAAAGAAATTAAAGATGATACAAATAAATGCAAAGACATTCCGTGTTCAAAGGTCGGAAGACTTCACATCGTTAAGATGTCCACTCCACCCAAAGCAGCCTACAGATTCAAGGTCTTCCCTATCAAAATCCCAATGGCATTTTCTGCAGAAATAGAAAAACTCATCCTAAGATTCTCATGGATTCTTAAGGGAACCCACATAGCCAAAACAATTGTGAAAACGAACAAGGTTAGAGGACGTGCATTCCATAATTTCAAAATATATTACAAAGCCATCTATATTTTGTAGTAGTCAGACAGCATGGTACTGGCATAAAGACAGATAAACAGACCAATAGGAGACAGAACCCAAAAATAAATCCTAGTGTATATGGTTAAATGACCCAGTGCCCAAGACCACTCACTGGGGAAAGGACACTCTCTTCAATATATAGTGCTAGAAAAACTGGACATCACGTGCAAAAAAAAGGAAAGAAAAGATAAGCCCTTATCTTATACCACATGCGAAAATTAACTAAAAATGGATTTAAGACCTAAATGTGAAACCCAAAACTATAAAACTCCTAGAAAAGAACATAATGGGAAGCTGTTATGACACTGGTATCGGTTCCTGCATATAACACCAAAAACACAAGCAACAAAAGGAAAAATAGACGGGTGGCACCTGTGGCTCAAGGGGTAGGGCGCCGGTCCCATATGCTGGAGGTGGCGGGTTCAAACCTAGCCCCCGCCAAAAACTACAAAAAAAAAAAAAAAAGAAAAAATAGACAACAGGACTGTATCAAATGTGGTAACTCTTCTGCTCCAAGAGACACAATCAAAAGAGTAGAAAGGCAGCCTGCAGAATGAGAGAAACTATTTGTAAGTCATACATCTCTCAAAGGGTTATTATCCAAAATATGACAAAAAAAACCCTCTTCCTACTCAATAACAATAACAAAATCAAATAACTCCATTAAAAATGGGCCAAGTTGGGAGTCTGATGGGGGAGGACTGCTTGAGGCTAGGAGTTTGAGACCAGCCTGGGCAATACAGCAAGACCTTGTCTCTAAAAGAATAATAAAAAAATAAAATGGGCAAAAGACCTGCATATAAATTGCTCCAAGAAAACATAAAAATAGTTGACATGTACATGAAAGGATACTCAAGCTCACTAATAATCCGGGAAATCAAAATCAAAATCACAATGATGTATTACCTCCCAATTTTTAAGATGGCCACTATTTTTTAAAAAAGAAAAAACTGGGTAGTCCCAGCTATTCAAGAGACCGAAGCAGAAAGATTGCTTGAGCCTAGAAGTTAGAATCTAGCCTGGGCAACACAGCAAGATCCTATTTCTCAAAAAAATAAAAATTAAAAAAATAGAGAAAAAGAAAACAAAAAATAACAAGTGTTGAGAAGGATGCAGAGGAACCGAAACCCTTGTATACTGTTGGTGGGATTATAAAATAGAGCAACCACCATGAAAAACAATATGGAGAGTTTTTTTAATTTAAAAAAAGAATTACCATATGATCCAGCAATCCCACTTTTAACATATATACCTCAAAGACTGGAAAGCAAAGTCTGAAAGAGATATTCGTACGACCATGTTCACAAAGCCTTGTCCACAATAGCCAAATGGTGGAAGTGACTGATGAATAGAAAAACAAAATGCGGTATATCCATACAATGAACTATTATTTGGCCTTACAAAGGAAGAAAATCCTAACACATGCTACAACATGGATGAACCTTGAGTTGTACAGTGACATAAGCCAGGCAAAAAGAGACAATACTGTAGGATTCCACTTACATGAGGTATCTGAAGTTGTCAGATTCACAGAAATAGGAAGCAGGATGGTAATTGCCAGGAACTTGGGAGGAGGGAGGGAGGACTGGGGAGTTACTGTTTAATGAGATTTTAAGCTTGGAAGATGAAAGGAGTTGTAGAGATCTACAACCAGAGAACCCAAATGTGTTAGTGTGGTCCTGCCAAGAGGAATCTTTTCAGTAATTCTTTTACTTATTCAACTTTTTCTGAATACTAATATTCAGGATACTAATATGCCAGGAATTTCATGAGACTCAAGGGCAAAAATGAATAACAGAGTTTTTGGCCCTATAGATTCCACATTCCCAGGACAGGTGATCTTTGTTGACCTGGTTATAACCTTCCAATAAATGTATTTACCATTGCAGGGTACCATCCATGCAAGAGGCCATCGGCGGGATTTTAGGGATAAGCACTTAGGGGTAAGCATTGGTTCTCAGTGATTAAAATACCTATACAGACAACTTTACCCTTAAACATCTAGAACCTAAAATTTATTATAAGGAATTTATGATGAACAGGGAGAAGACGAAGGATATGAACAGCACAAAATGATTCCTATGTAAACAAAATCAAGTAATATAGACTATCTAAAATACAGCTGTAGAGAACTGAAATAAAATCGCTGGTTTGCACATATCTAATTTTATTTCAAGAGCGGATTAAAAATTTTAACATAGTAATGAATACTAACTGTTTTATTTAAATCAAGAATAATTTTGGGAATTAGGCATAGAAGGAAATCTTAGCTGAAGCGCAGGTTGGACATCCCTGTGGCTAGTCACATGGATTTTATGAGGACTTTTCTTGCTTACCTGCGGTATCAGATGTCATGCAAAGTTTTTTGTTCTGTTTTGTGCTAATCAGTTTTTGTTAGTGTTTGTGTATTTAATATGCGGCCCAAGACAACTCTTATGCTTCTAATGTGTACCAATCAGAAAGGAAAAAAAGGAAAAGGTTGGGTATCCCTTAAAGAGTTAGACTATCATAGTAAATGTCTTATAATGATGGTAATAATAATTAGGCTGCCCAAACCACAGCAGACTGGTTCTGGAATCAGAGTTTTCATACTCGATGTCTGGTTTCATCTCCAGCAGTCACAATAGTTTTTCTCTGTCATATGACACCACTTGCCCCACCTCAAAGGATCTGTGAGAAGAAATAAGATAACTTGTAGGGCAGTGCCTGTGGTTCAGGGAGTAGGGTGCTGGCCCCATATGCCAAGAGTGGGGGGCTTCAAACCCTGGCCCTGGCCCTGGCCAAACTGCAACAACAACAACAACAAAAAATAGAATAAAATAAAAATTAAAAAAGTTAAAAAAAATTACTTGTGAAAGAAGGGGGGAAAAGTAAATATTTTTTTCAACAATGAGGTTAAAATCAAAAGGAATGCATTAGGATAGAACTCTCTTGATTGACTACTAGAAATGTTCTGAAAGAACAAACTTTTTATTCTATTCCTAAATTGCTAACAAATAAGGGTACAGAACCTCCCCATTTCAGGAATATTTACTAAATTAGAAAATCCCCTGGGTTTTTACCTTTTCTATTTCAGCACAGTTTGTTGCCTGCTGGTTTTGTTTTGCTGTGTGTTACTTTTGGAAAGAAATGCTGACTAACTTGTGTTTTGCAGTCTGTCTGATGTAGGATCTTAGTAACTAAATATGAGTCATCATGGTGGTGCTAATTCTAGAAGGAAATCTCATCAAAAATAGGAAGAACCTGTATTTCCAAAAACATTATTTTATAAGATGTGGCTCAGCCTCCTTTTCTTCCTTGCCCAAAGATGTGTCATATTTTTTAAAAAATCCCATTTTATTTTTTACTCAACTTGGATTTTCCTTCCTTTCATTCTGAGGTGAACAATTCACCACAAAAGTTGGCTTTTCTATCAGAACAAACCACTCTAATTATGTTAGCCACATACTTTATGATGATTAAGGCTAAAGTGGTTAAATTTAAGTGTAACTGCAAAGAAGATTCAGTATCATGAGCATGCCCATGCTAGCCCAAATAATCTACAAGTTCAAGATCTTTGGATGCATGATATGGGAGGACCTGACCTATAGGATATCAAAATGTTTAAAGCTAGAATACTTATAATTAGTAAAAATGTAATTATGGAATTTATACAGTGTCAAATTTATACAGGGACAAAGATTTTTTTTTTTAAATAATATGCCAAAGCACAAAACACAATAATAAAGATTGACAACTCAAAACCTCTGAGGATCAAAAGACACCCTAGGAATAGCATATCCTGAGATGAGATATTTGCAACAGCTAGAATAACAACAGATTATTATCTAGAATATATTTATTTTTAATTTTTTTTCCCTAAGAGACAGTCTCCTGTGTTGGCCGGGTTGGTCTTAAACTCCTGGCTTCAAACAATCCTCCCACCTCCCGCGTAGTGGGGATTACAGGTACAAGTCACCTCATCTGACCTTCTCTAGAACATATGAAGAACTTCTAAAAATGAAGAAGAAAAAAATATTCTTATAACAAAAAGAGAAAAAATGTTAACAGGTGATTTACAAAAGAGTCAACGTGAATGGCCAATAAACACAAGCTCAACCTCGCCCATGAGGACAATGTGAAAACCACACTGAGATCCAATTGATACCAATCAGATCGGCACTGTTTACAAAGGCAACTTTTTGATTAGCTAATGAATACACCAGGTTATAAAAATGAAATAATACAAAAAAGTGCCTAGGGGAAATCTCACCCTCATCCTGATAGTCTATCCATCTCAGTCCCACCAACTAATTTATCACTTTTCAGAAATTACACACACATACAAATGTCTATTATTTATTCCTCTCTTGTTTATTATTCAGATAAAAGGTATCATAGTATATTCATTGTATTACATCTTGCTTTTTTGAACCTAACGATATATTTTAGCAATCTTTCTTATCAGTACATATAAATCTTTCGCATTTCTTTCAATGGTTACACAATAATGTAGTTATATGGCTAGAGCAAAAATTATTTAACTGGTCTATTAAAGAAATTTGTGTTTCTTCTAGTATTTGCTATGACAAACAGTGCTTCAAAAATAACCTGGTATAGTGTGTGTGTGTGTGTGTGTGTGTGCTATTAAATCTGTAGAATAAATTTTCAGAAGTGAGGCTACTGGGTGTAGCATGTATACATGCTTGTTGAATACAGTAAATATCATGTATACAGTAAATATCATGTCAACAGTTGATGAATCTGTGGAATAATGGGAACTCTTGTATCTTGAAAGCAGGTCTCTATGTCCATGCAAACACTTTAGAAAAGAAATTGGTGACATCTAGTAAAGCTCAAATCTATACACTCCCTAACCCTACAATTCTATTCCTAGGTAGAGACTCACAACATACCACAAGACAGATACAACCATTTAACAGCCATTTAACAGCTTTGTGACATTAATACATAAGAAAGAAAGAAAGAAAGAAAAAGAAGGGTTGGGTATGGGGGCTCATGCCTGTAATCCTAGCTCCTTGGGACACCAAAGTGGGAGGATCACTTTATCTCAAGAGTTTGAGACCAGCCTCAGCAAATGCAAGTCCCCATCTCTACTAAGAAAACAGAAAAATTATCTGGGTGTGGTGGCACTTGCTTCTAGCCCTAACTACGCAGGAAGCTGAGCCACGGGGATGGCTGACCCAGCCCAGGAGTCAGAGGGTGCTGCTAGCTGGGATTATGCCATTGCACTCCAACCTGGGCAACAGAGTAAAACTCTATCTCAAAACCCAAAAACTCCACAAAATAACATCACATACTACTACAGTAAGTCTGCACTTAACAGCATCCACAAGTTCTTAGAAATTGTGACTCTAAGCTAAAGAACATATAGAAAACCATTTTTTCTTACTAATATTATCACAAAACAGCATGTCATAAAGAGCTTTTTTTTTAAATGAAGAAAAATCAGTGACAGAAAAACAATGGGATGTAAACTTCTGAAAAAATTATAAGCAAATTCAGGGAAAAACTATCCAGCAATAGATTCGAAAAGAGAAAAAAGTACAATTAGCAGAACACACAAAACGTAGTTCTAGAACAATATCATAGATATTATTTTACCACAAAAAGAGAATTTTAGATTGAGTAAAAAACAAAATCTGGTCATACTCAACTTAAAAAAGACAAAACATTCAGAGAGGAAGGTTGAAAATAAAGGATGAAATAGAGCTGCATCAAGCAAATACTGACACAGAGAAAGAAATGGTACAAATGCAAACATCCAAAATAAAATTCAAAGTTAAAAAAATTCCGAAGAAAAAGGAATATTTGAAATTCATAAAAGGACCACACTGAGCAGCTGTCCTAAATCACTATGTGCTAAGCAACCTAACTTTAAAACATATAATGCAAACATTTTCAGAAATGTAAGAAGAGTCTACACCCTGAACGCACTGCTCTCATCTGATCTCGGAAGCTAAGCAGGGTTGGACCTCATTAGCACTTGGACGGGAGAACTGTAAGGAGAAAATGTGTAATCAACAATCACAATGGGAATTGTCACACACCTCTGTCAGACACCAATTGAGCAAAAGGACCAAAATAATAAGAAATGGCAATTTAGACAGACGTGAAATTTTATGCCCAAGTAACAGAGAACATACATTTTCTCCAGACTTAAAACATTTATAAAAATTAATCAAATACTGTGGGGTTTATGAAGACATAAATCTTAAAAAAAAAAAAAACAAAAAACAACAACCAAATTCTAACCCTCTGGGCCATATGCACTGATTTCAATACAGGGGAATAGAAATTAGCAACTAAATACTCATCAAAAACTAAAACATCAACATTCCACCTGCTCAATATTTTAAGAACAGTTTAGCAATGTAAAAAATCTTTGTAATAACTCCCAGAAAATAATTGCAATTCAAAATATGTGACCACAAGTAGTTAGTTATCATGTGATAGAAACAAATGGTCAATCCATACATAAAAAGCTACAACTGAAGAAATCAAGACATGCAGATTAAAGTAAGAAATGACTTTTGTCCTTTGTACCAAGTTGTCAAGAGATTTTTTAAAACTTAAACTCTTTGCTGGTAGGAGTAAGAGGAATCAAGCATTAACAATTGGTAATATGAAAAAAAAAATTGGTAATATGAATTGGGGTAGCCTTTCCACAGTTCTTCTTGATAACATGTACAAAACTTTCCATAAACTCTTTGGCAAAGAAATTCCATTGTTAGGAATATATCATTTAAAACAATTAAAATGCAGACAAGATTATAGCTACCACGAAATAGTGATAATCTAAATGTCTAAAAATTAGAGAGTAAATAGATATAATTCGCTATAGCTGTACTATGATAATAGCATGCAATGTTTAAAAATGTATTATAAAATATAATATCCTTTTTTTAACAGAGTTTTATTCTACTGTTCAAGCTAGAATGCAGTGACACAGTCTAGCTCACTGCAGTCACACATTCCTGGGCTCAAGAGATCCTCCCACCTTAGCCTCCCCAGTAGCTGGGATGACTGGTGCATACCACCATGCATAGCTAATTAAAAAAAATTTTTTTTTTTTTAGAGAAGAGATCTTGTTATGTGACTTAGGCTGGTCTTGAACTCCTGACCTCAAGCAATCCTTCCATCTTGGCCTCCCAAAGTGCTGGGAGTACAGGCATGAGCCGCCATGCCTACCCTTACACAACATAATTATTGACAGGAAAATACCACACATATTATGTGAAGAAAAGCAGAACACAAAAAATATATAATATGCTTCCATTTTTGTTATGTAAGTCTGGATAGGTGTGTACATAAAAATTAATATATACGTTAAAATCCTGGAACACTATCTGCCAAACATAGGAACAGTGCATATCTCTGAGTGATGGCATTTTAGATAATTTAATATCCTTTTGCTCTATAATTTCCAATTTTCAATAATGAATATGCATTAATCATATAAGAAAAAAGTTATCTAACCACGCAGATGTGGAAAAAATGGAGAAAAGTTTTAAAAACAGAAGAAGGTTGAAGCAGTGACACAGGGGTATTTTTTTTTCTCTTTTGCAAACTCTCCAGAATGTTCTTACGTTACTTTTATTACTTAAACTATTTTAAAAATTAAGGTTGAAACCACTAGTGAGTTGTAAGCCAATCATTAGGGAGAATATGGGATTAATACTACCCCTCCGGCTTTCCGTCCCCTCCACATTCCTTTCTGTGCGTGTAGACACATTTCTCTAGGGAAGCCTCTTGGTGACCTTGTGTACCAAGCAAGAGCTCAGTAAGCACACAAAGAAGCTGGTGCCAAACTGCCATCAGCGTCCCTCTTACTTCCCCACTCATCACTTAGTGGCTTTATAAAAAAACTTGATGGGAGATCCTGGCCAGCCCTTCCACCAGCCGCCTGGCCACGGGGCCTGAGTTTCCAGTTCCTCAACCATCAGAGATCGGGTCTGGAGAGGATGGTCTCTAAGCGTCCCTTGTTCAAACTTTCTACCTCTAGCTGTAGGTAGGAAACAACAGCTGGCCACAAACAAGGGAGACTGGAAACCACACGTGTGTATCTACAAAGAGCTCTGAAATGTAAAGGAGAAAAGTGAAAGTTATGCTAAGTTATCTGAAACCAGGGTCTCATGTGGCTGGTCCAAGCGTGTGGACTCCGCTCGTGGCTTCCACTCACTCTGTAGTCTCTATTCACATCGCTGAGCTGCCAGTAACTATTAGGGAGGCCCATCCGCCGGTATTCTTCACCAAGATCAATCAGCATCCAGCCTTGTTCTCTTTCTTCTTTATCCAGCATGGGGTTGAAGGAAAAGCAGTATAACTCCTCATACTTCACTGCAAGGAAAGGGAGAATGAAGCCAAGTGAAACCAAGTCAAGGCCAGAACCAAATCTCCCCCCAACACACCGCGAGGCCATCCCAGCCCCCCACTCCCCTTGCCACAGTCCCTGGAGCACCCTGTCTCTGCAGACAGGGTCACCCGTCTCCTCCCCGCAATGACAAGAAGTCCCGGGGGCATCAGCACTCGACTTTGCAATGTTCTCTTTCCTTTTAGAAAACAGAACCTTCTCCATTTTATGCTTTTTTTTAGTTGCTTTAAGAGCAAATGTATTTTCCAGACCACAGAAAATATGGAGCATAACAATTAACAACGTATATATTCATTGGACAGCAAGAATTCAAGGTTTTATATGCATATCAAGTTTGGATTTGGGATGGCCTCTCAGAGATAGACAGAGACCCAGGCAAATTGCATATTTTTAAGCCACAGTTTAAAAAAGAAGAAGTGATAAACAGTTGGAGAAGCTGTGGATTATATTAGGTGTTTGCGTTGAAAACATTCAAAACTACGAAATATCATAATTGTGCTACTTATAAAATATTTATAGAATTCATAAAAATTATCCATTCATAGCATACAACACCCTGGTCACAGGGTACAGGGAAAGGCTGTATCATGGAAGACTTCTTTCAATCTTGTCTTAGTACCTCTGTCTTTACACACCTCTTTTTATGCTTGTCAGGCCAAGCCCAATACTCCCACTATTTCCCTCACCCCGATAAAGTCTAGGATTTGGTTTCCTTGCTCTGTCTTACCATATAAGGGAAATGTGTGGGCCAACACAAAAGAAATATAAGGTGAACCATATTTAAAAAGTAAAAAAAAAATAGTTAATTTAATATTTTATATAACCCAACATGTACAAATTCATCATTTTGACATGGAAATGATAGAAAACACATTAATGGGTATTTGATACATTTTGTTTTGTGCTGTCTTTGAAATTTCATGTGTATTTTACCCCTGAATGGCACATCTCAGGGCAGAGTAGCCACATTTCAAAGGCTGAGTACACGTGGCCAGTGGCTTCCATACTGAGCAGTGCACTTCTGATGATAACAAAAGATAACTAATACTCCAGTCTTTGTTTCAGACAAGATTCTGGTCCATCTAAATGTATTTATTCAGTTAACAGGCACTTTCACAGTCCTCACCTTACAGGTGACAAATCGGAAACAAATGGAGGTGGAAGAATATTCCCTCACCCAGCCCATGCAGCTAACAATGGGGAAGTCCAGATTCATATTGAAATGATGTAATGAGGCTAGGGAGTGTGGGCCGCTCCCTCACAGCAGCTCCTCTCATTTCCCTTTTCTATCCTTGGTCCAGTCCCCTAATCTTTCTATTTCTTTCCAATAGTTTTTCTCCTCCTAGTTTTCGTAGGTCCTGCCATTGACCCGTTGGCTTACTGGCAGCATTCAGTGTGGTCCATTTAATGCTCCTGACCATGGGTTCTGGAGCCCTGGGAAGGATCTCACCACCAGCAAAAGGCTGCAGAGACGCACGGGCCACCTGAGATCCAAACTCAGGTCTCCAACTTGTTTTGAGTGCTAGTGAGAGGAGTCGTCTACAGAAAGAATGTGAATAAGAACCTCAATGACTATGGTGCATCAGTGAAACAAATTATATTCTATTTCAGTCTCTCTTGATGCTGTATTTCTGAACTTCAAAACATAAAATACTATTTGAACAAAGAAGAAAACGCACCTATCCAGGACCATGCACACCCAAACACAGAGCAGACACTCAGTGAAGACAGTTTCTTAGAATCTCAGCTAATTGGGCAGATAGAATAGGAAATTGAAGTCCTGTCTGGAACAGTTGGCTCCAGACTCACACATCTTTTCCATCCCCAAGTACCATTTCATGACTCAAGCAGCTGCTACCAACATCTCAACCACAAATGCAATTTGTTAAAAATGCCAAAAGAATCTCTTGAGAAAGCTTAAACTCCCTCAGCAGAACCGGAGATGAATGTGGGGTCATAATGGAAGTTAAGTTCCTTTTGTCAAATATTTACAAACAGGTAGAAGAAGAAAAACATTCTATGACTCCAGATGGTTTTTGGTTGTTTTTTGGGGGGAGGAGGGGAGACTGATGCCTCTTTCCATTGGGAATAAACTATGGACAGGTACATAAAGCAAGGATAACTGATAACTGATACTCAGATCACTTGAGCCGGGAGACACGAGAATGAGCTGGTGGTGAAATCAGGAAATTTCTTCTTTCAGATATTTTTAAGGAAAGGAGTGATCAACCAATCTTCAGACACAATTTAAATTCTACACAAAGGCAGGGAAACCTCCACATTTGGCAGCCCATGCTCAGTCTTGATAATATGGGCAAACCTCTTACCCAGAGGCCAGCCTACAAGCAGCCTGGGGACCATCTACTCTCGAGAAATCAGAAATTACTATTAGCACAGTTGTAAATACTGAGTATTCCCCATCTCATAATTTTCTGTTCCTCTCACCCTCCACTCATGCAAAATACATAGCAATTTTTTTTAGCAATTAGCAGGGAGATAAATTTTTAAAAACCACTAGGGCTTATGAGATCTTTTTGTTGTTGTTACTCATAGACCTTTTCTATTTTATGTTGACAAATTATAATTGCATGCATTTATGGGGTACAAAGTGATGTTACAATTTTTGATGATAAAAATTATCAATGTGGGATGATAAATCATGCTGATTAACACCTTATCAAATATTGAACATTTTTTGGAATAAGAACATCTAAAGTTTACTCTCAGCATTTTGAAATATGCAGTCTTAATTATACCTATATTCACCAAGCAGTGAACTAGATCTTAAAAAAAAAAAAAAAAACAACAGGCTTATTCTTCCTGTCTAACACTGAGGCTTTGTGCTCTTTGGCTACCTTCTACCCATTACCCCCCACCTGGCAGCCTCCGTGATCACCACTCTGTTCTCTGCATCTATGTAAGTTCAATTGTTTTAGATTCAACATGCATGTAAGACCATGATATCTGTCTGTGTTTAGCTTGTTTTACTTCGCATAATATTGTTCAATTCCATCCATGTGTTGCAAATGACAGAATTTCTTCCTTTATTAATGCTGAACAGTATTCCCGTTATGTATGCATACCAGACTTCCTGCATCTATTCATCTGCTGATAAGACACTTAGGTTGATTCTATAAGATGTCAATGGTGAACAGTGCTGCTACTGGAAACAAATCTTTCCAGTAAATACCCAGAATTGAGACTGCTGGATCATATTGATACCAGGATTTCTTCTTCAGCAGGTCCTTGGTCTCGGGGATTCAAAGAATGAATCCACAGACCACTGATCAGTGGTAACAGGATTTATTTTACAGAAAAGAATACAGAGAAAGCACCAGAGCTTTTGGCAGAGGGAAAAACTCAAATTGGAAAAAATCTCCCCCTGGGTCTTTGGTCTATGGGTATAGATATAGCCTAACAAATGAAGGGACACAATCCCCTCCCTTCCCAGGCCTAGGAAACTTACATGAAATTGACCAGGCCTGGAAATATGGAGGGGTTTCAGTTCAGCCAAGTGCAAGGGGAAGGGGCCAGAGGCTAGGGTGGAGACCCTACAGCACTCCCTGTGCTGGCAACCTGGAGGTCTCTCCAGCGGCTATCCAGCCCCTCAGGCCACTGGAGCCTCCCGCAGCCTCCCACACCCCCTGTTGCCTACACTCCCACCCACTGGTTCCTCTACTGGCTGGTGCTGCACCAACACCCTCAGGGCAAAGAAGGCAGCTCCTCTCAGCTCAGCTGAGCTGGCTGGGGCATCACCAGCCCTGTACCAATATGATCATTCTAATTCTATTTTTGGCTTGGGCAGGGTGGGGGGTGGAGTTGTTTTTCTTTTTGTTTGGGGTTTTTTTAGTTTTTTTAGTAAGCTCCATACTGCTTCCCACAATGGCTATATCATTTTACTAATTTTTACTCCCACTAATTCTCTTTTTCCACATCCTTGCTAACAATACATTTCACCTTTTTGATAACAGCTTTCTAAGAGTTGTGAGGAGGTATCTCACTGTGGTTTTAACTTGCACCTCCCTCATGATTAATGATGAGGAGCGTGGGTTCACCTGTGAGCCTTCTGTGTGTCTTCTTTTGAGAAATGTCTATTCAGGTCCTGGCTCACGCCGTCATCAGATTTTTCACTTTTCTTCCCATACAGTTGTTCGAGTTCCTTATACATAGTATATTTTGGATATTAATCCCTTATCAGATGTATGACTTGAAATATTTTCTCCCAGTTTGTAGGTTGCCTCTCTACTCCATTGTTTGTTGTGCAGAGCTTTTTATTTTAGGGAAATCTTTAATTTCACAGAATCTGAACGAAGAGAAAATAGTTGCCTGCTCTAGAAAGGTCATATCCCTCAGCTGATTTTTCACCCACTCTTAAAACAGGCATGTTACATACTACACTGGCTGTTCACATCACAAAGTCTGAGCCATCATATCCAACATAAAACATCTTTTGCAAAAAAGACCCAAAACCAAAACACAAATCTTTTCCTGTGAGTGACCAGCAGATTTCCACAGAAGGTGCACTGAAGGCCTTGCCCCTGGGTCCCCTTACTAGGAAGGCACAAGTGCTCCCCACACAAGCAGCAAATACTCAGCATGCCTTCGGACGGTGGGAGTAAACCAAATGGGAGCCTTTAATTTAAAAAAATTCAGAAGATACTCAGTGGAAATTTCTTAGTATTTACTTTGCCATATACTACCTATTTAAATCATACAACTAGCTAAACAAAGATAGATTTCAATGTTTTCCTATCTAGTCAGAAAGCAAAATGACAGTTTCTAAACTGTCACGCTGTGTGAAATTAAGAATGAGTAACATTTTAGCTGTATTTCTAGAAAAGCCAAATCAGGGTTTCCGTCGAAAGCATGAGTTCAACCCAAGCATGGAGATGCATGTTTTGACTTATTTTATTTTATTTTTTATTGTTAAATCATAGCTGTGTACATTAGTGATGACTTATTTTATTTTTAACACTGTTGTTCACTGTCCTGAACCTGGGAAGCATGTGTTGCTACAACCCAGTGGGGTCTCTATTGCTGTCTCCAGCAACTTCACTCTCAGATAACCCCACTTCCTACTTTCCAGAGAAGATGGAAACCATCAAATGGAAACACTCAACTGGGAACCACCAGGTCTATAACTGGACCTGTGTAGGTATCTAACCATTTCTCCTTCCTTCCCCTATAAAGGAAAGGGTTTTCATTCTGCCAAAATAAGGGAGAGCTGCGGTTTCAACAAAGCATTAAAGAAGAAAGAAAAATAACCTACTTTCCCAGTGTCATGCAAATAGTTGTAAAAACAGAATATTTAGGAACATAGGATGAGAGAATTGCCTCTCATTAGACTAACTGGGAGAAACAAGTAATTCATATAATATTAAAATCATAAGCATTTTAAAACTTGAAAGAAAAACAAGCATTAATCAGTATCAGCAAAATGTGAAGGTGAGTGAGGGGAGAGAGAAGTCACCAAATGTCATCAGAAGGACACAGAAATGTGAGGCGTTTCAGAACCAAAGTAACTAGTGAAAGCTAAAGGGCTCTAGATACTCTGCTGAATTTGGACAATTTAAAATAAATGTCGTTGAAAAACCATTTAGAAAGTTACAAAGTAAGTAAATGAGACTCCCTCAATCAGGAGATTTTTGAAATAGTGATAAATAAGCAGAAGAATCGGGGACTAAGATGAACTAAAAATAAAAGGAGAAAAATAAACAAAAGAAATTTTTTAATTGTGGAAGGGCCTACAAATGCTACAGAAGGAAAGATGATTGGTAATAAAAACGAACAGCAGAAGGCAAATTAGAGGGAGGAAAGAAGAGAGAACATGGGAAAAACAGAGGCTCTCTGAGCGTGAGGAGTCTCGACGCCAGAAAATCACATCCTTGTTAGCACACTGGGTCTGTGGGATGAGCTTAGTTTTCATTGGAACCCCAACCTTTACTTTGTCCTAAATTATTTCCTTGTGAAAAGTTAAAGAGCTCCCTAAATTTGACCTGATTATTTTTGCCTGGGATCCTTTATAGTCCATAACCAAATCATTATCAATCTTTATTCATACAGAAGGCAAACTAATGAAATCTCTCCAATTTGTTTAGTAATTTCATTTATTCTTATCCCAGAAATCCCAAAGAGAGAATCACAATAGTAAAAAGATAATCTTAATAACTTTGAAAATATCTCCTTTATAGGGCTTGACTTAAATAAACTCCCAAACATTTCTTCTTATTACAAAAAGAAGAAGAAGAAAGAAAGAAAGGAAAGGAAAGGGAAAAAAAATTGTCCTCTGTAGGACCTTGCCATTGGCTGTGTCCATAAGGGGAACCAAAAATGTATGATTTTTGTTGGAGAAGAACCAAAGAGAACATATATATAGTTATATATGTAAAAAATATATATGTATATATAATACAAATATATACATATATATTTTTTCTTTTTCTTTTTTTTTTTTTTAAGACAGAGTCTCAAGCTGTCACCCTGGGTAGAGTGCCATGGTGTCACAGCTCACAGCAACCTCCAACTCTTGGGCTTAAGCGATTCTCTTGCCTCAGCCTCCCAAGTAGCTGGGACTACAGGCGCCCGCCACCACGCCTGGCTATTTTTTAGTTGCAGTTGTCATTGTTTGGCGGGCCCAGGCTGGGTTCGAACCCGCCAGCTCTGGTGTATGTGGCTGGCGCCCTAGCTGCTTGAGCCACAGGTGCCAAAAGAGAACTATATTGTACTATTAGAATTCAAAGTACATTTCCCTCCCAGGCCCCCCCCCACACACATTCTTATTCTGATATATCTAGAGGAGGGTAAAGGTATATTCTGTGAAATATCCTCAGATTGTTCTGATGAACCAACTCCATCCCCTGTTGAGGGCCACTACTTTGATACCACCAGCTTTTCTCACCTCCACTCAGTTCCAAAACCCTGGTCGAAGGTGACAGCCTGAAATACATGCTAATTTTAGCACTGCCTTTAATGTGACACTGTGAAACTGCCCAGGTTCTATTCCATCTTCCCACACTTATTAAAGCACTATGTTTTTTGTAAACCGTCATTTCTAATGCCCCTGTTTCCAAATGCTGGTGATTCTTTTTAAATCTTCTTAAGTGATGGGCTTAACTTAATTCATTACCATGATTACCTTTTCTTAGAAAACATAGCCAGTGAGACCGCTGGTTACATCTAATATCTAACTTGCAAAACTTCATCTTTTAACAAAAAGGATGTATTTTTAAAAGCGGGGGAACAGAGCCATTTGCTTCCCTGAGGAGCCTCGTGAGAGTCATGGCGCTGGCTGTCCCCAGGCCACGGCCCTCTCCGCCACTGTGATCTGCTCGTCCAGCTGCTCAGCCCTTTCCCAGTTCTCTGGGCTATTCCTAAATCTCGTTAATCCGGTCAAAGCACATTTATTGCCCAGTACATCCATTAATCAGTGACACAGAAATTGCTGGCGCACAACTCTCCTCACATTCTCTGCTGCGTGCAACCTAATGTACAGCTTCCCAGAACTTCTGTTCCAATTATAGTGCACCCTCCAAAAAGTTCAACTGCTTTTCTGGCCTAGTCTGCAGTTCTTCTAACACACTTGGATGTTTTTTTTTAAAAAGCCTCAATCAACAGTCTTTAAAGGCGAAAGAATAAAAATGATCAGATGTCGACAGTTCCCCAGCATCATTTTCATGAATTAACTTCTAGCTCCCAGCTATCTACAAAGGATATGGTCCTATCACAAGAAACTTAGGACCTAAACAAACGCCTTGCAAAGTTTATAATCGAACTGCTTGTTCTGCATCAAAAGCATTTGGCAAAGGAACTATAAGCACATACGCAGATCCCTGATTAATGACTTCTGTGTAACACTTCACTTTTCAGTGGATTCTTCCAAGAACCTTGGCAGTCTATTTGCTTTAAGCAAAAGAATACCCTGACACACACAAGCCACACAGAGAGACAAGCAACACTTCTGTAGAAGTTAACAGTAAGCTGTAAATCCGAAGACCCTGAGATGAGGGCCAGAATAAGACAGGAGCTCAGAACAGGTAACTGTTCAAATCTAGACATTCTTCCTCCAACACTTAAGGAGGTTTTGTTTGGGAAAATCAGTATATCCATACTCTGAATATTCACCAACGCTAACAAAAATCTAGATGTACCAACCTTGGAAAACACATATTACTACCAAAAAGCAGCGAGATGAAACCCTGAAAGCTCTGAGAGGGGCAGGACTATCCCAGAACTATCTGGTAACCATGTTACCCCCACAAAAGATTATGTCAATTCTGTGTTTGACCTTGTTCAAAGTGGCTCGATCACCACAGCATCAGAAGGGCATCAGTTAAGGTGATGTCCTACTGTAAATGCCAGTGAGATACAGCAAATATTAAGATTAATGAAAGCAAGAGGAATGATAATAAATTACTCAGTGGAGACCCTATATGACAAGGGACTAAACATCAGTGATCATTCAGCCTTCTTGGCCTCATCTGAAGATCAAGGTGACATATAATTCCTGAAACACTATCATTCCTAAGCAATATACAAATTCTTGAACTGTATTTATAAATATTCTTTTTTTTTTTTGAGACAGAGTGTCACTGTCACCGTGGGTAGAGTGCCATGGTGTCTTAGCTCACAGGAAACTCAAACTCTGGGGCTCAAGCGATCCTCTTGCCTGAGCCTCCTGAGTAACTGGTACTACAGACGCCTGCCATGATGCCTGCCTAGTTTTTCTAGCTTTAGTAGAGATGGAGTCTTGCTTTTGTTCAGGCTGGTCTAGAACTCCTGAGACCAAGCAATCCACCCACCTCAGCCTCCTAGAGTGCCCAGCCCAGTATTTGTAAATATTCTTGAACATGATTTGTAAATGTCTCGAGAGTGAGTCTGTGCTAAATGCCGAGTTCCTCTGCCCTACCTGGCCTTGCAAGACGTATCAGAGAGATGTACACATCGTGGCAATCTCTTTCCTGCGGAATGATGAGCTGTATTATCTGAAAGTTCTTGCAACGGATGAGCAGAGGGCAGCCAGTAGCAGTTGTTGCCTGTTTTTCAATGGTGGAAATCTGACTGTGAAGAATCTAGAACCAAACGTTCATTTGGAGAAACTAAGCGCAAATTACCAAAAAATGTAACAAGCACTAATACCAGTCTCTGAGCCTCCCCCCAAAAATACTCCGCAATCTTCAGTTAGCTCAACACCTCCCAGTTTGAGGACAAGAACTGAGATGTTCTGCCTAAAAACCAATGGTCTAAATTTATGGTTTTATTTTTAATACCAACCTTTCTGATATCCAGGATAATTATTTTAAAACAAACAAGTTAGCATATATATTTTCACAAGTCCAGGTAAGGGAACATTTAGGTAGTCAAATGTTGAATGCTTTTAATCGCTAAAATTAAATAAGGTCATGAGAATTCAGTAAAATAAACTTCCGTAATCAAGAAAAGTTAGAAATGGCTCTGCTGGGAGGTACCACTATGCTCCTTAATTCCAGTGGGATGTTCAAGTTCAATATCAACATGGGATTGTTGTTTTCTAAGCTGTTGGTGGTCGGGCAGCTGCAGAAGAAGAGACTTATTTTATTTTTAACTTAATATTTTATTAATATATATATTTTTGAGACAGAGTCTCACTTTGTCACCCTCAGTAGAGTGCCAAGGCATCACACTTCACAGCAACCTCAAATTCTTGGGCTTAAGCAATTCTCTTGCCTCAGCCTCCCAAATACCTGGTACTACAGGTGCCTGTCACAACACCTGGCTATTTTTTGTTATAGTTGTCATTGTTGTTTAGCTGGCCCAGGCTGGGTTTGAACCCACCAGCCCTGGTGTACATGGCTGACACTGTAACCACTGCGCTACAGGCACCGAGCCTATTAATTAATATTTTAATTGACAAATGATGGTCGTATATATGTACAGGATCAAACATGATGTTTTGATGTATCTATACAATTTGAATGATTATGTCAAGCTGACATATCTATCACCTTGCTTTCCGGTCATTTTTCATGGTGAGATGTTTGAAATTTACTCTCGTAACTACTTTGAAATATGCATTGAGGACACTCACCTGTCGTACAACAGATTTCAAAACTTATTCCTCCCATCTATCTGCAAGTCTGTACCCTTTGCTGGAACACTCCTGCTCCCCCTCCCTATCCAGCCTCTGGTAAAGCCATCATTCTGCTCTCTAAGGAAGAGATTTATGTTGAAGGAAATCACGCTGAAGCACATCTCTCAGCATTTTGTGAGGATCTCTGCTGGGTCTTCCAGGGGCAGCACTTCATTCCTAAGATTTCCCCTCCACTAAGTTATATTTTTAGCCACCTTCTGCTAAAAATGTAACACTGTCCACAGAACATGGAAGGGGAAAAATCTACAGTGCAAGTTCCAGTCACAAGGTCATGGCTGAGTTGCTGTATAAAATGAGACCTATCTAATGGTTTCATTATTAAGCAACAGAAATCCCCGGTGACGGAACTCCTATCGCTTTTCTTTTTTTCTTTTTCAAAGTATCAGAAAAGTGGAGACAACATAATGAATGAGTGGATATGAATAAAGCAGACTGCAAATAGAATGTTCCACAGCATGAAAATGCATGGACGTTCCTGAATCCCTACTTGATGGATGTCCTAGGAAGCACTGGTCTCTGCTGTCTATTTCTAGACCTATTTTTGATGATGATCAAATAATTAGTGTTTAAAATGAGTAAGGAGATCAAGTGGATACAACTCTGTGCGGAAGAATGCAAAGTGCACATCGCAGAAACCGTCTCCTTGACACCTGAACACCAAAAGCCTCACCGCGAGGAGAAACGAAAACAGAGAGAGTCAAAACTTTTTACTTCAAATAATAGAAAACGAGGAAAGCCAAAAATAAGAAGATCATACCCATGTTTCTTTTCTTGTATCTGGTGTATTTTCCACGAATATGACATGAGTAGCCGTCAGATACAAAGTCCCCAGGGCTGCTTTCTTAGGAGAAATTCGATCTACCAGGCGGACATTTTCAACCTAAAGAGATCAGAGTTGAGGGGAAGAGTTATAGTAAAGCAGAAGAGCTATCCCCCAAGGAAATAATAAGTCTGTAATCTCGTGCTTACTCCAAAATACAATGCTGAGAATTCCCCCAATAACAAAAACCAAAACATGCCCCCTAAAGTTAATTAGATCTCAGAATATGATTCTGTGTGGCAAGAGATGAAATAGTCACCTATTACTAAAATATGATTTTAAATGTACCACAATAGATTTTTAGAATCTATTCTTTAAGAATTGTGTCTCTGATTTTTAAACAGGTTAGCACTTTTATTTCATTTTAATGGTATAAAATGTCTAATTTAAGGCAGAAAGCATCTGGGCTAACGTACTGAGTTTATACAATGGCTATATATGAATTATATTCCAGGAAAAAGAAAATGATACGATTTCCTATGTGCTTCCAAGTTGCAGAAATGGCCTTAAAGTTGTTTGCTGCCATATAAACTAGTAGGAAATACAAATATACATGACGGGAAAAAGGTATCAGAGAAATTATGTAAGGAAGACCTACTAACTTACGAGCCTCACATTCATTTGTAATAAAACATTTCATTTCTTTTTTTTTTTTTTGAGACAGAGTCTCACTGTGTTACCCTTGGTAGAGTGCTGTGGTGAAATAGCTCACAGCAACTTCAAACTCTTGGGCTTAAGCGATTCTCTTGCCCCTGCCTCCCAAGTAGCTGGGACTATAGGTGCCTGCCACAATGCCCAGCTATTTTCTGGTTATAGTTGATCTTGTTGTTTGGTAGGCCTGCGCTGGGTTCAAACCCTCCAGCTCCAGTGTATGTGGCTAGCGCCCTCGCTGCTGAGCTACAGGCACCGAGCCTATAATAAAACCTTTCTAATGAAAGGAAATCTCACCACTCAGCTAAAATTCCAACTGTTGGAAGAGATTTTTGTGGACAATTGTTATCAAGCATACATCTGTTCAGCACAGAGCAGCTTCAAGAACTTGTGAGATCCTCCCAACGTGAAATGTTATGAAAATGACAAGACAATCTCTGCAGGGCAAGTGAAAGCTGCAACAGGGATGATGACTTTACTACAACAGGGAGGGGCACCCAAACCGCAGAAGAACATTCTTGTAAGGACCACAGGGCGCAGCAACCCTGCTCTGCCAAGCATCAGCCGCCTGCAGAGAAACACTGACTCATGGGAAATGGCATCTGCTTCCATGAGACAGCGCAGGGACTAATGCCTTGTACCCGCTCCGTCCTTCAGTCTAACACAGACGCTGTGGTCCTTCCTGGTTGAGATCGGGAGCCCCAGACTTCTCATCTGCCTCCCTCAGGAGGTTAGAAGCAAACTGCACTCAAGGCCTTCCACTGCCTCAGTCTCCTCAAAGCCCTCACAGCCAAACCAGCTTCCCAGAACAGCGTCCCAGCCCACTTCCTTCCAGTTTCCAGAGATATACAGAAATCAAGTTGTATACATATTTTTCAGCCATGCAATTGACTCTGAAGTGTCATGAAATTCCTGAGGCCCTGTGAAGGTCAATGCATATTAAAAATATTCATTCAACAACAGCACCCCTCACCTACTAAAAGTATTTCTTTTGTTACTGACATGTTATACATTCTCTCATGTGGGTATCCACCATGGCGTGTCTTTCCCAAATGGTCTTCATACCACCAGCTTACTTTCCCACTGGGTGATGATCATTTCTTATGTACTTAGAAGAACTGTTTATATCATAAGGATGGTAGCCCATGGCCAATTTTTGTTCTGTGTCTCTTTCCCAAATTTTGTATTGGTTCCAATCATTTTCCAGTAAGGTCTCTTGAATGTTCTGAACAGATAGGAATATTTCTGTAATAATTTGTTGCTTCCTTCTGGCATTTATCTTTTTTTATTTAAAAGTTACAGCATTAACTAGAAACTTCAGAGTAGCATGGTGGCAGCAATCACTTTTCCATTTTTTTTTTAATAATAACTTTATTGAGTTCTGATTCACATACACATCACCGTTTAAATGTACTATTTAATGGTTTTTAGTATATTCACAGCATTGTACCTATCATCATTGTGCAACCATTATCACAGTCAATTTTAAAACATTTTAATCACCCCCTGAAGAAACCCTGTTCTTATCACCACTCACCCCTCAGTTTTTCCGCTCAACCAACACCAGGCCTGGGAAACTTTCAATCCACCTTCTGTCTCCACGGATTTGCCAATTAAGAACATTTCATATAAATGGAGTCAGACAACATGGTATACCTCGTGACTTCAGTCTGTGTTTCATCCTAAGTTTATCCATTTGTAGAATGTTATCTTCATGAGTATACCACATTCATCCATTCACCAGTTGACAGACATTGGGTTGTTCTGCCTTTTGGCTACCATGAATAATGCTGCTACGAATATTCACAGACAAGTTTTTATGTGGACATATACCTTCATTTCTTTTGGGTACATAAGTAGGAATGGAATTGCTGGATCATATGGCAACTGTTTCTTTAACCTTATGAAGAACTCCCGGACTCTTTTCCAAAGTGGCTGTACCATTTCACATTCCTACTACCAATATGTGAGGGTTCCAATTTCTCCACATCCTTCCTAACATTTGTCACAGGCTCTCTTTTTAATTATAGTCACCCCAGTAGGTGCAAGATGGCATCTTATTGTAGTTTTGATTTGTATTTCCCTGATAGCTAACAATGTTGAAGTGTATCTTCACATGCACCTGTTTCTAAGTGGAAAGACTTCCAATCTTTTACACTGAGTTTGATGGTGATTTTTTTTAATCATATTGTAGAAGTAATTTATTCCTACTTTACTAAGAGTTTTCATTTATGAAAATAAGAAATGTCACACCTTTTTAATATGTATTTGGATAATATTTGCTTTGTATACTCTTCTTCTATATTATTAATAGTAAGCAATTTCTTAATCTTTAAAGAAGTCTTGGATTATTAGTATATGACTAACTAGGAATTGGTATATCAATGTTTTAATATTCCTTCTATTTATCTGCCATAGTTGTTGCCTTCGTTTATTTTAGTTTGGGTTTTTTTTTCATTTATATTTTAAGAGAGATTGGCATGCATTAGCTTATATGTGCTACTTTTATCAGACGATTTACTTATAGTTATGATTACGTCAATTTATTAAGAAGCTTTCAACATACAAATTATCAACTGAAACAAATATAGGGACTTCATACAAAAACAATTCTTTAATAATGCTTTTAATTTTTTTCTTTCTTTTTTTTTTTGCAGGTTTTGGCCAGGGCCGGGTTTGAACCCACCACCTGTGGTGTATGGGGCTGGCGCCCTACTCCTTTGAGCCACAGGCACGGCCTAATGCTTTCAATTTCTTATATAATTACATATCTGTTCAATGTTTCCATTTCTTATTAAATTTCATTTGGTATCTATTTTCTTACCAACTTATTTTCTTACCGTAGATTTTCGAATTCTTATAATCCTTTGATATTAATCTGTGGATAAATTCCTCCGTCTGTACCCCTTCCCTCATTCCTAACATTGTGAACTATATTTTTATCTCCTTTCGCGTGTGTGTGTGTGTGTGTGTGATTAGATAGGCAAAGTTTTTGTTCCAAGCCAACATGTCTTAGATTTATCAATTTTATGATTTTTCTCTTTCCTAATTTGTAAATTTTTTTGTTAATGAATCTTTTAAACCTGCTTTGCTTGAGTATGTCATGTAGTTTCTGTTTGCTTGTTTCTAAATTCTTAGGTTTAACTGTCAGCTTCTTAATTTTCATTCATTTTGTTTAAGAACAGAAGTTTTCAAATCTAGTCATTTCCCTCTAGATAAATCTTTGGCTGCATCCTGTGACTTGTACTTGTAGAATTCCTCTTCCTCTTACTTTCTAGATAGTCTGTACCTACAGCTTTTATTTCTTCTTTGACCTAAGGATTTTTAAGGAGAATATTTTTCAATTACCACACAGTTGGACTATTTTATTTAAACTTTTGTCATTAAATATTCTATTTTGAACTAGCTACAAGATATTATGAAAGAGAGTTGTGGGAGAATAAAAATAAGAGGCTGTATTATTTTTGGAACATTTCTTTGGGAAACACTAATTTGCAGCTGAAATGTACCCAGCTAAATTAAACAGAAGTTCAAGAGTAACATACCAGTTAACAATATGTAAAAATGGAATATAAAGAACTTTCCTACACTTAGTACCAATGAAACAAAACTTTATGAGGATAATCAGATTGAACATAATACTGTAAGTGGAAATAATGAGTATGGACTATTCTCCCTGCAGAAGCCAAGGAAGCTATATTCCTTAAAATATTTTTAGAAAACCTCAGTGGAATAGAATAAGGTACACAGATGTTGGTAGGTTAGAATACTTAATAGGATTTTTCCATGTCCCTTTTTTTTTTTTTTTTTTTAACTTTGGATGCTGCTTCAGGAAAACTACATTTCAAAATTTGGCAATAGTTCTTACAGGTCCCACGGCTGTCAGAAGCAATTTTGAAGATGTGGGGGTAAAAAAAAAAAAAAAACAGTGAGGGAAACACCAACAGCATGATTTCCCAGTGATGTATAACAACAAAAGAAATGAGTAATAAACATTAAAATCTAGTTTGCTCAGAAATGCCGTGAAGAGGAAGAGCACTGGTGAAGAGACCGCCTTGTGGTTTATACTAAAATAGAACAATCAAAAATCAAAGAAATGTCTGGGCAGCGCCTGTGGCTCAGTGAGTAGGGCTCCGGCCCCATATACTGAGGGTGGCGGGTTCAAACCCAGCCCCAGCCAAACTGTAACCAAAAAATAGCTGGGCGTTGTGGCGGGCGCCTGTAGTCCCAGCTGCTCGGGAGGCTGAGGCAAGAGAATCGCGTAGGCCCAGGAGTTAGAGGTTGCTGTGAGTCCTGTGACGTCATGGCACTCTACCGAGGGCAGTAAAGTAAGACTCTGTCTCTACAAAAAAAATCAAAGAAATGTCAAAGTTTTGGCACCATCTTGAAGTTGTACTGGTTCCAAACCTCTGCCTCACTGTTGAACTGACTTAAGTCTATGTCTTCTATACTTAATAAGCAACATCTAACACAGTAATAAGGCCTTTTTTTTTTTTTTTTTTTTTATTGTTGGGGATTCATTGAGGGTACAATAAGCCAGGTTACACTGATTACAATTGTTAGGTAAAGTCCCTCTTGCAATCATGTCTTGCCCCCATAAAGTGTGACACACACCAAGGGTAATAAGGCCTTTTTTATGGCCGGAGATACAAGACTCAGGAAAACACCTGCTTCTGAAGACAAAATTACTCCAACTCATTTGCAAGTGCCTAGAAGATCATGATAAAGACACGCTAGGTATTCATGCTCTGAAAATGGCATTTTTAATTGATGAAAAATATATTACTCTATGTTTTTGATTCTCGGTGTACATTTTTCACACTTTGATATTTCTGAAAGTGGGATACATTCTTATGCTTAAATGTAAGACGCCATTGTGTCATTTCATTGGCAATGCTTTTTCTTTCTTTGTGCCTCTTACCATGGCTGATGTCTTGGATTTGTTGAAATATGGTAAATTTGCAGTCTTTGGCTTATAAATGAAAGCTGAAGCCACGGAACTGAGAAAAGTCCGACCTAGGGCGAGCAGGTAGAGTGAGAAGAGATCTAAGGAAAATCAAAAGCATAAATGTCTGATAGAAAAGCAGACGAGAGGGCGGCTCCTGTGGCTCAAGGAGTAGGGCGCCGGTCCCATATGCCGGAGGTGGCGGGTTCAAACCCAGCCCCGGCCAAAAAAAAAAAGAAAAGCAGACGAGAAAGGAATGGCCAGAAAGAAGGAAAATCAAGAGATTTTGCTCTCAGGGGCCTGGCAGAGGGACTAAGGTAGAGGGCATGTTTATGTCAAATGCTGCTGAGGGACGGATTAGACGAGAACCATTAGTTGCCATTGGACGTGGGTCCGTGGAAGGCACAGGTGGTCTTAACAGAAGTGCTGGGAGCACTGAGATCAGAAGCATAACAGCGTAGCTTGAGGCACAAACTCACTGACACTGAAAACGCCAAGTCATTTTTCTTTGTGTTTGTGACTGGACAGAAGCCAGAGGCAGGTGTCCTGACCATTCAAACTCTACCCCACAGCAGCAAAAGAACACAGCACGTTAAGAGCTTTCCAGAGGCAATTGGCATGGCAAGAAGACTATTAATGTTACCAACAAGGGTGTCTGCACTTGTGATACACGCGGGAAATCAAATGACTCCATTAGGAGGAATTTATGCAAAATACATGTGAAAGGATTAGACTGAGGAAGGAGATGAGGCTGGCGGGCAACGATCTGTTTATCCTGCCTATGCTGCAGTCTCCCCAGTCCTAACAAGGCTTTCTTCCCCAGCTTTTAGAACTGGCCCTTTAAAAAATTACAGAACTTGTACTTATTTATTTCATGTTTTAAAAATTCAGAAATATAAAAGGAAGAAAAAAAAAATCACCCCCTAGAACCACAATCCAAACACAAAAACTGTTAATCATTTAGTGTATTTAAGATGATATCTATGCCTTAGTTTAAATGTTTTTTAATTAGGTAGTAAAGTGCCAGAGGAAATAGACCCAGGCAGGCAGGGAACATGTCTCATCTGTCTGAAGTCACTCACTTTATCACAGTCCATCCCTTCCTTGGCCCAGATCTTTAAGACACTTGGGTGCATCCCATACTTTCTTGATGGTTTGTGGGAGGGAGCGTAATTGAGTAGACATGTTCACCCAGAGCTGTGTCGTGGAACAGAGGTGCATAAATGGATGGTGAAACAATCTCATAAACTAATACTAATTCAGGAGCAGATGATTATGCCAGAGGTGACCTTAAAAATGCAAACATCCATGGGAGATGGCAGAAATTCTGCGGGAAGCTTTGCACTTCTGAAGGGAAGAGAATGAAGATGTTCAAAATAAGTCTACCAACATCTCATTGATCAGGTTGATCCCAATTGCCATTTGGTTTATGTAAAAATTACCAAAGTGACCACTAATTAAATTAAATTAATTACCACTAATAAACACAATAACAAATATTTCTAGAGTATTGATTCTATGCCACTGTGCTACCACTTTGCAAATCTGATCTCGATTAATCTCCACAATAACCCCAGGAGTTAGATTCACACATTATTCCCATTTCACAGTTCTGTTTGGAGACTTGACAAATTTCCCCCAGTCATGCAGGGAACAGGTGGCAAAGCCCAGCCTGGAGCCAGGGCTGATCTAACACCAAAGCCCACGTTTATCGTTTCACCAGGGCTGTGGGCACTTACGGATGTCTCGACTCTGTTACTGTTATCCAAAATTAATATGTTTAGCAAATAAATTAACGATTGTTTTCATTATTTACATATATAATTAGCATTGGAAACCAGAATGCTGTAAGACAAAACTATACTGTAAAAACCGTATTCAAACATCACTGTCAGAATATTATTCTTTGACATAAACCAAAAGATAAAAAGCTTGGGAATGGGATGTAAAGCCCAAATACTGGCAAGAGAAGCTTGCAGGAGTTTTAGAATAAAAGAGAACACGAAGTATCTAATTCCATTCAACACGATGCCAGTGTGTAGCTCTGTGTTTGGTTCTGAGAAATAAAGGAATAAATAAGATTGAGTCTTTGCTCGTCTTTGAAAATCTTATACATTCAATGGAAAAGACTGCGCCCCTGTTTAATGTCTTTTTTTTTTTGCTTCCCATCCTTCTTCTGGGTTACACTGAGGTGAAAAAGGTTTCATCACCTTTTCCCAGCCAAGGCCAAAAGGCTTGGGTGAAAACTTGGGGCCCTTCCACGCGACCGCCAGGTCGGAAGCAGGCCTCCAGCTGCAGAACATGGGTCTTCTTGATCCCTCCCTTGATGCCCGGCAGTCAGAAAGACGTTGCAAATCACTGAGAGACAGAGCCACTCTTTGACAATTCCCCCTGTGTTCCTTCTTAATTTCAGTCTTAATAGACTCTGGGCCTTTACTTTCTACCCTGCAGGTCAAATATTGGACTGCAGAACAGTCTGGGTCCCAGAATCATCACAGCCTATCTGGGTAAGTGGAGCTGCTCCGCAGGACTACAAGGAATCCAAAGTTCAAGGTAGGGTGACCATTCACTGAGAGAACAGAAAGAAAAGCATTGGCACTGGCCATAGGCTTTTCTTGGGCCAAAGACCAAGTCCTCAATATCGTATCAATTAGGTTGAAGGTCACTTTCAATCATTTGGGGGAAGAAATCCAGAGACTGTGCAACGCAGAGACATCAAAATGCCTGCAGCAGCCAAAACCTATGACAAGTTTATGTTCTAATCTAAGAAAAGCAGCTAGATAAATAGTTTGTTGTGCTAAATTTGGTATCCTGACATTTTCTAACTCAACCAACATGAAAAGAAAAGTATTTCTCTGCCGGTCAGGAGGTGGCCTGGGTTCTGGTTCTGAAGCTGGACTGTAGGATGCAGACAGTTGGGACACTAGTTCTGGTTCTTGACGTCCATAAAGGACCTAAGGGTCTTTAATGCATCCCTCCGTCCTGGCAGGCTGCAGTTCTGACTCAGTGGCACTTTATGGATTGCCTAGAAGCCACTAAACAGCACAGTAATGATTCAGAATTAAATTCCCTGGGAGGGAAGCCACTCAGTAACAGGGTTGGCCAACAACTCCTGTGATTTACTGAGGAAGGAAAGGACCAGCCTCGGCAGCAATGATGTCGCAATAGTCTCTGCAGCTGGTCCAGAGGCTGTACTGCTATCCAGTGTTCTCGTCCCAAAAGAAAGCCCAGAGCATCCTGAGCTCACCAGCCACCAGCCTAGGGGAGGAAGCTGCCCCACCGCACGGCCTCTTTTTTACTCTCTAGACTCCCTTCCCCATGTTGAACTCTTCTCCTTTCTTTGTCTTTTGGAGATTTAGGGAATGACTGGCCAGGAATTCTGGAGCTCTTAATAAGGCTTCCTGAGTTATTTCTACCTCTCATAATTAAGTAACATTTGGTTTTAAGTCCAAATTAACAAAGTATCTTACTGTGATATTAAACATAAAGCCTTTTGTTGACTTTTTAAAATAAATTACATCAGATGGAATCTCTTTTTAGGTATTATATTTCATCTTAATGCCATAAAATTTTGAAAGAAAACATTACTTAAAGGCTCAGTACCTGTAGCTCAGCGGCTAGGGTACTAGCCACATAACACTGGAGCTTGTGGGTTCAAATTCAGCCTGGCCCTGCCAAACAACGATGACAACTACAACCAAAAAATAGCTGGGCATTGTGGTGGGTGCCTGTAGGACTCAGTACAGGTAGGCTCAGTACCTGTAACTCGGCAGCTAGGGTGCCAGCCACATACACCAGAACTGGTGGGTTCAAATTCAGCCTGGCCTTGCCAAACAATGATGACAACTACAACCAAAAAATAGCTGGGCATTGTGGCGGATGCCTGTAGTCCCACCTACTCGGGAGGCTGAGGCAAGAGACTCACTTAAGCCCAAGAGTTTGAGGTTGCTGTAAGCTGTGATGCCACGGCATTCTACCCAGGGCGACAGCTTGAAACTCTGTCTCAAAAAAAAAAAAAAAAAAAAAAAAAAAAAAAAAAATATATATATATATATGTTTTTATCAAAATGTCAACCTAATTTCTAAAACAATAATATTTTAAAACGATCTATTTAGCCCGCAAGCCAGTGCTATATAATTTTTTTTTTATTTTGCAATCTTTAGAACAGATATCAAGGCCATCTGACTCACAGACCAATGTGAGTTGCACCTCTTAGCACCTCCCCCTGAAATGTTTGGGTGTTAAGGACAATGGTGGAGAAACAAAACTTGAGACCATTAGAGCAGTGAGAAGCTAAAGGAGTGGACACAGTCCATCTATTCTAAATGTCCTCCAGCCGTGCACAGAACATGTCATACATGAGCCACGTGCAGATGTGAACACAGAGATACGCATTGATGTCGCACTTTACACTACACCGGGGTCAGGACAGTGCTAGAACACCACGCAGTAAGCAGCATGGTGATTAGGAAAGAGTGGTGAGCGCCCAGGTCAGTGGCACCCACAGTGCCAGTGGGCCAGCTGCAAGGAGGCAGGACATGAGAGCAGCCGCTGTGGCTCTGAGACCCGGGACCAGGATCCTGAGCCTGGCAGGGCTCAGGTAAGGGACATCCCTGCTGGACGCAGTGGCAGCTCCCAGGGAGGGGGCCACAGTCTGGCTGGGTGGACGCTCCTAGGTGTGGAGTCGGTTTTACCTGTAAGCAACGGCCATTCCCCCATTCCCCACCTTCCCAACTGCTCATGTGAAATCAGAACCATCCAGGATTCATTTTCCAGAAAAGTTGATGGTAAGAAAGGTGTAGAATTGTGGCAGACTCCCTTTAAGTTTTCCCAGGAGCAAAGGGAGCAAAGAGAGAAAGGTAATAAGAACAGCAGCCGCAATACTTTTACCATTTAGCAAGCACTTCCTGAGGATCAGATACTGTGGTTGGTGTTGTCTATGCACTTTCCTAAGCTCAGCTGAGAGAGACAGACACACAGATACTCCATCTCACAGAAGATAAAACAGAAGCGGACGAAGAGGCAATCAACTGAGTCAGGCTAGGTCTACAGTGACAAGGAGGCAGAGCCAGATTAAAACCCCAAGGGTCCACTTCCGTAGACCTCTCCCATACCTTCCCTCTTCTATTAGGCCTAATATTACAAATTAAGGAAGCATCATTGCTCAGAAGTCCGTCCTCTGGACTAAAGTTTCCCATCTCAAGTTTCAATTATAGAACGAGACTTCAAGTTAAAAGCTCTGGCGAATGCTAAAGGATGGGGAATTTGATACAAAGCGCCTTGGATGGGCATCTTTACCCTGCCTGCTTGCTGCATCTTGTCTGGAGATGGTATATCCAGACTATTTTGTTATGCTGGTTGTACAGAACGCCATTAAAAATGAATAAAGATCATGGGGGCAAGACATGATTGCAAGAGGGACTTTACCTAACAATTGCAATCAGTGTAACCTGGCTTATTGTACCCTCAATGAATCCCCAACAATAAAAAAAAAAAAATGAATAAAGATCTTGGAATTACACATTAGAAAGATTTTTATTGTATTGGCTTCCAAAGTGGATAATCTATTTATTTCCTGATACACTAGAAAATTTAGTCCTTCCTCCACATGTGAAATAGGGTATTCAATAATTCAATATATATATGTACATATATATACTTCTACAGATTTCTGAGCCACCTACAAATATCCAAATAATTCCTATCTATAAAGTTATACACTACCTATAAAAAATACAGGCTTTGAGAAATTTGCACTTAAAAGAAGAAAATGAATCAATCAAACTTCCTATAGACAAGGATTCTTCTATCCCACTTAGATCAAGTGGTGATTCTGGATAGCCTTGGTGATTCTGGATAGCCTTGAATACCTCTCAACAGGCAGGTTGTTCAGCTCCATCTACCTATGTAATTGTTAAAACAGTAGATTTCACTGATATTTAACTAAATTTTACAATTCTCTTGGGAGATGTAATGAAGCTAAAATAGTGATACAGAGCCATGGCTACTTAAGAGATAAGTAGCTGGAAATTCTTGGAAAAGGCAGAGAAAAGAAAAAGGAGCCCATTTTTGTTCAGGAGAAACTACAGACGTTATGCTAGCAGCCAGCTGTCATAAATAAAACGTCAGGGCCTTGAGAGTTTTGCACTGGGCCCATATAATTTATTTTGGTAGGATGACCCTGGATGTGTAGGCTTAAAAGAACATGCACTGTTGAACAAGGGGACAGCCTCAGGATTTATTTCAACACCACCTTAAAATAACCTCAACCAAAAATACCATTTTCAACAAGTGCAAATAAGAGAAAAAGGAGAAAGATGTTAAAAGGAATATAAATTAAGAGCAGATGCTGGGTCCATTGCAACTCAAACAATAAATGTCAGCCTATTAAAGACAGTTGGGTTACAAATAATAAAGTCATTTAAAAAAAACTAAGTAGGATTGGGAGACCAAGATCTGGCTTTGAAGCAATACCAGAAGTCCAAGGCTTATTTGATGATGAGGATTTTCCTCCAAAAATATCTGTGAAATTCTGAAATGATTCTGAATTTGACATATTTTCAACAAATGCAGTACCAGCAAAGGATGAAACCATCTACTTATATAGCTCCTTGGGAATTACAGGAAAACATTTTTCCAAGGCCAAGTTGTGCCAAATGGAACTTATTGCTGGTCCAAAGAGAGAAAACATCCCAGGCAGAGACAGAACCAAGTTTCATGCTACCCCCTCCCCCTTCCCACCAACCACCCCTGGCAAGTTATTGGTGCCAGAGGATGAAGAGTACAGTCTGTCCATCCTGGGCAAGGCCAGCTTCCAGCTCATTCACAGACTCCCATGCCTCACCCCAGGGCTCCGAAGCCTCCAAGGACAGACTGCATCTTTGGCAACAGGTTTTTCTCTTTTTCTGCTTACAGTACAGCCCTCCAGAGTCCACTATCCCCATTCTGGGAAACGAGGCTAAAGCAGAATAGAATGCCTTGCAGAACAATGATGTGGCCCAATAAGCCCCACACCACTGCCTGTCACGATGTGCTCTGAGGTTACCAAAAACAGTGAAGACACCCCTTACCCAGCACGGCTTGGTCCCCTCCAGCCTGACACCCAAAATCCACCTCTTCAAGACTGTCTTTCCTCAACTACCCCAGTCCACTGTGATCATTTGCTATCCTCTGAATTGCTATGACAGCTCTGGTCTTTGCTAGTTTTCCTCTTATCTTTCACTGCCCTATTACACGCTATTTATACTCTACCATTCTAATTGTTTTTTTTTTTTTTTTTTGTAGAGTCTCACTGTACCACCCTCGGGTAGAGTGCCATGGCGTCACACGGCTCACAGCAACCTCTAACTCTTGGGCTTACGTGATTCTCTTGCCTCAGCCTCCCGAGCAGCTGGGACTACAGGCGCCCGCCACAACACCCGGCTATTTTTTTGTTGCAGTGTGGCCGGGGCTGGGTTTGAACCCGCCACCCTCAGCATATGGGGCCGGCGCCCTACTCACTGAGCCACAGGTGCCGCCCACCATTCTAATTGTTAACCAAAAACATATATTGTCCAGGAAAGCACTAGCTATTCACCTTCCAATATTCTCTGCAGTGCAGCGCATAATGCAGGCACAATTACACTAGAACTATGGGCAGAGCCCTTGGCTTTGAAACAAACAGACCATCGCAAGGATTTCAAGTATCAGACCATCCTTGACAGCAGGATCCTTAAGGAAAGGCACCACTTTTTTCATCTTTGTATCTTAACTCATCTTTGTAGCCTCAAACCTTGCACACGTGCTAAATATTTGTTCAATGAATGAAAATTAACAATACTATGTTAAATTGATGTCTGTGCAGGCTTACAGGTAGGATCAGGTGTGATTAATGAGGAATGGCTTATTATTGGATTTGAATTTTCGGATAAGAAAGTCAGGAATATTCGATTGAGGAAGATGCGGCAAGTACAGAAAACAGAGACGAAAACCGTAAAGCAGAACTTCATGTGCGAACGTGAAAACTAGAAGTAAAATGGAGAGAAAACTGAGGATAAGAAGACTGCCGAAAGGCAGCGGAGCCTGGACACAAAGTCACAGTGAACCATTTCATTTACTCATTCATTCAACAAAAACTCTAGTGCACCTCTAGTCTGTACCAGACAGAGCGCTCTGGACACTGGGGACCCATGAGGAGGCAAAACAGAGTCCCTGCTCCCATGGATTGCATTCTGCTTGGGAATGGGAAATAAACAAATAAGCAAGTGTGGGGGAGGGCACAAAAGCATTCCAGAAGATTCCCATGGAGGAAGTCAAAGCAGGATAAGAAGGTGGGTGAGAAGGGCAAGAAAGTCTTCTCTAGTGAAATGACTAGTTATTTCAGCAGAGAACCAAGAGAGCCAGCCCTGGGGGTGTCCAGGGAAAGAACATTCCAGGCAGAACGAACAAAAAGGCCATGATTAGGGGCAGCTCAGAAATGCTTAAGGGTTTACAAGGAGGTGATGATGTCTTGGACCAGAGTCTGTGAGGGCACGGGAGTAGGCAATGAGGGGCCGCAGGTACCTGGGAGAACCTTGTAGAGCTTTCCAGAACAAAGCTACGGTGACTCTGGCTTTCACCCTGAATGAGGCAGGAAGCAACTGGAAGCTTTACAGAGGAAGGACAGCAGATCTGGGAAATCAATCTTCTACAAATGGGAAACTTTCTGAGGTCCTAGCTGACAGTGATTACTCATACATACGTTGTTTTAAAGAATTGCAGTATTACTTTCATTTAATTATTTACCACAATGTAAGTTCCATGAAACCAGGGCCCCTGTCTGTCCTGTTCACCACTGGACACAGAAGGAGCCCTCAAGGAACATTTGTATGTACAAGTGAATAAATAAATGCACAAAAAGTGTCTTTGAATGGATCCACTTAGTTCAAAAGGCAGAATCCCTTTGTTAAACCACCACTACTCAAACTGGCTTAACAGTTAGTTCACTGCAATTTGTACAGTTCAACTGCACCTTGAGTGCTCTAAATAGCGCTTGCTCTGAGCCACTTGCCCTAAGAAAAACAACTTCTTTCGCAGCTTGGCAATAAATGTATTTATCTGGGAATCTGTGATAAGCAGTGTTTTAATACACGAAAAAGAGGAGAAAAGTAAACATATGATTTTTATAAAGTTGTCATAGCCTGTCACAAAATTTTAAGTGGAAGTTATTTTTAAACTATTTTAAATGGCTGTGGGAGGAAGGGTTTGGTTTATGTCCTGGGAAGTACTTCAGTACTTTTACTCCCAAAGGCTTCAACTAGCTGTCCACCAGGGGAAAGGGCACTAGAAAAAATAGTTTAGACTGTTCCTGGCCTAAGAAATATGGTACAAAATGAGCTGCTTGGACTCCTTCTGAGTGCAATGTAAGAGCCCCAAACTGAACCATCTCACAAAGTCACGGAATCTTGGGTGTGTGGTCAAGAGGTTTAATTTCATGCATATTTTACAGCTTGTTCTGTTCTGAATGGAAAAACCAATAAAAATAAGCTTTAAATAAGGATGAGAAAATATATGCACATGTGTTCTATGAAAATAAGACAGTTTTGCCTGCAGGGATAGGGGACAGAAGAAATAGCCAAACCTAATCAGTTACCAACTAACTGAGTTTGATGGGGAAAGGCTGAAATTTACTATTAAGTAATGGCTACAGTGGCTGTACAAGGAGGCTACAGTGTCCTGTCTCCATCACTCCTTATAAGCACGCAAATGTTTCCAGATGCCTTAATTGCATCTTTTCATTATAAAGAGTTTTCATGGTGCCATAAATGTTACCATCTTACCTTCCTCCAGTTAAAAGTCCAAGTGTGTTTTCAAATTTCTGCTCCATATATCCACTCCAAAAAGGCTCCCTGTGGAAACTGGGGGTGATGTCATGGAGGCTCAGCCTCACAGGCCACCACAGAGCAATTTTCCTGGAGCAAAACTTGACATGTTTCTTAAAATCCAAGCATCTGATGAGATTAATGTTTTTTAAGCTTCACTTTTTTAAAAAAAATTTTATTATTAAAGGTACATAAACCTTGTATATTCAAAGGATACCAAAAAATATATACATTTTGAGATTAATGTTTTTATTAAAGAAAAATATGCTTCCAAGTTTGGGTATTGAACTAGAATTGGATGACAGGCCAACTCTCTCTGCAGAGTGCCTCCACAGGAAAAAAATATTTAAACACATCACGCAGTGGGGAGCTAAAAAAAGTAAATCAAATGAAATGTTTGGATTAAGAAAAATTCTTTTTATTCTCAAATTTCACGGAAGTTCTTTCAGCATATAAACCTGTGGTCACTTTCTTTTGCAATGATGATGATAAAAATAATGTAACAGCTACAATTTACTACATGGTACATTATTAAGTGCTTGAAATATTACTCTCTGATGAGTCTTTAACAGCTTATATGTGAGGGAACCAAGACTTTGTGAGACCTCAAGTAACTCGTGCAAGGTCAGATACCCAGCTGTAGTAACAACCGTGAGTGCGGTGGAAGTGGTCTCCGCTAAAAAGAGACACAGAACTCAAAAGAACAGAAGTGAGAGTCCACAAAGAAATCCACGAATCCAGGGCAAAATGATTTTCAATGAAGAAAGAAAAGACTTTTCAGTAAATGATGCTGGGACACCTGGAATTCCACATGAATTTGGGCCTCTACCTCATACCATATACAAAAATTAACTTAAAATGGATCAAAGAGCAAATTAAAACCACCCTGAGGTGTCACCTAAGCCCAGGGAGAATGGCCCACATCACAAAGTCTCAAAGCTGCAGATGCTGGCACGGATGTAGAGAGAAGGGAACACTTTTACACTGCTGGTGGGACTGCAAACTAATACAACCTTTTTGGAAGGAAGTATGGAGGATCCTCAAAGAACTCAAATTTGACCTCCCATTTGATCCTGCAATCCCATTACTAGGCATCTACCCCAAAGGAAAAAGATCCTTTTATCATAAGGACATTTGCACTAGTCTGTTTATCAATTTACAATCTCCAAAATGTGGAAACAGCCTAAATGCCCAACAACCCAGGAATGGATTAACAAGCTGTGGTATATGTACACCATGGAATACTATTCAGCCAGTAAAAAGATGGAGACGTTACATCTTTTCTATTAACCTGAATGGAGGTGGAACACATTTTTCTTAGTAAAGCATCACAAGAATGGAGAACAAGAATCCAATGTACTGAATTCTAATAGGAAGGCAGGAGATGAGCTGATTAATACAAGGGGGGAGTAGGGGAATCAGCAAGTGGGGAGAGGGGACGAGGGGCCAGATGGGGGTGTCACAGTGTATGACACACCTTTTGGGGGTGAGACACAATTATAAGAGGGACTTTAACAAATGCCATCAGTGTAACCTAATTCTTTGTATTCTCAATGAAAAATATAAATGAATACAACCTAATTCTCAATCCCAAACAATTAAAAAAAGGAAAAAAATGGATCAAAGACCTAAACAGTATAAATCTTTGTGACCTGGGATTAGGCAAAGGTTTCTTAGAACATGGCACTTCAAGTACAGACAACCAAAGAAAAACAGATAAATGAGACTTCGTCAACATTAAAACTCATGCTTTAGGGGCGGCACCTGTGGCTCAAAGGAGTAGGGTGCCAGCCCCATATACTGGAGGTGGTGGGTTCAAACCCAGCCCGGGCCAAGAACTGCAAAACAAAACAAAACAACAACAACAACAACAAAAAAATTCATATGTCAAAGACAATAATAAGAAAGTGAAAAGACACCTGACAGAAGAAAAAAGAATATTTGAAAGTTATATATCTGATATCTGACAAGGATCTAGTATCCAGAATCTATAAAGAACACTTACAACTCAACGATAAAAAGATAACACAATTAAAAAACAAGCAAAGGATTTAAATAAATGTTTTGCGAAAGAAGATATATTTACAAATAGCTAATAAGCATATGAAAAGAAGCTCAACATAGGGGGGTGGGGCCTTGGTGTGTGTCACACTTTATGGGGGCAAGACATGATTGCAAGAGGGACTTTACCTAACAATTGCAATCAGTGTAACCTGGCTTATTGTACCCTCAATGAATCCTCAACAATAAAAAAAAAAAAAAAGAAAAAAGAAAAGAAGCTCAACGTAATTAGCCATCAAGGAAATGCCTGTCAAACCACAAGGAGATATCACTTCCCATCCCTTAGGATAGCTATAATCAAAAAGACAGATAACATCCAATGTTGGTGAGGATATGGAGGTACCTGAACCCTCTTAAGTCACTGATGGGGAATATAAAATGGTGCTTCTTTGGAAAACTGTTAGTTTCTCAAAGCTTAAGCACATGCTTAGAATATGAGATACTAATTCTATTCCTGAGTATACACCTGAGAAAAGTGAAAGACATGTTCGTACCAAAAAAAAGGTGTACATAAATGTTCATAGAAGTACCGTACATAATAAACCCAAAATGGAAACAATCCAAATATCAATCAACTGATGAATGCACAAACAAGTGTGGGCCTATCCATCAGCTGGAATATTAGTCAATAATAAAAATAAATGAAGTCCCATACATGTTACAACACAGATGAACCTCTAACTGAAAGACGTCAGTCACAAGGGACACACATTTTATGGTTTCATTTATATAAAATGCTCAGAACAGGCAAATAGGTACAGACAGAGAGTAGATTAGCGGTTGTCCAGGGTGGGAAAGAGAGAAGGTGGGAATGACTGCTTATAAATACTAGGTTTCTTTTCGGAACAGTGAAAATGTTCTGAAATAAGAAAGATGAAGGTGGGCGGCGCCTGTGGCTCAGTCTGTAAGGAGCCGGCCCCATATACCGAGGGTGGCGGGTTCAAACCCGGCCCCGGCCAAACTGCAACCAAAAAATAGCCAGGCGTTGTGGCGGGCGCCTGTAGTCCCAGCTACTCGGGAGGCTGAGGCAGGAGAATCGCGTAAGCCCAGGAGTTGGAGGTTACTGTGAGCTGTGTGAGGCCATGGTACTCTACCGAGGGCCTTAAAGTGAGACTCTGTCTCTACAAAAAAAAGAAAGATGAAGGTGATGGTTACACAATACTGTGAATACACTAAAAAGCACCGAACTGTATATTTTTAAGGATGAATCTTATGATCTATGAATTATATCTCATGTTTTAAAATTATGTCAAGAGCGCCGGGCGCGGTGGCTCACGCCTGTAATCCCAGCACTGTGGGAGGCTGAGGAGAGAGAATTGCTTGAGCTCAGGAGTTCGTGACTCGCCTGAGCGACAGTGAGACCCCGACTCGTGAAAAAAATGGAAAAACCCAGCCGGGAGCCGCGGCCAGCGCCTGTAATCCCAGCGGCTTCAGAAGGCTGAGGCAGCGGGGTGCCCGCAGCCCGAGTCTGAGGTTGCCGTGAGCTACCACGCCCACTGCACTCTGCTCAGGGGCATAGGGTGGGACCCTGTCTCAACAACAACAACAAAAGAAGTAAAGAAATAAAAAATAAGCAACGAAATAAAATAAAAAAGCCAAAAATAAAATAAAATAAAATTATGTCAAGAGCAGAAAATAACATATTTAATGAGTTAATGAGCACATAGCAGAGTAAGAATTGAATCTAAGAATCTGACTTGGAGCCACACTGCCTCCCACTATCATGCTAATGGCTGACGGACATGTGCCAAATTAAGTATAGCCGGGATTCATTCATTCAACAAACTCATTTACTCAATAAAGACTTTTTGAGCACTGGTTATGTGCCAGGCAAAGTACATTTTCAAGTGTATAATTCAGTGGCATTAAGGTCATTTGCAGTGTTGTGTAATCATCAACACTATTTCTAAAACTTTTTAATCTGAAAAATCTGAAATTACAGAGTTTAGGGCAGGCAGATAAGATTCATTTATTCATTCTTTTCATTCCACAAGCCTTTGAGAACCTTTTCTGGATCAGGCTCTGTGTTAAGGGCTGGGAGCATCCAGAAACTCACAGTCTAAAGGGTGACAGTTGTGAGTATGTCCTTGTAGGACAGAGATATGTGCAGGTTACCGTGGATGGAGAGGGAAGAATGGATCGGCTGTGCCACGAAAGACTTAGAAGGGCGGCCTTCACATGGAAGGAGTCAAGAAAAGACCAGGAACGTTTGCAACACCTCTCAGGTAGATACGAGGCTGGACAATTAAGTTCATGACCTCATCCTAGTAAAAGTGCTACAAACCTCATTGCTGAACATCACTGTGGTCACCTTTGCAGCATTTCCCTCAGGAAGCTGCGCACTGATGCCAGTGCCTAGCCCACCCTTCAAAGTAATTTTGGAACTCGTTTTCTGGAATGACCATCGGAGCTGTCTGCATACACTTAAGTTCAGGAACTTGCCACCATGTGTTTACACTGGCAGCACTGTAGAAACAACCGGCTACCTAACCGGTTTCCTAACTTTGCTGTATCAGCGTCTCACAGCTGTGTCCGTGTCAACGTCTGGTGGTGTCCTGCCGAGTGGCACTCATGACTGTTGTTGCTGTTTTTGTGTGCCAAATCATGACAGCCCTGATGGTCCTTCCAGAAAAAAAGAGTCCCAAAATTGCTCTGAAGGGTGGAATAGGTGCCTGTGCCAATGCACGGCTTTCTGAGGGAAGTACTTCGAAGGCAACTGTGGTGATATTCAGCAGTGAGGGATGTAGCACTTTTTCTAGGATGAGTTGACAAACTCAACTGTCTGACCTCATCTACCCCAAAAGGATTAAAAACAGGGGCACAAACAGATATCTTTAAACCAAATGGTGGAGACAACCTAAGTGTCTACAACAGATGAATAGAGATGAACAAACTGTGGTATAGACCTACAATGAACATCATCAGCTACATGAAAGGAGTGAAGTCCTGGTGCATGCTGCAAATGGATGAACCCTGCAGACTTTACACTAAGTGGCATAAGCCAGATGAGAAAGGACAGATAATGTATGTTTGTTCCCACTTACATGCAGGTGCATCTAGAATGGGCAAATTCTTAGAAAGTAGAATAAAGGTTACCAGGGTCTAGGGGTAGGGGAAAATAGAAACTGCTTAATAGTTACACACGTAGGGTTTCTGTTTTGGGTGACTCCTTCCACATGAAGGCCGCCCTTCTAAGTCCTTTATGACAGAGCCGATCACTCTCCCTTCTCTGTCCATCACATTTTGCACATATCTCTTTCATACAAAGACATACTCACAGCAGCCTCACTTTAGACCAGTGGTTCTCAACCTTCCTAATGCCATGAACCCTTAATACAGTTAAAAGAGGTTGAGAACCGCTGATTTAGAATGTGAGTTTTTGGATGCTCCCAGCCCTTAACACTGAGCCTGATACAGGCAAGGTTCTCAAAAAGCTTGTGGAATAGAAAGAATGAATGAACGAAGCTGATCCACCCAACCTCCAAAATTTCAGATTTTTTCCACCTGAGGGCCTAAATGTTTATCCTAAATGTTAACGGCCCTCTGCAAATGAATGACACATCCTCCATTTCCCCCCAGTTTCCTTCCATTTCCAGATAGAAGGGGGTTTCTGATGTGAAGTACTACGCTGCTTAGAGGGGTATCTATAAAAACCAATTTTAAGAATAAGAACATTACTCGCTGTTCAGGTTTACACATGATTTTGTACTGGGTGAGTTTGAATATAGACCAGAAAAGGCCTTTACTCCCCAAAATTAATATTCTAAAAGAAAATGAGATCCAGGGCCGTGTAGCCCTGCAGTTCTTGCTGCAGACAGTCACATCGGCTACCCTTCACAGAGGGTCTCCTTCATCACAGAAGATCAAAGAACGCCCTTGGCAAGGGCAGAGGGAGTCCATGAGTTAAATCCATCATTCCGGAATAAATTATTTAGTACCACTTAAACTCTGAAAGCTTTGAGCCACCTATCTTGCGGTTTATGGCACTATCTTCTAAGTTTACAATTTCCCGATTGTGAAGTAACAATTTAATTCCACAGTGCAAAATCAATACAATTTATATTTACTGTTGGAACTGACATTCTGCAGTAAATGAACAGACTCTTTTTTCCACCGACATGAGATAATTTTAAAGCTGTTTTTACAAAGAGGGACTCAGGAACCTTTCCAAAATTTAGGAATGAATTCTTTATGCTGGACATAAAGCAGCTGCTCTCCTCCCCCTCGCCCCTGCAGCCCCCTCAGGTCTGGCCACTCTGACCTAGCTTTAATCTGATTCTGTCAGGGGCCTGGACTTTGAATAGGAGATCATCTTGGAAATGCAAGGAATTGTGTGGCAGTAGCAAGAGATAGCCAATAAAATTTTAAAATACGTTCTTTCACTAGCTATTAGGGCTTTTTTCAGACAGGAATGTCGCTCATTTTCATTCTATATTATATTATCAGTACAACTATGAGTAACAAGGTTTGGTACAGCGGTCAACGTTTCCAATGTTATTTCACGGGAATGATCAGGGACCCGTTGCTTTGGGGGAGTGGGTGTTGTTTAAAACACACCGGTGCATAACGAATCTATAAGCTACATCCTTTTCCCCAAAGATCCCCAAAGAATGAAGCTGACTAGAAAAGGCAAGAACACACCTTCATTTAACCCACGGTGAACATCGACCCTGAGCTCTGGGGACCGTCCGCGCGGCTGCCGGCCTGAGCCTGGGTAAGAGGAAGGCCCGGTGCAGGGGACCCGACCCCCAGATTTAAGGAGCTTCCAAGCGCATTCAACACAACTGCAGGGAGGTGGTTTTCCTTGCACCTGTCACTGGAAGGCCGCTTCCCTTTCAGCGGCTGCAAGAGGCCAACAGCTAAAAGAAAAAGCCTATTGCCAGCCCGGTAGGCAGCCAGACTCCAGCAGACAGCTGGGGTTCCTGCAGTCCCTCCATGTCCACTAGCACCCCCAAAGGTAAGTGCTTAGAACGGGCGGCAGCGAAGGGAGGCCTGTGAGGCAGCACAAGAAAGGCCACCTCCCAGCGACCGGGAGATGCTCAGCGGTCGCTGCCTGCGTCTCCCTGGCTCGCGGTCCAGGCTCCGCCAGCAACCGGCCGGGTAGCCCCACCTCCCGGGGGTCAGCATCCCTCCTCCTCCTCCTCCGACTCCTCTCCCTCCTCCGCCCGCGCTCAGGCCACCAACCTTGGGCGTGCGGATGTGCTCCATGGCGGGCCCGCGTCTGCAGGGCCAGGGCGGGCGCAGCCTCACGCACCTGCGCGTCTGCGGCGCGGCGGGAGGGGCGCGGAGGGGGCTTCGCACCGCTGGGCGGGCGGGGGCGGCCGCGGGTCTTGGCTCCGCCCCCAGGTGCGGCGGCGAGTCTTGGCTCCGCCCCCAGGTGCGGCCGGGCCGGGGGCTCCCGCGCGGCCCTAGAGCGCGCGGTCTCGCCTCCTCCCACCTGCGCGGCCCGCAGCCGCCCTCCAGTCTCTGTGTGGGGACGCGGGAGCCGGAGCTGCTCGCCTAATTTGGTAAGGCCGCTGTCCCCCAGGACACAATGAGGGCTTTGTGCTAGACGTGGCCTCTGGGAGGAGAGCGGGAACGCGCGGGGCTGCGCGCTGCCCATCGGCCTCCTCCCAGGGCCTGCCAGGATAGGCGGCCGCGTAACCTCTGGACCCCGCGGGGTCCGGCGGGCTCTGTCTGCACATTCCAGCGCAGGCGCGGCCCGCGTGGCATTTAGCAGAAGGGTGGAAATAGGTGTGACAGGAACCGTGTGGGCGCCCTGGAGTGTGCCCTGCTAGGTCAGGCATCTGACATCAACCCGCGACCTCGCTGTGGGAAGAGACGGTTTCCCTGGGCAGAGCGGTGGGGGCAGACCTGCCACCTTCGTTTGGCTGTAACGGAACTGGAAGACAGAGGTACAAAGCATCCGTTATGAGGGGTCGTGTTTCCATTTATAAAAGTAAGAGTGGATGTTGCCATTTGTAGTATTAAGCCGTGGAAAAGCCCAACAGAAGAAACGTCTCACCTTTTACACTTGTACCCCCAAGCGTACGACTCTGCACCATGGCTAAAATTTTCTACAACTGTGCTTAGTTCTTGGAATAGTATCTATTGGATTTTTTCCTAACTCTTACTCATCTTTTTCCTAATTCTTACTCATCTTTTTCCTAACTCTTACTCATCTTACTCATTAACACTGGATTGTTAATTCTTTGATAATAAGACTCTTTTTTAAAATCGCCTTCTATCTAATGACTAGCTGGCAAATTTCAGCCTTCCAAAAAAATGTGGATTAAACCAAGGCAGGTGTTGAAATTATTGTAAAATCCCAGATCCCCTTCACTCATCTGCTACCAATTCGTCCTGGTACCACTGTAAACCGCTATTTGCCTTTACTCAAATTGACCTAGGGTATAATTTCCTCTTTACTAAAAAATACCAGGAAAATTGTCAGGGGCACTCTGGTGCAAGTTCAAACACCGGCCTCACTCTCCTCACTTATAAAATGAGGAAGTCACCTGCCTAGCTGACCTCATGGGTATCCTCTCTCTAAATTCTATCAGTAACAGAATTGTATATCTGTTGGGGGAAACATTCTAAATGGGTAAAAGATCTTATGCCTGGTGAGTAATTTTTGAATGGAGGTACTTCTGACCTGTCACTTATAAGCACAGGTAAAAACAAAACAAAACAAAACAAAACACTAATTGTTAGATGTAGAGAGGTAAGTCTGAACAATCTAGCCTAATGCCAAGAAAAAAAATCACAGATTCATTTTAAAATACACCTTACCTTAATCATAGTTATAAAATCAGCCTTAGTTGAAAATGAATCAAGAATTATACTCAGATGATTAGGATACACTACATGAAACATGTTAGAAATCACGTACTAGGTAAAGAAATTTCTGTAAACATTTTCGTTTGATCCAACAATCCTTTGAGAAATCTTTCTCAACTTGTCTTCCAGCCCCCATCACAATTGAGTAAGTTGTTAGCTCACAAACTGTGTTGATTCCTAGTAGCCACGCTGAGCATTCTGGTACTTAAGTTGACATATGCCCCCAGCCCCAAGCTTCACTGCTGTCCACAACACAACCCAGCAGGGCAAACGAGACTGAAAAAAGCAACGAGAATTGGAGGCCATAAGATGAGGGAATCAGGAGTAAATGACTAACTGTATTCATCCCAATATAGTCAGAGGGAAAAAGCAAAACCAGCCATTTATTTGCTCAAGAAATATTGCTGTTATTTGACTGTTGGTTGTATTCAGGGTATCAGGCAGATGCTGGGAAATTGAAGGGAAGCCCCGATGAGAAGGATACTCATATTCTCTAATTGCAGTGTGACCGACAGCAAGGACATGAAAGGCTGACCAAGTAAGGCCGTGACAGAGCATATGGAAATGCCAAAGGGACCCTCAAGAGGGACAATCTACTGCCTACATTTTCCCTAATACTTGGAGAAAAATCAATGGATAGACTCAGGATCATACACTCAGTTCTTCACGTTTGATATCTGGTGTCTGGAATGAACCACAGGCTATTCGGATGTATATTGCCTTCGGAGCCTTTGCAGAGCAGAAACTCTCCATCTGACTCCAGGCCAAGAAGTAAGAAAGAGAGTAAAAAAAGTTTTTTTCTCCAACTCTGCATAATTTGCAGATGGATCCATACCCAGATTTGTGCTAACCCAGCCTATGTCCGACGAAACGGAATATGATTATTTTTCTCTAATATTTATGACTCTTGGATGAAAAATAAGTGTGTTTCAACAAACCTCTTTTCACCTTCAAGCAGATGTGAGACAAGAGAGTTCAGAACTAGTTACTGCACGTTCATCAAACTCCTGCTTCCCTTGCCAGGGCACACTGTGGTTGTCCTCATTTTATCACCCGTCTCATGTTTCAGTGATTTCTTATTACCTTTGTGAAATGGTAGATATTACTGTGCATACCAATATTTAAATCTCCTGTCCTTCCTAGGTACACAGAAGAGTTCACTTCTCAACTTCCCTGCTGTTGAATGCAGCCATGTGACTCATTCAGGCCAATGGACTGTGGAAGTGAGTTGTGCAACTTCAGGGCCAAACTTTGTAAAGCTCCTTTCAAAGGCCTTTCAGCTCTTTTCCTGTCTTGAGGGTTCGGAAGTAGCATGTTGAGAATAAAGAGAAAATAGAAATAATGAATTTGCTTTCAGTATATGAAAATAATAATGATGATGAATTTTCTCTGATTTTCTGGCCCCAAACTATTCAATATTAGATTGAAATGAGATAAGAGAAAAACAAATTATATCCTTGAGTCATTATTAGAAGAGCCACTCTGAAGAGCTATAGCAGATTCTTTTTTAAGTGAAAAGAATACACACTTGTTGTGGAAGTCACTAAGCTTTCAAGGTTAATTCATTATTCTAGCCTCGCCTGTACTATACTGACTTTACAGAGAAGGCAATTTGAGAGAGAGTCAAATGATACAGTCTCTACTTTGTGTGTTTCTGATTTTTTTTTTTTTTTGAAAAGGAACTTGCTAACGTCTTTAAAGAGCTCTAAGGACAGTTATATCTAAGACCTAAATTACTTGATTTTATATTACCAAATGTCTTCTAGAGAACCTCTTCTTAAGAACTTTTTATCACGTAGATATATTCCAGTTGCCAATTAATACTGCTAAAGGAATTTTTTAAATAAAAACTTGATATTCACTGGGAACTTTCCCAAAATCCTTTAGTGGCCTGAGATTTGGATACTTATCAAAAACACTTGTAAGACTTTTTCCGGAATTCTTACATTTCTCCTGAGGCAACTAAAACTTCTGATTTGGCAGGGAAGCTGACAAGTGTTTCCTCAGAGGTGGGATTGCTAATGATTACAAATTCGGTAAAATCCTATTCAGCAGGATTAAATCCAAGTGGTCCATGTTATGTAGGGGGGATACATCTCTGAACAAGGCCAGCCTCAGCCAGAATTGCATTTGCTACTGAAGATGATGTGGTCGGAACTGCATTCAGCGTTCTGCCTTGTTAAGATACATAATAAATGACATCTTCTCCTTTAGGATTTTTATGAACGTGATGGCAAAGTATTAATGTCATCTGTGGCCTTGCTCTAAGTCAAAAATATAAACAAGACCAGGGGATGGCAGATAGATCTCCCCTCTTCCAAAAGGAGACTCTAGGAAAGCATGAAAAAGAATACTTATTCTGAACAGGCAAGTTTTTAAAATAACCTCCTTCTAAAACTATAATGCTACTAGAATAAAACTTGGGGGAAGCTTGCCATGACATGGGTCTGGGCAAAGATTTTTTTGAATGAACTCAAAAACACAGGCAACACAAGCAAAAATAGACAAGTGGAATAACAAACTAAAAAGCTTCTGCACAGTAAAGGAAACAATCAATTGTGTGAAGAGACAGCCTGGGGAACAGGAGAAAATAGTTGCCAACTATGCATCGGATAAGAGGTTCATATCCAGAATAGACAAGTCAAACAAGTCAATAGTAACAATACAAATAATTTGATTTTAAAGTAGACAAAAGACCTGAATAGAGATTTCTCAGAAGACAACACACAAATTGCCAACAGGTATATGCAAAGAGGCTCAAGATCACTAATCCTCGGGGAGAGCCATCGCCTCACCTCTGTTATAATGGATGTCATCAAAAAGACAAAAATCAACAATCCTGGCAAGAATGTGGAGAAAGGGGAATGTTATACAGGGTTGGGGGAATGTAAATGAACCTAGAGGTTCCTTAAAGACACTAAAAATAGAATCACCATATGATCCAGCAATCCCATGACTGGGTGTTTTTCCAAAAGAAATGAAATAAGTATGTTGAATAGGTATCTAGACTTGTGTGTTCATTGCCACCCTATTCACAACAGCCAAGATAACGAATCACCTAAGTGTCCATTGATGGATGAAGAGTGGTGTACACATAAAAAAGAATGAAATCCTGTCATTTGTGGCAACGCTGATGGCCTTGGAGGATATTATGTTAAGGGAAATAAACCAGAACGACAAACACTACTTGGTCTCACTCACCTTTCAAATCTTAAAAAGTTGATCTCACACAGGTACAGGATGGAATAGTGGGTACCAGAGGATGGGGAGGGATCGATCAACAGGTACTAAAGTATAGTTGTATAGGACAAATAAATTCTGGTGTTCTATTCCACACTAGGGTGACTATAGTTAACACTAGTGTATCATCTATTTCAAAATAACTGGAAGAGAGGACTTTGGATGTTCCTACTACAAAGAAATGATATTCTAAATACCCTGATTTGATTACTACACAGTGCACTCATATACATGTATTGAAACATCCCCTCACCACATTGGACCCCACAAATATGCATATGTAAAAAATAAAACTTTTCAATAAATAAATTTTTATTTTAGTTTTTATTCTTGGCAGAGACAAGTTCTTGGCTATGTTGTCTGGGCTGGTCTTGAACTCCAAAATAAAATTTTAAAGGTCAGAAAAATAGTACACAAATAGTCTTCTGTATTTTCTTCTCCCTCCAGGAAGGTATACTGCTGAAGCCAAAGCCTGGGGTCTCAGGCCACTTTCGGTAGCTTATGCCCTTTTCCACTTCTATCCTTTCAACTATCACTTTGATGCAGGTGATTCCCGTAACAATATTTCTAGTGCTGAATTCTCTCTCCACATCACCTACTATGTTTCCATCTACCTGCTGGCTCCCCCCTCCTCTTGGACATCCCATAAACAACCAGGTGTAGTTAAGAACATGGGCTCAGGGTTCAGGGCCCGTAGCTCCGTGGGTAGGGCACCGGCCACATACACCAAGGCTGGTGGGCTGGAGCCCAGCCCGGGCCTGCTAAACAACAATGACAACCTCAACCAAAAAATAGCCAGGCCTTGTGGCAGGTACCTGTACTCCCAGGTACTCCAGAGGCTGAGGCAAGAGAATCGCTTGAGCCCAAGAGTTGCAGGTCGCTGTGAGACTCATAGGGAGACTCATAGTGAGACTCTGTCTCAAAAAAAAAAGAGCATGGGCTCAGGAGGCAGGCAGACCTATATTCAAATCACAATGCAGCAAGTATTAACTGTGTGACCAGAATCATGTCGCTCAGCCACTCTCAGGTTTAGGCTTCTCACCTGTAAAATGGGGATAAATGATAATGCTGTGGTCTCGATGCCTGTGTCTCCCCAAAATGCATATGTTAAAATCCTAACCTTCAAGGGGAGGGCACCTTAGGGAGGCAGAACCTTCATAACGGGCTTCACGTCCTTATGAAAGAGGCCTGAGAAAAGATCCTTCAGCTCTTTGGTCACATGAGGTTACGGTGAAAAGAAAGCTACAGTCTGAATCAAGAAGCAGGCCCTTACTGGACACCAAATGGCCCACGCTCTGATCTGGGACTTCCCAGCCTCCAGAACTGTGAGAAAGAAATTTCTATTCTTTGTCAGCCACTCTGCTTACAGTATTTTGTTATAGCAGCCTGAATGGACTGGCAAATACGAGTTTTATAATGCTTTGTTTCTCAAGTTGAGCAGCAGGTATATATAGAGGGTGCCAAAAAATGTATACACACTTTAAGAGAACATATTAAAATTGTAATACTCAATACAAATCAATGACAAGAGATGAATACAAGTCATGTTGAGCATTTCTTGTAAATGCAGAATTCAAACATTACTTGACTGGTATAAATTTAATATAGTTTTTTCCTTCCTTGAAGTGTGCATACATTTTTGGCACCCTCTCTATATATGAATGCTCATTATATTATTCCTATATTCTTTTATATGCCTTAGGTAAAAATAAAAATATAGTTAATAGCGAAAGTGAGGGATCATGATGCCACCTTCTTACCATGGATGCGACAATTCAGTGAGTTGAGCATATAGCAGATTCTATGACAGGTATCTGTTGAGTGTCCACTGTGTGCCAAGCATGGGGGATAAAAGTGTGAATAAGAGCAATCACGGTCCTAAAGTGCTTTCATGTAATAATATCAGCTCTTATTATTAATGTCTTCCATCTGATACCAATTCTTCCTCTTGACTTCATTATTTCCTTTGTTGATCTCAGTCACTCAAGATTGAAGCCTTGGAGTTGTTTGGCTCATGTCTCTTGCTGGCCCCCCGCATTAGGACAGATTCAGTTTCCTCCTGTACAACAGTTTTTCATCCTACCCTTCCTTTTTCACTGTCATCACTGTAGTTCAGATCCTCCTGGCTTCCTCCTGGCTGGACTATGAGCCTTTCCTGCCAGATGAATCTTCATAAAAAAGCAACTCTAATCATATCACTCTTCAGCTTAAAATCTTCCAAGTGCTTTACAATTGCCTTCTGAATTATTTCCTTATTCAGAAATAATTTAAGACCCAGCCACATAGTACTATTGACTTTTGTAAATGCTGCCAAGTAAGGCACTGTTATCTAGTAGATTCTCAGTAAATATGTTTGGCTGTATTAATTACCCACCCAGTCCATTTCTATACCCCGCATTTGCTTATTTCTCTTTGTTCAGACCATCCTCCTCTGTCAATGAACCTCCTTTAAAGTTCATTCAAAATTCATTTCAACATTCCCACCAATTGCAATTCTTCCAAACTAACTGTTGCCTGTTCATTCCACTGAGCAGAGATGATGATAAGCAGTTTGTTTTCATCCGTCACAAGTGATTCACGGGAGCTCTGACCAGTATACAATACCAGGAGTACCATGCTGACTCACTAGGTTGACATGATTATATCTGGTCAACAGAAATTAGCAGATGCGCAAAGAAGACACACAAGTATTTAAAGGTGGGAGATGCATTTTGAGAACATTCAGCATGCTTCATTTCAGCGAGTTTTCTAGGATTCCACAATAGTCTGGGGGATGTTGAAATAGCCTCTCCAACATGCAAGGCAAGTCGCTTCACTTTGTACCCCTGCATGATGTAAACTATTACTGAGCTACTAGAAAGGCTGCCTGCTCTGCATGGGGCCTAGAACAAGATAAAATTCTTTAGCTGGCTTAGGTTGTAGTGGAGACAGATCTGCCACAGTGGCCTTTGACCCCAGCAGCTCCCAATACACTCAAGCTGTCTGCAGCACATGGAGGCTGTTATGTAGCCTCCGGCAGGCCCTAATTACAGACACAACTGGTTACCACATGGCCTGCCTTCAGCCACATAGGGCTTTTGTTCTACTTGTAAAAAATGTTTTTAAGTTTTAATTATGGTAAGGTACACATGACATAAAATTTACCAACTTAAGCATTTCTGCTTAATTGCTGCCAATTTACCAATTAAGCATTACCAATTTAAGCATGATTCAGTGATATTTAGTACATTCATACTGTTGCACAGTTGTCACCACTGTCCATCCCTAGAACTCCTTTCATCTTGCAAAAGTGAAATTTCATACCCACAAAACAATAACTCCTGGTTGCTCCATATTTCAGCCCCGGGCAGCCACCATTCTACCTCTTGTCTTTACTAATGTGACAACTCTAGGTACTTCCTATAAATACTGTGAAATATTATAGTATTTGTCCTTTCGTGACTGGCTTGTTTCACTTAGCAGAATATCCTCAACGTTGTAGCATAGGTCAGAATTTCTTTCCTCTTTAAGGCTGAAAATTACTGCACTGCATGGCTGTATCACATTTTGTGGATCCCTTCATCCACCAGTGGGCCCTTGAGTTGCTTCTGCCTTTCAGCTATTGTGAATAATGCTGCTATGAACATGGGTATTCAAATATCTCTTTGATACCTGCTTTCAATTCTTTGGATGTATACCCCAAAATGGAATTTCTGGGTTATATGGTGATTTTATTTTTAATTTCACAATACTGTTTTCCATGATGGCTGCACCATTTTACATTCCCACCAACAGTGCACAAGAGGGTTTGGATTTCTCCACATTTTGGCCAATTGTCCAGGATATTTTTGGCTATAGGAGTCTTCCTAATAGGCATGAGGTGGTCTGTTGTGACCATGTTAAAAAAAAAAAAAAAAGGCAGAGGAAACCCATGAATTGAACAGTAGCTGATCCTCTTTGCCACAAAATTAGAGCTGCCCAGCCTCACTCAAACATCAGGAGAAAGTGGGACCTAAGAGATCCCACTGGGGCAGTGCCGATGGTCCAAGGTGAGTTGCATGAGAAGGTGGCTCACACTCCCCTGTTCCTCTTTCATTGTTAATGTCACCCCTTCCGCAATCCATGCTTACAGCTTTAGGGCATTTAATGCACCTAGTTCACAAAAGAGAAAAAATCCTGGCCAGTTTATAGACAGTTTTGCACAACACACTCACACCAGTGAGAAGTGGAATGCTGCAACATCGCGGCTGTGCTCAGGAGTAGCTGGGGAGGGTGAAAGGGAGGGCAGTTCTTCAGGGAACAG